>NC_138540.1:34699845-35299845 GCF_964234715.1 Podarcis melisellensis | reverse complement strand
CAATTCCTAGGATCCTTTTGGGGGGAGGTGGGTAGCAGGATGCCTAACTTGCATAGATGTCATCCTAAAGGTCTATAACAAACATGGCATCTTTTGTGCAACTGTTATTATTAATAACAATAATAATTTCATTTATGAATCACTTTCAATAAGGCACCCCAAAGCAATTTACAATAAAAACATATATAAAACAGCTCCATGTATAATAACAGTTTTTAAAAATGCATTTATAAAACCAAACACACGGTTTAAAATGACAACGCCACACACAAAAGGTTGTGGAATTCCCTCCCCACAGTGAAGCATTCTAGCACATGAGTAGGCAAAATAAGTCCGGATCCAGCCCAATCACCTTCTAAATTCAGCCCACGGACGGTCCAGGAATCAGCGTGTTTTTACATGACTTGAATGTGTGTTTTTATTTAAAATGCATCTCAGGGTTATTTGTGGGGCATAGGAATTCGTTCATCCCCCCCCCAAAAAAATATAGTCCAGCCCCCTACAAGGTCTGAGGGATAGTGGACCAGCCCCCTGCTGAAAAAGTTTGCTGAACCCTGATCTAGCACCTTCATTATACAGCTTTCATTGAATGCTAAAGACAGAGCACTTTACCCTGGCCTTTGATACTTGAGACGTGGGCCCCATCCAAGCCATCCATTTAAAGCAGTATCATACCACTCTAGTCAGCCATGGCTTCCTCCAAAGAATCTTGGGAAGTGTAGTTTGTTAAGGGGGCTGGGAGTTGTTATGAGAGTCTCAATTCCTCTCAAGGAGCTACAGATCCCAGAATTCCCTGTGAAGAGGAATTTTTTTAACCACTCTGGAAATTGTAGCTCTGCAAGGGGAATAAGGGTCCCTCAACAACTCATGGCATCATTAACAAACAACAGCTCCCAGGATTCTTTGGGAGAAGCTGTGACTGTTTTAAGTTGGCATCATAGTGCTTTAAATGTATAGTATGAATGTGGCTACAGGATAGATATGGATTGTGGCTAATGCTATATACACACAAGGGTGCCGAGAGTTGTAAGCAGACCTCTACCCTACTCACAAAGCTGAAATTCCCAGAGTTCCCTGGGAAGATTTATTGTTAAACCACTTCCCATGATTTGGGGAAAGCAATTAACTGTTTAAAGTGGTAAGATACAGCTTTAAATGCATAGTGCAGATGTGGTCTCATTACTTCACACTCTGAATTTCTACGAACACACCCAGCATGAAGAACCATGCTAATTGAAACCACTGTTTATAGTATACTATTATAAGACTCCATTCGAAATAGTAATATTAATGCAAACAGCCCATCTGCATTTCTCCATACAACTAATATGCCAATTTAAGCAATATGTTTTTAACCATCACATGGTTTTTATGTACTTTTTAAAAAAACAAAACCACAGAGCTCTTGCTTATCACTTTTTGCATTGCTTTAAGTTCATGTAGGTAGCAAGCTCATAATTTTTGACAATTCAGACTTTTTGTATTTATTTATTTCCCCCCTTTCCCCCCCCCTCCTCAGATTTTTTATAACCACAACTTCCAAGCAGTGGTTTGACTGACTTTGCAAGAGCAGCAATGCATGTATATTAGTGGCCCACTAACTGAATACCCTCCCCCCCTAAAAAGACCGTGGCAGCCTTTGTAAATTTCAGTGACACAGCTAGACAGCTAGAAGTCATCAGCTGTCAATTAAATTTGCTCCTTCATGCCAGTCTGATTATGGCATGCATTATCTCTGATAGACAGACATTTATTTAATAGGGCTGTGCGGGCAGCCAGACAATATATGCTACTATTATGCTAAGAACCATAAGGAGGAAATGTTTATTTATTAATGGAGTGAGAAGCTGCATGGGCCCATATGCTGCCATTGATAAATTAACCCGGCACCCTCTTTATGAAGATGCACCAAGGCCCGGATCCAGAGGGAAACAAGTTGCACTAAGGTTCCATCAAAACTAATGGGGCTTAGGCTGCAGTGCTATTCGCCTGGGAATGATAAGCCCCTGTGAACTCACTGATTTACTTCTGAATAGACATGTATTAGGTTACACTGCCAAACTTAAATTTCCCTGAATCAGGGCCCCTAGGCAACATTAGGAAGCTGCCACCCACAACACACTATTCAGCAACATTCTGAAATAAACAGCAAAGTAATTTCTGCACAATCCACCTGTCTTCAGCCTTTTAAAAAGACTGTATTATGATTATTACCCTTGATTTATTAATTGCCATCTAAACCACCATCTCAATGTGATTTTTCACATAAGATAATCAAAAACAGGAATCCGGGCCCTCTCTCCACTGAGCTGGGGGGGTGGAAGAGACCGAGAGGATTGGGGAAGGCTTCCGGGTCGCCCCACCTGTTAAAAGCAAGCTAGCAGAAGAGGGGGAACAGTACGAGGGCAAGAGAGAGATGTTCTGCCTACACTGGACGCAGCCAGAAGCAAACAGTGCTGGCATTGATCAAAGAGCCCTAGTGGAATGGAGCCAGAGCTGAAATGCCAGTGGCAAGAGGCCTGGGCCAAGGAATGGAAGGCAGGCCAGCCGAGACTGGAGGGGAGTCCAAAACAACTGGGTACTACAGGTACCTGCCTGGAAGGCGGGGGGGGGGGGGAGGGTAGGAATCACACCTGGAGAGTCATGCAGAGAAGGTCAATATTTGGCTATTGCCCTAGTAGCATTTGCAGATTTGCCAGACCAGGAGTGGGATGGGGAAACAGATGAAGTGGAGACTGGGTGGGCAGAGCAACAGTAGAACTTGGGAGGATAACGCAACTGCTTATCCAGGCTTCTCTTGGCAGCATTAAGTGACTGGCCACAATGTGCAGCACACGTTAGTTCTAATCTTGGTCAGACCCGGCAGGTGCGATCTATTCTCACATCATACTGTTGGTAGGCTGCAAGGATATATCCTGTTCCCTTCGCCCCTGTAAGGGGACAAGCCTTTGCAAATGCTGTTTAGCCCTGGTTCCCCCCTCCCTTGCAACGAAACACAGGTGTGCAACCTCCATGGGGCAGGATAACATTGCTCCATAAATCTGTCAGCAGAGGGTGCTGGTTGAACAGATGGCTTTGCATTCCACAGGCAGCAATATCCGCCCTCCCTTTCTCCCACTCCTGGAGTTCCTGTCCCCAATCTGCAAGCCCAGGTATGTCAACACCCTCCTTTCCAGAGAAGCTCAGGATTTCAATAGGACAGGAAGCTGCACGGGGGGGGGGGGAGTAGAGAAGGAGGGAATATAACCCCCCTCCACACACAAAAATCTTGACATCATCAGCTTGTTCGACCCATCCAGACCAAGGGTGATCCCAGCATGAAATAGGAACATCAATAACTTGAAAAGACATAGAGTATTTTCCCCCTCTCCTACCCCTCCCCTCCTACATTCAGAAATATGCAAGGCAGCTGCCCTGAGCCGATGGGAGAGAAAGCTGAGACGAAAAGGATGGAGAAGACAAAAGCTATACTGGCACGAAAGGAGCTAAACAGCCACGCTTGAATTCCAGATTTCACTACTATGGTGTTTTGTTTTGTTTTTTTACAGACAAGACACTATTGAGGAAGGGCCGCAGCTCAGGGCCAGAGTATCAGCTTTGCATGCAGAAAGTCCCAGGTTTAATCCCTGGCATCCCCAGGGTAGGGCTGGGAAAGACATCTGGTCTGAAGCTTTGGAGAGCCACTGGCCCACATGTCCCGCTGACATGTTCTCTGAATATCAGCTGGGAGGGGCAGTAGATGGGGGCAGGATTATTCTGCTCACCACCTCCCACACTTGTGGCCTACCTCTTCCTTCTCCTTCACTGCCCACCCCCCCCGCCCCCTTCAGTGTGCTGGGGCTTCCCTGGACTGCCTTAGGTGGTGGTAGGGTAGCAGCAGGGGGTGAAGGAGGAGATGGGGGGGCAGTGGAGGCGCACCCTTTTCTGTTTTGCCCTAACTGCCTCCAAACACCTGCCACAAACGTCTGAAGCCCTCTTTTATAACATCTAAATGTGAAAGTTGCAGCAATGGATCTGGGTCAATGTCTGATCAGGGTACTATGAGTTTCACAGAAGGCAAGTGGGATAGAAACTACGTAAATAATTACATAGCAAGCTACCTTGTACCTAGCTAGTCCGCTTAGCTCAGTATTATTTACACCAACTTCCAGCATCTCTCCAGCATTTCTGACAGGGTTTTCTCTCAACTCTAACTGGAGAACCCAAGGGCATTCTGGGACATTTTTCATGCAAAGCAGATGCTCTACCCATTAGCTACAGCCCTTGGGTGGAATGAATCATTCCACCAGGAGATACTGAAAGGAGATCACAGGTTTTTTGACAAGTTGTGAACCCCCATTTTCTAGTTACAACAAGCGTGCATTACTGGGACAAATGTTACAGCAGAGCTGAGCCAGAGGCAACGATCTGAGACGAGACAGGCATGGTGTCAGAGAATTAGTGCCAGGAATCAAGACCAAAGGGCAAAGCAAGATGCAGGATCCGAGAGCAAGCTTACAAGTCTGGACCAAAGGATACGGAAGGGATGAGGAATCTAGTACCTTCCAGATGTTGCCAGACTATAACTCCCAGCATCCTCAACAAAGTGGCCATGCCAACGTTCTCTGGAAAGCCACTGGTTCTTCAATGCCCAGGAAAACTTAAGTGAACCAGGAAGCTCTTTCATAATTCTTCCTGCCCTGAAAGATCCAATGGCCAGCCTGGACGGGTGGGGTCAGAAAACAGTTTGAAGGGCAATGCATCAACCTGAAATCCAGTGACTTACACTGAAGGGCATCTGCATACAGATCCAAAGGCTATCATGTGGGTCCCTTGTTGGGCAAAGTGCCAACATATGGCATTCCCAGGGAGGTGCTCCAGTGCCAAGGGTTGCAACTGATATTTCCCTACTCCCTATCTTTACACAAATAATTAAATCTGGATCACCTAAAGCTGGCCACCTTTCTGGGAAATGATGATGTGTCCCAGAGACACTACATAAGAACATAAGAAGAGCCTGCTGGATCAGGCCAATGGCACATCCGGTCCAGCATCCTGTTCTCACAATGGCCAACCAGACACTTCAATTTAAAGCCTGCAAGCAGGACCTGAGCAAAAGAGCACTCTCTCCTCCTGCAGTTTCTAGCAAATGGTATTAAGAAGCATTACTGTCTCTGACCGTGGAGGCCGAACATACAGCAAGCATTGTGGCTCTAGTAGCCATTGATAGCCCTCTCCTCCATGATTTTGCCCAGTCCTCTTCTAAAGCCATCCAAGCTGGCAGCCATCATTGCCTCCTGTGAAAGTGAATTCCAGGGTTTAACTATGCCCTGAATGAGGAAGTACAGTACTTTCTTTTATCTGTCCTGAATCTTCCAGCATTCAGCTTCACCAGAGTAACTGTGTGGAAATTAAAATGGCAGCTGTCCAATGCCAGTCAGAGGAGAAAAGCCAATGGAAATGTCTGCCAAGATAGACCATGGCTACCAGGAGGAGGAGGAGGAGACCAACAGTGAAATTCCAGCATGATGGCCCACTGGAGGGACACAGAGGGCTCCAGCAGACTTGGAGGCAGCCCTGGTCAAGATGTTCAGTTGGGTTAAAACTTCCATGTATGAATGCCTAAACAACATAGTGTGTTCTATAGAAGCTCTCTTGTTCGAAACGACCCATTTCAGCTGGCCCCCTTCAAAATTAAGGAACTCTTATTTCTGCTAGAGCATTCCTGGAACAACTGCATTGTGCCAGGCTTCCTCTTAAAAGATTCTCCAAAGTTTTTTCAAGCCAGCAATTCAGCGCGCGCGCATACATACATACAGAGAGAGAGAGAGAGAGAGAGAGCGTTTTTCAATACAAGGACTGGTCTGCTATCTGCATTTTCTTAAAAGGAACCACATTAAAACACAAAAAAGTTTAGCCGATCCCAACTCCCCACCCTCAGACTTTGAAACCAAGACTTCCTACTAGAGAATTTAATATCTTTGCTCCTGCTCTCCACCCCGGTTCCCCCTCCACCACCAGCCCTGTTTTCTGCATCTCTGCTCTCTTAAAAGCTAACAGATGTTAATGCCATGAAGTTTCAAAGAAGAAGGGGAGGGGGGAAACCATGCCCACATAACTCATTACAACTAATATATTCCAAGAATTTATGTAGTTCAGGGAACATGTGAGGTACTGGGGTGGAGAGTGGGGAGAAAGGCCAAATGTTTGCACAGAATATAACCCCTATAAGTAAGTAAGTAAAGTAAGTAAAGCATATGCTTTACCCTTACCATCAGGATGGGGAACTAGTGGCCCTCCATATATTGTTGGAGTCTGGCTACTTTCACACCATTCATCAGGGCCAGCACTGAGCAGTACCACAAAAGGCTCCCCCTCTCCGTCAGGGAAGAATGGGTGAGTAAAGTCTTATATTGGGAACAAGGGAGGGAGGAGACCAGCAATGCCTCCTATTCACCAAGAGGCTGCTGCAGAGGTGGCATTGAGTGGGGGCTGCCGAGGAGGCGGCAAATCCAGTCTCCAAGGAGCACACCACAGTTGCTGCTGCCACCATGGAAGCAGAAGAGGGTGAGGCTGGATTCACTGGAGGCTGGATCTGCTGCCCCTGTGGACCTTCCCACCTCACCTTGCCCACCCTGGGCCCGCCCTGCCATCCATGTAAAGCTCTGCACCACACACACACACACACACACACACACACACAAAATGCTACCACTCATATTCCAAGTTATTTAACCTGTAATTAAAACGATTGCACTCGGGTTCCATACTTGCGATCCGCTGGCAAAGACTGGCATGAGAGTTGACAAAATCCTCACTGACTAACAGTGGTTAAAGACTGTTGAGAAGAAAGTAATCTGTGTTAAGATAGGTTAAGTACGTGCCTCGCACAACGTAGTTCTCAAAATCTCTCTCTTCACCCCCTCAGTAATTTAATTACGCCATTTAAAGGTTCACTTTTGTTCTGTTACTTAACTGGGAGTAAGCCACACTGAACACAATGGGACTCACTTCTGAGTAAATGCACAAAGGATTGCATATCAAAAGGTGCATTCTGGCACAGAGAGCCGCTTTATATTGAGTCAGACCATTGGCCTATCTACCTCAGCACTGTGTACACTGGCTGGCAGTCACTCTCCAGCATTTCAGGCAAAAAAAATTCTTCCAGCACTACCTGGAGATGTCAGGGATTGAACCTGCAGCCTCCTGAATGCAAGGCTGATGCTCTGTCACTATGTCATGACACTTCCTACTGTTGGAGTCAATGGCCTGCAATACTCACTCCAACTCTGTGAATTGTTCTCTCTCCTTGTAGAGAGTTTTGAGGCACTTGGAAGAAAGGTTCTTGCCACTTCTGAGCATCTCCCAGCCCTGGTCCAATCCACTTTTTAAAGACCTCTGCATGTTGCCAAAGAAGACAGGAAATGTCAGGGTTACTGCAGCCCCAAACAAAGGCCAACAACAGCTAAAACTTGTGGGGCTGCTGTCCCTAGGGAAAAAAAAAGAACTAAAGTAAGACTTGCAGAGAATTCTGGTGCTTTTAAAAGATGGACAGCAGCAGTCTGCTTTTCTGTTTGGTCCAAAACCAGTCCCAGAAATCACCAAGAGCTGCTGACAGGGCTTTAGGGGGTAGGGAGAAGAAAAATAAAGATTACATCAGTTTCCCAGTGGGGGGTATCAAACTGCATGGCCGGGCAGAACTTTCATCCTTTTCTTCCTGTTCAGACGCTGGCCAATCTGCCCTTGAAATCGGTGGGAGGCTTGCCTGTGCGAGGTCTGCAAGATCAAGACATCTCTGATCACAGAGTTTGAAACAGTAGGGTTCTGCATCTCGCACCACCTCGATCAGCAGCATCCTTCAGACTTGGCGCCTGTCCTATATTTGTACAGATATAAAAGACCCAAATAAGAGTGTTGGGGGAGGCAGGAAAGAGAGAAAACTAATTACAGCCCAAGCTCTGCCCCACTGATGCCTCTCCACAATCACAAAGCATCCATCTTAGCCATTAAGGCCATAGCAGGAAGAGTGGTGGTCAAAGGAACATGTGGGCAAAAAGCATCTAAAGGCTATTCCATATAAACTGTCTATCAACGGATCTTAATATCTCACCAACTCGTAGCAGCTGAACCAACCCTCTTTCTCTCTGCCCAATCCACAAATACTCCTGCTTAAAGTTGAGGAGGCGGAACAAGCTTCCTGGGTTGAAATTTGAGACATCAAAATGCATTCGGTGCTTTCTTTTTTCCTTATTTTTTACAAGAAATGTCACAGAAATTTCAAAGTATCTAATAAGAGACAAGGTCAACAACAACTGCCAAGTCTATTAAGTAAAGCTCATCTAAGCGGTAACAGGGCCACTTCTCCACTCTTGTTGATGACTGTTTCATCTGTCATTTTGAGTGAAGAATGACATAGGAGCATCAAAAAGCAGGAATAATCTCATACTACACCACCACCACAAATAACTGCTTGGAAACCTATGGTCTGATTATGGAAATATGGTGCGTTATTTGATACATTAGGTATGAGATGGGAAAATTTGCGGCCAATCAGATAGTTAACTCTCATCAGCCCCAGTCAGCATGGTCAATGGTGTGGTAGATAATGGGAGTTGTGGTCCAGCAACATCAAAGAGGCTACAAAGTTCCCCATCCTTGCTTCAGATATATGTTCCCCAAAGTGTGGTGATAAGCACATCCCTTTCTGGATTTTCTTCCCTTTGATGAGTTTGCTCCTTGCCTAAGAGGGAAGCATTATCTTGACATAGGACCCTCCATATATTCCTGTGTATTTTTAAATTTTTTGTCAATATTTGTTTTAATATTGAATTTTAAATTGTGGGAACATGCCCTGAGGCCTGCTGGTGAAGGGCAGGTAATCAATTTAACAACCACAACAAATAAAATTGTCTTAAGTGACAAAGTGCTTTCTTCTCATGTGACATCAGGACATCCATTTTCATAAAAGGTTGACATTAAGTACCATAATGTTTCTGAATGTGGAATATAATCCTTTCAGAAATAGCATATTGCTATTTAGTGCCTGATTTTTATTTTTATTTTAAATTGATTCTCTTAGTTTACGAAAGTACATGCATTCTCTCTTTTCTCAGGTTGCAAAGGCTTTTTTTTAAGTGCTTGTTCTTTGAGTGTATAATTTATTCCTTTTTTTTGAGTGGGGCTCACTTTGGAAGTAAACCTGTGACTGGAAACTGTCAACCAGTTGCAATCACAATTACAAGCAGAGAAACTGTTATGTGAAGATATATATTCATTACATCACCCATCCAGCAAGTATCCATACCGAGTTCTCCTGTTCTTTTTGGTCAATTTGTGTGTGTGTCTCAAAGGGCTTCAAGCTTTAGCTGGTTGAACAGATTAATCAGCTAAAGCTACAGTTGATTACCGTATTTTTCACCCTATAGGGTGCACTTTTTCCCCTCTAAAAATGAAGGGGAAATGTGTGTGCATCCTATGGGGCGAATGCAGGCTTTCGCTGAAGCCTGGAGAGCGAGAGCGCACTTCTCCCCGCCACCAGCCCCACAAGCTCCGGGGACAGCAGGGAGGCGGAGCGCCGCCACCCCGCTGTTCCCCGACCTGGTTTGGGCTTCAGGCAGATATCCGCAAGCGTGGGAGCCCGGCGGGAAGTCGCGCCGGTCTCCCAAGGCTTGCGGAGAGCTGCCTGTTCTGGGGGCTGGGGTTGGGGGAAGCTCGGGTGTCCCCCGCCCCAGCCCCGCGCCTGGGAGGGAAATATTTTTTTTTCTTTATCCCCCCCCCAAAAAAAACTAGGTGCGTCCTATGGGCCGGTGCGTCCTATGGGGCGAAAAATACGGTAATTGGTGGATACCAGTTTTTATCAGTGAGGCAGTGAGCTGAGGACATGCTTGTCTCTCTATTTTGCTTTTCCAGCTCCCGCCCCCCTTGTAATTATACATAGGGGCAATGCTACAAAAAAGCACCCATTCCTTCTACCAAAGAACAGCCACTTTTATTTACAATGGTACCTCGGGTTACATACGCTTCAGGTTACATATGCTTCAGGTTGCAGACTCCGCTAACCCAGGAATAGTGCTTCAGGTTAAGAACTTTGCTTCAGGATGAGAACAGAAATCATGCTCTGGCGGCACAGCGGCAGCAGGAGGCCCCATTAGCTAAAGTGGTGTTTCAGGTTAAGAACAGTTTCAGGTTAAGAACGGACCTCCGGAACAAATTAAGTACTTAACCCGAGCTACCACTGTATTCAGTTCCAAGTCAGGATAGATTTCTTTCAGTACCTCCTCAAAAAGCTCTAAAAATAAAAAGGTCAGGCCACGTCCGTGCATATTTTATTCAAATTCAATTGATCGGTTAACAAAGTGACTAAAAATCCTTTAATTATAAAGTGTCACTTTTGTTGAGGAATGTACATCAGAAACTCTCCTCTCCTCAGAAGAGCTGAAGATGCAGTGTTGTTTCTCAGAACTGAGGATGAGAAGAATAAAAAAAATGGACTTTCCTTCAGGCGATTTAAAATCTTTCAAGCACCACAACACATGGTCCTTGCTCTCATCTCTGTTTGCATCATTGACACCTTTTCAGCATGGGGGGGGGTAGGAGGAACCAATGGGCCAGCTCAGGTTGTTTACCACTTAATGATACAACCGGACATAAGGCTTGCTTTTCAAATTTGCTGGGTTTTGTATATAAGGAGCCACCCCCCTACCTTTCAGACAGCAATGGTCTAAAGCAGGCATAGGCAACCTCGGCCCTCCAGATGTTTTGGGACTACAATTCCCATCATCCCTAACCACTGTTAGCTAGGGATCATGGGAGTCGTAGTCCCAAAACATCTGGAATGCTGAGGTTGCCTATGCCTGGCCTAAAGCATCTAGAGGGCCACCTGATTGGGGAAGGCTGATCTACGCTGACAGACAATGGTGCTCCAGGGTTTCAGAGAGGGATATTCCTAAGCCTAGTTGGGAGATGCTGGGAATGGAACATGGGACCCTCTGAATGCTAAGCAAATGCCCTGCCACGGAGCTACGGGCATTGCCACGTAGCCAATGCTCTGGATGGCGGCAGCACAGCAAAAAGCCAAAAGATAATGAGGATGCTAAGCATGGAAAGAGGCTGGTGCACAGGAGGCAGGAGGACAAGAAGAGAAGCAACTGGAGGAGCCAAACAGGTATAGCCAATGAGATTCTTCCACTTAGGATAGCACAGAAGGAGACAATGGGAGGAAAGTTTTAGGGGCCGCAGTGCAAATTTCATGAAGTTTGAGAAACGCTGTTCCTACTCATCGCTTCCCTAAATGCGAGCGAGCGCCAACAACACTTCCCGACATCAAAGTGGCGACATTTAACTTCACTTGAAAAGTCTTCACGTTCCTGAACAAACACAACATTAAGAGCCCCGCCCTTAAAGGAAGATGAAAGGAGCCAATCTCCTCTTTAAATTATCAAGGAAGTCGGCGCCTTGACTCCCTTTTTCATTGGGAAGTTGGGGAAGGGGGGGTAGGGCCTGACTTCAATCAGTTTGTATAAACCAGCTTTTGTTTTTCCTTTTACCCAAATGACTTCGCTCTTAAGGATTTATTGTAACTGGATTGCTTTGCTGCCCAGCAGGGAGCTGTAGCACTAAGCAAAGCTGAGCAACACAGTAGGGTTTTCCCCCCTCTTCTTCGTCTTCTTCTCCTGCCGCTGATTGAATTTCTACACTCTCAGCTCTTTGGAAATGTTTGCTCTCGTATGAGCTGTCAGAGGGAAATTGTGAGCAGTTGATTTTCTCTCAGCTAAAGCTAAGCAGGGGGTTCTATATGCAGCCAGCAATGTGGAGAATTGAGGAGGGGCTTGGAGGGGGGCAGGAGAAGGGGAGAGGATCAATCAAGTTGCTGAAAGGAGGTGGGAGGGAGGAGGACAGCCACAAAAAGTAAAACAAAATAAGTAGGGCGCAAAGTGGAAAGAAAGGAAAACTAATTTCCTTGGATATGAAACCTGGAAAGGATCAACCAGAATTGGAAGATGGGTGTGATCAATGCTTAGAATAGCTTTTGCCAACCTGGCAACATCCACAAGGACTTAATATAAGGCAGCTATCTGAGTTAGACCACTGGTCTATCTATCTCAGTATTGTCTATACCAACTGGCAACAGCTCTCCCTGGTTTTAAGCAGGGAACTCTCCCAGCTCTACCTAGAGAGGCTAGGGATTGAACATGGTACCTTCTGCATGCAAGGTAGATGGCTCTACACCTGAGCTACAGCCTTTGCAGATCATGATGAGAAGCCAACGTGGAACCCTCCTGATGCTGTTGGACTAAAACGCCTACCATCCCTTTCCATTGTGCTGCGCTGGCCAAGGATGATGGTGGTTTGAGTCCAACAACTTCTGGAAGATGCTATGTTGATTACCCCTGGCTCCATATTTTTTAGAATGCAGTTCCCGTAAAATGTAAGAAGAGCCTTTCTGGACCAGGCCAATGGCCCAGCTAGTCCAGGATCCTGTTCTCATAGTGGCCAACCAGATGCCCCTAGGAAGCTGGCTGGGGCCAATAGGAATTGTAGTCTGAAACTTCTGGAAGGCACCTGGTGTGTAAAGGCTGTCTCTGAACAACTATGCAGTGCTGGCTTTTAAGGTGGGCTCTTGGGCACAACACTTTCGGTGGGGGATCCTGACCTGGAACAGGCTGAGAATTCTTAGGCTGCAAACATGGAAATGACAACCATGTTAGGCTGGCAGGGCCTCTGCTAGTCTTGGAGCAGTAACAAATGTCCAACCTTCCCATCCTCTAGAGTGGCTATGTGTCCTATTTTACAAAGAACAGCCCTCTCTTTGAAGGCACTCACTATTCAAAGGGCTGTCAGGTCCTGTGTAAACTGTAGCAATGATTTCCAAATTTGCATTTGTACATATATATTAGCAAACGCAAGCTTTACGCAAATTTGTGTCCCAAAAATTCTGGAACCTGTCGTGAAACTACGGCTAACCTAAACTTGTGCCTCTCATTTTGCCACCCCACTTGTGGGGCTTCTCGTGGTGGCCATCATTTCACCCTCCCAACCTGCAAAACGACACAACGTTATATATAGCATTGTTAGAAAAGGGCTTATTGGGAGGGGTTTGCGTCTGACTCTACCCACATACAATTAAGTTCAGTGCCACCTGGTGACTAAACCATACAATGACACTATCAACCCAATATGTTGTATTTTCCATTCATTCCCTATGAATAGCTGCTAAAAAATCACAGCGTGCTCACGGCACCCAAAAACTGCAAGTAGGGTTGTTGAAGAGCATTAAGGAGTATACTAATCCAGAACAAATTATCTCCATAAATTATACTGAAGATACACCTTCAGACAGTGAGCTGGGAAACTCTGGCAAATATCTTGAATGCTCATTTCTGCAAGCTTTTCCCGTTTGTGGCAGAAAACACATTATATTAGGCTTTCGCTGCTGATCCTGGGAATCCTTGGTAGACTGTTTTGCACTGCTTTTATTATACTGTTATTTTAAACAGTGCAAGATGCCCTGGTGGTTTTTGCACCATGAGGATAGAAACGTTTTAATAAAAATAAAATTATACCTACACCCAACGATGGGGAGGGGGGATGGAGATGTGGATTGAAAATCATTGCCCTGAATCAACCACCTATATAAGCTCAGTTGGTTAAAACAACTCATAGACCAGAACATCCCCTTCCTTTTCTATCTCTCCACTGGGATGAGCATCTGTGCCTCTGATCAGTACAGAAGCCAGGGAAAAGCCCCTATGATGAAAGAGCCTGTTTTTGGCTCCCAAAGTCTTTACTGGAAGGACCACTTGAGTGATCAAAGGCACGAGGGCACTTCTGCCTGCTGTGTATTAGGCTAATGAACGTCATTAAGCGCTCAACAGATTGGACAAGCACTCACTTTGCCCTCCGTCTACGAGTCCAGGGAATGTCAAGTGTTTTCTCTCCTTGTTTCTGCTTTGGGAACCTGTACTTTGTCTCACGGCCAAAAGAGTGTGTTGGAAACTTTCCATTTTAGAGTGTGTGAGTGAGTGAGTGAGTGAGTGAGTGAGTGAGAAATTTAGGTGAACTGGAGTCATCAGTCTACAGTCAAAGAGACACAGACAACAAGATGTAGGTATGACTTCAAAGCAAATATGAATGAGGCATCCTTTAGAAGCAAGCACTATAATCTGGGACACTGCAGTAGTGTACAAAGAAGATTCCTTCTTTTGTCCCACTACTACTATAAAGTTACCAAACATTCCTTCCAAGGGATGAGCCAATGGGGAATCTTATTCTTTATATGGAGGAGACTTGTTTCTCTGCGGCTCCAGAAGATTGGCCTAGAACTAATGGGCGGAAATTGCAAGGAAGCAGATTTCAGCCAAACTTTTAAGAGAAACCTTCCTAATGGTGGAAGCTGCTTGACTGCTTCACAGGGTGGCGGTCTCCCTCTTTCCACTCCCCTCTCTCTGCTGGAGGTATTTAAGCGTAGACCATCTGTCAAGATTTAAACAAGGTTCCTGCATCATGGGCCCTTACTTGGTGCCCTTTTACCTGTCCTTCACCCACCTCTTCAGTTCAGCCATCCTCCTCCACTGGCTGGCCTTCAGCTCAGGGGAGGAACGCAACAGACTATGCCCAACGTAGAAGACAATATTTTACTCCAAGGGCCACATTTCCCTCTGGTTGTCCTTTCAAGGCTGCATGCTAGTGGTGGCTGGGGCCAGAGACAAAAGTGGGTGGAGCAACAAGCATAAATTTTACATTTGTACAGCTGTTTTCTGCACACACACACCTCTCTATCCTGCATACAGGCAAGCGAGAGGAGGTCTTTCAGTTCAAATAAACAGTCCATCCAGCTGAAAACATTTGTGGTGCAAAGCAGTGCCAGTGAGGAGTGCGGCCTGAGCAAAGTCCAGAGAGCCAGACACAGATGATCAGAAGGTCTCATTTCGCCCTCAGCCTGAGGTTTCCCACCACCCCCTTCCCCGGTTTAGGGCCTACTCTCACCAACTTGAGTAGGCTTGTGGTAGGTTGGGCTCAAGCAGAAAACAGATCACGAGGATTGTGATAATAATAATAATAAGAAGAAGAAGAAGAAGAAGAAGAAGAAGAAGTGTGTGTGTTAAAAGGAACAAACAACCCACCTCATGCTGGCTTGTCTGTTTTTGCAGTTCACACAGTTCCAATCTGATTAAGTGGTTTACTGGTTTGAAATGCTTTCTGTGGTCATGTAACTGCAATACAAGCTTTTATTTAAAACATGGGGATTTGGCAAGTGAGGGATCTCCACAGAAGCCTACATTTTGGAGAGGGTTGAGTTTGTTTTTAAAAACGTTAGCATTGACTGGAAACTTTTGCCTCTCTGTAGCAAAACCTCTGTAGTAAAAGGCTTTAATTGCTGGTAGACTTTGCTTCAGAACAAGCCAGAGGTTGTCAGGAAGGGCCAGATGTGATGGTAGGCACTGGAAATGGCAGCTGCTTGCCCAGTTTGCCCTCATGTTGTCTTGCATAGAGGCACACAATGCAGGGTCCACCAACTACAGCTTCCTTCATCCTTGACCTTTGGCCATGCTGGCTTGGGTTGATGGGAGTTGGAGTTCAACAACATTGGCGCCATGGCTCCCAGACCACGGAGTCCTTCAGCAGCCACAGCTCTAATAAGATGGATCTACTCTGTGGTCCTCTCCATGTGGGTCTGTGGGTAGCAGAGCCCACTTCCCTGAGAAGACATCTCTGACACCAGTTTCAGATGATGAGTCCACCGTCTGCACAAGAACTCAGAATAGGACTCTGTTGTTATTACTTGATCTCTCAGCAGATGTTGATACCATTGACCACAGTACCCTTCTCGGGGTGGCCACTATTTTCCTGTCCTCATTGGCATTCAACATCTGCATGGAATATCAGTTTGAGATGCTTTGTAGGAAGAGATTCATAAATGAAGTGAGAATAAGAATACTTTGAGGAGAGATACCCACAGCTGAGAACCCAATAACTACAAAGGAATCAATGGCTGCAGGGAAAGCTACTGGCCCTTTAACAGACCAGGAGGCAGCACTCAGGGGGTGAAGAATCCAGTCAAGGACTACCAAGCCCTGCTATAAACCTCAGACAGACGCTCCAGGCCCTCAATGAGATAACTTGGGCATCTGACCTCACTGCACTATCCATGGTCCTGAACTTATTACACCTTGATCTCCTTTCTAGGTGCTGACTCCAGCCCTGCCATCCTAGGTAACCTGGCCTCACCTTGCTTGGGCTGTCACCCCTCCTTGGTGGTAGGAATCCCTATGGACCATGTCTCTCTGGAGAGCATCAGTTTGGCTGCCCCTGGACCACAGCAAAAAATGTTTGTTTATATTCCACCTTTTCTCAAGAGCTCAAGGCAGCATACACACTTCTCCCCACTCTCCAATTTATCTTCACAACAGCCCAGTGAGGTAGGTTAGACAGAGACAAAGAGACAGAGAGACAGAGAAAGGCCTAAGATCACCCAGTGGGATTCATGGCAGAGTGGGGATTTGAACCCTGGTCTCCAAAGTCCTAGCCCAGCACTCTAACCATTACACCACACTGATTCTCTCTGTTGCATGATATGGCATGACCTTTGAGTCCCCTTGTCCAAGCCTGTGGCAGCCAGTGACATAAGCCATAAGTGGAAAAATGTACCGTGCAATGATGTCATGCCACACAGCGAGTCTCAGTAGATGCCAGAACATATAAATTAACTATGTTTTCTTGGCCCTCCCTACCCAAGAAAGGCACATTTCTGATAGTTAACTCCTTATTGACAAGAAAAGCGCTTACAGCAGCTTCCACAGTACTCTGGATAAACACACACACTTCTAGCCTCTAGGTAACTGCCCAAAGGTCTACGAGCTATGAAGCAGTTGCAGCAACAGGGAGACCCCACTGTTGGCTTATATCACCTCTTCTGATATAGGTTCACCCATAACCTGAGACTTCTCCTGCATAGTAGTTGCTGCTGCTCTTCCTGCTTGAATCCCCTCCTGGTTCTAGGAGACAGCAGGGCAGGGGAAAGTGGGGAATCTATTGACCTATCTGTCGGCTGAACAGCCCCCTTCTTCTTCTGCTACACCTGGAACACCTTCTTCTATCTCGGACTGCCCTGCCTCTTCCCTTTTCCCTGGCTCCTGCCCTGCAAACCCCATAAATCAGTGGTCCCCTCTCCCGGGTGACTCTCCTGAAACCCTGCCTCCAACCCACACTCTTTGGAGTCCTGACACTATGGCCCCTCAAGTTCAAACATGGCCGTTTGGTGCTAAATTAAGTCTCCTCCTCTTGCCCCAGATGGATCTGTTTCAAACCTAAGAGGCAAGGAGAGGGAAGCAGTCCACTCCCCACCCCCACCCCCCTGGAATGCTGCTCCTCCAGCGAGCTGTCAAAACTGACCTATGTGAAATTTAAGAAGAGAGCGGATGCAAATCAAAGAGGCAAAAAGTAAGAAAAGAGCTCCTGGCAGACTTGATGATATGTTGATAATGTTCTCGTACTGGAGTCAGGGTGACACCAGCCTGAAGATGATATATAGAACTAAGCCTACATACCACACGATTTACTGGCCTAACGACAGTTTTCATTGATCCGAGGCCAACAATTACTGGATCCGGTCCCGCTGCCTATTTCAGTATCTAGCTCTGGCGTGCAATCAAAACACTAACCCTGCTTCTCCACAGTTCCTGTGCCAACTCCACACTGCAGGCTTGAGCCAAGAGAGGATGATATGCAAATCTGGCAGGTGTTATGGGCATGCCAGTGCTGTTTACAAGCCTAGACTCTCCCCCCCCAAGCGAAACAGCAGAAGAGGTTGAGGGAGCTCCATTCAGCTGCAAAGAAGTTACTGCCCTGGCACAGCAGAAACACACACTATGCAGGTCCCTCAAGAACAGAAATTGGCACAGGAGAAAAAACTCTCCCATTGTAAGACTTGGGCTTTGTCTTTAATATAAAACAAACACATCCTTTAAAGTCCCTCCAGACAGTTTAACATAAGAATGCAAGAGCCTGGCTGTGTCGGGCCAATGGTCCCTCTAGTCCAGCATCCTGTCCCCACAGTGGCCAACCGGATGCCTGTGGGAAACCCGCAAGCAAGACCCAAGCGCAAGAGCCCTCTCCCCCTTCCTGTCGTTTCCAGGAACTGGTATTTCAGAAGCATCCAAATGGTTTCCAACAGTACATGGTGGTAAATTTACATATTGTGTTGGTAAAAGCTAAATGGAATAAACTGGTTAGTCATTAAAGCACAATAAAAGTATCTGAGAATAACTTACTAGCAAAAAAAAAAAAAGAGAAAGTACTTGCCCTTGGGATTGTAATCTAAAAACACAGCACAAAAGGGAAATGCACTGGAATGGAGGAGGAAACACACAAACTCAGCTTCAAGGTCTTAGCTGCAAATTCTTCTACTAACCAGCTGGGGAAGGGTAGAAAAGTTTGAGAAAGGGATGTGCTGATCTCTCAGCAGCGCTGATGAAGTGGCCCTGCATCCCTTCTCCCCTGCTGCAACCTGATGCAGTGACTGCTGCCAGGAGATGTCTGTGTTTGCTGTAACAAGACCAAAAGAAAAGGCTACTCCCCACCCACAGAAAGTTTGAACAGGCTTCCCTTGTTTGAGGCAAGGAGTCTCAAACAAACTGGAACGTGTCCAGAGGAGGGCAACCAAAATGGTCAAAGGCCTGGAAACGATGCCTTATGAGGAACGGCTAAGGGAGCTGGGCATGTTTAGCCTGGAGAAGAGGAGGTTAAGGGGTGATATTATAGCCATGTTTAAATATATAAAAGGATGT
Source organism: Podarcis melisellensis (assembly GCF_964234715.1). Lineage (NCBI taxonomy): Eukaryota > Metazoa > Chordata > Lepidosauria > Squamata > Lacertidae > Podarcis > Podarcis melisellensis. The sequence goes on along the minus strand of NC_138540.1, from coordinate 35,281,081 downwards.
CACATAGAGGAGGGAGAAAGGTTGTTTTCTGCTGCTCCAGAGAAGCGTACACGGAGCAATGGTTCCAAACTACAAGAAAGAAGATTCCACCTAAACATTAAGAAGAACTTCCTGACAGTAAGAGCTGTTCGACAGTGGAATTTGCTGCCAAGGAGTGTGGTGGAGTCTCCTTCTTTGGAGGTCTTTAAGTAGAGGCTTGACAACCATATGTCAGGAGTGCTCTGATGGTGTTTCCTGCTTGGCAGGGGGTTGGACTCGATGGCCCGTGTGGTCTCTTCCAACTCTATGATTCTATGATTCTATGAGTCGAAGACCCAGATGTAAATCAGGCACTGGCCAGATTCATAATATTAAAAAGGGGAAACAGGGTGAGAGGCCGAAGCCAGAAAGGGAAGATTCTAATTCATAGTTAAGGATGATTACATTTCCTATCAAATTCCACAGGGGTTAGATCAGTCAGTGATACCACGGCCTTAGACAATTAATTCTATAATTAACTATTAAAGCAGAAGAACAATTAACAGTGTTAAATAAACATGATGTCCCTGTGGCTATTCAGTTAGCTAATGCTTTTAAAAGGTTTGCAGTCCAATCTTACTCACATTTACTCAGAAGCAAGTTCTACAGAGTACAGAGGGACTTACCCCCAGGTAAATAAGCATGTATTGTATAGGCAAATATTTTCAATTGGGGGGTGGGGGGAGAGACTACCGCAATACTGTAATTGTAATTACCGGTATTTTCTCCAAAGTGTACTTATGTATGTACTCCATACCATGCATTTTTGTACTCTCTCTTCAGAATTAAGGTAGATCCCAATCAAACAGCAAACATAAATGAAACAACAATGATTTTATTATAATCCATAACATTAAGAACCCTAGATCTGGTTCATGTAGCAGTGTGAACTCTCCACCGCCCATTTGGAAGCATCCTGGTGACTGTAGTGGCAGTTGTCAGAATCAACATGAATAGGTAACTGTAGTGAGTGCCTTCTTTCAACTCGCTGAGCGCCACTGCCTGCCACCTCTGCTCACTTACGCATTCTGTTACAGGGCCTGGGATCTACAAACAGTAGAGAAATAAAGTTCCAGTGACTTCCTCATTCCTTTCTTCTACCAGAAGAAGCCAGCACTGCTGGAAGATAAATGAGCAAGCAGCACTGGATGACAGTATTGAAAGGAGGACTATCTGCAAGGACCTGTAGCTATTGGTCGCAGAAGCGGCTACAGTCTTCTGGAGGTTTCTGAGCTTATGGTAACTTATACAAGCTGCGGTATAGTAGCCCGAAAGGATCACAGAAGAAACACAAAGTGCATGCAACAACAACAAAGCCATCATCCCCTACGGCAGCCTCCAAAATTTCTGCTAAAAGTAGTAAGCCCTGTTTCGCTCCTGAAACACCACTGCTGAAGAAAACCAACTGTAACTCAACAGGCAGAAGAAGAATCCAGCAACAGTTCTGGGTTCTATGTCCCTTGGCTCTTCTTCCTCAGGGACCCTCCTTGCGTTCCCTTTGCACTTCTGCCATCCTTAGAGTGGTCTCTCTCACATGGGCAAACAAAAGAATATGTATCACCAAAATAATAAAAAATAAAATAGAATACATATTTAAATAATAGTTGCATGTGCCAGTTTATGCGCATAGGTGCCTGCCAACATTTTATTGCTAACCGGCTCCCTCTGAGATGTTAACGTGTTTGCAAACATTCTGATTTCACATCAATGGATAGGGTGGGAATCTGAGATAGATTAGATTAAAACAGAAAAATAAGTATTGTACTTGGACGTTGCCGCTAAGAAAGACAGGAAAAAATATTGAGCAATTAATAGCTGACCCCCCTGCTGGCTTCGCTTGCCAGCTTCCCTCCTCAAAGCCTTACTCCTTGCCAAAGCCCCCCTCCCCTTACTCATCAAACTTCCACAGTTCATCTGCACTACTTAACTGACCCCACTGCCGCAAGTCCAGCTCACTCAGCTGCTCTACCCCCCCACCCCCACCACTTAAAAAAACAGCACAAAGCAAAGTATGCAACAGACCCAGGACAGCACCAGGACTGGCACTGTTGGGCATCTTCCAAGAGCCCAGACCCTAGCAGGAGTCCGACTGACACCACCCCCCACTAACAAGAGTCCCCTGGATCTGCTCCATACACTAAGGTTACCAGACGTCCCCATTTCCCGGGGACAGTCCCCAGATTTACAAATAAGTCCCCATACAAAATCCATTGAAGTTGAAAAGTGTCCCCGGATTCATTGAAAAAAATCTGGTAACCTTACCATACACCCCTGGACAAGAGCCCCCATCACCACTGCAACCTGCTTTCCCCCTTCTTATCACTACACCCTTGACAACAGTGCTGATGTAGGTGGAGCAGTAGATGCCACTACCTGCCACACCATTGGCTCTGTGTATGGCAAGCAAGCAGAAATTGGCAATGATGACAAGGAGGAGCAGCCAGTGGGAAGGGAGAAGGTCCAATTAATTGTCCAAAGCCTAGAGTCAACATTTGGCAAATCCACTGGCCTCAAATTTATGAGGGGCTCCCTAGGTAGGATGGAACATGTAAACTAGTATTCCATATCCCTCATTCAAAAATATAGCACCACCAGGGGTTACGTTATCAAACATTGTTCCAGTAAGAATGTTTAAAATTAAGTAACAGCACTGAAAGAATTTCGAAGGGAGCAACAAGTTCATCAATAAAGACAGAATTTCCAACTTCCAGTTTGCTGCTAACACAAAAGCTAGCTTAGAACACTGCTGACTGCACTAGCAAACTAGGGACACTACATGAGAGAGGGCAGGGACTGTGAACAGAAAGAGGCGGGTGGAAAAGGGTTAAGCACTCCTTCCTACTTATTATTTCTCCCATACTAAAGCCGGCTAAGGGGTGTTGTAGGAGGGTGACATTTGCAAGGGAGAGCCAGCGGGCAGGAAAGTATGCTTCACCCCCTTCCCGCCTTTTGGTGTGGGAGGGAAAGGATAGAATTTACAAGGAAAATCAGCAGGTAGGAAGGAGTGCTTAACCCTTCTCCACCCGCCTCTTTTCTTGTGGATCCCCTGCCCTCACACTCACTGCCACTCCCCCGCCCAGCATCCCAAGCTAGCTAGCACAATCAATACAACACCTGGAAAACTGTAGTCATTATTTCTTCTCCCCTGTTGTTAATTCACCCAGACATTATCCAGGCCTTCTGCTTCTGTTCCTAGGCATTACTTGCCTGCATTTGTCATCCGGCCCTTTCCAAAAGCAAAACTATTCATCTTACAGCGCTGCAGGAGCCGTCACAGTCTGTTATTGCAGAACCCGGACTCACAACAAACAGCATATTCCTTTGCATTAAATACAGGGGCAGCTACAATACTTTCAGAAATGCCTATTAAGAACAAATAAAGGCGAGGAACCGCGGCTGCAAAGCCTCATGTTTGTCAAGACAACATTAAAAAAAGAATCAGGAAGAGAAAAGAAACAGAGACAGTGAAGGTGGCAAGAACACCCAAGGCTCGAATAAGGTGACGGCAAACTGTCCACAGACAACACAATAAGGCCTCTCTTCCAGGTGTCAGGTCTGGTGGTGTGCAGGGAGTCAGGGATGGGCAGCCCACAAGCAGTTCCGACTGTGCCCGAGAACCAAGTTGCTCAGACCAAGGATTCAGGCCACTCAGGAACTTTATAGAGCCAGGTAGAAACCTAGTGGCTCTCTTGGATGGATTAACTCCCTGGTGAGGAAAGGTTCCAGCATTTGGGAATGTTTAGTTAACAGAAAAGGCAAGTGAGAGACAATGTTGCAGATGTTTGTAACATTATGCATGGCATGGAGAAAGTGGACAGAGAAAAGTTCTTCTCCGTCTCTCCTAACGCTAGAAAACTCATGGGCACTCAATGAAGCTGAATGCGGGGAGTTTCAGGCCAAATAAAATAAAGGACTTCTTCACACAGCACATAGTTAAACTGTGGGACTCGCTTCTACAGAAGGCTGTGATGGCCACCAACTTGGACAGCTTTTAAAGAACATTAGACAAATTCATGGAGGGAAAGGCAGCCAATGGCTACTAGCCATGATGGCAATGCTCTGCCTTCACAGTTGGGAGGCAGCAATGCTTCTGAATACCAGTTACTGGAAACCTCAGAAGAAAGTGCTATTACGTTCAATATTTATTTTTCCAATGGGCTTCTCACAGGCACCTGGTTGGCCGCTGTGAAAACAAGACACTGGAATACTGTAGATGGGCCACTGGTCTGCTCCAGCAAGCTCTTCTCATGTTCTTATTCTGGGTGGGTAGCTGCAGTTCTGCCCTCTGGCCACCTTCAGTGGTGGTGTCACAGAGCACAGCTGATCTCAAGGCAACAAGCAGCCTCTTCTAGTGGCGTGAAGTGTGAGTTGCCTCAGTCCAACTGCTTAACTGCTCAGTTCACAACCCCTTGAGTCTTAAAGTTACATTTCTGGCTACTCTTAGTTTTGAGGCTCAAAGTGCTGGCTTTAACTTTTTAACTCCTAACTGGTTTGAGACTACAGTAGCTATTAAGTATGGTGGCAAAGTAGAGACCCCACGTTTATTTTGTGCTTTCATCCTTTGTTTTTATCTTGTGAACCTGAAATCTTCGGACGAAGGGCAGCATATACATTTAAACAAGAACAACAACCTCTCAATACCATAAACCACAGGGGAAGGTCCACCATCTTCAACAACCAGGTTCTTAGCACTCAGAAACATCTGGCCAGCTGCTGCTGCTGGCAACAACGATGCTGGATTATAAGGACCTTGGGCCTATTAAAGCAAGACGGTAACTGTATTCCTAAAATAAAAGTTCTGGACTGTGATTTTTTTCTGCCTGCCGCCAGCAATTTTAGATTCTGGACTTAATGGCCTTATGCAGCCCTCCTCTTTAGATGGTGACACGTATTACTTCACTTACCTCAAAATGTGGCAAGTTGATTCTGGTGCATTTGACGGCCCTCTTACTCATTCTGCTGAGTGAGGCCATGGACGTCTGCCCTTAAGTCTTGTCCTGATAGTAGCACTGAAGAGCAGACATATTGCGGGCTTGTCTGCAAGGAAATCCTACACACACACACACACACACACACACACAAATCAAGAGAAGCTAGGATTTCCCTTAATGAGAACAGCCCAGGGACAAAGCTTTAATACATTAACTAAAATTACATTCAACACATAATTAGCCGAAGCTCTGAACTTGCAAGAGGCAGCCCATCCACTTCTAATGCGCTAATTAGATAAGACAGCCTTTCAAGCTGAACGGAGTGCAGTTTATAAAGGGCCTTGGTGGAGGGGATGGGGCAAGGAGTCTGAGGCAGCAGCACTGATGTCGCCATTCGGATGTGCGGCAGCGTTGCACAACCAGCAGGTTTTCACGTTCTTTGGGAGAAGCCCTTGTTATCTTTAACCTGGTTTTAAGCACGGAAACAGCACTTGCAAAAGCAAGAGGTGTGTCAGCTCATAACCAACTCAAGTCAAGTCAGACTTGATTCAGGTTCTCTATCTCATGATTTTCCCGACAATGTTGACAAATAGTGCTGAGGTGGAAAACACTTAAAGTCCAAAATAACATGGGGTGGGGGAATCCAATAAGACAAAATACAGAATTTTATGATACGAAAAACAGATTTAAATCTCCTGATTTCTTCATTTCAGCAGTATAAATTAGAACACAGGGAGATGGTTTCTGGTGTTGCCAGTGTAAAACTGTGAGTTAGGAATCCTTGTGGATAACTGGCAAATTATTAAAAGATTGAGGGAAGGGACATAGCTAAGTGGCTGAGCCCTTGCTTTAGCTGTAGAAGGTCCCAGGTACAATCACTGTCATCTCAGGGCTGGAAGAGAATGCTGTCTGAAATCCTGGAAAGCTGCTGCCAGTCAGAGTAGACCATATTGAGCTAGATGGACCAATAGTCTGACTCAGTATAAGACAGTTTCCTAGGTGCCAGTAGATCCCAATCCACCTTCTGCCTGCCTGCGCTCTTGAACACACTCATAATGCACAGAAGATCAACATGAGAAAGTCTAACTTAAGTAACATAAAACTACCTCCCGCCAACAGGTTGAAAGTAATAGGAAGGATATATATATATATATATATATATATATATATATATATATATATTCTCACACAGATGAAGTACATCAAAGTCCAGTATTTAGTTCTGCTTGTATGTGAAAAGCAGCAAGCTTTTCCCTGGAGGATACAGAGTTGTGATGTTTGCTCCTGAGCAGCACAACTTCCATTAAACCGAGAGAAAGAGTTCAAGCCCAGGATAAGTTTCTAACTGCTGATCCAATAAGAAGCTTAAAAAAAGAGAGAGAGACTCTTGATCTTTTTCTTCTTCTTCAAGTTTCAAGTTTCAAGTTACATTTTCAATTTCAAATATCTGGGGGGGAAGGAAAGGAGGACTGGTGGAGTCACAGGAACTAGGAGGAGGGGAGAACAAACAAACTCTGGGGCCAGGGACTCTAAAGCCACAAGAATTGATGCCTCTGGGATCCTTTCATCCTCTATCCCACCGCAGCTCACATGGCTGCAGAAAAGATAAGGCTGGCACAAAAACCTGGTAATTCTACCCAGTGCACACAAAGGAGCACCACCAACATGGAAAGCAATCTGCATGGCATCCTCCAACAGAGAATGTGAGCATCTGCCATATCCATGAGTTCATCACCACCACGTTGAGCCTCAAATGGGATGAGGAACCTGTAGCCCACCACACACAGTCGAGCTCCAACTCCTATCAAACCCAATCCACAAAGCCATTGATCAGGACTGATGGGGGCTGGAACCCATGTGGAGGACTACAGGTGGCCCATCCCTGGTCCATGGAAGAGCCCTTGCCTTAAAACAGGCATATAAAAGATGAGAGGATGGACGGAGGTCATAGCTCAGTGGCAGGACACAAGGCTTTGCACATCCGAAAGTCCCAGGTTCAATCTTCTGCATTTTCCAGTTAGACAAGAACAAGAACACGGAATGTCTACCTCTCCAGCTACGAACATGAAACAAGCCGCAAACTGGAAAGGTAGAAGAATTAAGTTTCAAACGGAGACAGTTTTAAGAGCTCCATATACAAGAATTGATCTGGGCACGAAGGAAGCAGCCCTCGCCCAGCATAAAAGGAGGCCCTGCAACTGTTACAAAAATCTATACAGAATTTATGGAAAGACCGGCTTCAAAAGCAAGCAAATTAATGAACTCCCCAAGTGGAGCTGAAAGGTACAACACGAGTCCTGAGGTTGAGCTGTTTAAAAAGTGATCTGCTAAATGGATTATCTTCTAGTGCAACAGCCAAGCTGCCTCCGCAAGGAACAATAGCTCCCTCTCAAACATAATGGCCGATGAAAGGGACAGATTTTCTGCTTTGTAAAGCAAGGGCCTAATCATAATATTAATTCTGCACACAAATTCAAGCATGCTATCTTGACAGCTAGATTAAGCAATTATAGCAACCTGGATGGCACCGGCTCAAATCCCACGTACTTTTGTGAACAAGGGTAAGGAAAGGTTTGAAAGAAGCAGCGCAGGGAAGAGCATGAATCCATAATTAAGACAGATTTGCTCTCTTAGGAGTAGACTTTTAAAGACGGCGAGAAGAAGCAAAGAGAAAGAAGGAAGAACTCTAGATCTCGAGAGGATTCCCACTCTGAACTTTTGGAGAGCTCTTCTCCTTTCATGCTTGGGGAAGTGGTTGGCTTCCAGGTCCAATTCAAGACTGCAACGCAGCACTTATTTCAGAACAAGCAGTGAATGGAATTGACTTCCAAAATAGGTATAAAGTCGGATACATGGGCCACTTTTAACTTCACGTTTTATCCACAAGCAGGGTGCCCGCACATCCTACTTTGCAGAGGCCGTCCTCTACTTAAAGGCACCCACTACTTCAGGTGTGGTGAACCTTTAGCCCTCCAGATATTGCTGAATAATTCCCATCAACCCTGGCCACTGGGCGTGCTTGCTGAGGCTGATGGGAGTTGTAGTTCTACAACATCTGGAGGGCCAAAGGTTCCCCACACCTGCTGTAAGGTTCCCTAAAGGGAAAAAGCTTGCAATCACCAATTACCCATGATGGGGCAATGACCCAACTTGGGCAGGTAACTAGACACTGGATAGTGAACATTCTGCCTCATCCCTGTAATCTATTTTGGAACCAATCCAATCCTTCCCTACTTCGGAATCTCGGCCAATCAGACATGGATTAATCTCAACATTACCAGGGCCTGAATTGATGGTCTGGATTCTGCTGCATGGATACTCTCATCTTCCAGATGCACCTGAGTTGGAAGTGGCACACTTTAACATGAGCCCTCCCTGCTTTGATAAGCTGAAGTTGGGAAACAAAGGTCACATTCACACCATACCTTTAAGGCAGCATGAGACCACTTTAAACAGTCTTGGCTTCCCCCAAAGAATTCTGGGAACTGCAGTTTAAGGGTGCTAAGAAATGTTGAAAGCCATCTATTCTCATCACAGATCTACTATTCCCAGAACTCCTGGTGAAGAGAGTTTTGATTGTTAAGCCACATGTACTCACAAGTTGTACTCAAACTAGACCTACTGAAATTGATGGAACTAAGTTAGCCATACTTATTAGTTTCAGTGGGCCTACTCTGAGTATAACTTGCGTTGATACAAACCATCTTGGCTGTGAGTCCTGGAAGACTTGTTCCCTGCCTTGCAAAGCTTTTTCCACCTCAGTTGGGAGGGTGGGGCCTGGACTGACTCCAGCTTCAAAAGCTGAGGTTGCTGAAGAGATTATTGCACTGGGGTATTGCTTAGGGGTGTCAGGGGTTATTTTTTGTATCTTTATTTTAGATCTTGTGATTTACATGAAAATTGTTCTGTTTGGTTATGTATTTTTAAAATGGTCTTTATTGTTTATGACTACCTTTGTTATGTTGTGGTTATGTATTTATTATTTTTCTGTTGTAAGCCACCTTGAGCATGGTTTGAACTGTGGAAAGGAGACATACAAATAAAATTATGTATGTATGTAAGTATTATGTCCAGAGCCTGAATGGAAAGGGGGGTTAGCCAGGTTTCACATGCAAGTTATTTACTTATTATATGCATCGCATTTGTATCCCGTATTTCCTTCAAGGAGCTCAAGGTGGCAGAAATGGTTCTCTCATCCCCTCTCCACTTCATCCTCACAACAACCCCGTGAGGTAGGTTAGGGTGAAAGACTGTGAGTGGCCCCAAATCTTCACAGCTCATGAGCTTCATGGCTATGTGGGGATTTGAACCCTGGTCTCCCAGGTCTTAGTCAAACACTCCAAGCACTACATCACACTGACAGGTTAGCAGACACCAGGCTATCTGATGCAAGCTTACCTCTCCTTACTACAATGCAACCAAAGATTCCTACGGATCTGACAGGAGTAAAACTGATACTGCTGTAGGGTATACCCTCCTTAGGTACTCCAGGTGGTTCCCCACACTATTGCTTAATCCTTCGCTGTATCAAATCAAAAGTAACACACAGCCGAGTGGCAGGAGGCTTTTGGTGTCAGCGTTTCTGAACGCTCCCAGGGGAGGTGGGAAGGAGAAATGCTAAATAAAAGATTTATTTATGGAAAGGCAGAGCATAAATTCAAGCATGTAAGAAAAGAAACATGAAATAGCATTCTAAACTAGCATTGTGACTTAGATACAGATGTTAGGGCAAAAGTATTTCAACAATTGCAAAAGTTTCTACAGTTAGTGATAACATTTATTGAAAACAAATGTCTTTTACTTTCCAACTCTAGGTAAAGAGATTCAGACGCGCAGGAAGTTTGAACCCAGGCAGAAGTTCGTAGGTGCTGGTGCCCTGAGTGAAGACAGACCGGTCAATAGACCTCCTTATATAAAAAAAGAGAAAAGCGTTTTGATCCATTGTGATATCAGATACCATACAGGTCACGGCCAATGACAAGCAATTATTTTTACCATTTTGCTTTTCACAATGGGCTTGCCAATGCGGTGGTGAAAAGGGCCTGTAGAAAATAAGGCATCGAGCTGAGAATCTGGGTTAGCACCAGAACATGTACAAAGAGATTTCGCAAGATGACAGAAGGGTAATATAAAGAGTTTGCAACACAGCCATATTCAGGCATTGTATTAATTCAGTGTTAAACTGAATAGGCATGCGGGGAGTGGGTCAGGGCAGCAAACAGCTCCACCCCCAACACCACACACTCCGAGTCATTGGTGGGAACAAATAATAATTCATTCCTAATAATAATAATAATAGTTTTGTCCCCATCTTCCTTGTTGAGACTACAAGGGCAACACTGATGCCAAAAAAGCCACCAACTAAACTGAGCATCCCTTGGACTAGATGCAAGTAAGAAGGCCTACAGGTAGTAGCTGGTTGAGGGCAGACCCACTTGCCCAAATGGACCAGCCTCCACTGACGGATACAGTGAAATTAGCTAGGCAGCATTGCTCAATAATCCAAAAATGCTACTCTCTCGCCAGTTCATGCAGGCCAACAAACTTACTGTCCTTGAACATCTCAGAAGCCCTTAAAATTCACTCACAAATTTTCTGCCGTGCGAAAGACTGCAATTTCAGCACCTTCCTTTTTTGGGAGAACGTTTTCTCTTGGGCACAAAGACTCTTCCCCTCTTCAAGAGAGAGGCTCAGATCTAGGAGAGAATAAAGGATTTGCAAGGGCTGGGATGTCATTTTCCCCCGTGATCATCTGCTTCTCTCAGTATTTTGTATTGGTCCTTTAAGTCTGATCATATGAATATCAAATATGTTCCAGCATATTTTCTCCACTTCTTGAAAGTTTGCTGCTGCATATAGGGACTGATCTTGCTTTGCCTTGCTTTCTTTTTTTAAAAAAAGTACAAGAAATATTTAATTAAGATGGAACTGCAACGAAAACTCTGGGTACCCGCAATAGGCTTCAGAGTTTGGGACCTCCTTTGGTTTTTACTTAAACCGCAGGCTCTATCACCTGGAGCCCCATAGAGTAGCCACTCACACACCACCCAAAAACATCACCAAGGCCCCATCTGCACTGAACACTTAAAGCACTATTGTACCACTTTAAACAGCCATGGCTTCCCTCAACGAATTCTGGGAGTTGCAGTTTGTTAAAGGTGTCAAGCAGTGTTAGGAGACTCCTATTCCCCTCACGGAGCTACAACCAGGGTTAAGTGGCCACCCGTAACCATAGTTTGCCATGTACAAGCTGGGCAAACTGTAGGAATGGCATACCATGGTCTGGTTTCAAATCAGAACTGGAAACCCAGTCCAGGCTATAGCTTCATTGGTTTCAGTGGGTCTGCTCCAGGTATGGCTTAGTCAAGCACCACCCATGGTTTCTGAAACTTGTCTGGAGGAAACCCATAGTTTGCTGAAACCACAGTTTGCCTGGTTCTGACAATGTAGAAAACTTCCGTTCTTGCAAGTTAGGAAGTGAAAGGAGGACTGAGGTGCCCAAAAGGAGGTGGGGCTGTGCAAATTCAAGGTGCAACCCTGACAATAACATCTGTAGGACACATTATCTAAATAAGCTTTTGTTGCTAGATGAATGCAAAAGCAAGCCTATGGGTGGGTTTTCAACTAAATCTTTCAATAGCCAAGGAAATCTTGCATTATGCGCTGTTATACCCCTCATACCATACTAAAGGCAAACGCACAAAAATCCTACTGAGAAAGGATATTATTTTTTTCACAGAAATACATTTGCTACTGTATGATAGATAGACAGACAGATATAAACCCACAAACCCAAGCCTGAAGCATTTAATGGTTTATGCAACAAATACATGAGAAATGCCTACTTTAAAAATAAAACCCCCGGAAAGAGTTGTGAATCTTTTAGCTGCAACACACCCTTGGAGGATTTTTATTTTGTATCTGCCCTGCATGAAGCTAAATGCAGTTTTTGAACATGTTTACTTTACTAGCAGCTAAAATCTCGGTTGTTTGGACGGGGGTGGGGAGGGGAGAGCTGGAAGCAGGAGGGCAGTGGAGAGTCTAATAAATCCTAGAATATACCTCTTGGCAAGAAAGCTACATATTGGTGTCATGAAGAAACAACTTTACTGCTCTCTGAAGAAATATTGGTTTCAGAAGTTAGAATTGTATTCAAGACACATGGTAGCTACATTAAATCAAGCTGTGAAAAGTACTGGGGATATGCTTTTAAATTTGCTTTAAAAAAAGAAATAAAGCTTGAAACAGATCTTGACATGTATAGAAGAAAAAGTGGGGGAGTTTCTGAGGCTTCCATAAATTCTGAGAAGAGGAAGTTTAAAACTTGGGTGTTCTTAAGTTACATTCCACATGGAAACCGCTTGCTTGAATAGTAAAGGCTTAAACATATTAAAATCTTTAGTACTCTACCAAAAGGCGGGGGGGGGGGGTGTTCTATTTTTGCCATGTCTGAAATATGCGTTACATATTTCTATGTAAGCCTAATGAGGACCAAAACTCTTATAGCCTATTTCTCGAACGGAGCAAGAGTTTTTGATCTGGGAGCCAGAAATTTCTCTCCCTCTCCGTTTGCACATACTCTCGGTTGCCATAATCCAGCGGTTTCTGCATTCATGCGAGGGCTCCAGTGCACATCAGGAACTTCTTACAAGGAGATGCTTTCCGATTTTCTCCATCTGGAGCGATGGAGGCAGCTGACGGGCCGTGTGTGCGTCAGAAGCCTTGTGGAGCTTCGGATCGCAGCCAGATTCCTTAAGCACACTTTTAATCACTGGCACATCAGCAAGAGTGGTGGCATTAATAGTGTGCTTTGGACCACTCGTATTGCTTTTAGCATGTGTATATCTTAGGGCCAAACTGTATAATGCACGGACTCCGTTTCTCCCTTTGGTTAAAAGCACACCAGAAGACGTGTTGATGGCACCAACTTTAAAATTCAACTTTTGCAAAATGGGGTGGTCCCTGCCTGTTTGAAGGAGGTAGTGGTAAAACCACTCCTCAAGAACCCATCCCCAGATTCAGAAAATCTAAGTACAGTGGTACCTCAGGTTAAGTACTTAATTCGTTCCAGAGGTCCGTACTTACCCTGAAACTGTTCTTCACCTGAAGCACCACTTTAGCTAATGGGGCCTCCTGCTGCTGCCGCACCGCCGGAGCACGATTTCTGTTCTCATCCTGAAGCAAAGTTCTTAACCTGAAGCACTATTTCTGGGTTAGCGGAGTCTGTAACCTGAAGCATATGTAACCTGAGGTACCACTATAATTACTGGCCACACTTGCCAATCTTAGGCAAGGATCTTGAGCAGGTGGAGGGCAAGGCTTCCAAGGGTCGCTGGTCACAATAGCCATGTATAGTCTCCAACCTTAGAGGCAGTGTGGGAAAAAGTGAAGCTGTTGTGCTCAGGTCCTGTTTCTGGGCTTCTCAGAAGCATCTGTTTGGCCTATGTAGTAACGGGATCCCGCCTGTGCAGGTGATGCCCCCTACCTCCTGGCTTACTTGGAGGTAACCAGTCTTGCCATCAGCACCAGGTAGTTGGGTCTGAGCCACCATTTTAATTTCTCACAATGCCCCTTGCTCTGAACAGCAGCAGAAAGAGACCACAAGTCTGGCATTTCTGCATCCTTTCGATGCATTTGCATTGTGCGTAGTGCTGGTTGCAAATCGGCATCCATGTAAAACCACTAGGGTTGGCTATTTCCCTCCCCCCCCCCCATTTCTTCTGGACTTTTTGGGGAAAGTGGGCATGTGATTTCTCATATATGACTTAGCAATCACAAAGCTGGTTCAGCAGAAATCCTTACTATTATGAGATGTACCACTGAAGCATAGGAACAAAAGAAGCTGCCTTATAGGGAGTCAGAATATTGGTCCTTCAAAGTCACTACACTGGCAATGGCTCTCCAGGGTTTCAGGCAGGGGACACCCTAGCCTTACCTGGAGATGCTCGGGATTGAACATGGGACCGTCTGCATGCTGCATGCTCTGCCACTGAGCCAGGGAACAATGCCCCCATAGCCAAGGGAGTAATTGAGACAAACGTCTCAGGAGCAATTGTGCTCCTGGGTTCTGCTCTTCCCAGAAAATCTACCCTATTCTCTGGGAACAGGGGACTCTGTCTTTGTCAAATTGTTTAACTTTTCCTCAGGACATTCTGTTGCTGATCACGCTGAAGACGGCATGACTCTGAACTTAAGGTATTTATAGCATGCGAAAACCTGGCTCACAATTCATTTAGCATAAATAATGTTTTAAAACTTTACATAAAAAGTGACATATACATACACAGACCAGGGGGAATAAGTGTGTATAACACTGAAAAGCAGACGCCTCGGTGGAAGAATTTGTCAGCGTTGTAAAGGAACGCGTTCGTCAAGATGACTTGCTGTACAAAGTGCACTTAAAATGGTTTCCACATGGCAAAGCCTTTGATTGCAGTTTCTATTATTATTATTATTATTATTATTATTATTATTATTAGCCACTTACATGCCAAAAGTTTCTAAGCTGTTTACGGCTATAAAAAACCCACACAATTAAAGTACACAATAACAAATCCATTGGGGCACTAAAGCATCCTTCAGTGAAATACACTGCCGTGGTACCTCGGGTTAAGTACTTAATTCGTCCCGGAGATCCGTTCTTAACCTGAAATTGTTCTTAACCTGAAGACCACTTTAGCTAATGGGGCCTCCCGTTGCCATCGCGTCGCCGGAGCACGATTTTTGTTCTCATCCTGAAACAAAGTTCTTATCCTGAAGCACTATTTCTGGGTTAGCGGAGTCTGTAACCTGAAGCGTATGTAACCCGAGCATATGTATACCACTGCATAAAGTAACTAAAATTGGTCATTTCAATGTTACTGGCTTCTGGGGGAGGGGGGAAGCATTTGCAAATAACACAGAAATGAAAACTAAATTTGTGCTATATTCAGCTATATTTCCAGAAGTGGCTTTTATGTCATTTGAAAGCTCCTCAAATATATTGCGGAAATTAACAGTTAGGAAAACTGGATGAACTGCTGTGCGACCGAAGCCATTGTGTTAACCACAATCCAGAATACACCTGCAATAAAGCCTGCACTCTGTCCTCTCAGTGGCCCACAGAAAGCCTGCAAGAAGAAACTGAGCATGTGCAGACAATTGTGCAGAGGTTAAGTGTCATGTCTACTGCTCCTCCTACTTCTCATAAGAAAATGCATCCCTCAGGCAGGAAAATTTTTCCTACCCTTGCAGTCAATCCAGAGACAGAAGTCAGGCAAGCATGGCTCTGTTGCGCTCTCTCTCTCTCTCTCTCTCTCTCTCTCTCTCTCTCTCTCTCTCTCACACACACACACACACACATAAACAAACACACCAGAGTCCAAACAAATTAAAGTCATTGTGAATATTTTTTTTAAAAAAGCAACCGAACACTTTTTCTTGAAGTTGTTCAACTCTGAACGTGAAATTTATCTGTTATCAGCCATCTGAAAAGATTCCCTAGAGAGCTTTGACATCCAAAGCATGTTGGAGAAAAACTTTCAAATATAAAATTGCCTCAGCTCCACAAAAGCCACAACTAAACAGAAAATGTTGTGTTGCTGTTATAGCACCTAATGTCACCCCCCCCCAAAAAAAATAACTGAATTATCTCAAAATAACCTAGGAGGGCGACTGCAACATCATGAGGTGGGGAGAGGGAGGAAAAAGGACTAAAATATCTGAATTCTATTCCAGGTCTCAAAAAAGAAAAAGAGTGATGAGTGAAATTGGCCAACCCTTCGTTGTGAAAAGTGCATTGCACAAGCTCTCTGTTGGAAAAAGAATGAAAAGGAAACTCCAGCAAACAAGAGAATGCCAGACATACTGGATGCCAGAGAAAAAGACAAGTTTTATCTCTTAATTATTAAAAATGCACGCTGCCAAATGCACCAACTGTAATGATAACAAAAGTCAGATCCAACTTTAGCAGGAGGAAGGGATGAGGATATTTACCAGAAAGCCCTAGTCTTCAGGCTCACTTTATAAAACTTGGATGCAATTCAAAAGAGAGAACTAATTCTATACTTATCAGGGGGAACAAGACTAAAACCACCTTTTACATAACCGTGACAAAAACAACAACAACAGCAATATGGATACGCACACCTGATAAATATCTCAAAAGTCCCTGTGCCAAAACAACATGAAAGGATATTACATCTCAAGTAACAAGGGAGCAATAATAATTTGCTCTTATTGGGGAAAATTTTCACTAATAAGCAATAACACAAAACATTTGGGCAGCTGTGCTGCAAACCCTTTGTGAAAAAGAGATGGGGGGGGGAGTCACTCTCTCAGGGGCAAAACAACTGCTTGTTCCATACAACTAAAGGAACTTTTTGCCAAAAATGTCAAAAATAAAGCATCTGGGCAGGACAAAGGCCTTCTATGTCATCTCTAATTTCCGCACTTTAAAAGTCCTCTTTTTAAAACATGTGTGTGTGCGCGCACACACAGGGAAATGGAAGCCAAATAGCATTTGACAATGCAAGACTCAAAATTTCCTGGCTTGAGGATGCACATACATTTAAGAACCAACAGAGACACACGCTCTCTTTCTCTCCCTCCACTAAACTGTGTGCCATTAGTCAAAGGAAACTAATTTCTGCTCTGTGCTTCCACCCTAAGCCTTAGCTTATCATAGGAACACAGGAAGCTGCATTACAGTGAATCAGACCATTGAGCCATCTGATTCAGTATTGTCTACACTAACTGGCAGCAGCTCTCTGGGGTTTCAGGCAAGAATCTCTACCTGGAGATGCCAGGGACTGAACCTGGGAAATTTCTGCATGCAAGTCAAATGTTCTGCCTGTGAGCAACAGCCCCTCCACAAATGACGAGACAGATGTGTGTGTATTTTATAGTTGTTTGCAAAACGGCAATGTCATCCTTCCACTACACCTGGGCTATTTTCCTTCCCTGGGGGGAGAGGGAAACCCCCAGAGCTGATTCTTTCTCAGCTCCACCTGGAGGTGCTGGAACCTCTTGCATGCAATGCAGATGCTCTGCAACATTTCCCCTCCTGGAAATAATTTTTTTGAAAAATCATGCCCACAGTCTTCTTTGCATCAGGGGTGAGGAGCCTGTGGCCCTCCAGTGGCTGTTGGACTGCAACTCCCATCATCCCAGACTGTTGGCCTTACTGGGTAGGGCTGATGGGAGCAAGAGTCCAGCAGCTTCTTGAAGTCCAATAGTTCACCACCCCTGGTCAACACCGGGCTTGGATTAGCAGCAAGTTGCATACGGCAGGCTCATAGCTCAAGATGCTCATGTTAAAGAGGGAAGGCATCCAAATCTGGCAAAATATACAGAGCTGGGCCTGGGGGTGGGGGAGAATTTCCTGGCAGGGTGAAGCAAAGAGATCTGTCTTAATCTTCACGGGGAGGGGGAAAACTTGGGAGGGGGAGGAGAAGCAGACGACACGCAAAGACCAACAGCTACGATTATTGTAGCCAGATTGGCTGAGCCCTTTGAAAACCACACAGCGCTTGGAATAAACCCATCCCTATAATCCAATATTCATCAGAGAAGTTGTCTTTATTAATGTATTTTAAAGTGCCTAAAGATGCTATTAACTCCTTTACAGACAGAAGGAAATTGTCTTAATTCTCTTAAGCTTTAAATAATACAGAGGATGCAAAAAGGAGAGAAGGGAGGAATAGGCTTTCAAAGTTGAAGAGGAAAGCAGATGGCAAGGGAGAGCGCCAGCATGATGGTGCAGTGGTTAGGGAGCCGGACAAGGAACTGGGAGAGGCCAGGGTTCAAATAACCACCCAAGCCATGCAGCTCACTAACCTACCTCACAGAGTTGTCGTAACGAAAAAGTGGGAGGGAGTCATGTACATCACCTTGGAGGAACGGGCGCACACGTATGTATAATAATTTTTATGTGCTGCTTTTTTTCAGAAAGATGGACTCAAAGTGGCTTCCCAAAACAACTATTAAAAACAACAAATGTTCACCAATATATCTACAAGAGCAGATCCAACTCAGCCCCCACCCCACTAAAAAGATAAGGTCCAAACATCTGACTGAATAAAAATGGTGCTGCCCAATGCCTAAAAACAGACAGTGACAGCACCAGAGAAAAGCTTCTCTGCGGGGAGCTTTTCGGAAATGGGGAGCAACCACTGAAAAGGCTTATTCTCGGGTCACCAGTCTCTGTGCCTCCCTCGGAAGGGGGTACATGGGGAAGAACATCACATGATAAACAATGGTTCATGTGGGGAGAGACAGTCCTTGACGTACCAGACCCTTATAAGGCTTTATAATGCCACATGTAAAAATAAATAATCATAAATAGAGGTACAAAATCCAGACAGGCTGACGACACAGCCAATCAGCCAACACAACAACTCCTCTTCATTGCTCAACTAATTATCAACTGCTGCTGCAGCGCCCTTTTCTGAGCAGGAAATGAAAAGGGGGCAGCAGACCCAAGAGCTTGCCCATGTCCATCACAGGCTTTCCTGATAGCCACTTCCGCCTCTCAGGCTCACTCACCAGGGTGACATTTTGCGTGCCTTGGAGAAGGCCAGAGTTAAGATGCTCATTAAGCTGAAAACCTCTCCTTCACTTCTGAAGCTTTGGACAATGCAAAGAGGCCCCTGCCCACACAGGAGGCATTAAATTCGCTCTCATTAGAGAAAGACTTTCCATCACAAAGCCCATCTTGACAAAAGGCTAACATTCCCAACTCCCCCCAAAAGCCTCCACTTGAATTCTTTTGTAAACATTTTGACATGCATTTCACTTAAGGCACACAGAGAGATATGCCTGCCACTCCCAAGAATAGACTTCTGAAGGTCATTTGGCGGATTTATTTATTTATTTTAAAAGGGTGCCCTTTAAAGCTTATCCACTCCACAAAAATAGGTGGCTCTTCCACTGGCACATCTCAGCTGTCTGGCTACTGCAGAGGAAATCCTCAAAGGGCCACAGCTTGGGTTCAGGCCTCAGCATCTCCACAAAGGGTTGGCAAATCCCAGAGAGCTGCTGCCATTCAGCATACACAGTGGCCCATCTAGTCCAGTCCAGCATCCTGCTCCCACAGTGGCCTGTGGGAAACCAGAGAGCAGGATCTGAGCACTAGATCACTTTCTCCTCCTGTGGTTTCTAGGAACTGGCATTCAGAAGCATCACTGCCTTCAGCCGTGGAGACAGAGCATAGCTTTTATTATTGCTGGTAGCCACCAATAACCCTCTCCCACCATGAATTTGTCTAACCTCCTTTTAGAGCCATCCAAGTTGGTGGCCATTCCTGCTTCCTATCGGAGTGAGTTCTATAGTTTAACTATAACAAACAACAACAATGTCAAACAGTAAAAGCTTCTCGAAACAGATGTCTATGAAAAAATTATATAGATTAACTCTTTGACATCTGGCAGGAGGACATTCCATGGGGGGCGGGGGGGGTGACTACCAAAAAGGCCTTCTGTTTGGTTCCCTGAAGTTCCACTTCTCGCAGTGAGGAACCGCCAGAAGGCCCTTTGAGCTCCAGCTCAGTGTCCAGGTTGAACGATGGGGTAGAGGTGTTCCTTCTATACTATGCACTGTGTGAAGAAGTACTCTCTTAGGTCTGCCCTGAATCTTCCAGCATTCAGCTTCACGGGATGTCCATGGGTTCTGGTGTTACGAGAGGGGGAAATGAACTTTTCTCTATCCACTTTTTCCATGCCATGCACAATGTTATAACGGTCTGTCATGTTGCCTCTTAGTCGCCTTTTCTCTAGACTAAGACGTCCCAAATGCTATTTTTCTTCCTAGGGGCTGTTGCTCCATCCCCATGCTCATGTTGGTTACCCTTTTCTGAACCTTTTCCAATTCCACAGTACTGTATCCTTTTTGAGGTGAGGGGACGTGGGTGGCGCTGTGGGTTAAACCACAGAGCCTAGGACTTGCAAATCAGAAGGTCGGTGGTTCGAATCCCTGCGACGGGGTGAGCTCCCATTGCTCGGTCCCAGCTCCTGCCCACCTAGCAGTTCGAAAGCACGTCAAAGTGCAAGTAGATAAATAGGTACCGCTCCAGTGGGAAGGTAAACGGCGTTTCGGTGCTGCTCTGGTTTCGCCAGAAGCGCCTTAGTCATGCTGGACACATGACCCGGAAGCTGTACGCCAGCTCCCTCGGCCAATAAAGCGAGATGAGCACTGCAACCCCAGAGTCGGTCACGACTGGACCTAATGGTCAGGGGTTCCTTTACCTTTACCTTGACCAGAACTGTACACGGTAGTTTTGAGCATGTACGCAGAAGAGTAAAGTGATGGTGTCTGCCTAACGTCAACAGGCTGTGAGGTCCAAAATGCAGGCGCCTCCACACTAGTGTAATGACCCCTTAGAAAACACAAAATGGACATCGCCTGGAACTTGTAGAAGCGAAAGTTCTACAGATCAAAGTGATCGAACCCTGATTTCTCATCAGAAAAGCAAAGTACCAGACCAATACTTCAGTGGAAGGGGGCCAAAATTATGAGATGGCATCCAGAAAATGAGAATGCAGAAACATTTGTGCATGCCCAAACACACACAATATTAGAAATATATAAAAAGGCAAAGTTCATTATAACAGAAATATAAAAAGCCAGAATTCATTATAATATAAAATATGGTAGCAAGAAGCGGGGGTGGGGGGGAATCTCTGAAGCAGAGGGGGGAAATCCTGTCTTTCCCTTCTCCCCACATTCTCAATTCACTCTGAAACTCCTTCACAAATTCTCTTTAAACTTTCAACAACAAAAATGCACCACTTCGCTGACACCATGAAAAAAAGAAAATCCCTACAAAGGAGCTCCTTCTTGAAAAAGTCTTGGGGGTGGGGGGGATTCAAGAGGAGGAAATGAAGACTAACGATGGAATATTTCCTGCTACTTAATCATAGCACTATTAAGCATGATGGAATAATGTCCACTCAGTCTCACTAATTGACTTCACTTTCACAGGCCTATATGGCTTCTTCATCGACTTGTCTCAATACTGTGGCAACTTTCAAATTTCTTAAAGTGGTTTTCAAGTGTTACACAGACATTATGTGTGAGAATTCTTTGTCAGTAAATTTGGTTTCCCCACAGTTCCAGTGTATTCCATTTCCCTAACTGTTAATTTCCACATTATAATTGAGCCTTCATGTGACATAAAAGCCGTTTCTGGGAAACTAATGGAATATAGCACATGTTTAACATGCATTTCTTTGTTATTTGATTCTAGAGGAAATCTGTTTGCAGTCCCCTTAACCTGGAAAATCATGGGACAAAATACCAGCATACAGTTCTTTCCTGCTGTTTCCATGGGGGAATCATGGGGGAACAGAAGCACATAGGGTATAGTGATGTTCCAATGATGTTTTCATATATATTTTTAATTATTTAATATACCACCCTTCATCCGTCACAGCATAAAAACAAAAAGTACATGATAAAAACAAGAACACAACAAACCTATAACCCCACCCCCGCTTCCACAAACACATTTAAAAGGACACAGAATGTTGATCAGCCAAAGACCAAGTTGAAGAGGAATGTTTTTGTCTGGTGCCTAAAGATGTACAATGAAGGTGCCAGGCAAGCCCCCCTGGGAAGAGCATACCACAAATGGGGAGCCACCACAGAATGGGCCGTGTTGCCACCTGACAGATCTCATGTGGAGGAGGCACACGAAAAAGGCCCTCAGATGATTGTTGCAAGGTCTGGGTCAGTTCATATGGGGAGAGGCAAACCTTGAGGTACTGCAGTCCTAAGCCGTTTAAGGCTTTATAGGTCAAAACCAGCACTTTGAACTGGGCTTGGAAGCTAATTGGCAGCCAGTGCAGTTGGGCCAGGATCAGTATAATATGCTCAAACCATCTTGTGCCAATAAGCAACCTGGCTGTGAAATTCTGCACCAGCTGATATTTCCAAACTGTCTTCAGAGGCACATATACCACCTGGAGGTTTTTAGAGTATAGACGACAGGAATTAGGCTGTCCCTGTCCAGCTAGGGGGTACAGCTGGGCCACCAGCCAAAGCTGATGGTAGGCACTCTGTGCCACTGAGGCTTCCTGAGCCTCAAGTGACAACGAAGTACAGTATCCCCAAGCTATGTACAAGAGCACTCTTCCCATCACCCCTGTGGTTTCCAGCAAGTGGTACTGAAGCAACTGTAGCCAACCAAGTTGCAATCAGTGTAGATCTACTGAAATTGGGGGGCCCATGTTTGTCATGTCTACCAATTTCAGTTGGACTAGTCTTGAGTGGGACTAATAACGGAGGCAACAACGCCATACACAGACACAGATGCAATTGTTTTAGGGTGATCCAGGAAAGAGAGTAGGGAACAACAAAACTGCTTTCTCATTTTACTACCCGCCAGTAGGTTTGAATCTGGAACACCATCCATTTGGAGATTAAATTCTGACGAAAGGATCTAAATCAAAACGTTAACATGGCTAAAGCAGGAATATCCCAATTTCCTCCTGCGATACCTGGCATAGAACTCTCCTGCTTGATCTCCAGCTTCAGAAAAGAACTCTTAATATAGTGGCAAGTGAAAAGGCCCTTCTGTGCTTCTCTCCCCCAGCCCCCGGCCTTCCTCTCCTCATTTATTTTATTTGCAAATTGCTCTTCCTTTTAATGTATATTCTTTTCTTTTTTTTAAGGGAAAGTTTCAGAACAAAATTAAAGTGGTATATAAACCATGTCCCTGTGATATAGTGTTTGTGTTTACAAATTCATCTGACTGGGGTGGGGTGGGGTGGCGATGGTCAAGGCTGATTGAACAAAAAACACCACATCCCCCCGCACCCAAAAATCGCACACGATTCAACACACTGAGAGAGCTGAGGAGAAGAAAAAAATCCCCAACAACTGCGGACTCAAGTCTGGGAGGCTCGGAGCCAGCCTGAAAAGCCCTTTGAAGTTTAAAAAAACATCCTCTGGTCAGAGCACATTTGTGAAGCCGTGGGACGGACGCTTTAAACAACATTCGCTCCGAGATCACCTGTGGTGTGCCAGTGTGCTGGCGCCTGTGGAACTGCAACAACATAACCCCTTAGGCTCTTCCCCCCCAACCCCACCAAAAAAAAGAAAAAGAAATCACTGCCTCCATATGCAACACAAGTGAAGAGAGAACCTTACCCCGGACAAATTACATTCTTTAGCTCCCTAGGAAAAGAAAATATCCACGCAGAAGTCTGCAAAGTCTGTGCAAATGCTGTGTAGACCCAAGAGTCGTGACGCATGGAGAAAGAAGGATCTCTTCAAGGAAGCAAATGGTCAGAGCATATTGCATCAAGATTTCATAGCATTTAATAGCATTTACTGGTCTGCAGAGGAGTTAAAATTGTTGGCTGGCACGATTACAATGAACGACATTGAGAGATTTAAGCAAGGTGAACCTTGGAAGGTAAAACTTGGGGTGCTTCCAGACAAGCTATTTGGTTGTTATCCTGCAATTTCTGGTGCACTTTTCTGACCACAAAGAGCTTGGTAATTAAAAAGCAATGGAAAACCACACTGGAAAGTGAAGGATAAGAGCCACTAAACTGGTCATGTCATATAACTTCTGCACAAACCTATCAAGCAGAATATGCAATAAACCACCACTCTGGAAACTCTGCTAGGTGGTCAAGTATATATATATATAAATGCATGCAGTGCAAGCAACAAACACCCCCCAAAAAGTCCATGGAATGTCAAGGTATTACTATTCACATATAAAGCCCTTAAGAACTTGAGAGCAACTTATTTGCGAGATCACCTTACCTCATATATTCCCACTTGACCACTTCAATTTGTGGACCTGCAGTGTTGCAGGTGCCACAAAATTTTTGTCAGAAATGGATCTTTTAGTGTGGTGGCTCCCTAACTTTGGGACTCCCTGCCTACTAACACCAGGCACTGTACTATTTTTGTACTATACTATACTGTACTATTTTTGGTGCACCTGCTAAAAGCATTTTTTAAGGCAAGCCTATCTACATTATGTAGAATGCTGGCATGTGTTTTAATCTGTTTTTAGCATACCATTGGTTTTATTTTTTAAAAAAACATTTCAAACAACTTTTTTTATTGATAGTTTTATAGTTTTATTCTTGTTGCAAACCACTTTGAGGGTTTGTTTGTTTGCTTGCTTGCTTGCTTACAATCAAGCAGTATATGAATTTTATGAAATAAATAAATCTCTGCTCAAGAAAGCAGCAAATAGAACGCCGCTGCCACCGCCTAAGGGGAAACCCATCAAGTCCAAGCAAGATGGTGACGCTCTCCGTCTTGCAGGCCTCACAGGCTGACGCTGCCGGATGATTCAGCTTCCACAACTGCACCCAGAATTCTCAGCTTGAAGCAGAGGGGACCAAGAAGGGCCTGCGTCTTCCCACAGCCCGCAAGACTGGCACCACCATTGCTGGGGTAGTTTTTAAGGGTGGGATAGTATTTAGAGCAGATACAAGAACCACTGGTTGTTGCTGACAAGAACTGTTCAAAAATACACCATATATCTCCAAACATGTAATGTTTGTGGTGCTGGAATGGCTGCAGACACAGAAATGACAACTTAGTTGATCTCTTCTAACATGGAACTCCACTAGCTCTCAACTGGACGGCTTCCAAGGGTGGTCACAGCCAACTGGATGCTCAAGCAGATGCTCCTCAGGTATCAAGGTTAGATTGGTGCAGCCCTGGTTCTGGGTGGGGTAGATGACACTGGGGTCCATCTTTACAGCATCTATCCCCATGGATCTACAGTACTGACAAATTGCCTTATGTCACAATGGGTTCAGGTTCATTGGCAGCTATGGCAGTTTTTGAAGACAAATTCAAGCCTGACATGGAGGAGGAGGAAGCCAGCTTGTGAGAGATGCCATAGAAGCTGGCATATACAATGATCTGGGCTCTGGCAGTAACATTGATCTTTGCATCCTCAGTAAGAACAAGCTGGACTTTCTCCGTCCTTATGATATGCCCAACAAAAAAGAAAAAAGGCAAAGGTGATACAGCTGTGAGTAGGGAACTAAAGGTGTGCTATATACGAAAGTTACACCCTTGGATCTTGAAGTGGCAGATGAGACCGTGCAAACAATGGATACATCTTGACTTACTGGAAACTTCTGGGCAGTGGAAGAGGATTGAGAATTTTCATATTTGAATTCTGTATCTGTATGCTGGCATTAATGTTCTGTATGCAGATTTAATAAAAACCAATACGAATTGGGGGGGGGGGGAAAGAAAGCAGCAAATAAAACCACAGAACTTGCTTTCATTGAGATGGTTGGTTGGAGGTGTCTTCCTTGGGTCCTGCAGCATGCAGAGGGGGATGCAAGTGCAGAAATGTCTGTTCTGGCCCTGCGACCTATAGCATGGGAGCCACACAGAGATCTCAGGTTTGCAGTGCGTGGCAGGGTAAGGAGGGGGAGAAACCCTGAAGATGCGCTTGCTGACACTGAAGCCCCTCACATGGGCATCCTTTGGGGATGGGCCTTTGCTAGGTAGCAGAGCACCTGCTTTCCGTGCAGAAGGTTCCAGGTACAATCCATGCCCTCTCCATACAGGGCTGGGAGAGACCCCTGCCTGAAACCCTGAAGTGCTGCTGCCAGTCCCATGTCGACAATACTGAACCAGGTGGACCAATAAGCCCAACAGTCTAAGGCAGCTTCCTATGTTCAGATGCAAGCTGGGGAGAAGTTGAAAGGAAAGTTCTTACCCAGCCAGCAGAGGTTATGTTCGCTTTCTTATGTAAAGCAACTGGCCCAGAGCCAGCACAGCGTGGGGTCCTAGATCCAATTTCATAACACGTAAAAACAGCAAACAGGAGGCAGTGCTGCACTTGGGTGATTGGCAGACAGCCACACCCTTTTGTCAGAAGAGAAAGATACAGCCAGCCTTCTAATCATCAAGTCACTCACATCTGTGCTTTGCTTCTTTTATATAATCGGCCAGCAGCCGCTACTGTACAGCTCCCCCCATAATTAAAAGGAAAAAACGCTTCAGTGTCATAAGGCAAGGAGAAGGGAACAAGAGGTGTTGATGGTGGCGGCAAGGCAGGACTGGAGATTAGTCGTTGAGGAGCTGCCCTGCCCTGTCCTCAATGTGTCCTGGGCCACTGCTTTCATTCTTCCTCGCCCTCCACCACCAGGGGGTGACTGGTAAGCTGTTGTCACGCTGTAGTGCCACCTATCTGTGGCTAAGCAAATTCTAGCATGACGGCATCCTTAGGAAAATAAAAAATAGGGCACAACATTAAAAAATAAAAAGCTGCTCCAGTTGGGGGTGAACATCCAAAGCAAGCAGTTGTTGCTTTATTAGGATTAAATGAAAGTCACAAAATAGTGACCAGGTTATTTTAGTTCTGCAAAACTCTTCCTCAGATGATTATGAAGATAATAGGTGGTATTCAATGTTGGTTCAACTTAGAATAGACCCACTGAAGGTAATGGATACAACTAACTTAGGTTTATTAATTTGAATGGCTCTGCTCTGAGCACGACTTGGTCAAATACAACCCAATTATTATAATATTTATCATGATTTCTTTATAACCTGTCTACCATAACACCATAAAAACGCATCAAAATCCTTCTAGATCATGGGTAGGGAAACTAAGGCCTGGGGGCTGGATTCAGCCCAATCGCCTTCTAAATCCGGCCTGCAGATGGTCCAAGAATCGGAATAACCTCCATTTGGCTTCTAGAGTTACATTTGCTGCCATTTCATTATGGGCGCATACATATTGCATGATCAACTGCAACTCCCATCATGCTTACCATGCTGGCTGGGCTAATGGAAGTTGGGGTCCAACAACATATGAAGGGCCACCGGTTCTCTGGTTTTGCTGCATTTCTGTATCTCATGCTGGATACATTATGTAGTGCGCAAGACAAAGTGGGCTTTAACAACTGTTGGAGAGTTCATGTTTAAACCTTATTAATTTGATAGGAACATAGGAAGCATTCTTGCACCAAGTCAGACCATTTGTCTCTCTAACTCAGTATTGTCCACACTGACTGGCAAAAGTTCTTCAGGGTTTCAGGCAGGGGAATTCCCAGTCCTACATGGAACTGCCATGGATTCAACCTTGGGCCCTCTTTGGGCAAGGCAGAAGCTCTACCACTTAATCTGCCCTTTCCATTTTATCTGACGCCATTTTCCATGCAATCAGGTCTTATCAACTGTTACTATTACCCAGTATTTTTCCTTAAGAATTCCAGATTTGAACCACCAAACACACAAGCAACCAGTTAAGACCTGTATAATGGCCGAGGCAGCACTTGAGCACAAGCTGTTCGCCAAGTGTAGGAAGACCAAGCCCTGGCAAAGTTCCTGAACCACCCATAATTACTCAAGTTTTTTGTATATAATGTTGGGTGGCAGCATCCGAGCTTTCAGCAAGTTCAAAGGATGGATGACAATATAAATTTGCCCTGTGCTTGGCATTAGCCCCAGACTTTCTCCAGTATCAGATTTCAGAGAGATGAAAGAAACAAACCAAAACCAAGAAAGTCATTTAGTCAAGAGAACAAATCAAAAGGTCCCACAGAGTTCTTTAAAAAAACAAGACATAACAAAACAGGAATCAGGTCACCACGGATCCAGCTCCTTCCAATTCCACACTGGGTCAACACATTCCATCTCCTTGACTTTCCTCAGCATAGTCTTTACTAGGTTGGTGTTCTCCCCAAATATATCCATTGCTTTTTTGCAACCTGCTGCCACCTTCTAGACATGCAATGGCATATTTGTGGTGGTAGTTAAAAATGAATGTTAAACAGCAATGGAAATACACAAGAATATCAGCCATTTTCAGCCACATGTTAGTGCAACGTACAGGTTGTTTTTTTTAAATAAGAAAACATAAAATATAACAACATTACAATAACAAATCAATTGCATTTGCTCCGCCGAGCTCGTGACTTCCCTCCCTCCTTCCAACTGGTTTCCCATTTCCTAATGAATTGTATGCGCATTTCAGCTGCCAGTTTCTGTCCTTCAATACATATTAAGTCCTTTTATTCTCCATGGTCAGATATTATTTTTACGTTATGTTGCAGGATTCATATCAATCCTGCTAGTCTCTTCATGTTTTTACAATGATCTTCCAAGTACTCAACAAATTTACTCCAATCTCTTTGGAATTTCTGGTCGCCTTGGTTCTGGATCCTCACAGTAAGGTTGGCCAACTCCGCATAGTCCATCATCTTCATCTGCCACTCCTCAATCGTTGGTAATTCTTGTAATTTCCACATTTGGGCTAACAAAGTTCTTGCTGCAGTGGTAGCATAGTCGTTGATCTACTTTTGCAATTTCTTCTCCCATCAACCAAAGCAAAAATGCTTCTGGTTTTTGGGGGAAGGTATATTTTAGCATCTTTTTTAGTTCATTGTAGGTCAATTCCCGAAATGTTTTTCCCTTATCACAAGTCCACCACATATGGTAAAAATCTCCGTCTTTTTCATTACACTTCCAACATAATTTATTTTTCATCCTATACATTTTGGCCAATTTCACTGGGGTCAAATACCACCTGTACATTATTTTTATACATTTTCTTTTAAGGCCATACATGCTGTAAATTTTAAATTCTGATGCCATAATTTTGACTAAGATTCATACTGAATATTACGCCCAGAAACCATAGCCCATTTCGTCATTACTTCTTTAACCTCTTCATCTTTAGTATACCATTCTAAGAGAAAGTTATACATCTTTGACAACAATTTAAATTTACCTTCTAGCAATTTGATTTGGAATCTAGATTTCTTACTTTCAAATCCAAAATTTCTTTTGTCTACACTAAATATGTCATTTATTTGATGATATTGCAACCAGCCAGTAAACATTTCCGCTATTTGTTCATATGCTTTGAGTTTCCACCCTTTCTCTGTTTCCATCAACATCCCACCATAGGTGGCCCATTTCCCTTCCATATTTAATTTTTTAACAGTCAATGCTTCTATTGGAGATAGCCACCAAGGTGTTTTCCCTTCAAACAGATTTTTATATCTGTCCCATACTTCATAGATTGATTTTCTTATCATGTGGTTTAGAAATCCTTTATGCACTTTTACTTTATCATACCACAAATATGAATGCCACCCAAATCTGTTATCATAACCAATCCAATAGATCTGTATTCTCCAATATCATCCACGCAACGTACAGGTTTGAGCTGAACAAAATATTTGATCTTAAAATATTCCCACCTCCCAAATAGGTATGGTTAATGCAATTCTGAATTATAAAAATAAATTGCTCCCTTTCTTGCCCTCTCTTTCTTACCCTTGAGGTGGGGGTGGGGTAAGAGAAATAAATGTAATAAAATGTCACATAGAGGTACAAATCAAAATTCTTGTGGCTGCACTGGATGGCACAGAGTTTTATACCAATCAGATGGTATAAACTTCACACACCAAAGCGGTCTTGGATCAAGAAAATGTTTGCTTGCGTGTAGTTGCAAACCAGCTGCTATACTTTGAGGCCAGAGGGAACTTCCTCCTTGTTACCCAGTAGAGTAGAAGATGCCTTCCTTATAGCATGTGGCTCAGCCACAGTTCAGACCAAACCTCATCAGATTCAATTAAACTGTACTATTTGAGAAACCGTTATAACCTTATCAAATGCAGAAGGATGAAAACTAGAACCAATGCTTTAGGTAAAGATCCAGTAACAATGGTGGCAAGAATATTGACTCAAAATGCTCTCTTAAAGTATCAGTCATCACCCAAGACACTACAAAGTCTTACAGGAATACAAGCAGGTTGGTCAATGGATGTTCCATTCACCAGGGAACCATCACTGCTGCCAGCCATGCCCACAAAAGAGGTGCTATTCTTCAAACAGAATCTAGAGGA
The DNA here is from genome assembly GCF_964234715.1 of Podarcis melisellensis. Classification (NCBI taxonomy): domain Eukaryota; kingdom Metazoa; phylum Chordata; class Lepidosauria; order Squamata; family Lacertidae; genus Podarcis; species Podarcis melisellensis. The sequence goes on along the minus strand of NC_138540.1, from coordinate 35,251,299 downwards.
AATAGGGATGCACAGGAAGTTGGAAAAAGCAAAAGATTTGCAGACAAAATCCCGGGGACAAAAGTACTATGGGATCAGATAACTTTTTAAGAATTATGAACATCCTCCGCTGCCAAGCTGTTTGTAAGCTCGGGGGTCCGAAGCATTTTCAAAGCATCAAAAAGCTTTAGATGGAACATTCCGTTTGATGAGCCCAATACAGCTGTGCTTGGAAGGGATCACATGAGCAAACTACATCAAAGGAAGATGTGGTGACTCAACTTGATCGTAGCACTAACATTGTCCATTTTGCCTCTTGCATCTTGCAGAAAGCCACGTTCAAAACCTACTACGGATAGAGCTGCATTAATGTGATTATCCTTTTTAGCCCCATAGACTGATAGATAATTCCCAAACTGCATGCCAGAGCATACAAACACGTCACAAGAGAGCTGCTAGTATGCCAAGAAAAAGTCAATTATTATTATTAATTAGACAATTAATTACTTGTTACTAATAATAAATAAAAGGTCTCCAAGCAACTGACATTTAAAAATGTAAACATAAATACACTATACCGTTAACAATTCATGAAAAATATTAACATGCTCATAATAGTGCCAACAATTCTCTCTCTCTCTTACACACACACAAACACAAATTCCCCCATAACAGCCACAGGAAGTTTGGGCAGCATACCACCATCAGAACAAAATCAGCTGAGACCACCAAACATCTGGGGGAAAGTTGCAAGTCTTTACCTAGCTCCCAAAAAAGGTCAGCAAAGGTGTCAGGAGAGCCTCACTGAGAACAGTATCGTTACAGTTGCATTGCATCATATGTGTAGGTATGTTATGTGCAAAAATTGTGTACAGCCAATTTTCCTTGAGGTGGGGGAAATTCCATGGGGAGGCTTCCCCTTTGTCTCCACAGCCTCCCCTTACTCCTCCACATGCAAGTGACCAGCAGAAGGGAGGAAGGAGGGGGTGAAGGTGGAAAGGAGAATCAGAGAGAGATATAGGCAGAAGAAAAAGTCTGGAATGGAGATGTTGCTGAGTGCATATGGTTCAAATCATACATGCTAAAGGCACGTACAATTTGATGTGGCTGTATAAGATAAAAATCTCCTGTGAACTCAAATGTAGGTCTGCTGTGTGTGTTTGAATCAGGCAACAGCGGATAACATGCTCCATCATTTGCCTGATCTCCTTCCTGCTGAATCACTGTTGTGTATTAGGGTAGAGAAGGGGAGGGGCAAAGCAGCAGTGAGGTTGGTGCAGTGCAAACACAGCAGCAGGAGCACCAAGGGTGTGTGCACGTCATGCAGATATTTGCATCACGCAAATTCGCCCCCACATCACTCCCAATCTCCAACCCAATAAGCAGCAGTGACTCAGCCGGAGGGTAGAGAGATGAGCATCACAGTGTGCTCTGTGTTATGTTAATCCTCTGTTTGCAGGGATTATATTTTAACAGAACACCTGTCCCACCTTGAACATACCTGTACTCCACAGTCATCACCTGCAGCCTTATTGCAGGTGCCCACTTTGAGAAAGGTGGAGGCAAGTGAAAGGGTCTTTCTGGTGGTGGACTCCCCAACAGACATGAACATCCTTTTGGCACCAGGTTAAGACACTTCTTCTCCCAAACTTTTGATGATTATTATTTTCCTTCCTCCCTCCTTCCCTCCCTCAGACTTGGGGGTGAGGGGAGATAATGTTTTATTCTTAAACTTGATGGGTGATTTTAATTGTGTACTTAAGTCACTTAGAGATGTTTTGTCTTGAGTGACGAATACATTGAATAACTATTAATAATAGATTAATCAGGTTCTGAAGCATAGCAAGAGACACTTGGTGGAATTCTTTAACAAGCAACACATAGACCAAGATTTAAGAAAATTGAAAGCTGCAAAGAATAATTCCTGCATGGCTCAATTTTTTTAAAAAAAAAACCCCTTCACAGAATCTTATAAGTTGTCTTTATGAACCATTTAAAAAGTTTTGATTACCATACCTTGTTCTCATTTACCCTCAAAACAAAATTAAACCTTTCACTTGTGCATATGGAGTGCAGCTCCCCCACTTCATTTCCTTGTGAAAAAATATCAGTGTTATTTACTTTGCTGTAAGTACAGTGGTACCTCGGGTTACAGACGCTTCAGGTTACAGACTCCGCTAACCCGGAAATAGTACCTCGGGTTAAGAACTTTGCTTCAGGATGAGAACAGAAATCGTGCTCCGGCAGCGGGAGGCCCCATTAGCTAAAGTGGTGCTTCAGGCTAAGAACAGTTCCAGGTTAAGAACGGCCCTCCGGAATGAATTAAGTACTTAACCCGAGGTACCACTGTACTTGTTTCGAAAAGCCTTTCACTATCCACCTGGTCCTATGTTAAAGCCTCAGGCAGGAGCACAACTTTCAGGAAACTACCAAAAGTGGACCACGTGATCTATTTTTCCTGCAAAATGTCTGAAGTTGACCATAAAGAAACAAGCAGGTTCCCAGTATAAACTTACCAGGATTACATCAAAGGCTTTGCTTTAGGATAAGGAGATTGATTTCTTCTGGGTCTTTTTGCACTTCATCCAGGATATTTGGGTTGGTTGCAATAGACCTTAGTCAGCTAAAAAATACAGCTATTTTGGTTACTAGACTGAGATGCTCTTGCTCTGAAGTGAGAAAGGGGTGCCTCTGTGTTGCAGCAGACAAGCAATGCTGAACAGTCAGACAGACCCCAAAACACAAGCGAGAACAGAACGATCAAGCTGCTAAGCTTCTGGCATCGAAGAGCAACTGCATTAAACCCGATACAGCGTGCTATAGCGTGTTCAACCGGGTGCCTAACCGGACGGAAAGGATCCTAGGATTGAACAGTTTTGTCTGAGCAAGTAGGAAGGAATATTCAGAAAAACTGTGTCACCAGGGCAGTGTGCAGCAGCTGGCGTTTAAATCCCAATAAACGTTTCTGTTCTCAGCTCCCATTTCAGAGGAAGGCAAGTGCAATCCATTATTTTTAGCAGAGGAATGACCAGAGAGGAGCAAAGCAATCTCCCCTCTGGTGGCCCGCACACACAGGCCCTCTTGCTAATAATAATAATAATAAATAATAATAATAATAATAATAATAATAATAATAATAATAATACCACCATGCTAGGGCCCTATTCCCCCCCTTAATACTACCATAGGTTCTTGTCAGACACCTCATGTCCGCAAAGATCAGGGCCTTCAGCTCATGCTCAGCCATGCAATTCACCTGCTATGCCTTGCCTCGCTCAGATTCATGGCAGAAACAGAAACTTGAGTTTGACTTCTTCATCCAGCAATGAGGGCCAGGACAGAGGCGCTAGTCCTACTCCTTTGTACACGTCACATGGACTGGAGAGAGGGACTTATACACACACACACACACACACACACACAACATACATGTCCCCCCTCAAAAAGGTATGAAATGCATACAGTTCTGTTCATCTCTTACAGTTCCGTATTCACACTTCTCCACTGGACACTTATGCACCTTTGCATAAGACATGAGTGTGCAACCATCGCTCTCCCCACCCTCCACAATTTCCAACAAATAGCCAATGCAAACTTCTATTCCCGGCACAGCGAGTTCTCTCGGTGCTCTTTAAGTCTGCTGTTTCTCCTGCACAAGCAATGGGAAGAAGCCACATCCTTGGTTAACACCATCGTAGCCCACTGAAGGAGTTTGACACGCAAGTTACCTCCAAGGGCAGCGCGACACGCCCTCCTCCCTCCCCAAAGACCAAAAAGAGAGAGGCTTGCCTCTGTATCACACATCACACGGCAGATCAAAAGATCCAAATCTGCTCCCAAATCCCATTCCTCCTGCAAGACGGCACTTTGTACTGTCACTTCCCCACTGCGAACTTCCCCTTATTTCATACCTCACAGCATGCACAGCTGCACCCCAAGATCAAACATCCATGCATGATTTTCCTTCCACAGATCTTGAAAATCACAGAGTTAGACTTTAATGGGAACCTCAATATGCCTAATCCTCTAAAGCTGGCACAGTAATGCTCAGAAATACATTAAACTCTGCCATAATCACAAAAGCAAAAAAAGTATATATTTTTTCTCAGAAATGGTCCAGACGACATGTCAATCTATCTAGGATCTAACACAGTCACAGATGTCAAAGGGGTAGATCGAAAGCCAAAGTTGCTCAGCAGAAAATCCAGCAGCTTGCGGCAAAGTTTCGCTGCTCCTCAAGAATCAAGGCTCCCAGTTTTTTTTTTGTGGGGGGGGGGGACTCTTGCACACATTCACACACAGAAAGCCAAGTGTCACAGAAGATAACATGTCCAGCAGGTAAAACCAATTACAATCCCAAAATGAGTTTGATGATCTCACTAATGACATTTGTTTTTGTTTTCTTAAAAAAGAAAAGTGACACACACTCTTTTCCTTGAACTCGCAATGCAGACATTTCCAACACATTATTAGCAACAACAACTACAAAAGTCTCTACTGGCAACTTTAGTAGCAGCAGGCAACATGAAACTAACAGGGAAATTACGTTGTGCCTTCTAGACCCTAAGACTTTTGAAACACACCAGCTTTGCTTTTTATTTTTTCTTGCAACCATGAGGGTTAGGAGCTTATTTCTGCTTTAAAACGAAGCCTATATAGCAGGGGTAGGCAACCTAAGGCCCGGGGGCCTTCTCAATCCAGCCCACGGATGGTCCAGGAATCAGCGTGTTTTTACATGAGTAGAATGTGTGCTTTTATTTAAAATGCATCTCTGGGCTATTTGTGGGGCAGAGGAATTTGTTCAATATTTTTTTTCCAAAATATAGCCTACCACATGGTGTGAGGGATGGTGGTCCGGCCTACGGCTGAAAAAGGTTGCTGACCCCTGCTATACAGCATGCATTGCACACTGCGCCTAAAACCCTGTTGACCTTGTTCATCAGCATCACTACTCCCAGTTTTAAAAAGGGGCCCATTTCACCGTGCTTCTTCCTGCACTTTACATGCCCAGGGAGAAATTAGAGCAGGTGAACCATGTCATGTGTGTCCATTAAAATCAAGAGTGGTCTTTACATTAAAAGAGTCTGGACTTTAAAAGGGAGAGGGCTTTAGAGCTGAGCTAAACCATCAGCCTCGACAGAGGAAGTTTCATTAATAGCTTAATTAAGAGATAATATGGTTAGGCTCTTCAGGGACTACGCAAACAGATCCACAGAGCTCCACAAGGTTGCTTGCATCCATTTGTCACTGATTTTTCATTTTCAGCACCTATACTGGGATGGCTAAACTCACCCACAGCCAATCCAGGGAGGGGGGAGCCTTCATGCCAGCAGTGAGTGTGCCTCCACACACTGCCCACATCAGCTGATTCATGCTAACCAGCTGAGACAGGGGTGGTGCTCCCTTCCCATTCATCAGACAACTGCTCTGATGACCAAGGAAAATTTGTAAACCCATCAAGGCAATGGGCTACGTGAAGAATGATACTAAGTGGTACTAAGCCACAATAGCTAGTAACCACGATAACCTTATTCTCCATGAATTTGTCCAAATCACCTTTAAAGCTGTCAAATTTGGCACCTATTGCAACATATTGTGGTAGCAAGTTAAGCAATGCACTGGGTAAAGAAGCACTTTCTTCTGCCTGCCCTGAATCTTCCAACACATATAGCTTCATTGGATGGCCCTGATTTCTAGTATTGCTTTACAATTTATTTATGAATGGCAAAATTATGAATTAATGTCATGAAATGAGCAGTGGGAGACATTTCTCGCCTTATCTCACAGCACTCAACTCAGTAAGGGGGAACAGGACAGCCAGAAGGGGAAGTATGTACTTCTTCACACGTGTGATTGGTTCAAGGTATTATTTCACACAGGATATGGTGATGGAGAAAAAGGATTTGAATCAGTGGTTCTGATTTTCTCTTGAAAATTATTGAGGGTCTTGATGGACCACATCATGATTTTTCTGCCTGTTGTAGCTAGAACCTGTGTGGCTTTACTTGCATTTTTAAAGGGATGCCACAAACCACCTGAATGAAGCTCATGGACCACTGGAGGTCAGTTTGAGCACCGCTGGACTAAGTCATGAAACAAGCATATAATATCGACAACAATTAGGTTTAAGTTTACTAAATTCATACATTGCTTCCCACTAGTTACAACTTCAAATTTTATATCAGGAATAAATAATAGAGTAAAAAATATATACAAGCATGTGAAATGTATGGTGTGACAGGATTTGAAATTAACAGGGCACCATGCACATTTTGCCCCTAAAGATTCTCCATTTGCGAGCACCTCAAAAAATCTGGGTGCCATTTTTGCACCTGGCTGTCACTCCAGGATTACTGGAATGTGCTTTGAAGCCTTGAAGTATACATTAGGGATAGGCAATATGTTAAGGAGTTTAACAATAAAGAGTAGAGTGTTTTGAAAACTGAAGTACGGTACCAATATTTTTATGGGAAACACAAAATTAAACATGTATTAACAATTTCTGCTAAAAATCTGATATTAGCAATGTGTCACTTATGTGAACTGCATATTCGTTCATGCTTATCAAAATAATAAATAAAAAGTGTTGCCGACCCCCCCCCCCCAGTGGCGACTAGGCATTCTGTTTTGGCACCCACAATCCAGGTCCCAGAAGCCATTTGGCTCTTAGCTTTTCTATCCCAGTTTCTAACACTGTGGTGCGAATGTGGTTTGTGATACCACTTCAAACAGTCATGGCTTCCCTCAAAGAATTATGGGAGCTCTGGCTTGTTAAGGGTGCTGAGAGTTGTGAGGAGAATGCTATTTCCCTCACAGAGCTACAATTTCGAGGGAACTCTGTGGGAAATGGGGGTAACCTAACAACTCTCAGCACCCTTAACAAGCCAGAGCTCCCATAATTCTTTGGGGAAGCCATGACTGGCATCATAGTGCTTAAAATGTATGGTGTGAATGGGGCCACAGGATAGAGAAGGATTGTGCCCAATGGTGTACACACACAACTTTGAATATCCAACAGTGGGAGCACACTAGATGCGAAGCAAATGGTAATGTGTACATAGCCACAGACCAAAAAAACAACAACACCAAACCCCTCTTCAAAACGCTTCAACATCTGCAGTTTACTTTTCAACCAGGTTTTGAAGTTAGCATGCAGGAACCCTAACCCATGGCCTTTCAAGAATTTCTTTAAAGGCCAACAGCTGGACTGGCGGGAGGTGTGCCGAGCAAACGTTCTGTTTTGTTTTAAAAGATCATCACTGAATGATATTTTTCTTCTTCTGAAGAAAGCATCAGCCCTTACAAAGTTTCAATACTCTAGTGGCTTCTTCTAACTCCCCCCTCTGCTGCGAAGCCAGTTCAAAGAGAACCATAAAAAGTCATCCCAACATATTCTGGAATGGACAGAGCAAGGCTATAAAAATACCACTTATTTTGCCCCTCCTGGGTCTTATTACAGAATCGCACAAAAGCTTATAAAGAAAACCTTCCTTTAATGAACTCTTGGTGCAAAGGACATTTCCATATGTCCGCAAGAGCATGCAACACATTTTTTCTCATCCTCAGCATTTATTTCCTGGCGAGGCAAGGTTTCTAGATGAGGCTTTAAGCCATTTGAGGAAATGAAGGCATTTATTGCTACCTTTCATCTTAATTAGGGTGGCCACTTATGCATCATCCAAAAAATAAAAATAATGACACAGATTTCCATAGGCTTATTTATATGTACAAATGCAGGTGCAAATTCAGAAATACTTTATTGCAACAGATATAAAATGGGGAAGACTGCAATCAGGTGGCCTGCAAGTCTGCTCTGTCTGCATCCAGGTGCTAACTGCTGATGGACAACGTTGAGCCCTGCTCTCTCTTTTTAGGATTAGTTACCTTTAAAAATCAGACTTGAACCAGACAGCCCTACAAATACAGAACTCCATGGAAGAGAGAGCATTGTTCTCTAGAATAGGACAGATGGCTACCCTAATGAAAACCAATGTAACATTTATATTTTTCTCCTCAAATGTGAGTCTTGGTGGACCACTTAATGATTTGTAGCAACTTTAATGTGCTGTGCGATTTTCAATTGTATTTTTAATGCTTCCTTCATTTCTTATACATTGCATTTTATTTCAGGTAAGTAGCCATGATGGTCTGACGCAGTGGAAATACAAATAAAATATCTGAAGAAGTGTGCATGAACACAAAAGCTTATACCAGAACAAACTTAGTTGGTCTATAAGATGCTCTGGACCATTTTTTTTCCATTTCAACTTCATTTTATTGTATTGTAATTTGAAATTCCATAGAATATTTTTTTTAATATTGAATTTATATACCGCTCTGTACCCAGGGAGATTCACAGAATAAAATCAGAACATAAAACCACAAAATGAATAATAAAAATTAAACAACAACAAGCCAATACCCACCCCCCCAAAAAAACACGTTTTAAAAGGGCATAGGATGTCAATGAAATTTAAACTGTAATGCAACCACATACAATGTAAGAAGTAAAACTAGAAATAAAAATACTATTAAAAAATCAGTATGTAACGTGATGGATGTGCCATCTCCTATCTTCAACCACAAATCCAAAGGCACACTGAATGAAGCCTATGGACTAATGGTGGCCCTTGGACCATAGCTTGGAAAGCCCTGATCTAGATTGTCCTGTTGCGGTTGCACGGTTTTACTTGTTTTTATAACTGCAACCATTTAACTTGTTTTTGTAACTATATGAGTCTATTATTGCAAACTGCTTTGGGACCTTACAGGGAATGGCAGGCAGGAAATCTTATAAACAAACAAACAAACAATTGTATGTGGCTTCTTCTGCACTATACATTTCAAATAGTAACAATCCACTTTCAGTAATTATGGCTCCCCCCCCCCCACCAAAAAAAAATAGTTATGGGAACTTACGGGTTTTCTTAAAATTCATTAGGAGGCCCCTATTCCCCTCATGGAGCTATGTTACTCGGAGTGGTTAAATGGTCAACCCCTCTTCATAGGGAACTCTGAAAATTGTAGCTCTGGGAGACCCTACCCTGCTAGAACTTCAGCCTGTAGCATTTGGGTCTCTGTGCTGATGCTCCTCATGGTGAGCTACCTGAAATCCTACTGGGGAGAACCCATTGTTCCTGAATCCTCCTCTGATCTGACTTGGCGGTAACTCCTGGTCATACCTGGAACTTTTCTGAATTTTCAGAAGAATTCTGGCCTTGCTGATAAGATTCTCTAGTCTTGCTCCAGGCAACTCTATCAAGAATCATAGAATCGTGGGGTTGGAAGAGGCTCCAGGGGTCATCTAGTCCAACCTCCTGCAATGGAGGGACATCCCCTTCCTTCCTACCTGTTTTCAAACCTATGGTATTACCTTACCTGGAAGCATTAATGCACAGGCAAGGTTTGGAGGAGGAAACTATAAGTAACCCTCTAGAGATCTACTCCAGCGCTTCCACCAACTCTGTTTCCAATCCTGCTAGAACTCTCATATCAGTTCCCAAAATCCTTGGCTGCCTACAGCCCAGAAAGAGAATTGCCAAAGACCTTAGCTCTTAACACCCCCAGTATTATTACCATTGTTCACATCTTGTTTACAGCATGTTCTTACAAGCACTCTCTCTCCTGCTCTCTCTTGCTCTCTAACCCTCAAGGAACAAGCATCATTTTGGCTTCTTTGCCAACATCCAAATTAGCCATGTGCCATGTCAAGTCTGAACTATCTGGAAAATGCACACAGATAAACACAGATCATCTCATCTCAACCCAACCAGCCTTGCCAGATGGCTCCCCGAACTCAAGTTTAGTAAATTTTGCAACACAAAAGCATCTGAATTTATGCTTCCCCTCATATGTGAATTTAACCTCTAGCACAAAGCTTTTGAAATAGTGCAAGGATGCCTAACATTTTCCATATGGCAATGGCACAGTGGCTTTTAATTGTACCAAATGGTATCACTCTAGGATAATTACCTTGGAATCAAGCTTTCTGCTAGATTATTGGCCAATTCACTAATCTCATCACCACGGCACTCCTAATACTTTCGGAGACTCTTTGATGGTGAGCATCTACACGGCATCCTTCCCAAACCAGAGATATCAACATAGCCTGTGCGCTTTCTCTAATTAAATTATCTCTTTACGGCAGCCAAATTTCATTAGGCTGTTAGTCTCCCTGTCCTTTGATCATGCAAAAGTTTGGGGAAATTTGCAACCACACTTGGGTGTATATGTAACAAGGAGACATGATTCACTCTGTATAAATAGCAAAGAAAAACCTGACACAATGGCCTGTTCCACCGGTATTTCTCCATGTCTACTTTATTTTATTTAGAACATACAGACTAGAGCGGAGCCAAAGTTCTCGAGACAGTTTTTTATTTTGAAAAAAAAGAGAGGGTTGTTTTCCACCCTGGGTGGGATTACCATGTTGAGCAATGGCAGCAGCTTTGTTGTGGTCTTTCTTTAACTAATTGCTCCACCATGTTGTTTTAAAATGCATAGTTGCATAGGATGAGGAGGGGAGAGAGATGGCAGCCCCTACTGAACAGGGTTGCAAAACTTTCCCAACTATCCTTCTAGGATTATCCTGACATTGCATCTTTTAAACAGGAACCCTGCAGATGGGTATCAAGAGGCTGCCAATTGCAGCTACATCACCGCTTGAAAGATCGCACCCCCCAAAAAGAAACACTGATGCTGCAACCAACAATTATTACAGTTAATCACTCTCACCCCATGCTTTTATTTAAAGGATCTCTCCCACCCTGCTCCCTGAAAGCCAAAAATACTGTCCCAATTTGGTGGCTTGTGGGGAGAGGGGGGCATAAAAGAAGGACAGCATTTTTGGCTCAGTGCTAAATACAGATACAGGACTGTGCAGTACATTATTTTAAGTGCACAACACTTGCAGCAAGCAGAAATGTGCCTCACTATACTGTGAAATACACCAAGGCTCTTTTATTTACTGAGGAGTGTCTACCTTGCTTTATCCCAGTGGTTTTCAAAGTTTCTGACTTCAGGGACTCCTTTCCACATTAACTAAACAGCCAAGGTAACCACTGGCATTCAGCACTAAACGACTGAATGTTGCAAAGGATTCTGGAGACATATCCTAGAGCACACTCTCTGCTCTCCTGGGGCTGCAAGACTAGTTAGTTTAATTACTTGTGTTCCACTTTGCTATTAAAATAATACACATCCATTAAAAACAAAAACAAAAAGTCAGGGTGTGGTAAGCTTCCATAAAAACAGCCAAGTTAAAACTAGCTTTGATTTAAAAAAACAAAAAAGTGCCAACAGTCAAAACAGAAAGACAGGTAATGAGGTGGAACTCCACTGGAAAGGAGTTCCACATTTGCAGCCCCACCAATGAAAACATTCTACACCTTGCTTGTTGGGTTTCAATGTCTGGACAGAACAGACAGCACTGGCCTCCAAGGCTGACCTCAGACAGGAACTTATGGGAGCAGCAGTTTCTGAGAAGACCTGGATCCTAAACCAAATAGGTCAGGAGTCAGGGACCTCTGGCCCACAGGTCAAATGAAGTCCTCTCCCCAGAGCCCCCTGGGAAGGAGGAGTGATGGTTAAAGCACACTGAGAATTATAGCTCTGTGTGTGGAATAGGAGAATGTATATAGTGAAGTTGGGGCCAGCAGCAATGTGCTTCGCTGAAGAGCATTGCCTACGATTTTATAAAGGATGCATGCTGATGAACCGTTGTCCTTTGGACACTTTAGCTGGTGCTTCTATCTTCTGCTTGTTGGGGGGGGATCCCATTCACATGTACAAAATGTAAGAGTGGAGCAAATGCTTAGAGAGAAACTTGGCCAACTGGGAAACATGACTCAATCATGACTCTTGGTGGGTGGGGATCTTATCAGCATGAGGTGATGCTGGTAACCCAGAATGGCCCACTTGCAGCAGATAAACTTGTAGGATGCTCAGGGTTTGTCAAAGGTTTTGGGGGTGGAGGGGCATGCTGCTATTATTAAATAATCAGAAGCCAGATTTTTTTGCCAATCTCCTGCAAATCACCCGAGATATACCAGTAGATCCTGGTCTACCTTCTGTCTCTTTGATAAAACAAAAGAGAAACAGTGGACCACTGATTTCTCTTGGACCACTTAGTGTTCACTAGTGGATACGATTCTTGCCAAAAAGATGCTGACCTAGGTGGGCCTTGGCCTGATCCATCAAGGCATCCCTTAACTGCAGCAAGATTATATCTACAGGATCAGTTAATGACAAAGCAACCATTTGTTATTTGCAAAGCAAAGATACATATTCAGCATCTCTTAACATTTAAAGGCATCTGTGCACAGCAGCTTTCTATGCTGATCTCTTCAGCAGTTTGACTACTGGGTCCATCTCCTCCAGCACCTTCCCACTGACCAGCAGGGGCTCGATTTCTCCAGGGTTTCAGGCAGGGGTCTTTTCCCAGCCCCATCTGGAGATGCCAGGGATGGAACCTAGACTCTGTATTGGAAGCAACAGAGCTATAACCCTTTCCCATATTGAGGCCAGGATGTTTTCCTATGATATACTTGGCAAACTGAAAAAGGACATGAGTGCACAGGAGCATAGGAAGCTGCCTGAGATCAAGTCGGTCCATTGGTCCATCTACGGTCTACACTAATCAGCAGCAGTCCTTCAGGGTTTCTGGTGGGGTCTCTCCAAGTTTTATCTGGAGATGCTGGGGACCAAACCTGAGACTTTCTGTATGCAAAGCAGATTGCTCTAGCACTGAGCTACGGCCCTTCCCTTGGAACCACCTGGAGAACATGCCACGCAAGTCTCACAATAGCCCAGCATGAACAAGGGTAACTACTGTGGTCCCCTCCTGATGCTTTGGGACCACAAAGTCCAACCAACCATCTCCAACCTAGCCAATGGTTTTCCAACAGGCAACATCTCTATCAGAGTTGCAGGCAGAGGTATTTCACATCAACTTCTATCTAAACTTTTTTCACAAAAACTAGAGATGCCGGTGACTGGATTGCCTGCCGAGCCATGTGCTTTGGCACTGTGCTACAGTTTCTTCCTGGGGAATCTAGGTGCAAAGGCTTCCCTGAAGGTTAAAAAAAAAGGTCTGAAAACCACTCCTAAACAGGAAGCATTTCCAACTTTGCTCTGCTTGGACCTGTTCCCCAAATGTGGCAATGCAAATTGGGGTGGAATGTTAAGGGAAAGCAGTGTTGCAAAAGCCATGACACTGTTCCAGCAAAACTCTGCAATTCCTACAGAAAGTTTCTGCAGCATTAGAGGAACTGAGGAACACACTATTCCACTCCCCCCCCATACCCCACTTCCCAAGACAGCATCTGACACAAGATACATGCCTACGGTGGAATGGTAGAGGAAATGTTTGCAATCTGTTATTGGCTTCCACAATGGCCTAGGCCACATGTAATGCTAAGCCATGGTTAATACAAACATAGGCTTATAAAACCAACAATAAACCATGGTTTTGTTCACAGTTCATAAACTGTGACTAAAATACTGAGGAAGGTTCAGAAAATCAAATTAAACAATGATTTACGTTACGCTTGAACCTGCCCTATATGTGCACGAGGACTTAAGTACTGTATACGGCAGAGGATTGTATATGGCGGAGGACTGTATACGGCAGAGGATTGCAAAGGCCACCCAAAGATAAGACACACACCATTTTCCATACAGCAGACAAATTAAAATGGGGGAGGGGGAACGCACTTCCCCAAAAGACACCAATAGGACAGCAACACACAAGAAAGAAACCTAGGAACATTTGTTATGGCTTTGAAGAAAAAAGAAAATTGAATTAAGCAAATGTATTATTTAAAAGTTCTCCCTGGCACTGAGCCCAACACTCAGGGTAGGGGGAAGAAAGCATTTACAAATAATGTAGCTTTGCAAAAGAAGAAGAAGTAGAAGTAAAAATAAACAGCTGAAGAAAAGATAATCCATGCACAATGGCAGGAACTTCTCCTCAGTTTGCTTTAGATGCAGACTCGTTTGTAAAAATAGCAGACAAATATTGTTCTAAAAGTCTATGTGAACTTCAGCCCTAGAAAATGATTACACATAGGAAATCAGAATGGGGGGGGGGGGGAGTAATTGACAGACACAAATGGTCATGGGTACCACCATATATAGGTACCAAAACATAAGCTCTCCAATTTACTAAAAAATTTACCAAACACAGCAAATACACTCCTCACACGCAAAAGAGGTTATCAGTATGTTGTGTTCCAGAGTTTGTCTAATAACTTTCTTAGAACATAATTTGTTAATAACATTCTTAGAACCTTCTTAGAACCTGGTGTGCAGAGCAAGGTGTTCAGAATTAGACGCCGCACTCCAGACGTTTAGGACACCAAGCTTAGGGGAGGTGCGACATCAATGTTAGTGGAGTACATTAGAAGAGCACCGGCTTTGCATGCAGAATGTCCCAAGTTTAATCCCTGGCATCTCCAGGTAGAGCTGAGAGTGTCCCATCTGAAACCCTGGAGAGTTGCTGCCACTCAAGGAAGACAACACTGAACTAGATACACCGGTGCCCTGATCCTGTATAAGGCAGCATCCTGTGTTCTGCAGGTATGCAGAGGCAATGACATTTATTCCATCAAGGGTGACACTCCTTTAGGGCTGATCTCTTGGGAGTCACGTGCCAGTATTGGGTAGATTTGGAGTCAAAAGTGGTTAGGGCCTGATCCAACAGCAGTTGGACGACCTACTTCTCCCTCTTTCCCCCTTAGGGTCACAGGTTGCCCACACCTGGTGTAGAAGATCCCTAGCTCAACCCTTGCATCTCCAGTCAAAAGATAACTCAGGTGGTGAGGAGCAGGGGGAGACTGGATGTGGTCATGGGTAGCCATATCTAAACACAATAATGTGGTCACTCAGTATCATTTATTATTATTTAGACAATTATAAGGGGGGGGGAGGATCAAAACTTATTTCAACCAGGAAATATTTGAACCTCTATACCTATATCCATTCTTAAGGAAATCAGCCCTGAGTGCTCACTGGAAGGACAGATCCTGAAGCTGAGGCTCCAATACTTTGGCCACCTCCTGAGAAGAGAAGACTCCCTGGAAAAGACCCTGATGTTGGGAAAGATTGAGGGCACAAGGAGAAGGGGACGACACAGGACAAGATGGTTGGACAGTGTTCTCGAAGCTACCAGCATGAGTTTGACCAAACTGCAGGAGGCAGTGGAAGACAGGAGTGCCTGGCGTGCTCTGGTCCGTGGGGTCACAAAGAGTTGGACATGACCAAACGACTAAACAACAACCACCTACAGAAGAAATTACAATGTTGTCATGAGAAGAACAGAACTTCTAAAGAATGTAAGAGGAGCCTGCTGGATCAGGCCAATGGACTGCCTAGTTCAGCATTCTGTTCTCACAGTGGCCGACCAGATACCCCAATGGGAAGCCTACAAGCTGGATGTGAGAGCAACAGCACTTCTCTCCTGCTGCTTCCAGCAAGGATTGTTCAGAGACACAATGCCTCTGACAGTGGAGGTGGAACACAGCCAGCATGGCTAGTAGGCATTGATAGCCTTGCCCTCCATGAATTTGTCTAATGCTCTTTTGAAGCCATCCAAGCATAATTTTTTAAGGAGAGTAAAGACAGGCTGAAACGTGTGTAGAGGAGGGAGACCAAGACGATCAAGGGTCTGGAAGCCAAGCTGTATGAAGAATGGTTGAGGGAATTCAGTAAGTTTAGCCTGGTAAAGAGGAGATATGATAGACATCTTCAAACATCTAAAGGTCTGTCACATGGAGGATGAAGCAAGCTTATTTTCTATTATTCAAAGTGAGTGACCATCAATGCCTCCTTTGGGAGCGAGTTCTCTCATTTAACCATGTGCCAAACCTCCCTTCCCCAAACCAGGTGATGAAAGTACAATCCTTACTCCATTTATGGAGTCCTTCCACATGAACTCAGCCTTATTCTTTGCATGTTGTTTTAAAGCAAAAGACATTAAAAGTACAACACAATGTGGTGTCTGTGCCTCTGGATGACAAGTCGTTCCACTGCCAACAGCAGAAGCATCCTTGTTCTGGAGCCAAAGCTCTGCATAACTTTAACTGATGCCGTTCTTGCTTTCTCTACTATTTAATAAATCATCCCTTTCTTCTAATCTGGAGCAAAACTGCATGCAGATGCTTTAAAATGTCACCAAAGAACCACCAAGCCTCTCGATTCCATCATTTGCGTCAAATCTTCCACTCCAATAGAAGGTTATTCTTATGAAATTCCTGGGAAGCTAAGTGTCTAATTACTTAGACACCCTTAAGCATTTCCCTCCCTTTAACACTTCCCTGTCCCTATTAAATAAAACTCAAGGGGATAATATTTCTCCAAAGGCAATATGTTTTTGGCATCTTTTTTCATTCCATCTGCTTGAACTGTCTACCAAAAAAGCAATGAACAAAGTTCCATTTCCAGAAACTTTGAACGCAGACCAAAACCTACAACCAAGATCTTTGAGACACTTTGGAACTTTAGTGCAAACGCATACAGGAACTTCCTCAATTCAGTTGGAGCATTAGGAAATAAACATAGATCTTAGTTACTTATTACAATTGCTCAGTTAAATGGGTGAAATTAAGGCAGTGAATTATGAGGGCATGGACACTGGATTCCACATCCCACCACAGAAATGGCTTTTTACACCTGGGATTTTCTGAAACTAAGCATGTGCTCTAACACAAATACATGAACGGATCCCAAGGGCATCAAAAGGAGAGTTTAGAAAATAATATCCCTTCCCTTCTTATTTCATTAAACCACAAAATGGGTTGGATTCAGAACAGAGCTAGTCTGGTGATGAACCCTATTCACACTTAGGTAGAGCAGATTCCACTGCACTCAATGGGACTTTCTTCCAAGTTGAGATGAACAGTATTGCACTGGGAGCAGACTGTAGGCTGCAAAAGCTTTGGCCATAATAAAAACATGTTAGCCTTTAAAGTGCCACCCAACTCTTTGGAACTCTTTGGAAAGCACATTTGACTTTGAAATAAATATTTAAGTATTTCAAATTAACATCAGGATCCACATATGCCATTAGTCTATGGTTTGCCCTGGTGTTTAAAATACAACTGCTCTCCAACCAATATACTTTGGATTTCCTTTCCATAAAGATGGTTAGTAGAGTTAGTAGAGTATATTAATTACACATACCTGAATTATTGTATTTTTAATGTTTTTTTGGAAGCCGCCCAGAGTGGCTGAGGAAACCCAGCGAGATGGGTGGGAAATAAATAAATAAATAAATAAATAAATAAATAGTATGACTCAAATAGCTGGAGGTAAGGGGAATACATTCATATAATCTAAAAATGAGTTATTTGGCTAAGAATCAGACTCGCATGCTGGCTCAGTTTTAAGTGACGGCTTTCCAAAATATACAGTAACTCCTAAAGCTATCAGAGCAGGAACATTCAATATAGAACAGTTTCCCCCACCTCCAATTTATGGAAGCAGTACTGTACTCACACACTACTAAAAGACTGGACAGCAACTTTCCTTTCACCTAATAAGAGTCCTGATCAGGGGCTGTATATTTTGCTCAGAAGAAAGTAGCAATTACATTAAACTTGGTCACATACACTTTGAAAATAGCCTCTCACCAGGTTACCTATGGCGAGTAAACACCACCTCCAGATGACATGGCACATAAAGTTTGCAAAAGATGGCTCTTTTTAATGCCAGCCACAACTGATGAATACAGGTTCACTAAAATGAATGTGGACTACAAACTTATCTGGACGTGTTTACAAGGCTGCTTTCACAAATGGTGGTTCAATTAAACACTCATCCCACCCACACCCACCACAAAGGAACTTGCTTGCTTCAACCAGAAACACAAGGTAAAATAATCTCATCCAATCAGCAGGGTGCAAACAAAGTGCTATCTTTTCTAATGACTCAGCAGTGTGCAAATGGCAACAGCTCCAGAGTGCAAACCAAACAAAGTATAAGGACAGACATTAAAGTGTAAGAAATAAATCATCATATAGACTGTCACTGAGTCATTATCTGTTCGGGACCAGGACCAATATCTGTTATTACCAAAGACTTTTTACAGTGTTGCCCTGATCATTCCAGCAACATAAAACAAACAAACAAATGAAACCCTTCTCTTATTTTTTATTATCAGAGTACGATCTTAAGACAGAACTAAGTTTTGACCCAATGGGGGGAAAGCGCCATTAGATCTGGGAAGCTTCAATCCACAGGTTTACCTTAGAGACCAATAAACACACAAACATGCACACACACAACTTTCTAAGACCTCCCCCTGCTAACTATGAAAGGCTCTTCCCCAGGTCTGTTTTGAAAGAGAAGAAAAAGCAAAATCCAGATGTTCAGGAAAAGCTTTTTTAAATAACATAACAAAAACTCTTAAAGTGCATTTGCAACCAGCAAATACCAATCTGGCTGAGCAAGGAAGCAGGCTTACTTATGAGTAAGCCCGACTACGTTCAATGGGGTTCCTGCCCATTTAATTGTGCAAAGGACTGCAGTCTGAAGCAACACAATCCCCTCATATCTAAGAGCACTATCAAGGCAAAGCAGCGTGCAAAGCATATAAACAGCGTTTTTTTAAAAAAGGGAAAGATAGATTGCAGATGTTTAAGCAACCAAAAGAACAAACTGGGACACTCAGCAAAGCCTTATAAGAAAGTATCCCATCCGGCTAAGAACTCCAGCGGGGTTGCGGGCACTGAAAAGTTGGCTTTGGGAAGCAAAATGACAAAATGCCAGACAATAAATGAAACCACCTCTCTATTCCTATCTCTCACACACACCAGGACTCTCCTCATCTGTTTTGGTTTCTGAGGACTTCTACAATGGACACTGGAGAGAGAGAGAGATTGTCCATCTGCCCATCCCATTCCTGAAGAGCCATGTTCTTTTCAACACAGGGAAGCAAGGCAGCCGCTTTTCCAGAGCCTGCTTCTGCCCTGCAAGCTTGCAACTCCTTCAAAGGGTGGGCGCACTCAGAAGGCTACTCCCAAAGGCGCAATAACTGAAAGTGGAGCGGGGGCGGAGGGGGAAGATAAGTTTTCATCCCAAAGAGCTCCAACTCAAAGAGAGCCTAGTCTGGAAGAGGTTCAAGCTAGTTTCTGCCTTGATGGTAAGGAGGGGAGCAAGCTGGGTGGAAGGAGGAATTGGGAACTCACCCTGGAACCAGACAGCCTGCAAAGAGCCCGGTGCTGGCAGCCTTGCTGAAGTCCTAGGCTGCTGCCTCCGCTGCTGCTTCCACTGCCAGAGTATTTCTGCTTCACCATCCAGTCCTCCAGCCCTTTCCGAGCCAGCGAGGCGTTCACAGCAAAACTATCACCTGGGGAAGGAAAAGGAAAGCCTCAAGTCAGGCACAGTCGCCACCCTGAAAGGGATCCATCACCACCCCACATACTTCTTTACTTGCCCCCAAACTACCTGCCCCAACCACAACAAAACGAGAGAGAAGGGGAAGGGGAACAGGGAGCAAAAGACTTCGAGAACAGAACCTCTCCTGAGAGCAGAGAACTTCTCTGAGCATCCACCCCAAAATCACTAAAGCACAAACTTTTTCTCCCTTCCCTTTCTCTTTTTTTTACAGGGGCAAAAAGTTGGGGGGGGGGGAGAGAAAGCAAAAAAGGATGGAAGTTCTTATGAACAGGGATAATAATAATTATAAAAACAACATACCTTCTGGGCTTTCTCGAGGTTTACAAACAGCAGCTAGGAAAATCCAGGGTTGGGGAGGGAGAGAGAAAATAAAAACGAGAAGATGGTTAGAGCAGAGTCTTGCATATACGCAGATATCTAGTGAATTCTAACCAAGACCTAGGCTCCTTTCCCTCCCCGCGCCCTGTAAACCGTGCAAAAGAACTTACCATGTTTTGAGTGAAGTTTCCCCATCTCTCGGCATGGATCTGCAAACCCGAGGGCATCGGGAGTGGGCTTCAGGGCTGAGCTGGGGGCATCGCTGCCTGCTTGTTGGCTCTCTTCAACAACAACAACAACAATCTCTCAATTCCAAGAGGGTCCCTTTCCCTTCTTCTTTTTAGAAATCCATGTGCTCCGACCGTCCCCTTTCCTTGATTAAAGCAACGATGGAAAAGAGATGGGCGGGGGGGGAGAATGCACAGAGGAGCAGATCTATAGATAGATAGATGCACACTTGCAGCAGCAGCAAAAGCAGCAAAAGCAGCTCTGAACTCAGCGCCCTGGCTGCGTCTCTCTCCTCTCCTCTCCTCTCCTCCTCGACTCAAGTCTCGCTTGTAACAGAGGCGGTTACAAAAGACCTTACTTCACCCACCGGGGAACATGATTGACACCTCATTGAGATTAGACCACTTGCAGGCAGCCTCTGGATTCCGATTGGAGCGGGGCGGCACATGAAAGGGAAGAAGGATCCTTTTGGAGTCTCCAAAAAAATAAAAGGAGCGGCGGCGGCGGCGGCTCCTTTGGTGTGTTTCATTTCCAGCCAGGCGCAGGCAGCAGAGCTCAGAGCCATAGAGGGAGGCCCCATTCCAGAGATGTCTCTCTCTTTTTCTCTCTCCCTCCTCACTACTTTCTTTCTCTCTCTGTGCGTTTTTTGTGCGTTTGACTAAGTCCCCCACCCCGCTTCCCCATGATCCATCAGCCCCCTGCAACTTTTTGGGGGAGGCCATTCAAGGAGCAGTTCTGGGCGTGCCTACTCGGAAGTAAGTTCAACTCGATTCAAAGGGCATTGCTCTCGAGTAAGTGGATGTAGGCTTGCAGACTTTAGTCTTTTGTTCCCGCTTACTTGGGAGTAAGGCTTGGTTTCTGAGTAGACACGCACAGGGCAGGAGGGGTTGTCAAGGAAGGGTGGGTTTTATTTTATTTTTAAAGCTATTATTACTATTATTCCACCTTCCCTGAACCCCCCAAATGTTGCTTACAATATATTTCAAGAAACGCAAAATGCAGCTGAGGAAATGCGGAAACACGTGCACAATTATAGTTATTTAAATAAATAACTCATTTTGAGGAACTGTTACATAATAATACATTGGTCTATGTTTTTACATTATCCTTCATAATAGTGCTTAGACAAAAATGAGCGCTGCTGGTAGTGTCTTGGAGGAGACGTGCCACCTTTTTTTTAAAAAAGAAGATATTTTGCAAGTTTTTTATTAAATGTACATGTTAAGAAGCACAATCTAATATAAGGAGAAAACAATGGACAAAAACAAAGCACTCAAGTGGGAAACCCTGGTTGTAGGGTATGTAGCTTATCACATTTTTCTACATTCATAAACAGGGCACCTTACACTGCAATGGACATAAAATTCAGGATTATATGGCAATCCCACACTTGCTTGAGTGTACGCCCCACAGAACTAGAACTGCACTGTGTAACACAGTGTAAACGACTGCAATTTAAAACCATCGCTGTAACTTGAGAACACAACATTTTAAAATTATTCTAAAATCTGAGAAGCATAATTAACTATCACACACAAAAAACCTGTTGAAAGAGAAAGGCACAGTGAGTACAAAACCACACACTTACAGAGCATAAATTAAAGGTGTGTATTTAGGCACACACACACAAACACACACACACATATACATAGTACTTAAATATCTGCAGTGGAAGCCCTCTATCTCAAGGTATGTGGGAGGCACTCAACTACAGCTCCCCAGCTGCAAAGATCCTAGCTTAGTGCTAGAGCATCTCCTAGGTCAGCTAAGACTCTACTGGCCTGATTCACGCATCTTACAGATTTGTTTGACATTTTCATTGTAATGCCATTGTCCCGTCCCCCCCCCCCCCGTACACAGCCTTTTTATGTTTTATACAAAAGTGTGGTTTATAAGTGCTTTAAATAAATAAATAGCGCCCAACTAAACCATGGCTGTGTGTATGAATGTGCCTGTGTGCGCGTCGGTACGCATGGTAAAAACTGCATTTGCTTCATTCTTTATCCTTCTGTTTCTGTTCTACCTGGAGCTGAGCCATGCTTGGGCCAATGTTACATGTGAATCTGGGCTTGTGGTTTGTCTTCCCCAGACAATGGGAACCTTGGGGGCATCTTGTGGTTTGTCTGGGGCGAGACAAACCACAAACCCAGGTTCACACATAAGGCTAAGCTTTCAGAGTAGGTGTGAAGCAGGCATATTTTACTGTGCTTTCACACATGAGCATAGCCAGGATTCTTTTTGGGGGGAGGAGAACTTTGTTGGGGGGCAGAACCAACGTGATTGGACAGTTAAGTATTTCTATTGTTTTACTTGATCTAGGGAGGGTAGGTGCCCCCTGTCCCCCTTGGTTACGCCTATGCATTCACACTTAGCCATAGTTTGGCTTAGCATTCCTCACAAACTATTGTGTCAAAAATACTGTGCTAGCTGGACCTGTAGCCTATAATGCACCTTCCTGTATTTCACAGGAAAAGCCACTTGTTTTATTTTTCTGTTACATAAATAATCAAATTTGATATGACTGGCAAAAAATGGGTCACTGAGGGGTAAAATGTTGTTGTTTAATCATTTAGTCGTGTCCGACTCTTTGTGACCCCCATGGACCAGAACATGCCAGGCAGAGGGGTAAAATACTAAACCTATTTTACAGTACATAACAATGTAAACCACCTCAGAGTAAACCAGCTCAGATAATTCTTCAGTAAATCAACTTGGAAAACACAAAAGTTTCCTAGCAGTGAGCTAGGAAAGACCACTATTATGCATTCTCAAGAAGTAGCTTATTCTTCATTTTAATTTGTCTCCATGTTTTCCAAGTTTGGCCATGAGCGCATATGTGGCGTTTATAAATCAAAATTTATTCTCTCCCTGGGCCTGGGCATACAGTTGTTGATGGGGACTCAATATACTTAAGGATTAGCTCCAGGGTTAACAATCCAATTTTCAGATCAACATTTTAAAACAAAACTAGACGTTTTCAGAGATGGTCCAGTGGAAGGTTGGTACTCAGTGCTGGCCCCTCCACTCCCAATTCCACCTGAAATGAAAATCGGGCTGAAATTGGGGGTTTGGTTCAAGTAGAAGCATTTCCTCAAATCAAGGGAAGATTTACAGGTATCCATCTACCTGACCAAGCTCTTTAGCTTAATGAGAAAACTAGGGAAGAAGGGAGTGGCAAGAGTCTTTTCATCTCGTGTAAACAAACAACCAGTTTATTAAGCAGTTTGCATGCACACAGTGGCAAATTACCACTTTGCAAAACTGCTACCTGTCTTCACCCAGACTCACCCTTTGAAGGAATGGAGCAATGCTTAGTATGGCAACAGGTTAACAAACAAGAAGTTCAGGACTACATAGGAAGCTGTCGTCTACTGAGTCAGCCCTTGGGTCCATTTTGCTCAATACTGTCGACACCGGGGGTGGGGGGGAGGTTAGGAGCCCCTGTGTGAAATTTCAGTGGTGGCTCCATTGGGAGCCGTTGCTGCTTCTGCTAGTAAAGCCATGGTAGGGCAAGGGTAGTGGCACCGGAGGTAAGAGAGGATCCACCTGAAGGTGTTTTGGCAGTGGTGCCTTCAAACCAGAAGCCAATCCTGGTAATTCTTCAAAGATTTATTAAACTTTTCTATTGCAGTGGCAATACGGGCAGGGGTACCTTATTGCAGTGGCTGGGGAGTGGAAGTGTAAATTCCCCAGAGGGGTTGGCTTGGCTCCCTCACTTTTAAGCATCAGATAAGATGCTAAAGCCTTTAACGCAGCTGGCTCAGTTATCTCCCTCTGTTACACTGAACTTCATTTTATTCTGCTGTTGGTTTTATCGTATGAAACCAATTTTAGTCATTTGGGCTGTTTTGACTGTGATTTATGTACTCAGTGAACTTTTTAGTAAGCCCCCCTACCTCACAACCCTTTGAGCTTATAAATAAAAGCAGGATATAATTTTTTTAAGAAAGAAAGAAAGAAAGAAAGAAAGAAAGAAAGAAAGAAAGAAAGAAAGAAAGAAAGAAAGAAAGAAATGCAAATTGGCGACTCATTCCCAGAGCAGGTTGGAGGCTTCCCCTTCTGCCATTTCACAAGTTGCATAGGCCTAAGCCAAAGGAAAAGGGCCGCAAAAATGATCAAGGGGTTGGAGAAACTCGCCTCTGAGGGACAGTTAGAATGTTTGAGGCTTTTCAGCTTAGAGAAAAGGCATGTAAGAGGAGACATGATAGATAGGTGTATAAAATTATACATGATATAGAGAAAGTGGAAAGAGCAGTAATACCCCGTGAGGTGGCACAGGTTGGGCACTATTGTTCTTCCAGATTCCCAACACAGTGGGTTGCTGGCGCTTATTGAGAGGGAGATATGAGGGACAGGACACAGGGAACTTGTGTGGAGCAGCGCAGTGGAGCCAATCCGATGTTGCCACCATGCCAAGCTCTCCGCACCACATAAGTACGGGCCACATGTTCTCCTGCAATGATTTTGCAAATTTTTTTGCAGATAAAATCGCTCAGATTCGGGAAGAAGTAGACTCCACCGTGGGAGCAGGGCCGGGGCGGGAGAGTGCTAGAGTCCTGTCTGGTCAAGTTGTGTGGGATCAATTTCAATCTGTTACCTCCGAGGATGTGGACAGGCTGCTTGGACGAGTGAAGCCAACCACCTGTCTCCTGGATCCTTGCCCATCCTGGCTTATAAAAGCTAGCCGGGAAGGACTGGGCGATGGGCTTCGTGGGGTGGTGAATGCTTCCCTCCGTGAGGGAGCCTTCCCAGACCCGCTGAAAGAGGCGGTTATCAAACCGCTTCTTAAAAAACCATCTTTAGATGCGGCCACGATGGCCAATTATCGCCCAGTCTCAAACCTTCCATTCTTGGGCAAGGTGATTGAGCGAGTGGTTGCTGAACAACTCCAGGCACGCCTGGAAGAAGCGGACCATTTGGATCCCTTCCAGTCGGGATTCAGGCCTCATCATGGGACTGAAACTGCCTTGGTCGCACTGGTTGATGATCTCCGGCGGGCTAGGGACAAAGGTGAGAGCTGTTTCCTAGTTCTGCTGGATCTCTCAGCGGCGTTTGATACCATCGACCATGACATCCTTCTGGACCGTCTTGAGGGGCTGGGAGCTGGGGGCACTGTCATACAGTGGTTCCGCTCCTTCCTCCTGGGCCGTGTTCAGAAAGTGGTGGTGGGGGATGAGTGTTCAGACCCCTGGCCGCTCACTTGTGGGGTGCCTCAGGGTTCTGTCCTCTCCCCCATGCTTTTCAACATCTACATGCAGCCGCTGGGAGGGATCATCAGGAGGTTTGGGCTGGGTGTTCATCAGTATGCAGATGATACCCAGCTCTACCTCTCTTTTAAATCAGAACCAGTGAAGGCGGTAAAGGTCCTGTGTGAGTGTCTGGAAGCGGTTGGAGGATGGATGGCGGCTAACAGATTGAGGTTGAATCCTGACAAGACAGAAGTACTGTTTTTGGGGGACAGGAGGCGGGCAGGTGTGGAGGATTCCCTGGTCCTGAATGGGGTAACTGTGCCCCTGCAGGACCAGGTGCGCAGCCTGGGAGTCATTTTGGACTCACAGCTGTCCATGGAGGCACAGGTCAAATCTGTATCCAGGGCAGCTGTTTACCAGCTCCATCTGGTACGTAGGCTGAGACCCTATCTGCCTGCGGACTGTCTTGCCAGAGTGGTACATGCTCTGGTTATCTCCCGCTTGGACTACTGCAATGCGCTCTACGTGGGGCTACCTTTGAAGGTGACCCGGAAACTACAACTAATCCAGAATGCGGCAGCTAGACTGGTGACTGGGAGCGGCCGCCGAGACCATATAACACCGGTCTTGAAAGACCTACATTGGCTCCCAGTACGTTTCCGAGCACAATTCAAAGTGTTGGTGCTGACCTTTAAAGCCCTAAATGGCCTCGGTCCAGTATATCTGAAGGAGCGTCTCCTCCCCCATCGTTCTGCCCGGACACTGAGGTCCAGCTCCGAGGGCCTTCTGGCGGTTCCCTCCCTGCGAGAGGCCAAGTTGCAGGGAACCAGGCAGAGGGCCTTCTCGGTGGTGGCGCCCGCCCTGTGGAATGCCCTCCCACCGGATGTCAAGGCGATGGACAACTACCTGACATTCAGAAGACATCTGAAGGCAGCCCTGTTCAGGGAAGTTTTTAATATGTGACATTTTAGTGTATTTTTCATTTCTGTTGGAAGCCGCCCAGAGTGGCTGGGGAAACCCAGCCAGATGGGCGGGGTACAAATAATAAATTATTATTATTATTATTATTATTATTATTATAACTCTCCCTTGGCCTTGGTATGTTGTGAAGCCAGGAGTGTAATGGTGCACCACCTCACCAGCTACTACTGGGGTAGACATTTCTCTCTCTCTCTTCCCTCCCCCCCCCAATACTGGAATTAGGAATTATTCCATGGAATGGAATGTTGGAAGACCCAGGACAGACCAATAAAAGTACTTCTTCACATAGTGCATAGCTGAGTTTGCTCTCACAAGATTGAGTCGAGACGTCCAGGTCCAGCAACTTGGTTGGCTTTAAAAGAGGATTAGACAAATTAATGGAGGATAAGGCTGTCAGTGGCCACCAGATACAACACTAGCTGCATTCCGCCTCCACATATGGAAGAAGAAGAAGAGGAGGAGTTTGGATTTGATATCCCGCTTTATCACTACCCTAAGGAGTCTCAAAGCAGCTAACATTCTCCTTTCCCTTCCTCCCCCATAACAAACACTGTGACGTGAGTGAGGCTGAGAGACTTCAGAGAAGTGTGACTAGCCCAAGCTTACCCAGCAGCTGCATGTGGAGGAGCAGGGAAGCGAACCCAATTCACCAGATTACAAGTCCACTGCTCTTAACCACTACACCATGCTGGCTAAGGACTATGCCTCTGAGTACCAGCTGCTAGGAATCACAAGTGAGGATAGCACTGTTGCACTTGAGTCCTCGTAGCGGCTTTGCGTTGGCCACTGTGAGAACAGGATGCTGAACTAGATAGGCCCTTGGCTTGATCTAGTAGGGCTCTTCTTGTGTACTTAGGAACTGGTTGTAGGCTAGGTCAGAAACTGGGCCCTACAGCTACAGATACAATATGTTATACGGGAGAATTATCCATCTTTTCTTTTTTAAACAACAACCTTGTGGCTGGTAATTACTTCCCGTTTTATGAAAATTTTGTTTCCTTGCGGGGGGGGGGATTCGGGTAAGAGAGATAAAAGAGAAGCAAAATGCTTATGAGTTCAAATTTTTTTTGAAAGGAAGGAGAGAAGAAAAGAAAAAGAAGAGGGAGGTTTCACTACCTTCCAAGCCATCAACTCACGCTATGCAAAAGAAATCTGGAAACAGGCCCAGCCTAAAACATTCCTGTCTGTTCATTTTCAAAAATTCTATGAAAGTTTCAAAGTGGTTGGATCTGGAGCTCACCTGGAGAAAGCAGAGAAAAGAGATTATGAAATAGCCAAATGCTTCAATTTTTATTTTATTTTAAAAATCCCTTCACAGCTTGCAGTCAGCCCTGAGCCAATAAATAAAACACAGACGACCCTAATGAACAATGATGTTTGATTTCCATAATATTTTAACAAGAGATAATGTGATCCTGTCCTCAGAGATTCCCTAGACATTTTGCATCACACAAATCTTCTTTTCCCCCTGCCTCTTGGCAAAGGCTACAACTATTTCACACCCTGGGTTGCCAAGAAAGGGGGGGGCGAAGGGAGTATGTGGATGTCAGCTGAAAACATTCGATCTGGTGGCAGGTGATCTCACGTTTGGTCCAGGGCCATGAATCCTCTCAGAACCCTGTAACATATTGGATGAATTGGGTCGTATTTCTTCATAGCACACCTTCATGGAGGTAAGGTTTGTCTGGAGTAGGTGGAACTCTTTTCTAGCTGAGCTCCCACCCTTATCCCATGATTGCTGCATTCCCACCTCTGTATTCAGAAATGTTCATAGAAAGTTGCCACATACAGTGGTGCCTCGCAAGACGAAATTATTTCGTTCCGCAAGTCTTTTCGTCTTGCGAGTTTTTCGTCTTGCGAAGCACGGTTTCCCATAGGAATGCATTAAAAATCAATTGATGCGTTCCTATGGAAACCGCCTTCAGACCAGGTCCGGGGACAGTCTGTCCCCCGACCTCTTCTGAAGGCCGGCGGGGGGCAAAAGTCTTTGCGAAGCAAGCCCATAGGGAAATTCGTTTTGCGAAGCGCCTCCAAAACGGAAAACCCTTTCGTCTAGCGGGTTTTTCATCTTGTGAGGCGTTCGTCTTGCGGGGCACCACTGTACAAGGTCAGAAAAGATGACTGATGGTGGCTCTCCATTGTTTCAGGTAGGGTTCTCTCCCAGCCCTACCTGGAACTGCTGGGTATTGAATCTAGGACTTTCTGCATGCAGAGCATGTACCCTACCACTGAAAAGAAAAGGAAATAGGAAAAGAAACAGCCAGTTGAGAGCCAGTGGGGTACAGTGATCATAGTGTCAAACTAGGAGACTAGGACTCAAATTCCCACATAGCCATGACATTCCCTGGTTGACTTTGGGTAAATCACTTTCTCTCAGCCTAACCTGACTCACAGGTTTGTTTTAAGGATAAGTTTGAGGTGTGTGGGGGGGAGAGAACCATGTGCATCACTTTACTCCTTGGAGGAAAGATTGGGTATAAATCTATTTTCATTGCTACTGGCACTATGATGATGATCTCTTTATTTATTTCATAAAATTTCTATACCGTTTGATTGTAAAAAAGCCTCAAAGCACTTGACAAGATAATAAGACACTGGCATTTTCAATTAAAACACTCAGAAAACTACAAATCAGCAATAGACTAAGAACATGCCAGCATCCTAAAGAACTAGGTAGGCTTGTCTAAGCAATGTTTTTCAAAAGTGCCAAAAAGAATACAAAGTGAAGGTGCCTGTCTGATATTGATAGTGGGTGCCGCTACACTAAAATATTGATTTCTTGCAGTTGTGGAATAATACAGCTCTGGAGCTGCGGCAGTGTGTTTTCCTGCCATTGTTTCCAATTGGAGGGAAGTTGTTAGAACACAAAAGAGATAAAGAGATGGGATGTGCAAAAGCACTGCTCTGTCCTTACATCCGCCTTGCCGGCATGGGCTCAGAAGGGCGTTGGATAGGGCATTTCAACTGCCTTTGGTTCTTTCCCCCTCCCTCCCCTGCTGGAGGGTCGCAGCCTAAACGTATCAGTGAAAACAATTCCTCACATACAGTAAAATCCTGAGGCCTTAACTCTGTATTTGTTCAGGCATCTTCCGGCTTCAATGGAATTCGGACCAAAGGATGTCAAAAACCAAGCAGGCTCTGAGGATTGGAGGAGCTGGGTGGGGGGTGTCACAGTATAATTACAATGACGTTTCGTAACCACAGGGTCTTTCAAATACACAAAGTCTTTTGTTTCTCTCTCTTCTTCTTCTTCTTCTTCTTCTTCTTCTTCTTCTTCTCCTCCTCCTCCTCCTCTCCCCCCAATTTCAATGGAGCATGTTAAGAAGTGATGTGTAGTAAAATATCAGAGTAAAGCACACCATTCATAAAACTGTAATAATGATTAAAGGGGCCTCTCATGTAACCCTGTGACCGCAGTGGAATTTTTTCGAAGGGTTGAAATCTGTGACGCAGACGGAGGGGTGGCTGTTGTTTTTCCCCCCATTGCCCTTTCATTAGTGCAGAGCGCGCAAAAACTCTTGCAAAGGGGCTGACGCTGAAAGAAAGCCCTTTTGAACCCCTCATGCAATATAAACCTGTTCCCATCTGATGATGGGAAATTAAATTTGTGCCAGAGTTAAAATAACGCAAAAAGATCGCACTCTTGAACTTTTACATGCTCATTAAGAGAGAGAGAGAGATTATTTGTAGTAGAAAACGTATGCGTGTAGATCTGGAGGGGGGAAATAAATGTATAAATAATGTTTGGAAGAAAGGAAATTGCTTTCTTGCTGCTCTGGAAAGAAAGGGGAGCTGAGAAAGAGGAAGGAAGCTGTACAAAACACACACACAGGCAGCATGAGTTTGCTATTGTCTGCACTGGGGATGACTGTTCTATGGTTTGATTGTTTGAAAAGCTGCCATCTGATTTTAAAAATTGGCATATCCAGCACCAGCTGGATGTCAAGGGCCCCAGTTGCTCTGAAGGGCCCCAGGTTAGCCTGCTCCAGCTTTGTCAGCTCGCTGAGTCCCTGGCTGGCCCTTTAAACTGGGGGCAGCAGGACAAGGTGCCACTTTTGGTTTGGCTCCCATCGGCAGTGACCACCTACCATTTAAATATACATAAAATGCAATGCCCCATTCTACAGATCTATGAACATTTCCCATAGATCTATGGACTGATGCAGTTCAGTGTTCAGAACCAGCAGACCTTTTGAATGCCATGTGTGGAATTATTTATGGCATTTGTATGCTGCCTCCCCATAACATAAAGTTCTCTGAATGGTGTATAATAAATATGTGAAAAACACTTAGAATCCTAGAATTGTAGAGTTGGAAGGGAACCCAAGGGTCATCTAGTCCAACCCCTTGCAGTGCAGGAATCTTTTGCCCAAGGTGGGGCTCAAACCCTGAGGTTAAGAGTCTCGTGTTTTGCTATCTGAGGTATCCCACCTACAAAAAGTGAAATAGAAAACCAGTAAGATGAGAAGTAAAGAGATAGAACTTGCTGCACCCTGAAAATGAATAAGAGATTTAAAAAACAAAGGCCCATGTCACCTAAGTCATTTAAAAGCTGAAAACATAAGAAACTGTCTTAAATGGGTCCACTGGTCCATGTAGCTCATTAATGTCTACAGTGATGGACGGTGCTTTCTTGGGTTCCAGGCAGGAGTCTCTCCCAGATCTTGAGGAACAGAACCTGGGACCTTCTGTATGCGAAGCAGGTGCTCTATCACTGAGCTACAGACCTTCTGGGTAAATCTGGCACTGACCTGGCCTATCTTTAGAACATATTTCTAGATTAATGAAAGGACCATGGTTTATTCCAACAAGGCAGTTCTTACAATGGCCCAGTCCCTCTCCACCATTCACTAAAATATACAAAATTTAAAAAATACAAAGACTTGTAGACATAACATAAATATGTACTATTAAGATTTTCCAGCTGATTATACTCAAAAAGGAAAAACCAGGACACCCCAAAAGTTGTTACAAAAACACACAAAAAACCCCACAATTTTTTTATTGACTTGCCTAAGATCCAGGACAAAGCACTGCCTTTCAGAAATTCCCCTGGGATGTCGATTCCACTTTTGAAATCCCGGTAATGTCTGGGAAAATCTGGATGTATGGCAGCCCTAATTATACCTCAGATGCAGCTCCTTAGATCATGTATAGGGTATGCACTTTCCCCCATACAAGGCAAGATAGGAGATCCATTATTGTAGCGTTAGTTAGGCATAACTGGCCAAATGTCAATTCCCTAAACACTGCTGCAGTGCTAGAAGACCAAACGTATGTCTATGGAATCCCATTCTAAGCTACATTGTGCTCCTGTGATGTTACACTGTGCTCTGCAGGGGTGACACTGAACTTACAATGGAGCGAAGTCCATGCTTGCTTATTTATTACATTTGCATTGTGTCTTTTTTTCCATGGAGCTCAGGGTTCCCAGGTGGTCTCCCATCCAGATGCTGACCAGACCCCGACGTGCTTAGCTTCAGAAATGATGCTGCATCATGTGCCTTCACACCATTCCTTGGGGCTATAAAGTCAAAGAAAACACGGACCCTCGAAACTTCATAACGGAAATGAACTAGAATGAACACAAAACAAAGGTGATTCAGTGTCCTGGGTTTGCTTCTCATCCCCCAAAGAACAACAGAAAAGAGATGGAGTTTCATTTTTCTTCAAGGGAGGGAACCCCAAGAAAAATAATTTATCACTATCACCTTCTAGTAATACAATGAGTAGGCACACATTTATTGGAATATGGGGAGGACATTATGTAGTCTGCCTCCTGACCCAGCCAGAAGCGAGAAATGTGGTATTAATAATTAGTAGTGCTGTCTCCTGATTAAACAAATATTTGACAGTCTGTTGGAAGCAATTGGAAGGATTTCAACAATTATATTACATTCCCAGAAACTGACAGTAAAATTGTGATGCTAGAGATCCTCCAAAAGGGTCTTACAGTACCCAGAATTATCTGAGGGAGGAAATAATAATAATAATATAATAATATTTTTTTATTTATACCCCGCCCTCCCCAGCCATGCGCTTTAAATGTATATTATGTACTCGACCTTAGCATGTAGCTTGCTCCCAGCTCATTTGTTAATAGACTGAAGGATATGTCATATTCTACCTATAAGTAGTGGCTTACGGAAGACTCATAGCAACAAGAATATGAAATAAATATAGGAGGAAAAGCAGAAAGTTCCTTTGACTAACCGGCCCTGTAGGTTCCTTTGTTGAAACCAGGTGACAATCTGTCATCAAATACATGGGGTCAAAGAGGTACTACTAAGGTGATGATATAACCACACTTTTATGTACGGCAGACAGATCAGGCAAAAACATTTCACTGTAATCAAAGGGATCCGCATTTTATCCTAAAACAATCTCAGGCTCCGATGAGAGAGAGAGAGAGAGAGAGAGAGAGAGAGAGAGAGAGAGAGAGAGAGAGAGAGGTGTCCTGAGACAGCTGCTCTTTTCACATTACAGGAGGAAGGATAGCAACCAGAGAACCAGAGAATTTTAATGAAGACAGTACAGTACTTGGGTGCTTTGTAAGTGAACCTCTCCAGAAGCTCACAGAGCAAAAAGGGAAATGAGTTGTTAAAACTCACTTTGTAGTGATGCATTAGTGACCCATTCTCTGCAGAAAGTTAATTCTTGGTAATATGTTGTGATGGTGAAAATTTAGAGATTTCTCAGGAAACAGAAACTGTGGCAGCAGCCCTTTCAAAAACATTAAGTAGCTGAGCTGACTGTGATGGTGCACCTTCCGTTTTCTTCTTCCGTTATCTTATTCATTTTGCTTTTATTTCAACCCACATTAATGCAAGTGCAGCTCCTTTGCTTATTCTGGTTCCTGCTTCTCTGACATCCCCCCACACCTCTGGCTGCTGATATGTTTTCCTCTTTCCTGAAGTACAGTGGTATCTCAGGTTAAGTACTTAATTCGTTCCGGAGGTCCATTCTTAACCTGAAACTGTTCTTAACCTGAAGCACCACTTTAGCTAATGCGGCCTCCCGCTGCTGCCACGCCGCCGGAGCACGATTTCTGTTCTCATCCTGAAGCAAAGTTCTTAACCTGAGGTAATATTTCTGGGTTAGCGGAGTCTGTAACCTGAAGCGTATGTAACCTGAAGCATATGTAACCCCGAGGTACCACTGTAATGATATGAGTGATCCCACCCAATCAGGGACCACGCACTCAACATGACGATGCTCCAGTGCCACACTATATAGGCCACATTCACAGCATACATTTAAAGCACGATGGCACCACTTTAAACACTCATGGTTTCCGCCCAAAGAATTCTGGGAGCTGTAGTTTGTTAAGGGTGCCAAGAGTTGTTAAGACGGACACACACACACCATGGCTACAGTTCCCAGAGTCAACCATCCCCTCTTCACAGGGAAGTCTAAGAACTGTAGCTCAGTGTGGGGAACAAGGAGTCTCCAAACAACTCTTAGCACCCTTAACAAACTACAGCTCCCAGACCCCCCCCCTTCACCACAAAACAACTCTAAGCCATCAGCCAACAGACCAGTCTTTCTTTAAGCTATATGGGACATCAGATAATCTCATTCATCGAATGCATTACTTTAAAAAAAAACAACCCACCCAGAAACGCTAGGATTATTTATTTATTTATTTAAAACAAAATGTTCCAATTCAAGTCTTGTTTTCTCCCTGCTTCCTGCAAGTATTTTTGCTGAAATGAGGTTTCCTCCCTTAACTTCTTACTGTTATTTGCTGAGAAAGTAGAAAACTTAACTTTCACCAGCAATCATGCATGGTATATTACGATGAAAACAAAAGAAAAATTGGGAGTTGGGGAATGGGGGGGGGGGGGTTGGAACTAGCAGTTCCAGGACTTCAATAATCCTTTAGCATCTAAAGAAATGACAAGGGAGGAAGTTTTAATATAGATGAGGCTTTTTTTATTTGCATTTCTTAACAATAAGGGTGGTTTATACTCCACCTGGCGTCTTTTCTCACATCACCTTTTATGAGCTTCTCTCCGAGACAAGTATCTTTGTACAAAGGGTTTCCTCTCCCTCCCTCTCCTCCTGTTCTAACTCTCTACCAGGCTTCAGTATACAAGCACAAAGGAAGCATTGAAAGAAACACAGTAGGACATCTCCTTTGATCTTATGTTCTAATAACTTGTGTATGTTTGTGTCCAAAAACAATGCTCAGAGGGTGTTTCACTCCCCCCCCCCTTCTCTAGTGAACTGGTTGCTTGTTGCCTCTGCCACCACTGAAAGGAAAGGGTTTTCATCACAGGGCAAGAGTTAAACATTTAATTTTAGCCAGGCAAAAGTGGGTTGTTGTTATTTTTAATACAAATGAAAGCGCGTGAACAAGAGACTGTAAATGCTAATAATTGCTTTAGTGTCTGCAGAAAAGCATCTTCAGACTGACAGCAGATGTGGGATCAGTTCACGTATGTCCCGTCTGCCACTTGATGGCTCCAGATCCAGTGGTGAGGAACTTCGGAAATGAGCCCTAGCAAATCCAAGCACTGCAGATACAGGGAACGGACTGGGGCTCAGTGGTTAGAGCACCTGATTGGCATGCCGAAGGTCCCAGGTTCAATCTCTGGCATTTCCAGGAAGGGCTGAGGAGAGACTGCCGCTAGCAAAGAGCAAAAAGCAGGACAGACAAGAAGCCAGCTGGCCTCTGCAGAGGTCTGTCACCTACTGCCTGGGGGATAAAAACACACTAACAGGTAGGAATGGGTGGCCCAAGCTGAGAAAAGTGAGGCAAGTAGGACGAGGCAACCAAAATGACCCTGAGGATAAAGCGACTCAACTATGAAGATTGCAGCATTTCTTAGTTTAGAGAAAAGGCGAGAAAGCAGCAACATGATAGAAGTTTATAAAATTATGCATGGAATGGAAAGAGTGGATAGAGGAAGGTTTTTCTCCCCCTCTCGTAAAATAGAACTAATGAAACTGAATGTTGGAAAATTCAGGATAACTTAAAAGAAAGTACTTCATCACACAGCGTAAAGATGAACTGTGGAGCTTGCACCCAGAGGAAGCAGTGACAACCACCAACTTGGATGGCTTTAAAAGAGATTGGACAAATTCATGGGGACAAGACTCTCAATGGTTACAAGCCATGATGAAGGAAATACTAATTGTTGGAACTGCAAGATGGGAAAGCATTGTTGCGCTCAGGTCCCGCTTGCAGGCTTCTCACAGGTGTCTGGTGGTCGGCCACTGTGAGAACAGGATGCTGGACTAGACAGGCCACTGTAATGTCATCATTCATCTATCCAAGTGTTGTGGACCCACTCTTGCTCTGTGGCCCCTCCAGGAACTGCTTCCTCTTCCACATGGGGCCGGGGGGGGGAACCCCCCCACAGGGTGGTACAGAGAGTGAAAAAGCTGTGCAATACTGAAAAGTGAGCCAGCTTCTGGCACTGACTCACCCTGCAATCAGATCTGTCTCTGCCTACCACGGGCTGCGGCATGGTTGTCTATGCCTCATGATGGGGGGTAGTTCCTGTTTGTGGAATGCCCTCCCTGGGCATGCACTTCCCTCATTGCCAATTTGTAGGATAAATTTAAAGGCATTCTTGTTTAATAGCTGAGAGAGACTGGCCACTTGATGGTATGGTATTCCTTTGTAAATGTTTTTAGATGTTCTTTTTATGTTTTAAATGTGTTTTTATTTCATTTTAAGATATATGTTTTGATGTTTGCTCCCCTGGGTTCTTTGGGAGGAAGGGTGGGATACAAATTGATTAATGAATACACTCTTGGGGGGGGGGGATTCCCCATTCCTGCCTCCAGGAATTTACCTAGCTAACTCTTAAGTCCAAAGTTGTTGTAGGACTCATCCACACTTCCTCTTGTCCTGCTGCTTTTCCCCATGGAAAATCACTCTTTAGCGCTTAGTTGGAGCAAACAGCAATTCAGGTTTTCTCCAGAGGTTTTCTCCAATTTAACACTAAAAAGTGGGTCTTTCCTGAGAAAAGAGCGGGGCAAGGGGGAAATCACTCAGACTCATGCTTTCTAGGCGCAGAACAAGGGGAAATGTGGATGAGCTTGTAATCCATGCCTAACTTTTCGTGGAGGGGTAGAAACATGGGTGGCATTCTTAGGCACATGTTTTTGGAAGTGATCTCTACTATTTATGTATGAGTAAACATGCACCGCTCACTGGAAGGACAGATTGTGAAGCTGAGGCTCCAGTACTTTGGCCACCTCATGAGAAGAGAAGACTCCCTGGAGAAGACCCTGATGTTGGGAAAGATGGAGGGCACAAGGAGAAGGGGGCGACAGAGGACGAGATGGTTGGATAGTGTTTTCGAGGCTACCAGCATGAGTTTGACCAAACTGCGGGAGGCAGTAGAGGACAGAGGTGCCTGGCGTTCTCTGGTCCATGGGGTCACGAAGAGTCGGACACGGCTAAACGACTAAACAACAACAACAAACATGCACCAGATTTCACTGCACATCTCTAACACCTTAACATAGCTGCCAAGTGTCCCTTATTTGAAGGGACAGTCCCTTATTCCAGCGCCATGTCCCGCTGCTGTCCCTTATTGATGGATGTCCCTTAAATGTCCCTTAAATGATGTCCCTTAAATTTCAAAGGAAGCAGCTCCTCTCCCTCCCTCCCTGCCGGCCAGGGAGGAGGGAGGCTCCAACTGTGTTGCTTGGCTGTGTTGCTCATCCAATAAGAAGTCTAAGAATGACGGGGGTGGAGCTTGCATGCCTTGTGTGTGGCTAGTTAATGCAAGCTGAGGGGGGTTTTGAATGCTGGATGCCATTTTGTTGCACGTGCTGCTGCAAACTTTGCAGTGCAAAGCCAAGCCGGGGAGCCATCTTAAGTTGAGGCTGCATAGGCCTTGTGGTGCATGTGATTCAGATTCTATTCAGTTGAACCTCTGGTTACAAAGTTGGTTGGACAGTGTTCTTGAAGCTACCCAGCATGAGTTTGACCAGACTGCAGGAGGACAGGAAGACTGGAGTGCCTGGAACAGGTGAGGCTGCAGGTCCCTTATTTTCAAGGCTGCTGGTCCCTTATTTTCAAGGCTGCTGGTCCCTTATTTTCAAATCTGTAAGTTGACAGCTATGCACCTTAATGGCCTAAATAAGAAATAGCCAATGTAGAGCCCTCCATATGTTGTAATCCAGCAACATTTGGAAGGTACCACATTGGCTACACTTGGTAACCTAAATTATGCTTCTGTAGTTTATATTGTGCTACACTAGATGCTGCATCATTGTTGAGTTTATTTTTTTTGTTTCTTTTTTATATATTGCATTTTATTGTACTGCAATTATATAGTTAATTCTCATATATCATATTTTGTTGTATTACAATTTGTATTCCATACAACATATAATAAATAAAATAAAAACACAATTAAACAATAGGAATTTTAAATATGATGGCTGCACCATCTCCCATCTTCAACCACAAACCTGCAGACATGCATACACACTATACCTTCAAAGCACATTCAATATGCATTTCCCC
This sequence comes from Podarcis melisellensis, assembly GCF_964234715.1. Lineage (NCBI taxonomy): Eukaryota > Metazoa > Chordata > Lepidosauria > Squamata > Lacertidae > Podarcis > Podarcis melisellensis. The sequence continues at coordinate 35,213,715 of NC_138540.1, read as the reverse complement.
TCCTGCAAAGAATTCTGGGCACTATAGTTTGTTTTGGGTTGCTAGGAATTGTAACTCTATGCCCAGGGCCCAGAATTCTTTGTGGGAAAGCATATGCTTCAAATGTGCTTTAAAGAACAACCTTATTTCCTCATGCTATACTTGCATGAGAATTAGCATTCTCATATTATGTTCTACACCATTTATTTTATTTAATAGGATTTAGGTAAAGGTAAAGGTACCCCTGCCCGTGCGGGCCAATCGTGTCCGACTCTGGGGTTGCGCGCCCATCTCGCTTAAGATGCCGGGGGCCAGCGCTGTCCGAAGACACTTCCGGGTCACATGGGCAGCGTGACAAGCTGCATCTGGCGAGCCAGTGCTATACTTGCATGAGAATTGGCATTCTCATATGATGTTCTACACCATTTATTTTATTTAACAGGATTTAGGTAAAGGTAAAGGTACCCCTGCCCGTGCGGGCCAGTCGTGTCCGACTCTGGGGTTGCGTGCCCATCTCGCTTAAGATGCCGGGGGCCAGCGCTGTCCGAAGACACTTCCGGGTCACATGGGCAGCGTGACAAGCTGCATCTGGCGAGCCAGTGCAGCACACAGAAACGCCATGTACCTTCCTGCTAGTAAGCGGTCCCTATTTATCTACTTGCCCCCCGGGGTGCTTTCGAACTGCTAGGTTGGCAGGCGCTGGGACCGAGCAACGGGAGCGCACCCTGCCGCGGGGATTCGAACTGCCGACCTGACGATCGGCAAGTCCTAGGCGCTGAGGTTTTACCCACAGCGCCACCCGCGTCCCTGACAGGATTTATATACCGCTTAATCATCAAAACTTCTAAGGATAGACAAAGTTCCCTGAAACCAGCTGGCAACCCTGACTCAGCTGGTCTCTTCTTGCTTTGTAAGAGCAAAACTGCTTTGAAAGCATATTTTTTTTCATTACAACAGCACTTGCTGCAACCAGCCGCTCTTAGAGAAAAGAGGCTTATGTTGCCTTGACTTCTCCTCTGAATTCAGTGTAGATTTCAAGCCTAGGCTGAATATCTGACCTACCAAAGGGGTGGGTGAATGAGCCTTACATTTAGAGTATACAAAACAGATGACTTGTCTATTTTTCTTGTTTCTAAGAGAGATCTAATTTGGTTCAAGAACAAGTCCATGGGTTCTTTTCCAGAAAGAAATAGCATTTTCAAATATACATACACACAGAAAAAGCCACAAAGGAAGTCTTCAGATTCATACTTTTCAACCTTCTCAGCAGGAACAAACACACAAACACACACACACACACAAACAAACAAACAAACAAACACACATTCATCCGCAAACCATATTAGAAAGCAGGAGATGATGCTGTCCTTTCAGAATAATGTAGCAAAGATGACCCAAGAGGCTCTCTGAGCTGAATAACGAATTGAAACCCAGAACACAATATGCTTGTAATGCAATACCAATAAAGGAAAAGCATATATAATGTTTTATTTCTTTCATTTCGCAACACTGTATAGGAGGTGGAATTAATTCCCAGGCTCTCAAACCAGAAAATGAATACTATAAACAGTCAGCAGGCGTAAGAAGAAAAGCGGGGGTTCTTAAGAGTAATGCAGATGCCCTACCCCACATTTAGGGTGCTGCTTCCCTGCCCCCCCTTCCAGATCTGCAAGGGCTCAGGCTGTGTATCGAATCAGGGGACCTGCGCCTTACACCAAGACTTGTCTCAGTCACATTCAACACCAGCCACGCCGAATGCAAACACAATTAGAGCATTCAGGATAAGACAGTAGGAGATTCCCTTTGATGTCGGGATAAATTGAGAATCTGCATGGTTTTGTCTGAGATGACAACCGTCCCAGGTTTTCTAATGGGTATCTAATGGTAAAAGAGAATTTTATGATGCTCATTAATTACCAAACTGTCATGTGCTCCTGGCAGAAAGAAAGTAATCCTCTTCCCCCAGATTAGACAGCCACCACAAAGGACTTCAAAGAACTTGCACACCCCTCCCCTGAGAACTGCCTTGCGTAAACCTCACGGCTCTAATGAAAAGCAGGGGAACAGTTGACAAACTCTTCCTGTTACATGAGCAGCACATTTCAACTGGCAGCTGAGGGTATTATTCCTTAGCCAGTTAATGCGCGCACAGACACACAGAGCGAGGGGAGAGAAAAAAACTTTTGGTAGGCCTCCAAGACGTTCCAAAATGCACCCTCAACCTTGCAAGCTGCCCTGTTTGCACCATGCTTCTACTTTCAAAACCAGAAGATCGTTTGCATCAAGATTATTTCAAAGATTGGTGATGAAAGATAGGGTCTGCTGGTGATCTTGCTGGGGCCTGGATTGAGGTGTGGGGTTTTTTTGGTATCTAGAGACAGGATGGTACAAGGCCTAGTTCCCATTCCTTTATATTTTACGGGTTTTCTGGGGTGCCCATATACTCAACTCAGATGATATGAACATCCTTAACTGCGTGAATATATATATGCAGACATACAGATCCTAGTATGCAAATCTGTCGCCTCACATGACAGCAGTAGTCCGTGTGTGCAAATGGGGCATCCAAGTAGTAACATGGGGAACCAATGCCATACAGAATAAGGTGTTCAGAAGCTGAACAAAAAAGAGGGTGAGGGGCACCAAGGATCCTCCTTGCCTGAAGCATCTTGTGATGAATGAGGAAATGCAAGAGCTATGGAAGAGGACCATGATGTTTTGGCTGAGCTCAGAGAGGAGGAACTCAAGAACAGAGTGCACAGAATCATAGAATCATAGAGTTGGAAGAGACCACAAGGGCCATCGATTCCAACCCCCTGCCAAGCAGGAAACACCATCAGAGCACTCCTGACATATGGTTGTCAAGCCACTGCTTAAAGACCTCCAAAGAAGGAGACTCCACCACACTCCTTGGCAGCAAATTCCACTGTCAAACAGCTCTTACTGTTAGGAAGTTCTTCCTAATGTTTAGGTGTACAGTACTGTACAGTACTGTCCTGAGACGCCCAAAGCCAAATTGGGTTTTGAAAATATTTTGCACTGCTTTCAGAAGATGTTCAGAGCTGAACCATATTTGTATTTGTTATCGTTGTTGATCATAGGTGTTTTTACTCCAAGCAGATTTCCAGGGTGCTTTATGAATTAGCAATGGCAAGCTATACTGTGTGCTGCCCTTTCAGGACTGCACTATTTCTCAGTCTAGATGGTGTATATCTGATTTTCTTCCCATGTCAAAGAATAAAAATTAAAATCCCTGCCTATAGCAAGGTAGCATGTCAAAATAAATAAAAAAACTAACCTACCTAGAAGTGTTAGTTTTCTACACACAGGGAATTTTTGGCGTGGAAAAGTATTCAGCAACATCATCCCCCATAGAGACTTTAGTGACACATTGTCAGGAGGACTATACCACATGCTCCCCAGCTCCCCATGTGCCTGTGTAAATTATTTTGTCACATGAAGGCGGTAGGGATGTGCATCACATTTGGACGAATCCTGAATCTCAGCGCATCTCAGGGGCATTTTCAGCATGTCAGAGATGAAGTGGGATCTTTACAAGGTGGCAAAAGTCAAAGTGAGGACCCTTGAAATTCTGCATTAGCACCTCGGTGATTGAGACATCAACAAAATGTTGCAGACAAGCATCTGCTAGAGGTAAAAGGAGGAGTTCATCTTGTGGTTTCATCCAGCAGGGTAATTCCAATCCATCCTCTGGCAAAACTCTAAAACTCCTCATGGACTCATGAGGTAATTATTTTTTTCTTTCAAACTATAGCTATTTAGAAGGACTAACTGCTCTTGTAAATGCCACCACATATACAAGCCTACACTTGGTTTTGTAAACCGCTTTGAGGTTTTTTCCCCCTTATCAAGCAAGTGTATATAAATAATATTAAATAAATAAGTTACCCCTGGTGTATTGGGGGGGCGGTTTTGCAGGGAAGAACCTGTTTTTGATTCCTCATTGGTGGTGGGGGGACTCCTGAGGGTATTAGTATTTATACATTTATTTGACTGTGGCCTTCTGAGGCTGTTGCCTTGGAAATGCTCCCCTGATCTTCCAGGCCTCGGTGAGAGTTCCAAGGCAGCTCTCCAAAGAGGAACATTTTCACCCTGAAATTCCAGCACCACCATTGGTTTACTCACATCCTTGTCTGTTCTGAGGAGAAGTGTCGAATCTCTTCAAAGAAATGACCCAGTAACTTGATGCATTCCTCACCAGCCACCTTACTCCTTGAGTCCCTTAAGTCTCAGAGGGAACTAACACAGGTAAACTGAAGGTCTGAGGGAATCATTTTGTGGCCGCTCAACGAAGAAGGAACACACTCGGTGTTCAGGTAACTACAATCTGACACACCAAATGTGGTGGTTTCACCAAATGCAGCGAGAGAGAAAGAGGGAGTGTGACTCCCATTTGATGGGTATTATGGGAGCCCAGCCAAAAAGCCTCAGCGCTCTGCCCTCTTCCTCCTTTGCCACAGGAATAAGAGATCTATGAGAGAAGTTCCCTCAGGGAAACTTTTCCCTCAGAGAAATTCCTGCCACATGGGAATTGCAGAACCCGCCAAAACCTCTAGCTCCCAATGTTTGAAAAAGCCAGCACCTGGCGCTTTCCCTGCATGACCTGCTCTTTACTGCTGAACCAGAGCAAACAGCAATCCACGGAAGACTCAAATTGCCGTTTGTTCCAATACAGCTTTAAGGAGCGGGTTTTCCTGAGGAAAAGGGAGGGGGACACCCAGACATGGTGCTTCAAGAGCATAGTTCTGTGCTCCTAGAAAATGCAGGGCAAAGGGTACATGTGGATGAGCCCTAACTCTTCCATCAGTGCAAGAATGTACACTTGTGCAATGGAACTCCCCCCCTCCCTGTCATGAGCCCTATGGAGGTTTGATAAGGCTAGTCAGAGGGAGAGGGGGAATAGGATGAGAGTGCAGAATTGGATCCTAGGGAGGGGCCCAGCAGTCCAGGAAATGCTGCAAGTGGTGCAGAATGCTGCTGCCAGATTGTTATGTGAAGAAGCAAGATGGCATCATTTGTTATCAACCCTTAAAACACTACATTGGCTGCCTGTGAGCTACTGGGCTCAGTTCACAGTGTTGGTGCTAGGGTCCCTGAATTGCTTGGGACCCAAGGACTTAAAGAATTGCCTCCCCAGTTCCTACTGGCTCATACATTAAATGGTGAAGAAAGCTCTGCTTGTGGTCCCTCCGAAGTATATGACCCGTGGGGCAGTGCCTTCTTGGTGGTGACACCTTAGTTGCGGAAATCCCTCCTTGTGGGGATCCATTTGTCTCCTAGCTGATGTCACTTAGGTCGGGCCTTTGATACATAGCTGAAGCGAAAGTAAATGGTGCAAGTACTGCTTGCTGCCTGCTGCACTGGGTTTTTAAATTTACAGTTAGCCATCCTGGGCTCCTATGGGAAGGACAGGATGATAATTTAAAGACAACATTTTATTGTCCTTTTGGATTGTGTATGCAGCCTTGAGTTTCTTTGGAATCTGGAAATTATGTATTTATCTAGAGTTATCTATCTGCTTAAAAATATAAATAGCAGAGTTCCAAATGAATGCAGGTAAGAACGAAGAGTAACACTATTAAGGAAAGAAAGCCTTGTGGGCGATTATTTCCCAATATCCCCACTGTACTTTGAACAACGTTTCTCTGTTTTTAATTGTGCTGTTTGTGTTTTTCACACACCCACACCCTGTCTGACTTCTTTCGCTCCTTAATGCTCTCAGGCATCAAGGCTGTTTGTACACAGAAAATAATCCTAATGTTAACATAAAATAGAAAGCAGGCTTGCTTCTTCTTCTTTTTTCAAACCACATAATAGCTGTTAAGAAGATCTATCTTTCTAATGATCCGCTCGAGGGTCAGAACAGCTAATCTCTTCTTAGGACTGTAAAGATAATATTAACACAGGGAGAAGTAGCTATGGGCAGCAGACAAAGCCCCACGGTAAATCAAAAGACCCTCGTGCTAAGTGATATTCTGCACACATCCCACACCACATGTCAGCTGGATCCCCCTCCAGGATCCGGAGGACTTCAGCCTTTTTACAATGGTGGAGGAAAGGCTGAAAATGCCTGCTGGAGGAGTCAGGTGTACAAGCAGTATTCAATATAGTTATTTAGGGGGGAAAGCAAGGTTTTGTTCCCTGGGGCCATTGCACTCTGCCTTTGGAGAAAACAAAACAAAATAAAAACAGCTAAAGAATTTTTTATATATATTAGTCATCTGGACATTCATCTGATTAAAAAAAAGAATGATGTGAGTTGATCACTAATCTGCACGAGCACATCTATCTATCTATCTATCATCTATCTATCTATCATCTATCTATCTATATCTCTCTATATCTATCTATCTATCTATCTATCTATCTATCTATCTATCATCTATCTATCTATATCTATCTATCTATCATCTATCTATCTATCTATCTATCTATCTATCATCTATCTATCTATCTATCTATCTATCTATCATCTATCTATCTATCTATCTATCTATCTATCTATCTATCTATCTATCTATCTATATCTATTTTAAAGAATCTGAAATTTCTATTTTGTTAGTCACTATAATAAATAGTTTTAGTGACGAACTATATCCGACTAGGAACCAGCACTAACGTGTCTGAAGTGCTGTTTGATTCTTTCAGTGTGATCTATCTATCCATCGATCTAGGAACTCATTCTATTCTCTTGACTTTGATTTTTTTAAATTGATTTTTATATTGTATTTTTAAATTGCTGATACCTGCCCTGGGAACTTATGGTAAATGGTGGGTAAATCATCATCATCATTGAGTTTGAAGGAACCCCAGGGTTCATCTGGTACATCCCCTGCAATGCAACAATCACAGCTCAAGAAGAATTCACTGTAAAAACTTAGAATTAGCATATTTTTTGCTCCTAATTCCAATTAAAAGGGTTTTTGTTTTTTTTAATGATTAACTGTAAACCTTACAGGCATTTCAGGAAGGAAGCATTATATTAGGAGGAGACCTAAATGAATGTCTAAATCCTCATCTAGATCGAAATAACTCTACAAAAAGATATAAACACTCCAATGCTGTTTCACAACTTATTAATGACTTCAATCTGTATGACACCTGGCACCTTTGCCATCCTACTACTAGGCAATATTCTTTTCATTCATACTTATTTGCATATCTGGATCATTTGGACTGTCTTTTCGTTTCTAGTGATTTAAACAAGAAGTTTATACTATGAGTCTGGCAATAAGGCATCTGGATTGCTAGGTCATTCCTTGAAGAAACGGAGATCCATGAATTTAATTCATTGTATTCAATCATCTCAAGGTGTTTTGTTATACAGTAATCCTTCAATTAGCAAATAATTTATATAACTTTTCAAACAACGATATTCCTTTAATTCATCATCTGCAGAGGCCATCGACTCATATCTTACTCAGACTGCTCTTCTAATCTCAATGGAAGAACTTTTTGAACAGGGCTGTCTCTGAGGAGGAAGTGTGCAATGCTATCAACAGACTTTCAAAGGGTAACTCTCTAGGGCTGTGGGTTTTCTATGGATTTTTATAAGGCCTTTTGTGATTATTTACTACCCTAATTGACTTTACTACAAGCATCCCCCCCCCTTATGCACATTCTATTTCTGGGCTCCCATGTATATGTGCACCACCAGGAAATAATTCAAACCCGGAAATGGGAGAGAGCTGGAGAGTCCTTGTGGCTTACAAGGACACCCTCCCCGGAGCCTGAAGGGCATGTCAGTGAGGGCAGACAAAGCCTCAAAGAGATCAGAGGCACAGCAGGGATTTGCTTATGCTGCTCAGCCTTCCCACCCAACAGCGGATGTGTGGGGTAGCGCAGCAGCAAGAGCTGCCTTCTTGTGTGTCTTCCAGCCTCCTGGTGGCCCCAGAGCTTCAATTCTAGCTGTAGATATTTTTGGATACAGTATTTTTTATGTGGATTGAAGAGAGAGTGGCATTTAAAGGGTGTTTAGAGGGCGCTCCCTACTTCACATGATTTCACTTACGGGCACAGAGGCCTGGAATGTAACCCCTATGTAAGTGGGGTGTCGCCTGCATTTAACAATATTCTGGTTGGGGAAATCTTCAAGAACTGTGCTACTGCGAAAACCCAGTACTGATTTGATGGAGGTTGGGTCATACTGCCCTATAGCTCTAATTAATGTAGATGCTAAATTACTTTCCTTGGTAATTGTTCAGAGACTTGTAGCCAATCGGAAGCTGTGGAAGCCACATTGGACGTTTGGCTTCTAAAGAACATTTGCAAACTGGAACACTCACTTCCAGGTTTGCAGTGTTCGGGAACCAAAACGTTTGACTCGCAAGGCGTTCGGCTTCTAAGGCAAGGCTGTACTTATATAGGCAATTATATAGCCCCAGATCAGACAGAGTATATCCCTAACAGAAACATAGCCAATGACAGCATGTAGAGTTCTTAATATAATCTATTGCCCATCATACTAATTCAACTATTATTTTTACTTTCTTTGGCTGCTTTTAAAGCATTTGACGGTGTGGAATGGAGGTACCTCCAAAAACTTCTAAGATGCATTTCAGTGATAAATTCCTCCATCTGATAAATCTAATTTAACCATCATCAACAAGAATAACAATTAAAGGAGAGCGTGCAGATAGTATTGTTATTAATAGAGGAACTAAACAGGGCTGCCTTCTATCACTCCTTTTTGCAGTGGCAATAGAGGTTCTAGCAATAAATTTGAGGTCTCAAAAGGTATTGAGGATATTATGGTTGAAGGAGCATCAACTTAATCTTTTTGCAGATGATATGTTTTTAATGCTTCAGAATGCAAGAGTTTAAATTCCTTTTCAAAAATAGCAGGCTTGAAAATAAATTACAATAAATTGGTTATATTGCCCATCATTGTCCCACATCAAGAGTGTGTTTGGCTGTATTCAGGCTTCAAGTTATTGTGTGGTGAGTTTAAATACTTAGGTTTAAAAGTTACTGCTGAAATTAATCAGCTGTCCATAGAAATTATGACCAGCTTTTCAAAAAATTAAGAAATGAATTTAGGTCATGGAAATTTTTTTAGTTGGGCCACTTGAGTTAAACTGTTTTTAATATTGTGCTGTTGTGTTTTAATGTTGTAACCTGCACTTGGACCTTAGGGTGAAGAGCACATAATACATTAAATGAATGAATGAATAAAGTAGAGAATGCCCAAGCCCGTAACTTCTGAGACTTTGATCCAGATGCACCATCATTAGATATTAAGCTGGTAGCTGCTAGGTATTTACCATTGTAGCTCCCCGACTACAGGTCCTCACCCTGATTTACCTGTCACCTTATCTGATATCTTTTTAGATGCCAGGTAAAAACTGCTTTATTTATTATATGCTTTGGTGGGGTTTAATGACGGGCTGCTGGTGGTTTAACACACCTAGGAGTAGGTCTGATTGAACTTAAGGGAACATTTCTGAGTAGACAGTGAGCCATTTGCACTATCCAGTGCAGAAGTGGGGAACCTGTATCCACACCCACCCACACCCAATGATGCTGGACTCCAGCTCCCATCAGCCTCAGACAGGGTGGTTATTGAGCAGGAATGATGGGAGTTGCAGTCCAACAACAGGTTCTCCACCAGTCATCTAACGCTACCATTTTTTATATGTATCTATAATGCATTTTACAAAACAAACTATCCTTTTTAAAATTATGCAAACTGCCTCAAACTTCAATTTGATGGAAAGAGCGAGATGGCGGGAGGAGTAAAAATCTTTCCAGTAGCAAAACAAAAGCAAACGTGGTGCTCTGGACTACTAGTGACACTCCTGGAATGAATATGTCACAATCCAGAAACGTGCTACAAACCGTTTCTCCAGACACCAATCTCCATTTGGCTATGGAACCATGATAATTATGTAGGGTGGTTTTAGGCATGCAAGACCATGCGGTCTTGATATGCATGAAAGGCAACACATAATCTCCTCCCTTCCCCCAAAATAAACCACCCATGGACTTAATCATTGCTAAGGAAATGTCAGAATCATTCTTTAGATCCCTACTAAGTAATGTCCATGCTGACCTAAACTAGACCTGGGATGTAAGCCTTACCCAATGGCCAGGCTCCCAATCCTTTCTTCAGCCAGCAACCATGGAGTCTCTTCTACGTGTCATATTTCAAAAGGGAACAAAATGGAGGGGGAGAAAGGTAGAAATTCTAGAGTTCTCTGGCAAGGAGATCAGAAAAAGGAAAGAGTAGGGGGGAAAGAAATTACAGCTTGGCCTCCTTGCTGATATTATAGTGGAGCAGCTCAGAAATAGCTTCACAGGGAAGGTCGATTAAAAAAAAAAAGGAAAAGGAAAGGAGCGGAGTAACTATAAAACCAGCCATAAAACAAGGTTGCAATTTTAACCTTCCTCTCGAAACCTCAAGATGAATATCATAGAGAAATAATTAGATATGCGGAAGAGGCACTTCAAATCAAAAGCCCTCCTTGCGCCTTTCGCATTTGTACAAGCAAGAAGGGTGGAAGGAGGGAGAGAAAAGAGCAAGAACATATCAAGCTTCAAGTTCTCCCTGTGTGAACTGATGGAGGGAGATAAAAAAAAAACCCCTATATAAATAGCACTTGAGCCGTTTTCATGTCATTATCTCACTGCCTTCTCATTCCCTCCACTAAAGAAAAATAAATCACTCATGGCTGATGTGTAGAAACAATGGCAGGAAAAAAGGAAAATTAAGAGTGAGGTACAGCTATCAGAGGTGTGGGGGGGAGAGGTTTGGGGTGGAGGGGGATCCCAACAACCTCAGCTCCAGTCCCAAACACCACACACCAGTATCATCTCAGAAAGCTAGCTGTGTGTTTACGAAACGATTTCCTGGTCAAGGCCAACACTAATAAGCCTCAGGGTGGAGAGAGATGCAAGGAGCAGGCATGAGGTTCCTTGAAGTCTGCCTCTTGAAACATGGGGTGGGGGTGGGACAGTATTAGGGCCAATGCTTTTCACTTGGTGGGGGGATGGCTGAAAAGATGAGACAAAAGGATCAATTGCTCATCTGGTAAAGTATTAAATCAACCAGAAACTTGTGGGATGGGGTGGGAGGAGGAAGAGGAACCAAAACAGATGTAAAAAGTTAAAGATGGATAATGCACAAGGCGACCGTGGGCTTTTTTGAGATCAATGGCACAGGGGAACAAAAACATGATGAACTAGAGTTTGCTCAGATGTTTAAATGAAGCTCAAAAAGGCAAGCTGAGCTGTGGGTGCAATAAAGAAAGCTCTGAACTTTAGATTACATTTAAATTACATGTGCCTTTAAAGCCAAATGCCTCTATAATGAGCTTATATTATGTGTATGCTAGAGTAATAAGGAAACCTCCCTCCTTTTTTGGATTTCAGATGCATTTATAGTTTGGGATCACCCATGGTTATTCAACTTTAACATCCCAAGGTTTTTTGGAATTTTAAATTGTGGTTGAAATAGAGGGCAAATAGAAGGAAATGCTGTGTAATATTGCAGAATCTGTAAGAGGATGGTCCTGCACAGGTTTAAGATATTAGCATGAAGCATTTCCTTCTGGACAACCTTTCAGGGACCACATGCCAGTGGTGGGTGGGGCCAGAGGCAAATGTGGGAGGAGCAATGAATGTAAATGTCACCTTTGTACAGTAGGCTAGTAATTTCTAAACATGCTCCACTGAATTGCTCACCCAGGCAATCCACAGTCCACGGATATCATCCAGTTAAGTAAAAAACACTTGGGGCGTGAAGCACAGTCAGTAAAGGATGTGACCTAGGAGAATTCCAAGGGCCAGAGAGGAGGGTATGGAGGGCCGCATATCCCTCCAGTGGTTACTTCTGTGTTGGTTTGTGGTAGGAAGGCCTTGTCACACAAGGACTGCTTGGCAACCCAGATTTGGAGAAGTCCGTTCATCACACTCCTACATGTATGGAATCACTGGGATCCTTCATGAGCATCTTCCTGTAGTTTGAAAACCACCCAGCTTGTACATGAGCCCAAAATGCTTTCTTTAACCAGAAAGCAAGAAAGCCAGAAAGCCAGAAAGAAAGAAAGAAAGAAAGAAAGAAAGAAAGAAAGAAAGAAAGAAAGAAAGAGAGAGAGAGAGAGAGAGAAACAACATTTGCCCAGAATGCCACAACTCTGATTCCTTCGCAAACAAGCATTTAAACTATCAACACAATCAGAATGGCAACACTTTGAGTAATCAGGATTCCATTAAGATGTTTCTTATACCTTGCCAGCCTAATCGTCAACTTAGCACAGCAAATCCAATGTATGTTTTCCAGATGATTTGGCTGATCCTTATTGGTCAAGTTCCATTCAAGAACAGACCTTTTTCTTCTCTCTGTTTGGCCGTCCCCTCTTTCCATTGCTTTCTTTCTCTTTCTTTCTTTCTTTCTTTCTTTCTTTCTTTCTTTCTTTCTTTCTTTCTTTCTTTCTTTCTTTCTTTGCTTTTCTCTCTGTGTGTCTTTTTTGTTTTTTGTTTTTTAAGCATCCAATCATCCTGTTCATTTGATTACCATTACGCCTGATGATTGGATTTTGTGTAAAGTTTGCCTGGATACGATTTCCCCTTTGGCTGAGATTCAGAAGAGAACATGAATGTTTTGCATTATTATTTGAGCTTGGGCGGCGATATGAGTGCCAGACAAAACACAAACAGAGACAGAAGGACCTATTCGGAATTCGCTTTGCCTTGATTTCTATTCTGAGTGGCTACGGTGAATGTCATTTTATCACCAGTGTTGGTTCGGGTCACACTCCCCCATTCTACAAGCCACTTCTTTGTACACGGCTAGCAGGAGGAGCCCCCTCCCAAGAGCATCAAAGGACCCAGCAATACCACCATTATCTTACATTGCATGGAGCTGCCTTTGCCAACCTGGTGCCCTCCAGATGTTTTGGGACTAAAACTTCCATCAGCCCCAGCCCAGTACAGCTGTGCCTCTTGCTTTCATGGATAAATGATGAAGAGGGGTGTGTGAGTGTACATAGAAACTAGCCTACTATGCAAAGGGATAATTGACACCCATTGTCCCACCCGCTTTTGCCTCTGGCCCCACCCACCACTGGGATATATGTTCCTAGAAAGCTTGCTCAGAAGGGAATGCAGTCCTTGAGTGGAAAGTAGTTTAAGAGAATATGGGTCAAAATTGGTGCCTTAAACTGTGCCAAGGGAACAATGGGCCACACATCCATAATGTTGTTTTATGTGGATAGCAAACTTCCTGTAACTTCATTAATTCTCCATTGTCTGTATGATGTTTTCCTCCAAATCACAGCCTTCCCACACTTTCCCCCCTCCCTCAGTCAGGATTTTCTTATGCCAGAGATACTCCGGAAACGGGACAGTTTGAGAAAATCTGGATTGCAGGAGGGGACAGTGTGGGAAGGCAGTGATTAGGAGGAAAACGTCATATGGGCAACGGAGAATAAATGGAGGTACAGATAACAGGAAGCTTACCGTCCACATTAAAATGACAGTGTGGATGAGCCCAATGAAGGAAAGCCAGTGTAGATATTAGAAATCTACTGTAATGCACGCTCAGTGACCCAACCTTGTATAAGGAGAAAAGTCACTACAGCCTCAGTGGTGTGAGGGTTGGTCTTATAGTGGGTGTCAGTAGTGACATGTGATGGGGCTCTAATTTTCAGGTCCAGAACTAGGGCTGTGTACAAACCAAACATTTAAACAGGGCCATCTTACACATAGGTGCTAGGGGTGCAGGGCACCTGGGCGCTGGGCTATCAGGGGCGCCAGGCCGAGTTGTCTCCGGGGAAGAGCCCACCCTTCGGTTGGAGCACCGCAGCAGGCTCTTCTGCTGCAGGTGGCTTGTGCTGCGAGTTCTGGGGCGATCGAGCCAGTGAGAAGCTGAGGTGGCTGGCTGGCTCTTCCCTCCTGAGTGCCTGGGACTGGGCAACCTGGGGGTGGGGCCCTGGGCGGATCTTTGCACCCCGGCGCCACATATGCTTAAGACAGGCCTGCATTTAAAGCACATTGCTTCCCCCCAAAGAATCCTGTAGACTGTGATTTATTAAGGGTGCTGGGAACCATAGTTCTATGGAGGTAAACTACAGTTCCCATGGTTCTTTGGGGGAAGCCGTGCACTTTAAATGCATGGTGTTTACACAGCCATAGGTGTGTGCATGTGCGTACCCTTGCAGAGTCTGATCTACACATTTTGGACTAATTCTGGTGTGTTTGCTCAGGCAAAACTTCCATCAATCGCTATTGGAGGTTTGCCTGAGTCAGAAATATGTAAAGATGTTAAGGTTTGGCCTGCAGTCAAGTCCAGTGAATAGCAAGCAGCCGGCATTGCCAAAAGCATGTTCTGGGAAGGAAATGGCTTGGCTTGGCGTTCATAGAGAAAAATTCTACACTGCAGATTAATGTCCGTACAAAAGGAATAATACAAAGTCCACACTGGCCTTTGAGCACTGGGTTTGGAGGCGAGCGCAAGAACGTTCTGCACACATCTCTCATCCTGTCTGGTTGTCTACTGCAACTCTGTGTTTGTGTAGGAAGTCCAGAATTATATGCTCAAAAATAAAGGGTGAAGGTCAGGTACAGGGATTCTTTTAAAACCTATGCAGCAGTACTGTTTCAGGAGTACAGTTCCCTCCTCCCATATTTTGGACCAAATATGACTGCTGTAGAGCCTTTAACCTTCCAGATGTTGTTGGATTCCGACACCCAACTACCCCAGGAAGAGTGGTTAGTGGTCAGGGATGATGGGAATCGGAGCCCAGCAACATTTGGAGGGCCACAGGTTTTGTTGTTGTTAATTCATTTATATCCCACCCTTTTCTCTAAGGAATTCAAAGTTGTCCTCCTCCTTGTTTAATCCCCACAACAAACCTGTAAGGTAGGTTAGGCTGAGAGGCAATGACTGGCCCAAGTTCACTCAGTGAGTTTCATGGTCAAGTGGGGATTTGAACCCTGGTCCAACACTCTAACCCAGCCTTTCTCAACTGTGGGTCCCTAGACTGTTGGACTACAAATCCCATCATTCCTAGCCAGCATGATCGGTGGTTAGTTATGGTGGGAGCTGTAGTCCAAGAATATCTGGGGATCCATGGTTGAGAAAGGCTGCCCTAAACACTCTGCTGAGGCATAAATAACTAACAATCTTGATTTCCAACTTCTAAACACAAGGCTCATGGATCCCAGGATCTCACCTGCTGGGAGTCCTTGAGGTCTTTGGAAGCTCATAGAATCACTAAACCACAGAATTGTAGAGTTGGAAGGGATCACAAGGGTCATCTAGTCCAACCCCCTGCAATGCAGGAATTTCAACCAGGGCATCTATGACAGCTGGCCAGCCATCTCCCACCACCTCTCATGGGACTCTGTTCCACGGTCAAATAGCTCTTACCGTCAGAAAGTTCTTCCCGGTGTTTATTCAGAATCACTGCTGGAACTCCAGTGCTTTCCAAGGCTCAGGACCTTCTCTCAAGGCAAACCCACGCCAGGGCGCCCTGGCCTTCACAAATAAAAGAGAACTCCCCCCTCCAGGGCTCCCACCAGCTTCTCCAGGATCAGTTGCGTTACAGCCCTGGACACATCTTGGCACCCATTTACACCACTCCAGATTCAGGGATCTGAACCCAACTCCTGTTTGATTGGCCGAGGGCAACAGAGACCACTGCCTGCCCTTTTGGAATGGTGCTCCCCTACCTCTTAGGAACAACTGACCCATGTTCAACTGCTGTTCACATGGAACCCTTCTCCACTTCGGCCTTGAAGAACTGGGTTGCAAGTGATGTTCTGTTTTACAGATGAAAGTCAGCATCTCAAAGAGTGCCTGGAAACAGATCAAAGCATATTAAGAGCGTCAAAAACTGCTTTATTAATTTGTAGCCTGCCTTTGGGTCTATGTTCTAAAATATTTTCCTTTAAAGGTTAGGTAAGCAGTGTAAATAGTAAAATAGCACATGCCAGTGAAACCAACACACAAATCTAATTAAATTTCCTTAAAATAGGTACATCAATGCACATTTTTGGACACTTTGAACCAAAATTGCCAAATTTTGATTATTACCTACAACTTAGTTCAGGAGCTGTGAAGTGGTTCAGTTTGTTCTAAAATGCAGGCAAAACAAGTCCTGCTTCTGCAGCCAGGTGGGTTCCAAAGAAAGGCACAGCTGACTTATCATACCACTATAGGTCAGGGGTTGTGGGACATTTAAAAAATATGTACAGGTTCTCTCGTTATTACATGTGCCTCTTGAGAAAGATGAAGTGAATGATCATGGACAATAAGCACTGGAAGGATAATGGGTGTGGGGTGAAAGCTTACTTCATTTGGGATGCTTTGCCAAATGAAAAACAGGTGTTATTTTCAGCTAGATCTCATTTTATGAACATTCCAAAGTCTACGTTGACCACCTGGAAAATGATTTCCTCTTTAGTTTCTGATGCTTCAGAAATTTGTTTTCAGTACATCACTCTCCAACCTCCCTGCTGGCTGGGGGGGGGGGGGATTTCATCCCAGCTGCTAATTTTTCTCATTGTTGCTCCTGCTAAACCTGGTCATTCAGTCAGATAACTGTGTGGTTTTCCTTTCCTTTGCACTTGCAATATCCTTGATCAATACCATCCAGTTACCCTGCTGAGATCAGGCAACAGATCTGGTGACCAAGGTAACGCAGCCCACCAACCACATATGGTGACCCACCAGGGGCTCATTTAATTGTTTGTTTTTTGGCTATTATGGAATGCAAAGCTAGGGGCTTGTCAGAACACCTGGTATGCCCAGGCTGCATTGAGTCTGATAGGCTACAGGATATGCTGGTTTGCTAAAAAATACTCATGTTTTACCAGGGGTGGGAGGGAGGTCTCAAGCTGGGGCCTCCAGAAGCCAGTATTCAGAGCCTTACCTTCTTTGAGTCACCAGTACTCTGGGCTAGGGCTCCCTCTAGGATGCAGCACTGGTTTGAGTGCTGTCAGCTGACCCTGGAATCTGAAGGTGATCAGCTGACCTCTCCACCCAATGGAGACAGGCAAGGCCATATAAAACCTTCCTTCTACACTAGCCTGAGCAACTTCTTACAATGAATAGTAATCTAGATTTTTCAGTTGGGTATGTGGTCTATAGCATTTCCTGCCTCTGGCCTCCTGTATGGCTGACTGGTCGCTGACCTTTGTTCATGGCTATGCCTCTGATTCACATGCCTTTGTCGTATGCTAGACTCCATGGAAGTCTGTCACAAGCTCTGCTCCAGCCTGGACTGGGAATGGTTAGCTTCCTATTGGAGATATTACAGGCTCTTACTGGAACGGTCAGCTTTTGTATATATGAAAAGAGTTATTCTTCCTTGTTTTTGTGGACAATGCAATAAAAAGTGGGCAGTCAGTATTTTACCTAACTGCTCATTAACACAATTATTATTGGTGCTGCTGTTGTTGTTTAGACTTTTAAGCCTTTTGTTACCTGAAGGTCTCCAAGCAATTTGCAACACATTTAAAATATAAATATGAATATATTGAAGCAGAACACAACAAACCCCATAAAAGCCACAAGAACCTTTGGCAACACACTAGTAACAAAGAAACATCAGATAGGTTTTTAGTGGGCATTCCATTTGTACTCATTGGCCCTTGAATGGATGGGTTGACAGAGTGCAACATTTGATTGATTACTGATTAAGAGTCTGCACCAAGACAAGGACATAGAAGAACCCAGACTAGGGTTGAGAGGTCCTAGCAGTAGGAAGCAGCAGCTGTCCAAAGAGGAAGATGTTAGGCCACCAAAGCTGATATCACAGAAGTCTGAATTATTATATTTATTTACACATCGCCTCCCCCCCCCCCTGACAGGGACTCAAGGCGGCTTACAGATAAAGTAAGAACATCTAAAGAAGGTCTGCAAAGAGCAAAACTCCTGCAGCAGTACTCCAGAAGAGCTGAAGCCAGAGTGACAGCTGTTTAGTAGTTGCCCACAATGAGCAGTGAGTCCCTGACCAGATTGAAGGCTTTGGGTTAAGTTCTCAACAAAACCTCTGTGTTTTAACTGGGGACAGTGGGCTATTGGTATAGAAATAGGGAAGAGAACCATCTAAAGTGCGAGGCCTCCTCTAAAGAATCATGGGAATTGTAGCTCAGTGAGGGTCAGACTACAATTTCCAGGATTGGGAGGAGCCACCTGCTTTAAAAGTATTGCGTGGCTACGACAGGAGGGGAGGCAGAGTGCTCTTGTATTCGGGTTCTGCTTACTACGGGTTCCCATTGGTATCTGGTGGCCACTGTGAGGACAGGATGCTGGACTAGATTGGCCTGATCCAGCAGGGCTGTTCTTATCAGCGGCATATCTGAGCAGCACCCCATGGCTTGGCAGGATGGTGCAGATCCTGAAAACTTAAGCAAGTACTGTGGATATTGTGTGTGTGTGTGTGTGTTTAGCAACAGCTCCTAGGACACCCCATTGACCATGTTGATTGAGGCGCATGTAGCGCTGTGTACCACCTGCCCTTGTCCTTCATGTGGAATTTGCTTTGATGTCATCTATAACTGTGTGAGCTGATCTACTGTACCGTTCGGCCTTTGGTGTCTAAGCTAATCATGGCTTTGAGGCTCCTGCGGTATCTAGATACACAGCAGGAAAGAGAGTTTCATAGTTAAACTCTGAATTCACTTATTTTCATTCTTTGATGTTATTTTAATCTAGTTTTGACGGGACTTTTCTTCTCTGTCACCCCACTGCCCTGTTCCCATTTGTACATTGAGGGTTTCTTCTTCCACCCCTCTCTTTTCTTCTTCTTTTGCATGAATAAAGCAGTTGTTATTAGCAGGACAGTCACAGGCTCCTAATGAGATTTGTTTCTGCTACAAGTATAACTGAGCAAGCAAATGCTGTGACAGGGTGCCTTGGCTTAATGTTGCTGGCTTCCCAGCAAATTTCTGTCCTTACGAGCTGTTAGACAACCTCAGGCCCATCTTATCATGGGCAAAAATCCCCAGAAAATTTGAGGGAAAGTCTTCAGGAGTTGGGTGATGGGTTTAGGTGGGTGGGTTTAGGATGTCAGGGCTGGGCAATGAGTCTGAGGTGCTTCAGGTCAGCTTAAGTTTGAAACAGAATCCTAGACTAATGAAGTGACTTGAGGAAAACAAAGTCAACTTGCAAGCTGGATGAGGAAGATCTTAAGGTTTCAGGCACAGACATCAGTGACAACTCTGCATTATCCCAAACAACCTGATCCGTCTGGGCCCTTGCTTTATGTGGTCTGTCCACTTTAGAACAAAACAAATCTGCAAGCACATGCATACCTAGCACTTTCTACATTTATCCCTTGTCTTGTTTTCAAATCAAGGTTTTTTAAATTTTATATTCTGTATTGAAAAATGAAAAGTACAAAAGTACAAGTGCACAGGGTAAGGTAAGTTGTAAAACAACAGGAAAATGCCTCGGCGATATGGGGAGTGGGAGGTGTCTTGGTGATGGCATTAGAGCTAGCCAATCAGTGCCACCCGCAGCTGGGTTTTTCTGGAACTATTTCCACCCTCAGAGTTTGACCCTGGATAGCAAAGGGTATGTTGGTGCAGGATGATGGTGCAGGACTTCCAAAGAAGCCCTAGTGATCTGCAAACATTACAGCTGTCTTTACCCTGATTTTATACAATTGGAATGTTAAAGGGTTGTTGTTTTTGTGTGTGTGTGTCCCACACACAAACACACTGCTTTCCCCCTCCAGCTTAGCAAATGGATAACAGGAAACAGACAAAGCTCCTTAACTTTGCTTTAATCTTCTTCACTAGTGGAGGGTTTTTTTAAAAGAAATAAAAAACATACGAGGAGGGGAACAGCGGTAATTGTCTGAATGATCTCATTATTGTCAACAAGACTGAAACCTTGAAGTCTCTGTGCTGAAACACTGATACATTTAGACAAAAAAAAGGGAACGTTGCTTACATGTTGTTCAATAAATAAATAAGAGCTAGAGAGGAACTCTTGAGATGAATGGATGCCATGAGAGAGCTTCGGCTTGTCAGAATTATACAGTGACATTAATCACAGTTTTAACAGGGATGCTGCAGGCGGCTCACACAAAGTTCTCATTATATCTTAAAATAAAACAGAACAAAAAAAAAACTCCCTTCCTTCGAAGTCCCTTAAAGTAGTATTCTAACAAGGATAATTTTTGAATTAAAAAAAAAAAAACACCTGAAAACAAAAACAAAACACAATACAAATTGGGTTTCTTCATTACAGAGGATGACAAAAAGCACCAGGAAGCTGTCAGACTGAGTGTTGGTACCAACGAAAGATGGTGGGAACAGAATAAACCTTATTCAGTGATGGAAATAAGGCTGTATGCACACATTTCTAGAATCTATGGAGGCTGAGTACTTGTCTTTTCTACGTAGTCTGCACACAATGGAAATAGAGTGCAAATTTGTTGCCCCTAAGAAGCGCCTCTTGAGAAACTAGTTTCGTTCGGGGGGGGGGAGGTGTTATTGCATATTGATTCTGTATTATCCCACAGTGTGCCTGTTTGAAAACAGATAGAAGTGGGCCCGGCAATTGGCTGGTGGTGGGAGATCCATAGCTGCCCAATGATGCTGTGGGTGGGATCACTACTTCCTTCTTCATTCACTTGGGGTATGTGCAGGGAAGAAAAAGGTGTGAATAATGTAAAGGAAAAGATTTTCAAATGTTTATCAAGTAAACAGACCCCAACTTATGGATGGCAGGACCTAGGATCAATCTAGATTGAAAGTGGTATGTTCAGTAAGGCTGCCATACATCCGGGAAATTTCCGAAAGGCCTGTTGAAATTTTCAGGGTGTCCTGGTTATTACTTTTTGAAATATGGCAACCCTAATTTTGAGGATAAAGGTAAAGGTAAAGGGACCCCTGACCATTAGGTCCAGTCGTGGCCGACTCTGGGGTTGCGGCGCTCATCTCGCTTTATTGGCCAAGGGAGCCAGTGTACAGCTTCCGGGTCATGTGGCCAGCATGACAAAGCCACTTCTGGTGAACCAGAACAGCACACGGAAATGCCGTTTACCTTCCCGCCGGAGCGGTACCTATTTATCTACTTGCACTTTGACATGCTTTCGAACTGCTAGGTTGGCAGGAGCAGAGACTGAGCAACGGGAGCTCACCCCGTCTAGGGGATTCAAACCGCCGACCTTCTGATTGGCAAGTCCCAGGCTCTGTGGTTTAACCCACAGCGCCACCCGCGTCCCTTAATGTTGAGGATAAGTATCAACAATTCCAGATTGAGAAAAACTACATTTTCTACATCTAGAAATGGGTTAGTGTGCATGCAGCCAAATGGAGAGACAGAACCTTTAACAGAAGGCTGTCCAGATCATTTGTGACACTGTTCTTTAGGGTCACCATCTTCGCGTTAACAACAGTGAAGAATCCTGCAGAAAGCACCTTTAAGGCTAACAAATTTATTTATTTAACAGTGCAATACACAACTTGAGAATGTATTTTTTTAACTGGAGCTTCTTTTCAAGGAAGGGGATGTTTATTAAAGTCCCCCCAAAAGGAGACTGCAGCTATTAAGACCCACAGCTGCTGCTCATATCCCAGCGTCAAAGGAATTCCTGGGGGCTTCAGAGGTTTCTGCTGCAAAAACCTTTATATTCCTGTGAAACACAGGTGTGCTGTGACCATAGTTTTCTCACAGCAGGAAGAAAAAAACAGTCCAGGGAGAGATGAAGGGAGAAATCCATCTCATATCAGCTTCCTTTGGAGATTAAGAGCCAATTCACTTTTGGCTTTTTTGTTTCCTTTTGCAAAGGCAAAAAGGAAACGGCCTATTCTTCAACTAGCAGTGTTTTTTTACCACACTTCTTTGACGAGCCCAAGAAAACCCCATCCGCATACAATTTGCTTCCTCGCAGTAGTGATTAAGGGGGTTTTGTAACCCAACAAGGTTTCATCATGGATAAATGGTGTCAAAACCTGGATACACACAGCCAGCAAGAAGTTACAGGGTTAACGCCGGAGGTCAGCACCATCGGGCACTTGCCAAAGGCCATGTTTTAGGAAGGGACCCACTGCCCATCCCAGTGGGTTCTGCCCAACTTTGGGGGTGCCTGGTGTGTGTGTGTGATGTCACGTACATGATGTGCACATGTGATGTCACGTGGCAGGAGGAGGCTGCGAGGCCTGCTGCAGCCATGGGAAGGCCCAACGGGGCCCATCACAGCTGTGGGAAGGACCAGCAAGGCCCGTTTCAGGCTGTAGAATATTGAGGGAGCCTAGGTGGCCCCCTGCTTGAAGATTTAAGAAGAGCCCTCAGCTGCTCAGCTCCCCCAAATGGCACCCCTGGCTCATCCCCAGAGCCTCCTGGTGCTCCTCATCCTCACAATTCTTGCCAGAAACAGGTTTTTTGGGTGGGGCAGAGTTGCTCTGCCAGCTTCCCAGCAGATGGGTCACTGAAGGACACAAGCGTAGTGGATCCATCTCACCTAGTGAGCCGCTTCTGGCCTTTGCCCTTGCCCCCTCTAACCCAGCGAGCAGTGAAATGGGACTTCTTTCCATGTAGACGAGTATGCTGAAGAATTCTGGGAGCAGTAGTTTAAGGGTGTGGAGAGCGGTTAGGAAACCCCTATTCCTCTCACAGAACTACGATTTTGATAGGTCCTTGTGAAGAAGAATTGATTGATAAACCACTCCTGGAATTGTAGCTCGGTGAGGAGGTCAGGGGTCTCTGAACAGCTCTTGGCAGCCTTAACAAACTACAGCTCCCATAATTCTCTGGGGAAAGCCATGACTGTTTAAAGTGGTATAACAGTGCTTTAAACGTGTAGTGTGAATATGCCCTTAGTATTGCTTTACTTCCTCTTCTCCATTTCTTAAAAGCCTTACAACCCTTACCACAGATGTTTCAGGGATGGCTTCTCTGACTTCCACTCAAACGGTGGGTTGAACTATAGATCTGAAAGCTTATATTTGCCAAGAGGAGGTGGGGGAAAACCCTGACAGCTGTTTTGTGTTATGCATCTACTTGCTCTGGTATTTCAATTGGCTGTTACTATCAGGGACACTGTTCCACCACCACACAAAAAAGGAAGGGTTGCAGATTCTCTTCACATCTTGGGTTGAATAATGGGATGAAAACCCTAATTCTGAAACTACATTAAGAGGGCATAAAGCAGAGAAGAAAGAACAAAGCAGCTACTAGATCTAAATAAACTTTCATTAAAATGATCTGCATGTAGTGTCAGATTCCCCATACTTGCAAGAAATACAAGGCCAACAAAATTGAGTAGACCCACTGAAATTCATGGCATTAAACCCATGGAGTTCAATGGATTGTAGCTAATATTAGTTCTGTTTAGAGTTTACCCACTGAAATTCATGGGCATGACTCACTTGAGTACTTCAATTTCAGTGGGTCTATTCTAAGTATGAACATAACTCAGTGGGTCTCCCTAGTGTGACTAATGATGGGTATTGTCACCTATATGGTTTAGCTCAGGGTGGCAAACACCAGATGTTGGATTACAAATCCCAACAATTTCAGCCAGCGTGGCAAGTGTGCAGGGCTGGTGGCAGCTGTACTTGGCTTAGCTAATTCATGTTGCTGGCAGCGTATGGAACAAAACACAGGCTTCAGGCAAGTGTGGTGGTCCTGTAAGTATGTAATATACTTCAGCAAACTTATCATAAGAACTATCAAAGAGACTGGAGAGGAAATGATGTCTCTAAAACCTGAAATTTTGTTCTTGCTCTGTTTGGACAATCTATGAAAGCAGAATACAAATGCCTAAGTAAACAATACGTAGATTGCAACTCATAATTTAGTTGCTAAACACTTTATGGGGATGGCCATAGCTCTGTGGTAGAGCATCTGCTTTGCATGCAAAAGAACCCAGGTTTCAATCACTGGCATCTGCAGGTTGTGCTGAGAGAGACATCTGGTCTGAAGTGCTGGAGAGCCTCTGCCAGTCAGTGTAGGCAAAGCTGAGCCAGGTGGACCAATGGTTTCATTCAGTACAAGGCAGATTCCTGTGTTCCTGGGGGTGGGGCAAAAATCTAGCAATGCTTGACGATTGATTCCAAAACAGTTGGCAAACGTCAGTGATGGGGAAATGGAGCAATCATACTCATGGAAGTTTGGAGACCTTTTGTCTTATGTTGGAACAGAATTAAGTTATATCAAGGAGTCCACCAAGAGATAAGAAATATTGCATAAGAGATTTTCAGGTTGTAACCTCTTTCTGGTGAAATGTTACCTATATGTATTTATTTGGTTATTTTTTAAGTAAACATTTTGCAATGCCAAACCGGGGAGGGGTGTGTGTTTAGGAAGGGGCTGGAGTTCTCAATCTCTCCTCCCTTGCACACCAAATATGGTGGGCATTTTGCTATCTAAAACCTACATGTCAACCGCTGTTTCTTTGTCATGATCTAGTGTGACCAGAAATGGAACTGAAAGCAACAGGAACTGCTGCGGTGTTGTAGTTAATTTCATCTCTGCAAGGCAGATGCTATTGTTTGTTTGTTTTGAAAATTTGTTTAGAAATTTTCCAGCAAGAGCTCTCAGAGCAGCTAAAACAATAAAATGCACCGATAACACAATAGAAATAGCAATCAAATAAAAATATAATATAAACAGGAGCAGTGCAGGGGGACACACATTCTACAAGCCTAATTAAAATGAATAAAAACTTAAATCTAATATGCTTGGGGCAAAGGAAAGGGTTTTCATCTAGTGCTGAAAGGACATCATATTCAGTGCCAGGCAAAGGTCTCTGGGGAGAGCATTCAAAATGCAGCTCAGGGCGCCAGAACTCTACTTGCAGCATGGGGATAATAATCTTGACCTACCTTGCAAGGTCGCTCACAGATGACAACAACAAAATGTACATGAAAGAGTTTTACTCATTTTTATTTCTCTATTTCGAGTTTGTTTAGAGCAATCTCAAGTTAAAAGGATCTGATAGTGAATGATGGAAAAGACCCCTGCCCAAGACACTGGAAGGCCACTGGATTAGATAGTACTGAACTAGACAGACCAGTGATCTAACTCTGAGCAGGCTCATTTTGAGAGCCCTTTACTATGGGTGGTATTCAACACTAGTCCTGTTCAGGGTAGACCCATTAAAGTAAATGATCACGACAGACTTCAGTTCTTTAATTTCAATGGATCTACTCTGAGTAAGACTTAGTTGGCTACTGTGGCAGGCAGCTGGG
The DNA here is from genome assembly GCF_964234715.1 of Podarcis melisellensis. Classification (NCBI taxonomy): domain Eukaryota; kingdom Metazoa; phylum Chordata; class Lepidosauria; order Squamata; family Lacertidae; genus Podarcis; species Podarcis melisellensis. The sequence goes on along the minus strand of NC_138540.1, from coordinate 35,188,563 downwards.
AAATGTCGTTTGAATTCCTTACGAAGCCCTGAAACACTGCAACATTGGCATCATTGCATGGGTTTAAAACTGGCTTCCAGGTTCTGTTGTTCAGAATTTATTCACTTTTTTAAAGGATGGTCCAGGACAGGCATCAGGGCTTTGCTTTTGTCCCTGCCAGGGTGTGCCTATGATGGACACAGCCTGACTCACTAGACAGTAGCCTTGTCTGCTCCCACAGGCAAGCCAATCCTCAGACCTGTGTATCTTTTTTAAAAAACAACAGCAACCATGAACAACACTGGGACTGGAGCAAAGTAGATGGAGCAATAATCAGATACTTTCACCTCCTTTAATACATTGCTTCTAAATAAAACCGAAAATGACTGGAGAGGCAAAATCAAAAAGCCTTTTACTGTCTTACAAGGCATTTGCTAACCTCGTTCCCTGCTAAAATTGAACTTTTTTATTGTGGGAGAAAAACCTACACTATGGCCTTACTGGTTTAAATGTAATTTCCTCTCCCCTGGGAACTCTAGCTGTGTGATTATTTAGGGGGAGGGGGGGCTTAAGCAACCTACACAGATAATTTTTTGCATGTTGCCAAACTATAATTCCCAGGATTCTTGTCCTGGAGAGAGAAAACCATTATGGTTAAAGCAGTACAAAACTGATCTGTGTTTGAGTTGTACCACTTTCCCCCCTCTCTCCCTCTCTCTCTTTTAGAAAACAAAGCCTCTCTGATCATTCCCCCCTTCCAAACATACCCTCCCCTCTTTCCTTCAACAACTATGAAGAAGGAAAAGGCTGGTTAAACAAACAACAGATGTGAGCAGAGCTTGCTGTGTGCATATGTGGTTGTCTCCTACCTTTAACCATATGTGCATTCTTCTGCCAGGGTCTGGTCATGATTTTGTCCTTTGAGGCATTCCTGCTAATGCTGTATAGGGAGGGAAGGAGTTGCTTGTTGTATACCTTATATAGGCACAACTTTTATTCTGTATGTACAACAGTGGAATACTCCGCTCCACCATGGGATTATTTCTTAGTAGACGTATTTAGGATTATAATCGTCAGCTGCCAAGGAGACGAGGTAATTTCGTAACACATACATGCTTAAAATAATGATAAAGAATAATGAAGATGACAACAACAATATTCTAAATGTACAAAAGTTGAACGTTTGCTCACAGGGCAATCTTATGGCGGTTTACACAGTTTCATGGGATGTGTTTCTTAGTAGGTGTGTTTAGGATTGAAGTCTTCAACTACTAAGAGGACCAGCCAATTTCATAAAATGTACAGGATTAAAATAATAACAGCAACTGAACTAAAATGTTCAGGATGAACATAGCTGAAAACAAAGCGCATTTAAGGATTAGCGAAGATGTGCGTTTAAAAAGAGATTTTAACACATCGTGTTAACGTTCCTCAGCAGATTACACATTCCCCATGTAGATTTCATATAAAGCCTTAATTATGGGTGGCATTCATCCAAGTCCTACTCAGAGTAGACCCACTGAAATTAAAGAACGTATGATAGTTTAGTGGGTCTACTCTGAGTAGCACTAGTGTTGAATACTACCCTATGTTTGCTTGTAGGTCCCCTGGCCTATTTTGAGGCCGCTCTGACTTCATTTAATTATCCTGAATGAGATGCACTTTGTGGTTTGTGTATTGATGCCTCATCTGCAGATTATTTGGCACTGGTTCTGACTGGGGTATGCAATGTTGTGCCCTTCAGATATTGTTCAACTCCCATCAGCCCTAGCTAGCAGGGTCGTGGATGATGGGACCTGTAGTCCACAATGTTTGGTGGACACCACATTGGCTACCTCTGCTCTAAGTTGTGCTGCAGAAGAAGATAAGAAAAGCCCTATTGGATCAAGCCAAAGCCCACCTAGTCCAGCATCCTTTTCTCACAGTGGCCAATAGGAGCATGGGAAGTTGCCTCTGACAGAGTCAAGCCATTGGTCTATCTAGCTCAGTATTGCCTACACAGACTGGCAGGGGCTCTCCAGGGATCAGGCAGGGTTCTCTCCTAGTGCCACCTGGAGATACCAGGAATTGAACTGGGGACCTTCTGCATGCAAAGCAGATGATCCACCACTGAGATACTGCCCTTTCCTACAGATGCCTTCTGCTGCAGCAGAGTCATCACAGCAAGAAAAGAAATTAAACCATGAATGCCAGCTTTTAAAGGATTGACCTGGAGAATTTTTACCTGTTGAACACCTTTAATACTAACCTGCAAATGATGAATGAGCAGACGTATAAACTCACCACAAGCAAACAAGGACAAATGCCCTGCAAATAAAAAAGGTGGCTGCTTAATAGATTCTGAACAGAAACTGTAGACACGCCATATATTTAATGCATACATTTTCACCCAAAGAATCCTGGGAACTGCAGTCTAACCCTCCTGGAGCTGTAATTCCCAGCACCCTTAACAAACTACAGTGCCCAGAATTCTTCGGGGGAAGTCATTGTGCTTGAAATGTATAGTGTGTGCTCAGGCTATAGTTTAACCCAGTGGTTTCCAAGGTGGGTGGTACCACCCACTGGGGGCAGTGGGATTACCATGGGGGGTGTTAAGAGGCAAGTGGGGGTGGCAAGGGATTGCTGGAATTGTAAATGTCTATCATAATTTGAAAAGCTGGTATCACTGGATCAAGGTCATCCATTTTAGCCATCTTCAAATATCTCAAGGGCTGTCACATGGAAGAGGGAACAAGCTTGTTTTCTCCTGCTCTGGAAGGTAGGACTCAAACCAATGGTTTCAAGTTACAAGAAAGCAGATTCCAACTAAATATTAGGAAGAGTTGCTTGACCGTGGAAGTCTCCCTCGGGAGGTTGTGAACTCTCCTTCCTTGGTTTTTAAGCAGAGGTTGGGTGGCCATCTGTCATGGGTGCTTTAGCTGAGATGCCTGCATTGTGGGGGGTTGGACGAGATGACCCTTGGGTCCCTTCCAACTCTATGATTTTGTTGAATTAATTAAACTAAATAGTTTCAATTGTATTTTGGATAAATGGACAATTAATTGCTACTGTTTTGAATTTTATTGTGTTGTTATATTCCTCAGTTGGCCATGCAAACTGCTATTCTGAGTAGAGCTTTTTATAGGGTGGAGGCACTGAGAATAAGTTTATGGAACAAAAGGGGGGTGGTGACTTAAGTTTGGAAACCACCGGTCTAACCTCACATAAGCTTTGTGCAAGCAAAGCTCAATAAATCGGTCATCTGGAGGAGGCCTAAGTCACAATACTGAGCTAGATGGGCCAATAGCCTGCTTTTATATAGGGCAGCTTCCTATGAACATCTGCACATGATGTGTGGAGTTTACTGGTTGTAACAGCAGCACGCATTCTGGATGAAATTCCTGTGGCCGGCACACTGCCTGTATATTTTCTCAGGTGCTGCAAGAGTCACATACCAACTGTGTGCTGAAGAGTCTTCCACTCCTGAGATACTTGGCTAGCAGGACAGCATTACGCACTTGGAAACCGAAAACCCAGAACAGATTCCCACCCCTACCCCTTTCCTTCAGATATAACCGTAAAATGCCTTGCTCTGTTGCACATTTGATGGTCTGCGGCTTCTTCTCCTTTTCGGTGATTTATGAACATCTTTGACGTCTCCCGTTCCCTTCTTTCTTCAGGTTGCTTTGAAGACAGAAAGGTGAATGATCTTAAAGCCAGACATTAAATCCTGAACAAGCTTTACAAAAACCAGAAGGTAAATATTTCCCCTCTTTCCCCACCTCGTGGGGATTTCCCCCCCCCCAAAAAAAATCCTTTATACACACATAAATACACAGATCAAATCTGCATCTGTAGTTTATTAAGGGTGCTGGGAATCATAGCTCTGTGTGAGGGTGAAACGACAGTTCTCAGGGTGTGTTTGGGGGACGTTGTGTGCTTTGGATGTATGCTGTGGATGTGACTACACTCCTCCTCCTTAACCATATTTAATTATTTTTTCTCTTCCTATATTTAATTCAGAAATGGAATCTGGCAATTAGAAATGGCCAAATCTATCCATTTTGGCTTCTCTCACCTTCCAAATTTCCCAGTCACTGTTTCCCAAATTTAAACTGACCATTTTGCATTCCCAGTTGCACTCATTAGATGTTTTCCGTTCAGAAACCTACAGTTTGGTATAGTAAAAATATTTAAAAGTACGGAAATGGACTTAAGAACCAAAAGGAAATTCTGGATGTGCTTTGCAAAATAGGTGTCAGGTCCAAGAAGGAGCCAGTAACCCCCTAATTTCTGAAGTATTTGCCCTGGATCCAAAGTTGCTGCTAATTTTCTCTCAGCAAGAGGGGCTGCCATTGGTCTTTTGTTGCTCTGAGAAAGTAGTGATGTAATCTGGCTTTATACAGCCTTTCTGTTGCCTACCAGTCTATGGGAACATTTTTCCCAGCTAAAAGTAGCATTCTGTTAATCAAAATTAAATAATTCCACATGAAATGTTCCTTTGGGCTTGCTCCTATATGGAAGAGTCAGCGGGTAAGGGAAGTATTCTACTGTGTAAAATATTGTTGGCATTAAAATTGTTTTGCGCTCCTCGGAACAAGATCTCTGGTTCCATTCTAGGCAAATGCTCTTATTTGGAATGGAAAACACCCCCGAAAGACACACACACACACAGTAGTTTGGATTTTATATTATTTTTTAAACTGGCCTATGGAATCTTAACTGCCCAATTTTTGTTTATACAGCCAATTTAGATCAAAGTGAAATTTGGAGGCAAAGAAGAGAAATTGGGTTTTCTCCAGATTGATGTTTGCTCCAATTTATCACTAATAAAAGCAGTGGGGCGAGGGCAAAATCACTCAGACCTGTGCCAAGAAATTGCAAGACCAACGGAAAATTGCTTGGATCCATGCTTTCTAGGTGCTGGATAAACAAAAATCTGGGTGAGCCCTAAGTTAGCTCCATTAATTACAATTGACCTCTGCATAAAATGTAGCTGAATATCTTCCTAAGTGACAATTAATACATATATTGCGGCTTCACTCCTATAATCTAAAATTATCAAACGGGAGGCAGTATATTGTATTTTAAAAAATTAAGATCAACAGGAACGACATATTCCTGAAAGAAAATTTGAGTTGATAAAGGGGAATAATGACTGCCATCTATTAAGAATTATCCAATTTGATTCTGAAGAAGCAAAAAACAAGATACAATCCTGCATATTATCTGAATTGCTTGGAAAGCTCCACTGCTTTGTATTGTTATGAATCTGTGGGTGCAAGTCACCCTAAATTCCGGATCAAGTTAGTGTTAGAATTTAATTAAGGCTGGTCTGTTGCCAGACCCATTTGTGTTAAGATGTGTGTTGGATGCTTTTAATTCTCTGGAATTAACATATGTGAAAGTATTAATTTAGCTAGGCAAACTTCTTAAACTGTGTATTTGACACCTAATTAATCCCATGGAATAACTCAGACTAATTTCCTTGGAGGTGTTAGCCTGTGGGGCAATGAGCCATTAGCACAACAATGGATCACCAGGAATCTCTGTGAGGCAACTATGGGGTGGGGCTCCTTTCACACCTCAGGAAAAGCAACTGTGGTTTAGAAGCTGGGAGGAACATGTTATGTGACAAGCAGAGAGCAAGAGGCAGAGAAAAATAGCTGATGTCTGAACCCAATGCTGTGCTTCTGGAAGGGGCAAGGCCCTCTTTGAGTGTAATGCTGGGGACCCCTCCATCATAGGCTCAGGTTGTGTTGTTGTTTAGTTGTTTAGTCGTGTCCCCATGGACCAGACCCCATGGACCAGAGCACACCAGGCACTCCTGTCCTCCACTGCCTCCCGCAGTTTGGTCAAACTCATGCTGGTAGCTTCGAGAACACTGTCCAACCATCTCGTCCTCTGCCGTCCCCTTCTCCTTGTGCCCTCCATATTCCCAGCATCAGGGTCTTTTCTAGGGAGTCTTCTCTTCTCATGAGGTGGCCAAAGTATTGGAGCCTCAGCTTCACGATCTGTCCTTCCAGTGAGCACTGATTTCCTTCAGAATGGATCGGTTTGATCTTCTTGCAGTCCATGGGACTCTCAAGAGTCTCCTCCAGCACCATAATTCAAAATCATCAATTCTTCGGCAATCAGCCTTCTTTATGGTCCAGCTCTCACTTCCATACATCACTACTGGGAAAACCATAGCTTTAACTATAGGGGCCTTTGTTGGCAAGGTGATGTGTCTGCTTTTTAAGATGCTATCTGATAGGCTCAGGTTGTATATATGTGTAAATAAAAGATGCCACAGTCACCGCTGTGCCTTATTTTCCAAAAAGACACAGAGACCCTAGGTAAGTGCCTGAAACTCCCTAGAACAGAGGTTTTCAACCTTTTTGAGTCACAGCTCCCTTGACCAACTATATTCTTTCTGCAGCACCCCTGTGGGGCTCAGGAGCCCAGTTATATCAGCCTTTGCTTGCAGAGCTGGCAGCATCTCACCCTTTTTCAAACACCTTCCCTTGTGGAGTGGTCCCTCAGCTTCCTCTCCCTCTCCTTGGGAATCCTCCAGGCAGCTGCTGCCGCCATCCCAGGCTGTAACACTGATACAGTACTGAATGCCTAGTGAAACTAAAAAAAGAGAGAGAATAAAGGATGGATTGCTTAAGATTAAGGCGTGCAGATGGACTCATCGCTATGGGATTTCTGCCCCCCTCCCCAAATCTCTTTTAGGACTCCACCGTTTTTATTCTTGCTGACTGGCAAGATAACGTAGTGGTTATAAACATCATGGTATGTGTCCTTTCTTCCTACTTAACTTTATCTGTTCCCTTGAAAACTATCATTCCTGAAGTATTTATTATTACATTCAAACACTTGCCGATCCCAGGACAACAAAACCTGCCTCTCATCTCCAAAGAGCCATAACCTTGGGAGCCAGCAGACCACACATCCCTCCAAGGTCACCCAGTAAAACTTGTCTCAAGTTATTTTTCCCATGTCAGACATTGGCTATGACTCACAAGCCACCAAGCAAGAGAATGTCCCCTTCAACCATCATTGTCCTTTGTTCTTATGCATGAAGATAGCTCCACAGTAGATAACACCTCCTGACTACAATGGGATGAAGGGCTTGTTTTTGTACAGAGAGGTCCCACACATTTCTGCAAAGCCAGTTTTCTCCAATGTAATGCATTTTTGTATGTTATGTTTAATAACAAATGCATTTGTTGTATGCATGCTTTGATATGTGCAGTTTTTCATAGACATTACCCAGCAGGGGAACTGCACTGAAAATTTTGGAGTGAATGGCTTGTGAATGGCTGCATTTTGGTTCCTGGATTGTTTTGGAAAGTACAGATTAGGTATATTTGCCATTAAATCCCTAATGCCTACATTGCATTGCTGGCATCCGAATGACAGCCCAAATATCTCCCCCCAGCACTCCACATTTACTCTTGATTGCTGCTTCCCAGATAAGGTCTGATAAGTTTAAAAACTGTTACCAACAATGCACTTATTATGTCTGAACAATGAGGCAGCTCCCAAATACCTGAAAGGCCATCTCCTTCCCTGCACACCCTCTTGGGCGTTATGATTGGCGGCGGGGGCCCTTTGGGTATTTCCTCCACCCTCAGCAGCTTGGGGAGTGGGGTAGCCTGGGAGAAGGCATTCTCTGTGGCAGCCCCTAAGTTGTGGAATGCCCTCCCCACATGGGTGAGTCTGGCACTTTCATTATACAGCCTTCTTTACTTTGGCTTTTGACAATGTAGAGATGTATTTTTAAGTGCCACCTTAGTTCTGTGGTTTTAAGTTGTTTTAAATGGCTTTTAATAATGTGTTTGAAATGCTGCAATCTGCCCTGGGACTTTAGGGTGAAAGGCAAGTAATTAATAATAATAATAATAATCACCACCACCACCACTTGTTTACAGTATTAAGCCCTTATCTTGTTGCACCCCAGGAGACTGACTAAGCTAAGCCTTTGCTCCTATCCAGCAGGACTCTCCTCATATATCCTTATAATTTGGAGCAAGGCTGCAATGTGTGAAAAGTGAGATGTAGCTCTTCTCTTTCTGGCCCCCAAAACACACACAGAGAGAAATATGTATTTTAGGCCGGAACATGGACCTAATTAATTTACTCATTGCATTTTAATGGTGACAGCAGCCACGAAATTAAAAGACGCCTGCTTCTTGGGAGAAAAGTGATGGCAAACCTAGACAGCATCTTAAAAAGCAGAGACATCACCTTGCCGACAACGGTCCGTATAGTTAAAGCTATGGTTTTCCCAGTAGTGATATATGGAAGTGAGAGCTGGACCATAAAGAAGGCCCATTGCCGAAGAATTGATACTTTTGAATTATGGCGCTGGAGGAGACTCTTGAGAGTCCCATGGACTGCAAGAATATCAAACCTATCCATTCTGAAGGAAATCAGTGCTCACTGGAAGGACAGATCGTGAAGCTGAGGCTCCAATACTTTGGCCACCTCATGAGAAGAGAAGACTCCCTGGAAAAGACCTTGATGTTGGGAAAGATGGAGGGCACAAGAAGAAGGGGACGGCAGAGGACGAGATGGTTGGATAGTGTTCGCGAAGCTACCAGCATGAGTTTGATCAAACTGCGGGAGGCAGTGGAAGACAGGAGTGACTGGCGTACTCTGGTCCGTGGGGTCACGAAGAGTCGGACACAACTAAACGACTAAACAACAACAACACTCCTTGTTCAGGGAGCACAGTCCCCACACCCCAACTTCCTTTTATTATCACAACAACCCTGCAAGGTTGGAAGATAGTCAGGCTGAGTGATAGTGACTTACCAATGTCACCTAGTAAGCTTTGCAGCCTGGGTCTTAGCCCAGCACTCTAACCACACGGCAATGCTGTCTATCAACTATTTATGTTTAAGGTCACCAACTCTTTAAATAAGGGATGCCAAGGGGTGGAACCCAGAATGAGTCTAAGAACAGAGAGTAGGGGCAGAACCACCTATTGGCTGTGGGTCCTGGGCACAGACAAACTAAAAGCTGTCTATGCAGCAAAGAGACACAACTTCTTCCTTTTTTAAAAAAATAGTTAAGAAAAGGTTGAAGGAGGAGATGAAAACTGCTCCCTCCGCCCCCATCAAGCCAAATTTTCTCTGGTCTGTTAACAACCCTTGTTGCAATCAACCAAGTTTTACCAACAATATTTATGGACCTAAGCTAGCAATCCCTATTAATTGCAATTTGTCTACTCTGAGTAGGCCTAACATTAGATACAACCTGCTATTTGCATCACAGGAAAGTTCATCTCCCCCAGCCTTTTTATCCTCACAACAACCCTAGGAGGGGGGACATGCTAAGAGAGAATAGTTGGCCAAAAATTCACTCAAGAAGCTTTGTGGGCAAGTGAGGAGGACTTGAACGGGAATCTTTCTGTTCCTAGTTCAACACTGACCACTAAGCCACACTGGCTTTCCTTTCGTTTGCAATAACCGCACGCTAAACATATTACTTGCACTCCACAGCATGCAAGCCTAGAGAGAAGCTGAGGCAAAGCAGCTCCACATGTTGACAAGCTACCAGTAGCCACCAAGCGGTAAAAGTGCACGGAATTAGCATTCCTAGCTGTTAAACACCCTAAAACGTTTGGAAAATATAATTGTTGCGGCCGCAGCCCAGGTATTCGGTGTCTCTGATCCTCACGCACTTGTCAAGAGCTCACGAGCTCAGCAGAATGTTCCAAGTACACAAGGAACTCCAGCCAAAGAGAAGGGAGAGAGGAGAGGGAGGGAGATTTCTCTTTGCTCACATGGAAGGAACGTAAAGGGGGGGGGGTTTCCTCAATGATTCACCCTGGTTTCTAAGAATGCCAAGGGACAAGGCGATCGTACTGTTTGCTTGTTAAGCCAAACAAGATCATGTATCCAACCTTAGCAAACATCTGAAGACGTTGGTGCGCCGGGCACATACCGACATCCTATCTGTGTGCTTTGAAATGGAGCAGCTTCTCAACTCTCTAACATGTCAAAGAAATCTAAGATGACTTGCCTAGTCCAAAGAAGCCACAGGATATACTGCACCTCTGTCAATCATCTGTCAAGACAACAGGTTGGATCCAAGCTTCAGGTAGCTGGATTGAGCTCCCATTGAAATCAATGGGACTTGATCCATGGCTAACTTAAGCCCCATAGAGTTTGAGAGGGTTGGCAGGGGCAGAAATTAGGTTCAGTTCAGTTGGAAAGGGGAACCTTACCAACTTTCAAAACAACATGCAAACTGAAATGCAGCCATCCTTTGTAATCTATACTACTCCAGATTTTGCAATGCAGTTCTCCAGCTGAGCAATGCATACAAAAATGCATGTACTGGGATAAAGTGTGCATGAAAATGCACATGGCATTGAAAACAGAATTTTTGAAAAATGCATGATCTAATGGGAGACTGATGGCCACTGGGAGGAGCTTAGGAAGAAAAAACATCATGGTACACCTGCATCAGCACAACCAGATGCGTTCATCTGCCCTAAGACAGCTTCAGCACATAAGTTATATAACGGAATCGCAGTCAGAAAAATATATACCTACATCTGCATTTGATTGGAATGTGGTCAGAATCTTGAAGAGCTTCCACCAAGGAGATAAAATGGAAGCCATGGCAGTCATAACATCTTTAAAGAAATTGGACTGCTGCTCACTGCACTTGTATAGGGAGTTGGTACGTAATTCAGATCTCCCAAATTTTATCAATGCACTGCTGTTTGGGAAATTTCCAGTTCTGCCCATTTAACATGACTTTGCCGAGGAAGATCTGCCTGGAAGAATCTGGGGCCATTAATTCAAATGGCAAAGCAACATAGCTCTGGGAGGCGAATAGGAATCTCCTAACAACTCTCAGCACCTTTAACAAGCTACAGTTCCTAGGATTCCCTGGGGTGAAATCTATGACTGTTTAAAGCTCTACAGGGGAAGCTATGGCCGTATCATGCCACTTTAATGTTTAGTGCAGATAGGGTGTGATTAAAAGGAAACACATCCACAGCAATGAGTAATCTGAAGAAGTGTGCATGCACACGAAAGCTCATACCAAGAACTAACTTAGTTGGTCTTTAAGGTGCTACTGGAAGGAATTTTTTGTTTTGACTATGGCAGACCAACACGGCTACCTATCTGTAATGCAGAGAGGTTCGGCATAGCTCTATGGAAGAGCAGAACTTTTAGGTGCTCAGAGAAGACTGGAGCAGAGTATCTGTAGAAACAATCAAGTGGCACGCCTTTGGAATTTCACCAGTAGTCAAGATCCACGAACTGTTTTGTTTAAAAATGTATGCCATTTTTCAGGGATTTGCGCTTCTTAGGCATCTTACAGAAGATAATTAACTGCATAAAACAATCTTTAAAATACCAAGGAGACAATCTAATCACAAAACCTAAAACAGGTCTAAAGCCGTTTAAAAGCCAAGTCAAAGCACTTAAAAACATTTTAAAGCCATTTAATTGATTGCTGTTTCAAACAAATACATTTTCAAGGTACACTTAAAAGCTAGGAGGCAGTTCCAAAGATGCAGCACCACTACACAGCCTTCTGTTGAAACTTATTATCTCCTTCAGATAGACTGCAGATGGGGGGGGGGGGCGTTTCTATCACCTCAGGACCATGGGAGCAGTTGTACTCACTTAAGCAAGTTAATCTCACAGGCAAACAGCAAACTGCAAAAGCGCAGCCAGGTGTTAATAAGGGGTTTGCAGAATCAATACAGGACTGGTTGTAGAAACTGCAGCTGTAAATACAAAACCAGCTTCCATTATTTCCTCCAAAAGGTGTCACACACATTAAAGGCTTATTTAAAGAACACTCTTGTCATACACCATTTAATTTCATTGCACGATTTAAACACACACACACACACACACACACACACACACACAGAGAGGCATTTGCTTACATTTCTTCAACCACAACCATGTGCAATACGTTTGCAAAATAGACAAGGCAATGCTGGGGGGGAGAGAGAGAGAAACAACCTGACAACCTGTCAAATCAACATTAAAGCGTTGGAGGGAAATAATTAACAATCACACCATGCTTGAACAAGTGTCACAAAGATACCACACAGCTAACGCATCCATTCTCAGTAGCAGAATCAATAATGTAAAACTGCTAAGTGTTTGCCCTCACTTCTGGTTTTTTTATTGTTTGTTTTTTTTATAAAAAACAACAACCCCAAAGTGGATTGATATTGTTTCTGCTAATTCTGTTTTAGCAGGATTTGGCAGAAATAAATGTGGTTTCCAGTATCTGAAGAAGTGTGCATGCACACGAAAGCTCATACCAAGAACTAACTTAGTTGGTCTTTAAGGTGTTACTGGAAGGAATTTTTTTTGTTTTGACTGTGGTTTCCAGCAACTGATATTCAGAAACATTGCTGTCTCTGACTGTGGGCTGAGCACAGTCATCATGGCTAGTGGCCATCCATAGCCTTCTCCTCCATTAATTTGTCTAATCCTCTTCAAAAGCCATCTAAACTGGTGGTCATCATTGCCTCCTATGGAAGAGAGTTCCATAGTTTAACTCAGTGCTGCCTGAAGAAGTTCTTTCTTTTATCTGTCCTGAATCTTCATTGGATGTCCATGAGTTTGAGTGTTATAAGAGGGGGGAGGGCCTTCTCTCTATCCACTTTCTCCATGCCATGAATAATTTTATAAACTTCTATCATGCCACCTTTTGCTCGTCTTTTCTCTAAACTAAAACGTCCTAAACACAGCAATCTTCACTCACAGGCGAAAGGTTCCTTGTGCAATATGAGTGAGCCTAAGAGGAGGATATTTACCTCCTCTTTTCACCCTTATGTCACCAGAGATAACAAGCTCTTGTTCAATGCAGACACAATGGACACAGATGAACAGTGAGCATTGGCTTGTGGACAGAGCCTTGGGTCTCCCTTTTGCCCTAACCAAAGAGAAGAGAGCATTTGAGGCTGCCTTTGGGTGCTTTCTGGTGGGCTGTTTATTGACCAGTCACCCTGTTTGTTTTCAAGGAAATTACCGTAGTCATGCTGGATATTTAATGAGAGTTCATTCTGATTTGTTTGCATGGGGGTTAGATGTCCTCGGCTACATCCACACCATCATGTAAAGCACATTAAGGGTATTGGGAATTGTAGCTCTTTGAGAGGTAAACTACAGCTCCCATGATTTTTTATTTTTATTTTAGGACAGCTGTGTGCTTTACATGTATACTGTACATGTGAAAACAAAAAAAATTCCTTCCAGTAGCACCTTAAAGACCAACTAAGTTAGTTCTTGGTATGAGCTTTCGTGTGCATGCACACTTCTTCAGATACACTGAAACAGAAGTTTCCAGACCCTTCTATATAGTGAGAAGGTGGGGAAGGGTATTACTCAGAAGGGTGGTGCGAATGGGTGATTGGCAGATAGCTGTGATGAGCCTGTTGACGACTCTTAACGACTGCAATAGGTCTTACAAGAAAAAGCAAGGGGTGAGAAGGTGAAAAGTGGCTTTGTCATGTATAATGAGATAAGAATCCAATGTCTTTGTTCAGGCCAGGTTTCTCCATGGTTTTAAGTTTGGTGATAAGTTGCAATTCAGCAGCTTCTCTTTCCAGTCTATTTCTGAAATTCCTTTGTAGTAAAACAGCTACTTTGAGATCTTGTATAGAATGTCCTGGGAGATTGAAGTGTTCTCCTACTGGTTTCTCTGTTTTGTGATTCCTGATGTCCGATTTATGTCCGTTTATTCTTTGGCGTAAGGTCTGGCCTGTTTGTCCAATATAGAGAGCTGAAGGACACTGTTGGCATTTGATGGCATATACAATGTTAGACGATTAGCAATTAAATAGTCCTGAGATGGTATGTGTGATGTTGTTGGGGCCAGTAATGGTGTTGTCTGGGTGTATGTGGCAGCAAAGTTGGCATCTGGGTTTATTGCAGGCTCTGGTGCCAGTGTCCGTGTTAGGTCTGGTTGTAGTATTATTGTGGGTTAGGAGTTGTTTGAGATTGGGTGGCTGTCTGTAGGCAATGAAAGGTCTTCCTCCCAGGATAATACCCCTCCCCCCCTTCTTACTATATAGAAGGGTCTGGAAACTTCTGTTTCAGTGTATCTGAAGAAGTGTGCATGCACACAAAAGCTCATACCAAGAACTAACTTAGTTGGTCTTTAAGGTGCTACTGGAAGGAAATTTTTTTGTTTTGACTATGGCAGACCAACACGGCTACCTATCTGTAACTGTACATGTGGCCATTGTGCCAAAGCAAATGTTCGTCCACACTTTCTAGTGGATTTCCCCCACCACTTTCCTTCTGGCAGAAAGTTTGTTCTTTAAGGGAAATGAGTTCATTGCACAAGACCTCCCTTATAAATTGAACCTTGAAAACAGTGGCAAGTCTGGAGGCAGATCATTGTCCAATCTTGCTCAATACTGACTACACCGACTGGCAGCAACTCTGCAGGGTGCCAGGCAGGAGTCTTGCCACAGACCTGCCTTTCTGACCAGCCTAGAGCATACCCTCCAACATTCCTCAGATGAAAATAGGGACATTCCCCACACCCCAAACTGACCCTCCTCAAACAGACCCCATTTTTGTCTCCATCCCTCCCCCCACAGCATTTCCTATCAGAAGTAGGGCAAGTGCCGCCGCCACTTCACACAAGGGACACACACCTTCCGCCGTCCAGAGAAAACCCCTTAATCCCAATTTTATTTTATTATTTGGTAGATTTACAAAAAGTAAAGCACGCATCAATAAATAAATTTTAGAAAGGGGCAAGATTAGATGCGGACACATAAAGCGTATTTTTTAAAAAAATCAAGACTCCTTTTGCTCTGCTTTCCTCCCCCTTTCCTGCTGCAGCAGCTGCAGCCTCTCCTTCTTGCCTACTCTCCAGCCGCCACGAACTGTCCAATGGAGGAGCCTGGCAGCAGCGGCCATGGGGAGGCCGGGTGCTCTCTCGCAGCTTCCGCTGCTGCTCAGGACAAGCACAGTCTCCTCCTCCTCCGTCAGCTCAGTTCTGGCGGCCCTGGCAGGGGAAATAGGGACATTCTGTTATCAAATCAGAAGCTGGGATGACTTTCATAGTTCTGGGACTGTCCCTGGAAAATCAGGACACTTGGAGGGTATGCTAGAGTCCAGACACAGATGCAGATCACCTCCTCCAGGTTCATCAGATTCAAGGTAAAAGAAAAAGGAAAAAAGAATATGAGCAGAAAGCTGCCTCAGAATCAAGAATTAAGAGATTTGGGGTCCAGCAACAGGCCATTTCTCTTAATTTGTTTTACAGTAACCAGGATACTAGAGAGATTTTTTTTTTAAATGGGGGGCGGAGGGAGGAGAGATCTGGAGAGAAAAAGTGAGCGAGGATCAGAGAGAACAAAGTGAGCGCGGATCAGATAGAGCAAGGTGATTGCTATGACACTAAGACAATTAATCACTGCCAGAGGTCAAGGGTCACACAGCAGTGCATGCTGGGAAGAGCAGCGGGGATTCTTAGGCACTGAATGAACAGAACTGGGGCTGGGTGGGGTGAGCAGGAATAAACTGCCATGTCAGTGACTGAATAAGAGATTTGGGGTTCTTGTCACTTAACTACAAGCAAGCCCTTAATAATGAATTGATAGTGCATGGGGGGGCCTTAACAAGCCTTGTTTGTCAAAAGCACTAAAATTACCATTCATATTCAGTCTTCATACCTTTTTTTTTTTGGTAATGAACACCCCAGGCGTCCTGTTTGATTAATAGATCACTACTTGACTGACAAGAACAAATGTGAGCACGGTGTGATCGTAAACGGTGCAAACATAAATCTACGCTGCTGCATTGCCAGTAAATAAGCCTCTTCATGAGCTAGACCTGAGAAGGAACAACACCCAGCAGACAAACAATTCACCATGCCTTCCAACATTTCTCCAGTAAAAATAGGGATGTCCTATTCTATAATAATAATAATTTTATTATTTATACCCCGCCCACCTGACTGGGTTGCCCCAGCCACTCTGGGCAGCTTCCAACATATAAAAAAACATTAAACATTTAAAAACTTCCCTATACAGGGCTGCTTTCAGGTGTCTTCTAAAGGTTGTATAGTTACAGTACTTATCTCCTTGGCTTGGGAGGGTCACATAACTCCATACCCTCCAAGGTTTCTTTGATAAAAATAGGGGCACCCAGTTCCAAAATTTGTTTAGGAGCAAGGCTGCTGCTGGCTGAGCTGGCCTAAGCCTGGCAGAGGGAAAACAAGCCCTTAAAATAGTCTTTGAGATATATCACCCTTTTTGCTGGCTTAACCTATGACAGGTTGTCACCACAAGTGACCAAGCTAAACGATCTTTGAATCCCACCTAAGACCCCTGTCTCTGGTCCTGCTGCCAGAACACTCCCTTTTTAGGGTTTACAATCTGCTAGGCTTGGCTCAGGCAGCTGGGTCCCATATCTGAGCTGAGGATGGGGAGTTACACCTGCGTAGCCCAGCCTCAGCCATGGGTCTCCTTGATCTGCATCCTGACGGAGCTCCCATTGTGTCTAGTTTGGACCCAAGTATTTCTTGGAAAAAAGAATCTTAAGCATGCCAAGGCCAAGCAAGGCCAAGACAGTATAAAACAAAATCAAGAACGGATTTTGTATATAATGGCCATAGCCAGGACACTCTACGCCAAAGCATGGAAAGAGCAAAGAGAGCCAAGGAAATTGGAAACAGTTAGGAACTTTTGGGAACAATTGGAAATAATGAATCTAACTGCAGTGATGCAATCTGGCAAACTAATAAAAGAAACAATGATTAATTGGTTGCCTACAATAACACATATTAAAAGAGAACACAAAGTATGAAATACAGGATTAAATCAACTGCTGCTGTGAGCAAAATAAAAGATTCTGACCTGGCCTGAGGAAGCTCCTATGAATGTCTCTGGATACTGAGGCGAGAATGCAGCAATCATAAGAACATATGAGAACCTTCTGGATCAGGCCAATGGCCCATCTGGTCCAGCATCCTGTTCTCACAGTGGCCAACCACATGCCGTTGGGAAACAGGCAAGTAGGATCCAAGCTCAAGAGCCCTCTCCCCGCCTGTGGTTTCCAGCAACTGGTACTCAAAGATACTGCCTCCAAACATGGAGACAGAGCAGAGCCATCATGGCTAGCAGCTACTGATAGCCCTCTCCTGCATGAATTTGTCATTTTACAGCCGTCCAAGTTGGTGGCCATAGCTGCCTCCTATGGAAGCGAGTGTGATCGTTGATCTGCACACTGCATGAATAAGTACTTTATTTTCCCTGTCCTGAATCTTCCAACGTTCAGCTTCATCGGATGTCCATGAGTTCTAGTGTTATGAGAGAGAAAAACTTTTCTCTCTCCACTTTCTCCACGCCGTGCATGGTTTTATAAACATCTATCATGTCACCTCTATCATGGAGGTAAGATGAGGGTTCTGCCACGTGAGATGTAGTATGTTATGAAGAAAGTAGCAAAGTTCAGCCAGCATCCTCTGCTGACGCCTGGAACTTCGCTGACAAGACAGGGGGGTGAATTTTGGCTTACATCCTCTATCCTTACAAAGAAAGCGATTCTTACCCTGCCTGCATCCCCACTGTTTGGCCTGCTCCTGCCTCTTGTTTTCTCCAGTTCATTGATGGCAGAAGTAGAAAGAGAATCGGTGATGCTGCTGCTTTGTAACGGTTGTGTTTCCAGGTGGGCTGGCACAGATCATGTCACTGCGCTCTGAGGATGCTCTAAGGTGCGATGAGGCAGGACGTGCTTTGATGCAACCCAGAAAGGGAAAAAACTCTCTGAAGCCAAACGCCATTGACAGAAGAAAAAGAGAAGAGAAGAAAAAAGGTGCTGCTTAGTAATACCACAAGACATCTCCCCCTCGTCTTACAGTAATGTAAGAAACTGCCTAGTGCCTTACTGAGTTAGGACATTCAGCTCAATATTCTCTACACGGACTGGCAGCAAGGTTTCAGAGAGGGAACATTCACAGTCTTACCTGGAGACCCCAAGGATTGAACCTGAGACCTTCTGCATTAAAGCAGATGCTCCACCACTGAGCTGATGTCTTTCCTTCAGAGGTGGTTTTAGGGTAGCATGGTCAGTTGGGCTGCACTGGGTGCCAGGGCTGCAACAATGATGTAGAATGGAGCGGCAGAGGGCACTGAAATTTGCTGGAATTTGAGAGCCCAAAGTCCACCACAGCTTCCTTAAGTCTTGAGTAGGGCACCAAGACCCTTATCAAGGGTCTATTTCACAGAGGGTAAATCTATCAGTTGCTACTATCCATGACAGCTATAGTCTACCTTCACTGTGAGAAGAAGCATGCCTCTGAATGCCAGGTGATTGTGAAAAGAGAATTCCTGCAAATCTTTTTATGGCTACGATCCTATGAACTCTTACCTGGGTCTAAGCGCTAATAAACTAAGTGCAATGTTCGAAGTGAAGTGAGATGGGATGGGATACCACTTCTCTTCATGTTTAAGCAGAGGCTGGATGGTTATCTGTCATGTATGATCTAGTTGAGATTCTTGCATTGCAGGAGTTTAGACCAGGTGACCCTCAGACTCTACAACTCTATGATTCTCTGATCGGCCACAGTGGGCCTAACACCCCCCATTCTTTTCCCTCTTCCACTTCAGGCACTTACTCACTTCTGGGTAAATCTACATAGGATTGCACTAAAAGATCATCAGTTGTAATTCAGTATCCAGTGAAGAATCTCAGAGGCAGCTGTGGCACAATAAAAAAGAAGTTTCAAATCAGTTTTGTAATTGAAATGGGAAGCCTTTGAGAAAATAATAAAAATACATAAAAAGAGGATGTTAAATTCCCAATCTGAACTGGAAGTTAGGTTGTTGTTTTTGACAAGATTTGGTCTTGCTGTTAAACCCATCCAGCTAAGCCTTCCCTCTGCCCCCAAACAGCAGTTTCAAGAAGTCTAAACACATGTGGACCATTAAGCCTGTTTGAGAAAGCATGAATCACTTTGGCCAACCCTAGAGACTACCAGGGAACATATTTCGTAATGTTTCTCATTCTACAAACATTCTAAAGGGTCTGATGGCAAAATGGGGCAATATGCTTTGGGGCTTACATCTCTGCAGTCCTGTGTGCTATCTGCCCCGAGACCATGAGTAAATGAACTCAGATGCTCAGCCCCACCTAAAATCAGAGGCTCATTTTTGATACACACACCTTACACACACAAATCTAGATGTGCCCTCAAAATGTCTCTTAGCCTAAGAAAAAATCAAGACACATGGTCACATGTGGAGAGACATCTGGGTATTAATTTGCATCCCAGATGAATTTATGATGTAGCACGCTCCTTCCCAGCAATGTTCTTACTCTTGCAATTGCCTGTAATTGCCCCCCCCCCACCCTGTTTTTGTTTTAAAATAACAATACAATTAAAAGAGAGGGGGGAATGGCTGAGGAAATAGCTGATGATTTGCTGAAGGAGAGGAAAGATAGGAATTAATCAAGGATTAAGGCTATGGGTGGGGAAGAAATTAAGTTTGGTTTTCATTTTAACATGAACCAAAACACAGCTCTCCTTCTGAACAGAATGGAATATAAAACCTGGAATCTAGGCTGCTTTTCTCAACTGCCAAAATCTCTGGGTTAAAGGGTGGTATCTGGGTTGTCTGTGTTGGCACCTGGCAAGCCGGATTCCGATCGATGGGTGCCACTCAACATGCAATGGGCATATATAGAATTTGCTGCTAAGGAGAGCGCAGTTGAAGTGAATTAGAATTGTATCCTGCAGCATTTGCTTTGATGGCAGAGAATCTGTTTCAAAACCACTTTCACCATACTTAGGCCAAATTCGCACCATCCATTTAGAGCACTATGATACCACTTAAACTGTCATGGCTTCCCCCATAAAATTCTGGGAGCAGTGGTTTGTTAAGGTTTCTGATAGTTGTTAGAAGACCCCTATTCCCCACACAGGGCTACAATTTCCAGTTGTGAATCAGTCCCTGTGAAGACGGACTGATTGTTAAACCACTGTGGAAACTGTAGCTCTGGGAGGGAAACAGGGTTACAACAACAACAACAGCAACAACAGTAGTAAACACTTTGGTTTGAGAACTGCATTGCAAAAGTCAGATACAGTGGTACCTCGGGTTACATACGCTTCAGGTTACAGACTCCACTAACCCAGAAATAGTACCTCAGGTTAGAAGTTTGTTCAGGATGAGAACAGAAATCGTGCTCCGGCGGCACGGCGGCAGCAGGAGGCCCCATTGGCTAAAGTGGTGCTTCAGGTTAAGAACAGTTTCAGGTTAAGAACGGACCTCCGGAACGAATTAAGTACTTAACCCGAGGTACCACTGTAATTGCAAATTTTGACGGATGGCTGCGATTTGGTTCACGTATTGTTTTAGAAAGTGCAAAGCTGATACTTTTGGCTTTAAAAGCAGACGGAATCATATTTCTCCCCCCACCCACCTATAGCTGTGCAATTCAAGCATCTTCCTTCCATCTGTTATAAGACCATGCACTTATTCAGCTTGGCCAGAGCAAGGTTGGCGGAGGAGGGGTACCTCTTGTTCTTTGCCTTCCAGCTCCTTTTTCATCTTTCTTGTGAATTTAGAAAGCTTCATCCTTTTGAACTCTTCATTTTTTTCAATGGCTGCCACACAAGTTTAAGGTGTCTTGTTAGTTTTGTCTCTCCTCGAGAAAAGGTTCCCTCTGTAAAACTGTCTGGGCTGGTTTCCCTCCCTTTTGCTCTCAGAAGTAAGTTTGAGGTCCTGATCCTGTCCCTCCTCAGAAGAATCAGGATCAAAAGTGACATGTTGTTCCCCCTTGCTCCCCCTTCCACTTGAGTCCGGACAAGACATCACATTGCCACAACACATTGGTCTTTCCTCTTTCATTACCAACGCACCCTGGTGGCGGAATTCCACAGAGCTCCCCTTGGTATTGTCAAGAATTGCAGAAAAGGAATTCAGGACAATGAAAGGAGACTCAGTGGCTCCTCATACTTTGCAGCTCACACAAAGTGCAAGCTTTGGGGCCAAAGAGAAACCCAGATTTTGCTCTCAGAAAAGCATGCATGCATGCATTTCTTTATAAAGTATTTGAAATGGATTAGCCAAATCAATTTCTCCTCCCCTCTCCCTGCACCTTTATGGAGCTCCTTTCCACACTGGCTGTTTGCCACAGAACCCTTGCATGGTGCAAAGGATTCTGGGTAAGTTTAGCCACTCGGTTTAAGGCTCAGGCCCATATATGCCTGCTTACCTAGTAACAGCAGCAACAGTGGTGGAAGAAGCAGCACTCTGGATCAGCCCTGCACGGCTGGTAGTTGCCATTTTAATTTCCACAATGCCCCCAAACCATCACTCCAGGGGATTTGTGGGAAATTTAAATGGTGGCCCCAAGACCCAACCCCCTTTTTTATTATTTACACATTTCTATCCCACCTTTTCACCATGGAAATCAAGGTAGTGTATGCAGTTCTCTCCCCCCCTTTTTTTTTTATCTTGAAAACAACCCTTTGAGGTAGACTGACTCTACAGTGATTGGCCCAAGCTTCATAGCTGAGTGGGGATTTGAACTCTGGTTTCCTAGGTCTTACTCCAGCACTCTAACCACTATACCACAGAGAGGTTGGGGCTGGGGCCTTGACAGCTGCTATTGCCAATCCTCCAATAAACAACGATCTACCTGAGGAGCCTCAGGAATTTCTGGAACATAGCATGAAAGCTGCTTACATAGATCAGTATGTGGACATGGGATTATTTTGCTTGTTTGGGTACTTCTGAACCCAAGTAAGGTTTCCTAAACGTGTCCCTGTCCCCTCACAATTCCCAGGGTGGGTTAACAATCAATCCCTCTTCACAGGGAACTGTAGCTCTGTGAGGGCAACAGAGGCCTCCTAACAACTAGCAGCAGCCTTAGTTCCCAGGAATCTTAACCAAGTATGGATGTAATTTCCCCCAGCACTCAATCCCAGAAAACAGAAACAAAACAACCATCCCAGAACACAGGCTAGTGTGCCATCTCATTTCTTGACACTCAGATTCTGGTTTCATTCCGTCACCTGAGCTGTTCTCTTACAGCTTCGTTGCTGTTAATTGAGCCTTTGTGCCAGCATGTGCCCCAGTGCTGGCGCTGGGATGTCCTGATGCCACAGACACCACATCTCCATGCAAATGATTATTGGAGGTATCCAGCATGACGCAAACTTTGGCTTTTTTTCGACATCAGCAAAGGAGATAATTACTGTCATGTGTATGATTTGAAGGGGCTCTCTCTCTCTCTCTCTCTGTGTGTGTGTGTGTGTGTGTGTGTGTGTGTGTGTGTGTGTAGGCCTCGTGGCTTTCTTGTCAAGTTAGAAGAATTCATTAGAATTTCCAGCTGCCAGTAAAAAGCCTTCCTACATTCTGGGAGGTCCCAGTAATGGGGAAACACACACAAAAGGAAAACAGTTGTGCCAAAAACACATCCAGGCTTGGAAGCCATTTTATTACTCACACAGAATTAACTCTGGCTGGAGATCCTGGGCCTATGTTGATCTGCGTTCCTTCTTGCAGAGAACGGAAATTCCCATGTAAAATGTGTTAGGTATAGGGCTGCCGGACCTCCAGGCTGACCTGAAGCCTCCATGTTTGCCTGGTCCCCTCCAGGTGGGTAAGAGTGCATTGTTTTGTTTTGAAACTAAATTAAGACTATGTGTGTAAACTTCAGCCCCACAGGATCTGTCTGTGAATTATTACATAGGCTCTCAGTGGGGGGAGGGGGGCTGCCTTCCTTTGCTCCCTCCTCTCCCAATTAACCTCCATCTCCAGGGCTCAGTGGTAGCAGGGAAAGCAGAAGAAGAATCAACAGGGATCGCTCTCAGGTTTTGGTCTTGAAATTTCAGGATCTGAGGTGCTCCTGAGTTGGCAACTTTAACTGAATGGGCACTGCAAACTGGGGAGAGCCAGTGTGGTGTAGTGGTTAAGAGCAGTAGTCTCGTAATCTGGGGAACCGGGTTCGCGTCTCCGCTTCTCCACATGGAGCTGCTGGGTGACCTTGGGCCAGTCATACTTCTTTCAAGTCTCTCAGCCCCACTCACCTCACAGAGTGTTTATTGTGGGGGAGGAAGGGAAAGGAGAATGTTAACTGCTTTGAGACTCCTGAAGGGGAGTGAAAGGCGGGATATCAAATCCAAACTCTTCTTCTTCTCTTCTTCTCCCTGTTCTTGAAACATGCACTGCCATCCAAGCTCCTTTCAAATAAGAGCCAAGATGTTTTGCTGGGCTTTCCGTTCTTATGGAATGGAAGAAGACATAGGATTATGGGGACAGGAAGTATCTTGTGTGGTATGGGGATATAGAGTTGAAATCTTCCCATCACTTCATCACACCTGTACTGATTTCCTAATAGGCATTGCATCAGGTTTATTACTAAGCTTGCAAGTGGGCTGTTTGCACTAGATTTTCATCTAATGGCTGCTACTTGCTTGTGGGTGGCTGATGCTGCCTTGCCTATCTGTGTGCCTAGGTGCTCCCCCACACTCAACTTTGGTAAAAAGCTGACTCCTAGAACATCCTTCCAGTTCAGGAACTGCGGAGGGCGAAACACTGAAATGTTTTCCTTAGGAAATGACTAGTGCAGCTGTGCTTTTATTGATTTTAAGCTTGGAAAGTGAGATGTTGGAGAAGTGCTTTCTGGTATATAAGAAAGCTGACATGTTGCAAGTTCAAACTTTTAAATATTATTTAAGCAGGCAAGCCACCGGACCTCATGGAAGCAGATACCTTATCTGGCTTACTTGGTGCCATAGTACAAAGCCTTAATCCTGCCTGATGTATTTGCTCTGCTCTGCCAAACAGAATGCTGGGTTTGAGCGCTGGAGGGTGCAAAGAAGGCTCAATGAGGGGTGTGGCCTAGGGACAGGGGGCCTGACTGAAGAGGAAGTGGAGCCTGGGAAGAGTCCCTGGAGGGCTACTTTTGGTCCCTGGCGCTGAGGTTCCCTAACCCTTTTCTAAGTAAATATCACAGTGTTCCATAGAGCACAAATTTGACATCTGCTGCTCTTACACGCATACTAATACAGGTGCTTATAGTCAAGACTCTTCTGGTTTGAGATTATTCTCTTTGTGGTCATCTCCTAGACTACTGCTCAGAGGGTTGGACTAGATGACCCTTGGGGGTCCATTCCAACTCTGATTCTATGGATTTTTGATCCCCCACCCTCAGGAAATCCTCTTGTTGTTGTTGTTGTCACAATTTACTTGCCCTTTGCCCCAGGGCTCCAGAACAGGTTACAACTGTTAATGCACTTTAAAAAAAACGAAGAAGTTCAAAACAACTTACAATCATAGAAATAAGGTGGATCTCAATTGTCGAAAGCCAGGGTAAGGAGGTGTGTCTTCAGTATTTGACAAAAGCTATACAACGAAGGTGACAGACGCACCTCTGTGGGGAGAGGGTCCCACTACTTAGGGGCTGCCACAGAGAAACCCCCTCTCGGGTGGAGCAACTACCAAGAGGGCCTTTTCTGTGATCTTAGCATCCAAGAAGTTTCGTAGGACGGAACGAGGCAGTATATCTGCTGTCCCCCTACAACAGTACAGTGGTACCTCGGGTTAAGTACTTAATTCGTTCCGGAGGTCCGTTCTTAACCTGAAACTATTCTTAACCTGAATGGGGCTTCCTGCTGCTGCCACGCCACCGGAGCCCGATTTTTGTTCTTATCCTGAAGCAAAGTTCTTAACTTGAAGCATTATTTCTGGGTTAGCGGAGTGTGTAACCTGAGGCGTATGTAACCTGAAGCGTATATAACCTGAAGTACCACTGTATTGTAAAGCAACTTGATTTTTTTTTAAAAAAAAAAAACACAACAGACTTACAGTTCAAAAATCATTGAGCCAGATCATTTCTGGAGGTCCCTCAACAGTGCTGAATTCTTCGGAGCCTCCTTCAGCCCTCTTAAGCACATGATCCCCACACCTAATGACTTCAAAAGTAAATAGAAATTAGGAAAAAAATAAATTGGGCTAGGACTGGGAGGGGGGGAAGAACACTGGTTGTCTGAATCCACCAGTTGCCCCAAGTATATAGAAGCAAGCAAAACCAGCTTGCCAGGTTTTTAAATCAATCTCTTGCCAATGTCTGAACTTTGAAGTCAACAGATGGGTCATAATGGAAACAAGCTCGTTGCCCCCCCCACACACACACCTGGGCAAAAATCCCTCCCTTCGAGATGAATTTTGCAGAAGACAGATAAACTGGAATTACCCAAGTGTTCTCTGGCCCACTTCAAAGGCTGTGTTTTTTCTGAGGACATAATCAGATTCTGATGCTCAGAGCCTGGGCCCTACCAACTGCTCATTTGATCACAACTCAAAACGGTTTTGCCGCAGAAAGATACCTAATCAATTACAGAACAGACATCTGCTCCAGCTGACGTTCCTGATGACTTGGTAGAAAGAATGTGCACTACAAAGTACGGCTGCAGAGGGAGGGCGAGCAGGTGGCTGTGGGACGGAGAGGGAATTAGTGGGGCAAGAGTAATTGCAACTGGCCTTCGTGTGGTCACTGAGAGGGAAAAGCAGGGGGCCTATTGGTCTCCAGTTGCAGCTGGGCTCCATGCATCCTTACTCAGAAACCCCACTACCATACAGACAGAACATTTAAAGCACTATCATACCACTTTAAACACTCATGACTTTCCTCAAAGTATTCTAGGAGGTGTAGTTTCTTAAGCAGACTGAGAATCGTTAGGAGACCCCTATTCCCCTCACAGACTTACAGCTCCCAAAGTTCCTTGTGAAGAGGGATTGATGGTTAAGCCACTCTGGGAACTGTAGTTCATTGGGGGTGTTGGGAACTGTAGCACGGGGAGTAGTATATGACCATTCCCAGGATTGAGGGAAACCACATGCTTTCAATTCATCTGGCCTTGGAACCCTCCCCAGGCAACACACCCTCACTGATTCGCCCCAAGATTTTTTTTACCTAGCTGAAATCTGTCCTTGAATTCTGATCATGCCACTTTCTTCCCTGGATGGAACGCAAACAGGGGTGCGTGCAGAAACCAGTCTAGCGAACAATGTAAATATTTTACATATATTGCTCTGTCCACTTTTATCACCAGCCCCCAGAAGGGAATGTGGCCCTCAGCCAGAAAGGAGTTTCCCACCTAAGGTATCCCGCAATTCTGGAACTATGTATGCCATTAATAGAAGACACCCAAAAAAGTTCTGTTGGCTCAAACTTCTTTTAATCAGGCAAGGCTAGTCTAATTCATCCCCATTTAAGTCAAAGGAGGTTTTTTTTCCTCCCCCCCTTGCTTTTGTTTTTTCTCTCCCCCTCCCACCATCACATATCATTCTGAGCCATCCAGTTCCCCAACCCCGGCTCTTTTTGATGATTTCGTTGGCTGGTTTCCATTGAACATTCTTCATTGATCAATTCACTGGGCCCAGCTTTATCCTTGCCCAATCAGGACGAGAGCCTGCTGGATGGAGATGAATATGTGCCTTGGAATCCTGTCTCTCTGCCTGTTCTGGCCAGGAGTTTTCTAGCATTCAGCAACCACACATGCACACACACACACACACACACAAAAAAAGCTTACTGAAGCCCAGCCAAATTTTAGCTGAATCACTCTGCTAAGCAGAGCTGCCAAATCTGACCCCCCCCCCCACAACTCCCAGTGAAAGGCTGCCAATCTTTTGTTGGGAATAGGCCTCTTGACATTTGCTCAAGAGCAGCACTGGCTCAGTAGCAGCAAAAGTCTCCTTGAATTGGGCTTCCGAAAGCCAGGGGTCTACTTTAAGTAATCTGGCTACTTCTCCATACTCACCGTTCTTCTCGGGGCTTATGCTTGTTTTTTGTTATTTTCTGCACAGAGAAAGCTATAATCTAGCCTTGGAACAACACACACACACACAAAATTTGCATTTAGGGGGCTTCTTTGCAGCACCAAAATAGGCAGAAGTTAAAAGCACTGTCCGTGCGTGGAGTGAATGGCAAAGGCTTGTTTTTCATCTTGTCTTTATTGAGCAGATTCCCGCAGTTTACTTTTTTTCCGAGCATCTTCTGGCATCTTTGGATCAGCCGACAAAGAAATTCTTTTTGGACTCAGCATGCGGTCAAATGAAGATCCAGTTCAAAGTGACATGAAAATCAGAAATATTGGGTAGATAACAGGTATTGTCTATTTCAAGGCCTCTGTTCTTCATTGTCAGTAGTCCCCATAACTGGAGAGACATGCTCACAAAGAAGTAAGAAATGTTCAAAGTGGGCAACAGATGCTTTATTAGAAGGCAAACCTTGCTCTTTTTTCTATTCATTTCATCCTAACACAGGCAGGTTTCCAAGTGGGAAAAAAGCAGCTTTGAAGTTCTCTTCTTCTTTCCTCTCTCTCTTTTATTTGATGGGCTTTAAAAAAAAAAAAAAGAGGATCCTAATTTCAAATCGCCAGTGAGGCCTTCTTAATGCTCTTAAGCTACAAAATATTATAATGCTGTAATAACAGGATCATTACCAGTCCTCCTTTATATTTAGCACCTTGTCTAATTACTTAATTGGAAAGAGTCTTCTGATGACTAGCTCTGGCCGAATGAGCTTCCCACAAAGAGAGACCCCAAAGTCACCTTGATCTTGGCAGGTACGGTGTGAGAGTGAACCTTTGACTTTAGTAGCCTGGCAATTGTTAAGGAATATGTTCCATTGCCCTGGTGGAAATTTTCTTGCTCTCTCCCCTCCATATATATATCTATATATCTATATATCTATATATCTATATATCTATATATCTATATATCTATATATCTATATATCTATATATCTATATATCTATATATCTATATATCTATATATCTATATATCTATATATCTATCTATCTATCTATCTATCTATCTATATACTGTATATATATATATTCCCAAGAATTGTACTTTAGATATCACTCAACGTTGACTACTATATTGTTCCGGCTGCTAACTGACCAGCACTTTGTCAGGAAGATTGTTAATAGTCCAAGACAGTTGGGTGATGCCTCATCAACAAGAGCCAACAGATAAGAAACCATCTCTTGATAGTTAGGAATCTCTCTGTGTTTTGGAATAAGATACCCATCAGGGTTTGTGTTTTGGAATAAGGTAACCCAACTCTAGCTGAGGGAAGGGGCAAAGAAACAGAAATTAGGCAGAAGGAAAGAGAGTAGAGTTTCTAGTTGGACTTACCTGGGCATGGGAGGTGCAGTCATGGTGGCGGTCGGGGGGGGGGGGGCATTGTCCAAGTTGCTGTCAGGCAGGTCTGCCTCACAGGAGTTTCATAACTTTCAACAAAGCAAGTATTACAAAGGCAGTGTAAGGCTGCATTTTATTTCATAGGAAGGAAACTTCAGCTGGTACTGCCGTCCATAGAACTTCTCACCACTCAGAGAAGTGAGGAGCGCTTTCTCAACTGAGTGAAGCATATGGCCTGCTAAATGAGGGCAATGGCACATCTAGTCCAGGATCCTGTTCTCACATTGGCCAATCAGATGCCTACAGGAAGCCTGCAAGCAGTACATGAGTGGAACAGCACTCTGCCCACCTGTGATCCCCACCCCCCAAAATAACTGGTATTCAGAGGCATATTTCCCCCGAGAGCAGAAGTGGAACATAGCCATCGTGGCTACTAGCCATTTTTTGAAATGAACTTTTTCAGATTAAAAAAACTACAGTTTAAGGGTGGGGGAATGAATGTAACCACATGCCTCCACTAGAAGCCAACAAACAAAAAGAGGGGCCAAAGAAATCAACTGGTGAAACATTAAAGAGAAGTGTTAATTTGGCTTTGGGAGAAAAGCCACAAGAGGGCCATCTCAGTCTCCCAAGAAAAGCCGTTCCAAGGTTAGGGGGCTACAGGAAAGAAAGGCCTGTTTCTTGTGGAGGGTAATCTAGGCTCCAGCAACATCTAGAGGACCACAAATGCCCCATAGCTGGAGTCCACTTCTGTCCATGTCCTTCACAAAATCTGATAGTCTTTAAAGTGCCACAGGACCTAACACCGATGGACTACAACTGACTAATAGGGCTACCCCTCTGGAATTTTTCACCCATTCAAGGATTTACATATGGTAGAAGGAAAAGCAAGCATGTGTACAAGAGAACATGTGACCCAGACACTCCACGTGGCAGTTGTGGAAGAGTCATTGCTGAGTGGTAGATAATTCATGGTGCATGCAGAGGTCCCAGGGTCAATCCTTGGAGGTCTGCTGCCAGTCGTTGGCTACGTTCACAGTGTACAAGCAAAACTCCCTGATATGGCTTTAAATGGGTAGGGCTTTCCCCAAAGAATTCTGGGAGCTGTTGTTTGCAAAGGGTGCTGAGAGTTATTAGGAGGCCTCTATTCCTCTCCAAGAGATACAATTCTCACCCTGTGAACAGGGATTGACTGTTAACCACTCTGAGTATTGTAGCTCTGAGTTGAATAAGAGCCTTGTAACAGCTCTCAGCACTGCTAACAAACTACAGCTTCCAGAATTCTTTGGAGAAAGCCAGAACTGTTTAAAGTGGCATGAAACTGCTTTAAATGTACGGTGTGAATGTGGCCACTGTGGCCACTATTGAGCTAAATGGACCAATGACCTGACGTGTTATAAGGCGTCTTCCTATGTTCCTCTAGTTCTCATATGAGCTTACACCTGACTTGTCAGATACAGGAGCTTCTGCCTCAAAGGAGAAGGGAAAGATAATCCAGGCCATGTTTGTTCACATATAGGACTGAGCGTTGAGCTTAACATAAATGATGGCAGTTGCCTTATGCTCTCTGGCTGAGAAAGGTTCCCCACCCCACATAGTCATTACACCTCAAAGCTGTTATCTGCTTATTCAGAAATAATTCTGATTCTGTGCAAACCTGCATTATTACTGCCAGCAACCTCTCATTTGTTTACAGCAAGGGGTGGGGGGAAATGGCGCTATTCAACAGGGCGCAACGGAAAACAGCTATTACTTATAATCCGCAGAACCTAGGCATTGTTATTTGCCGTTACTGACATTATGCTCAAATACTAAACTATCAATTTCAGAGGAATGCAAATCTCTCTTTATTATGGCAACAACAGCAATTTCCAATTGTCATCCCTTTTGTGCTCGTAAGTGAAGAATTAAAATGTCAGTGTTCATTGTTAGTTCTTCATATTTTATGGATTACGCTTTTTGTGCGTGTGTGTGTGAAAATGTTTTGGAAGCCACGCCACAATAAGAGAACTTCACAGAGGCGGAAAAAGGAAGTGAATTATTTAACACACGGAGGCGACGAACTTCATTATCCCAAATACAAGCATATTGAAAGACGCTTTGCTGTGAAAAGAGAATTCAGTACAGTAACATGAAATTGGAAACACTGAATGCCTGCACAGAAACAAAGGCGACGATCTACAGAGAACTAATCTAAAAGGCACCGAGATGCCAGGTAGAGGAAATGAATAGATTAAAAAGATACCAAATAATTGTTTCCCTGGCATTGAAGTTGACCTGATATAAAGTCATTCATGTAGCATAAATGTCCAAAATTATTTTATTTTTATCAGGGCTGCTAACCTGAATCAAGTTAGCCTGGAATCCTGACCCCACTTACCAGGGAGTAAGCTCAATCGAATTCATTGGAACTTACTTCTGAGTAGAAGTAGTTAGGATTGCAGCCTTAGAATACTATCTGAACCCAAGATCCACAGGGATGAGAGAGCTTGAATTCAGAAGATCTTGGGCTTTCCCAGCTCAGCTGATGTAAGTTAAACTGGAGTAATTTA
This sequence comes from Podarcis melisellensis, assembly GCF_964234715.1. NCBI lineage: Eukaryota > Metazoa > Chordata > Lepidosauria > Squamata > Lacertidae > Podarcis > Podarcis melisellensis. The sequence goes on along the minus strand of NC_138540.1, from coordinate 35,157,884 downwards.
TCCCAATGTTAAGTCCCCCTATTACTGCCATAGAGCTACAATTCCCAGAGTTCCCTGGGAAGAGGGGTTAGCTGTTAAACTGCTCTGGGAATTGTGGGTCTGTGAAGGAAACAGTCTCCTAAGAACTCTTAGCACCCTTAACAAACTACAGTTCCCAGGATACTTTGGCGGGGGAAACTATGTCTCTTATAATGGTATCATAGTGCTTTCAATATATAGTGTGGATGTGCCCAGAGATTGCTATGTGGGGAAGTATCTTAAACTGTGCTCTCTTGCTGGAAGCCTGAGGTCGTACTGCCTGGGGAAAGCTCTGTGTCATGTGATTCTTTCTGCCGAACACTAGAAAAGAAATACCACTTACCAGAGGTCTGGGGATTTCTTAAAAGATTTGCTGCTGAAAGAAATCCAAAGTGGTACTTCCCTTGGCCTCGCTCCCACACCTAAAAGCCACAGACACATCTGGAGCGGTTGTGTCATCGTCATCTCGCTTGGAATCCTGCAACTGAAAGGATTTTTGGGTTTTTTTTACACTGCAATCTCTTCAGGGCAGGAATGTTACGTGTTATGCTGTATATTTATGGTACTCTATAAATAATGGTTTTCCCTCCATTAATTATTTTTGTTCCCTAGTTCCTTTAAGTGAACACAGCCATTTACAAGTATATAAAACACAAGCCTTTTCTGCCCCCGAGGAACTTGTAATGTATAAGATTGCTAACACTCCATGATTTGTGGAATGTGCGTTACTTATTTCACAGGGAGGCAGTGCGATTTCATATCCACAAAGGAACGGAAGCGTTCGCTTAAGCAGTGCCTCCCATCTGTTCGAGGGAGAAAGATTTGGGGTTTCCAAGGTCAAAAATTCAATAAGGCTTTAGGGAACAGAGTTTGGGGTCGCCAACAGTCTTGCATTAGAAAGAAACTCGGGGTAAGAGAACAGGGCTATGTAACTTTACCCACTTTCATAGGGTCCCTACAGGCAAGCTGGGGATCTTTACTCAAGTACACACACACACACACACACACACACACACACACACACCCTCCATCAAAGTTGGCTTTGGCTCTGGTCTCCCAATAGTCTCCACAAAAACAAGCAGGGAAAGACTTCTGTTCCAGAGCTGAGAAAGGAAAATAAGAAGCATATCTTCAGTTCTGAATGAGAGAATTCTTGAGAATGTTCCTCCTCCTTCTGTTTGGTACATAGGTTGCATCCACACCAGACATTTAAAGCACGCTCATACCACTTTAACAGCCATAAAGGTAAAGATAATGGGACCCCTGACCATTGGGTCCAGTCGCGGAAGACTCTGGGGTTGCAGCATTTCCCAGCAACCTTTAACATACTAAAGTTCCCAGGATACTCCACAACTGCTAAGGTTGTGCAAGAGGGCTTTAAGTAGGTGATGAAGAAGGTGTAGCCTTAGGAAGCTGCCTCAGACCTAGTGAGGCTGCCTTTTCATAAGAACTAAGATCAAGCCAATGGCCTATCTAGTCCAGCATTCTGTTCTCACAGTGGCCAACCAGATGCCTGTGGGAAGCCTGGAAACTGGACACCAGTGCAACACCATAGGTCAGTTGTAGAGCATCTGCAGAAGGCCTTGGGTTCAATCCACAGCATCTCCAGGAAGGTCTGGGAGAGACCTTCCCCCTAGTCTGAAATCCTAGAGAGCAAGGATCATTCCTTGTGGACAATATTGACCTATGATGATTCAACTCAGTGTAAGGCAGCTTCCTTTGTTCCCGCACTGAATCGACCGAATTCAAGGTAATAATGGCTGCAAAGGTTCCCAACCAAAAACAAACTGCAAAAGGTCTCCTGCATATTGGCCAGATTTAAAAACACATTGTCATGCCTTGCTCAAAATGGGTTCCAGAACTGCCTACTGCAGGGCTGGGGGACCTACGGCCCTCTAGATATTGTTAGATTACATCTCCCATCATTCCTGACCACTGGCCATCTCAGCTGGAACTGATGGGAAATGGGAGTCTTAAACATCTGGAGTGCCTCAGAATCCCCGTCCCTGGTCCACCATCTGAAGGAACACAACAAAGTTGCTTTTCTTATCTACCATCGAGAACAACCTTTTAACTATGAGCAGGTCCACACAACACGTGACTTCCTCCAATGAGTCATGGGAACTATGGTTTGCTAAGGGCACTGGGAATTGTAGCCCTGTGAGGAGAAACTATACTTCTCAGGATTCTTTGGGGATATAGTGTGCTTTAATTGTGCATTTAATATGATTTGACAGATGCTGAAATCTGGCATATTAGGAAAGAGAGCCTTTTGCTCTTAACGTAATCATCTGTCAGTGGCAAGTGGCAAGACAGAAAAATACATTTTACATGTAAAAATCTGCTCGGAAGAATAGGAATGTAAAAAAGCTGCCCTAAATGAAGCCAGTCCATGGGTCTATCTAGCTCCATCTTGCATACAGTCATAAGGTAAAGGTAAAGGTACCCCTGCCCGTACGGGCCAGTCTTAACAGACTCTGGGGTTGTGCGCCCATCTCACTTAAGAGGCCAGGGGCCAGCGCTGTCCGGAGACACATCCGGGTCACGTGGCCAGCGTGACATCGCTGCTCTGGTGAGCCAGAGCCGCACACGGAAACGCCGTTTACCTTCCCGCTGGTAAGCGGTCCCTATTTATCTACTTGCACCCGGAGGTGCTTTCGAACTGCTAGGTTGGCAGGCGCTGGGACCGAGCAGCAGGAGCGCACCCCGCCGCAGGGATTCGAACCGCCGACCTTTCGATTGACAAGTCCTAGGCACTGAGGCTTTAACCCACAGCGCCACCTGCGTCCAGTCATACCTCGGGTTAAATATGCTTCAGGTTGAGCGCTTTCAGGTTGCGTTCCGTGGTGACCCGGAAGTAACGGAACGGGTTACCTCCGGGTTTTGTCATGCGCAGAAGTGGTGACCCACGCAGACATAGGTTGCGTTCTGCTCAGGATGTGAACGGGGCTCCAGAATGGATCCCGTTCGCATCCAGAGGTACCTCTGTACACTGACTGGCAGCAGCTCTCTAGGATTTAAGGCTCCACCTGGAGATGCCAGGGATTGAACCTGGGATTTCTGCATGCAAAGCAATTGCACTAGAGTGAGCTAAGGTTAAAGGCTGAACTTTTATTCATACCAAAAAGAAGAAGAAAAGGTAGATAGAGAGAATCTGTATAAAAGTTGCATTCTTGAGACACTTTCAGCTGTTACATTTTGAAAATCCTCTTTTGTCATAGTGCCAAAAGTTCACAAAGGGAGATCTATGAGTAAAAATTTTCCATTTATTCTTGAAGTGTTGCTCTGCCTGACCAATAGTGTCAGAAGTGCGTAAAGGATGATCTGAACAGAGAGTTGCCTTGTTATGAACCAAATACACCATCCCTTGTAAGCAACTCCTTATTCAGACTCCTGCTCAGGAACTTGGATATGATCACAATGCTGGAAAGGTCAGGAAGTACCTACTCAAAAAATGGAAAATGTTTCTATAATCAAATACCGGGTGAATAACCTCTGGCGTACTACTTCCTCTTAACTCGCTCAGCTTTTAACATCTGGACCTGGACTTAAGGGCACTTGACACAATTAGGCCTGTAAACGCTGTGTCTTTTAAAACATCCTGCTTTCATGGAAATAGTTTCTCCAATGGTGGATATCTGCTCTTGGCTCAGATAGGAATTGCAATTGAACTTTCTCACAAAGTTTGGGGAAAGGGCATCTACTCTGTGTGCAGAAGGTCCCAGGTTCAATCCCCAGCATCTCCAGGTAAGGATGGGAACAGTGGAGGCTGGTCCATTTGGGCGAGTAGAGCTCTGCTCCACCAACTTCACTCCACCCTCAGTCAGTCCCCAACTTCCTTCCTTATGCAACCAGCCCAGAGGGAGGCACAATCTGCCCACTTCCTTTTCTTTAATCTTAGTGCTGCCTCTTGTAGAATTCAGACAGGAGGAGGAGGATGGGGACAAACTAGAATTTGTTGGCTCTGCCTGTGATTGGCTCTTTGGCTCCATCTACTGTTGGCCTCCTGCCTTGCCAGTCCCAAGCCACTACTGGCTGGGAATCTTCCCAGTCCCAAACCTTGGAGAATCACTTCTGTGGAGACACGATGTTGCCAGTCTTCATGTCAGGTTTGCAGACATCTTTGTAATGCAGAGTTGGTCTGCCAATTGGCCTGGTGCCAGAATCCCCAGAGCACACCCCTGGGGATCCTGCCATTTTTCTTTCTCTGGACATGACCAAGCCAGTGTAGACGTCGCCAAGACAGGAGTGTGAACATGCTGGGAATGTGGGCTTTGGAGAGCACATCTTTGTTTGGAATTCTGTCCTCTCATGTGATACCTAAAATCCTTCTGATGCAGTGCATGTGGAAGGCGTTGAGGCATCAAACCTGACGGTTGTAAGTTGAAAGAAGATGAGGAGAAATAGATGTCACTGCCCAGTTGCTCATTGGGTTTCCACCAGGCAATCAAGAAGAGGGTACCAATGTTGTGGGGAAATGGCAGAAGCTGGTGGTGATGGCAGTGAGGGAGACTCCTGCCACATCTTCACCATACAGTGAGTGGTGAACACCACCTCAGCCCTTCCATCACTGTGGTCTAGCTGGAGATGCCCTTATATTCTTTCAAATAGCAGAGAGGAGGCATTTCTTCACAGCTAACATCCCTGAACAGAATACCATTTCAGCATTAGGTCTTACTTGTCTAATCTCAGCCCTGTTTAAAAAAAGAAAAACCAGCTTCAATCTAACGATTTTATTTTTAATGAAGGCACAAAGGAAGGAGATTGGTGTAAACACACTTGTGTCCCGAAGTTTGTTTGGAGAGGAGATTGACTTTCAAATTAGCTGGCTTTTCAAACATTTCAAAAAACATAGTCAAAATGCAAATGGGGCATAAATGGCCCTTTAGTAAATGCTCATTCAACATTTATTCTTTCTCAAATCATCTTTTTAAAGCGCTTTCATGGTAATGTTGAGACGATGTGACATTAGAAAAATTGCTTTGACATGCTAAGGGGTTCCCAAGATTAACAGAAAGAGAAGGAACAAGATAACGCTTTCAAAAGACCTATTTCAGAGGAATTATTACTTCCTTTGAAAGTCTTCCAAGGTTGCAGTGCATTTAAGCTTGTTGGCATACATGTAAATGAAGGACTACAAAAGTATTCTCCTACATTCAACTTGAATTAAACCTTGAGGCTAATGTTCAGGAATGACAATAAAGGCTGGATCTTTGGATGGAGAAAATAAAAACCTAAAAAGGACCCTTTTTACTTCAGATATCAATGAGAGAGAATTGGTTTTTCTTCTTTCTTTCTTTTTTAAAGTATAACTATATAAAAATAATCATTTTAATTCCCATTATGATATTGCTCAGGCCATTGGCCTTGATCTGATTGAATAAGAGAACTTCTAAGGATTACTTTTTATATAAAAAAATACATTAAAGCATTAACATATGAGGAACCAGCTGCAAGAAAATAGCTGCTCCAGCATTCTGAACAGGTGGCTTCACCATCAGTTTTTGTCTACAAACATTTGGTTTAATAATAGGGGGGTGGGGGGATATTACAGGAAATGTATTGGCCTGGTTCATAATGGTATACCATGGTTTATGAAACCATGATTTTGGATATTTATTTATTTATTTATTTATTATTTCATATATATATATTCATATTCATATATATATTCATATAAATATATATATATATATATATATATATATATATATATATATATATGCAGGTTTTGGTGTCCTCGGGTGTCTTCCCGTGTAAAAGTTGGGGTGTCTAGGCGACGTTTCGACGAGGTCTCACTCGTCATCTTCAGGCTGGTGCTTTCGGCTTCTTGTTCCAGTAACAAGAAGCCGAAAGCACCAGCCTGAAGATGACGAGTGAGACCTCGTCGAAACGTCGCCTAGACACCCCAACTTTTACACGGGAAGACACCCGAGGACACCAAAACCTGCATTCCTGTACCCGTGAAAATCTACGAAAGCAAATATATAGCACACAGAACGCTATCACCAATCAACCACACCAGACCCAAACCCAGACCCTCTCCACAGATAAATTACAGACACCATCCAGTAGCCAAACCATGGTGGCACCTCCGGATGCTGCACCCCCCTGCAATCCCTACACAGATCTGGCTGACACAGGCCACAAAACCACAGCTCGCCCCTATACACGAAGCCAAGCCAGAGCACAACTAAGTGCAGTACAGCCATCTTCTCAGAAAAACTCTTCACAAAGTTCAAGAGGTCAAGACACAAAGACTTTAGCAACTAATCCACACCTAATGACCCACCTAAGTGGTACTCAGGATATCACTCAAGAAATCACTCAAGATATCCCTCAAGTAATTAAGGAACAAAAGAAGAAAAGGCACACTAGCCTGGGAACTTCCTCTCTGCCCAGAACATTGGAGGCTATACACCACACCCCCTCAACAGTATTTATAGGAACTCAAACACTGAGATCCTGCTCTGTTCCAGTAACAAGAAGCCGAAAGCACCAGCCTGAAGATGACGAGTGAGACCTCGTCGAAACGTCGCCTAGACACCCCAACTTTTACACGGGAAGACACCCGAGGACACCAAAACCTGCATATATATATATATATATATATATATATATATATATATATACATACATACACACCCTGAAAGCAGTTTACAAAAAGAATAAAACAATAAAATTATCAGTTAGAATAGTTTAAAATAGTTTAAAACATTCAAATAATAATTAAAATCAGTAATGAACTAAAAACATCAAAACACATGTGAACATTGTACATACCTGGGTAGGTTTGCCTTGGGCCAGATTCAGCAGGTTCTTATGTTCTCATTGCCGATCGAAAGGTCGGCGGTTCGAATCCCTGCGGCGGGGTGCGCTCCCGCTGCTCGGTCCCAGCGCCTGCCAACCTAGCAGTTCGAAAGCACCTCCGGGTGCAAGTAGATAAATAGGGACCGCTTACCAGCGGGAAGGTAAACAGCGTTTCCGTGTGCGGCTCTGGCTCGCCAGATGCAGCTTTGTCACGCTGGCCACGTGACCCGGAAGTGTCTCCGGACAGCGCTGGCCCCTGGCCTCTTAAGTGAGATGGGCGCACAACCCCAGAGTCTGTCAAGACTGGCCCGTACGGGCAGGGGTACCTTTACCCTTTACCTTTATGTTCTCAGGACTAAACAAAAATGTTTCTTAGCAGGCGCCGAAAAGAGTATAGTGAAAGTGCTTGCCTAATGTCCATAGGAAGGAAGTTCCAAAGTGTAGGTGCTGCCACATCAAAATATTGATTTATTACAAATGCAGAACGAGTATTATGTGGCACCTGTAACTGTGCCAGATCTGCAGATCAATTTGGCTGCATAGTGTTGTACACATCAGAGAGGAGGTGGGGATATCTTCACCCAACATACCTTTTTGGTTTCCCTGCCCATGCAACATATACACCCCATGATCAGAATGCATGTACACAAAGTTGTTATCTCCGCATGAATGTTCATCTACTCAAGTGCAATGGTTGTCTCAAATGTCCACACCTAGCTTAAGTACAAGGGATGCGGGTGGTGCTGTGGTCTAAACCACTGAGCCTCTTGGGCTTGCCAATCAGAAGGTTGGCAGTTTGAATCCCTGTGATGGGGTGAGCTCTTGTTGCTCAGTCCCAGCGCCTGCCAACCTAGCAGTTCGAAAGCACGCCCCAAAAAAGTGCAAGTAGATAAACAGATACTGCTCTGGTGGGAAGGTAAATGGCGTTTCTGTGCGCTGCTCTGGTTTCGATGTTCCATTGCACCAGAAGCGGTTTAGTTATGCTGGCACATGACCCGGAAAAACTGTCTACGGACAAACACCGGCTCCCTCGGCTTGTAAAGCGAGATGAGCGCTGCAACTGGACTTAACTGTCAGGGGTCCTTTACCTTAACTATAAAGTGAATCTGGCTGAATCCTCTAGTCAGACTGAGATGGGTGGGACTGGATTGAACAGCAGGATAGCTTTAAAAGAGGATCAGACAATCAACAGAGACTAGTCAAAATGTCTCTGCTCTAAGTGAGGAGAGTGCTGTCACACTCAAGTCCTATTTGTGCACTTCCCATAGGCATCTGGTTGGCCACTGTGAGGATACTGGACCAGATGAGCCATGGACCTGAACCAGGAGGGTGCTCCTTATATATTTATGTTCTGTAAATGGAGATTTTGAGATAATTTCCTTGTAGGGATGTGATGTCCAGATCTGATGGCTCCTCCAGGTCATTGGCAAGGGGGAGATTTGCTGGAGGGTCATGTTCTGAACCCTGACACATGGCGAGCAGCGAGGAGGAAGTGCAGAAAAAGATCACCCACAATTTCTCATAATGCTGGAATTTCTGGACATCCGAGTATGCTGAATGTTGGAAGATTCAGGACAGACAAAATGAAGTACTTCTTCATGCAGCACATAGTTAAACTATATTATGCCAATAAAGGCTGAATGAATGAATAAAGGAATGAACGGTTAAACTATGGTTGCCCCCAGAGGAGGGAAGGATGACCACCAACTTAGATGGCTTTAAAAGGGGATTCGACAAATTTATGGAGGATAATGCTACTTATCTTATGTAGCAGAACTGTAATGATGGACCCTTGAGGCTAAACCTAATATACCACAGGGTTTTCTGAGTTTGCCCCAGAAGTGTGGGGGATGGGGCGGGGGGCAGAGAGAGATGCATTTTTTATGAATTCAGGTATGCAGATGTTTTAAAATGGCCCAGCTGCTCTCAATTTTTCACATCTGTCCTCACCCTAATGCAATTCCATTATGTAAATTCCAGCGTTTGCAGCAGCATGGTTAATGTTGCAGGGCGAGGTTCCTATTCACAGTAGAGGAGAAGATAATCCACAATGCAACAGATAATAGCCGATTGAACCTTGCAGAATACAAGCTGTTCAAGAGATGCTTAGTCCTGTATCCGAAAGCTCCAGCTGCATTTCGTTAGAGGAATGCCGGATGTGGATTCTTAGCAGGCTCTCGTAATGAATAAGCTATTCACATGTCAGTGTGGCATTATGCTTATCTTATATGTGGCCAACATATAGAAAAGCAAGCCATTACCAGGATAATTAAAAATAGAATGGAGCATCTCCTATCTGTATCCAAGCCAGAAGCTGATCTGAATCTCTTCCGTGCTAATTTAAGCACCTTAAAAAAAAACCCCACAACAATTCTGCATTGTAAAATGGAGCATCTCAGTCATGAAAAATTATGATGTGATTCCAATCTCCTCCCCCCTCCCCCCCAGAACAGAGACGATAGTTTTATAAATATAGCAGCCTTTTCCCCATTGGCAGCGGCCGAAAACAATTCCTACACATTCTGAAGGCAGAAAGCCTACAATGGCTATGAGAATAGTAACATAATAAGGCAATCATTATGTCATTGTCCTTGTGTGCAGGGAAAATGCAGGCACTGATTTTCTAATGCGCCATCCCTACCAACAATTTTGTTTAGTTCATGGCATAAGGTTGGCCTTGTGAAACTGAGGGGTAGGCCCATGGAGGCTGGCCTGTAAGGGTGAATAGGGTGCTCCCCAACCAACCTCAGGGTGCATTCAGATGTGGAGACGATTGCATTAGATTTCCTGATTAGAATTCTGGCACTTTTGTCCCATTTTCTAATGTTCCTCTCACACTGCAATACTTGTTGCATTATGAAGCTGAGGCTTTTTGACCAAGATTCTGGCATGTTGCTTTAAATTTCATTCACATCAGAATCTACTTAAGAGGGGTTTTTTAGGAACATAAAAAGCTGCCATTAGTCCATTCCTAACCCTACCTAGAGATGCCAGGGATTGAACCTGCGACCTCCTGCTTGCAAAGCAGATGCCCTACCACTGAGTTACGGCCCTTCAGGATTATGAGAGCCATGAGCTCTACCAAATGGAGCTAGGTACAAAATAGTAGATGGGAGATGGGCGGAACCGGGGGTAAAATGGTGGCTCAGAAAGGAGAGCCCCAACACCACCTCATGAGTCATACACCAGTATGAATTCCAGTAACAGCCAGTGTAGTGTAGTGGTTAGAGTAATGGACTAAGACCTGGGAGACGGGGGTTCTAGTCTCCACTAAGTCATGAAGATCACTGGGTGACCTTGGGCCTGTCACTGTCTCTCAGCCTAACCTACCTCACAGGGTTTTTGTGAGGGGAAAATGAGGAGAGGGGAAACCATGTATGCCACATTGAGCTCATTCGGGGAGAGATGGGATATAAACATAACAAATAGATAAATGTAAGTGTGAACCTTGAGTTGTTCAGGGATTCAAACAACTTAATTTGGAAGGCTGAAGAGGCATCCTTTTGTCGATATTGTTGAAACAATTCAAAATCATAAACCCTTGCAGATCTGCTGCAAATCAGCTATCAGTAGATTTATCTTTGGACCATCCCTGCTTTGTATGTTCATAATTTCGCCCGCACACAGAAAGATACTGTTTAGCTCCTCATCCAAAGGAAATCCATCTAATAGTGTTGCTGTCATGCAACCGCACGACACTTAGTTTTCAAAAAGTCCCACTTCCCAGTCTCCACTGCAGGGCCGGTTACTGTCACAGACAGAGTACTAAGCTAGACAAAGCTTTGCTGTGACCAATGCCAGATTTAGGGTGGTGCGGGCGGTTCCCCTGCACAGGGCACCAAGCCAAGGGGTGTGTGCAAATTAATAATAAATAAGGAACTATTGTGAAAACAAGAAGTATACAGGGAGCGCCAACTTTTGTCCTTGTCCTGGGTGCCATATTACCAAATCCCGTTGCTGCTGCTGTTGCTGGGATGAAGCGTGGCAATGTAACTTGCGCCGCTCAAAACTCGCCGGCGAAGTCAAAGAATGCAGGTTACAGATACAGATACAGATGCATTTCTCAACCTGCACATTGCCTGGAATTACATGCTCTTTGAATAAAGCCTTCCACGGCTCCTAATTGCTTAATTAGGGTGCAAGCTGTGTGGGCTTGCCTTGTAGGAGGACTGTCACGCTCCATCCCACAGGTGGCTGCATTAGAGTTGCGGATAATGTCGCACGTTTAGATATTCCTTGTCTGACTCACAAGGGGGCTGCCAGGCTTAATTAACGAAACTTTGCAAAGTCATTCCCAAGCCTCAGATGTGGGAGAATGAAATGCCGTTTTTGCCATCACTGCTAAAATACCCCCAGCTAAGCCGCCAACAGACATCATACCTGAGCATTCAGGATGCTGATAAGAATCGCCTTTGATGGCATCTGCACGTCAAAGTCTGGGAAGCTTTTAGAGCATAAATTCAAATGGGTTGTTTGAGGTCTCAGTTTCTAGTGTTTCCTACTGCGACTGGGGGTGCAGGCAAAGGATGACTTTGTTGAAACAGACACAAGAGATGATGGAATGAAGGAGAAATGGGCGGCTGCAGACAGTGTCATTAATGCCAACACTGCCTTAAGACCACAAGGGAGTCCGCTATCCTGGCATTTAGAAAGTAGTGAAATTAGATCCATAAATGTCTGAATATGTCTGGACGTCAATACTTATTTTTTTTTTTTAAAGTCAACAATTATTGTTAGGATGGGAGGAGAAATTTGATTCAGTTCTCATTTAAATGCAAAATCACTTAATTCACATTTTGCAAAGCAATATATGAACCGAAACATATTGCAATGCAGTTCCCCAGCCAAGTGATGTGTACCAAAAAAAAGTGTATCGGGGAGGAGTGTGCATATAAATGTAAAAATAATGTATTATGTTTGGGAAAGTTGCTTTTCAAACATGTCATGTGTATATTAGAAAAAACTGCATATAGTACATATGTGTATATTAGGAGACATTTTGCTAAAATGATGATTACCGTACCTTTCATTAGTTGTTTTTTTTTAATCACAGACTGATGTGGAAATATAGAGAACTTAATTTAAGGTTGGCAAAATGAAAAACTGAGAAAAAGTGAAAATGTTGTGTTTGCCCATTCCCACCGCAGACTCACCATCTTAAAAAATGCAGGAGACAAAGGGAGGTGGAGTGAAAGAGAAATTTGTTTTGCACTAGCTGGCATGGGGAGAGTTAAAGAAAGAGAAAAAAATGTGAAGATGTTAACTAACCTGGGACTATGAAAGAGAAAATCAGAAAATCATGTGGTATTAAGAAGCTTGCACTGAACTTTATAATCCTGGTACATGGAGTCCCCCCCCCCCAACTTTTCTTACATGTGCATCAGCATAGTTTTTTTGTTTTTTTTTTTTAAAGTGATAAGCCTGCCCCCCCCCTTAAAAGCACTAATTTATAATTACCGCCCCTCACATTCTTATTTCTTTCCTTATTAAAATGTTTATATTTGACCTTCGGGCCTCAATATACTCCCCCTGCCGAAGGGTTTTGCTGAAGTCAAGTGATAATTGTGACATGCAATGGCATAATTAGGGTAAAGGACTTTTTCTTTTTTAAAGAAAAAGAAAAGCCTGTAAAACATACATCAGATTTCTAGAGGAAGATTGAATAATCTTTAATTTGAAGTGTGGAAATCAATTGCAGGCATGAAGAAATCCTCCTTTCTTGTCAAATGAAGAGAAGCCCAGCTATGTGGTCAGTGGCTTGGGTTTAATAACGCAGAATCTGAAAGACATTAAAAAAAAACACAACTTGACAAATCTAATCTTTTAATCCTGTCTTCGTTTTTTGCTGTTTGTATACGGAATGAAGGAGATTGATAAGAAGCCATTAAAAATGTGTATGTTACTCAGCAGGGCTTTTATTCGGGAACATCTAATATTCTTGGAAATTTGATTTCTCCTCCTTCTAACAGAACACTGTCCCTTACTTAGTGTGAATCCAGTAATTCAGATTTGCATGGATTATTTTGGGCGGGGAGAGGCTGGCCCACATAGAAAACTGACTTCTTTCTACTGATTCCTGGTCCATCTACCTGAGGGCTGTCCACAGCCTCCAGGGTTTCAAAGGATTGTCTGCCCCTCTCCTCACATAGAGATGATGTTTGGGATTGAACCTGGGTCCATCTGCACTCAAAGTATGTATGTGCTCTACCACTGAGCTATGGTCTGGCTTTGGAGGAGTGGAGCGCTCAAATCTCAAAGAGAGTAGCGAGAAAGAGAAAACCTGGTGATGCGTTTCAAGGCAACGTTGCCACCTGCAAACACATATGGGGGATTTGGGTCATGTAGCTTCTTATCCCCCCCGCCCCCACCAAACCGAGGGCATCGCTACACTGCAAACCCTCAGGGGCTTGTATCCAATTTAACTATCATGGTATTTTTGTAATATTTCCATTTTGAAGAGAGCTGAGATTTCTCTGTTATAAATCCCTAGCTTCCTCCCAAAGAACTGCAGCTCCTAAAATTCTTAGTGGAGAAAGAATAACTTTGAAATCAGATTTACAACGCCGTCCTGTCTTTGTGTTACGCCAGCTGGATGAAGTTAGAAATGCTACTAAACCCCTTACACCACCATTAACTCCCACGTTATTCTGCTGGAAGGAAGTTACGATCACATATCTTTGGGGAAGTGAAAACTCTTATGCTGTTTTAGCTAAGGCAGCACTGGTGGTGATGACGATAACTGTGCAATTCTGGGGATCTGGTGCAGGAGCATCAATTTGGTAACCAGTTTATTTCTCCCCTCCCTTACCAGCATAAATTTATGGCAGCGAAAGAGCTAGCAGAACTAAATTCATAGAACTCAATCAACAATATAGTGTGCTGGGTCCGGGGGTAACCTTTGAAACACAGTCCAGGACCAGTCCAGAATCCGGAGGTTCTGCTAAGAGTCAGTCCGACAGGGCCGAGGCAGGAAACCAGGCAAAGACAGGTACAGGCAGGATCTGGCATACAGCAATGTTGCTCCCGCAACCTGGGGCAGGGTCTGTCAGCCTTTTATCTTTGTTGGGGTAACGGCAGGTCCTGATCCCCCGGCAACTCTCCTCCCTGTTTGGCCCGAAGGCGAGCACTCCCCCAGCGAGTACTCAGGTCTCTCCTTCTCTCAGACCTTAGTCTCTGCAGCTCGGGAGACGTCGGTGGGTTATTAGACCCAGGGGCTGCCTCAGCCTCCCCTGACCCAACCGGTAGTGGAGCAGCTGTAAGTGATGGCCCAGCTGAAGGCAACGAGGTAATCCCAGCATCTGGAGCCAGGGCAGGCTCAGACCTCTGACTCGGCCCAGCTGGTGTTTGTTGCAGGGGGAACCTGTGCAGACTGGGACTCTTCAGGATCAAGCCCCAGACTTGGTTCTGATGATGCCTGAGGCAAAGGATCCGGTGCAGACTGAGACTCCTCTGGTTCCGAGTCCAAGCCCGAGTCCCAGGCCATCACATATAGAAAGTTGCTCTTCCTGACCATTTCCTACATCTTCTTCTTCTTCGGCGATCACTCGTAGCTGAGTAAGATTGTCTTCCATAAACACGGTTTTAACCATGAGTCCGTAAGTGACTGTGGAGGCCAATTCTGGATCCACATGTCCTTCCACAGTGGGGACATTGGTTTCCGGGTGGGAGCTGATTACGGTGTGGATTTGCCAAGCGTGGCTTTCTCTTAGCATGTTTCTCCCTTGCGTCCTGAGTTTGAGTGTCTTCAAAGCCCATGACACCTTTGGTAAAGGCTGTTCTTCAACTGGAGTGCTTGCAAGCCAGTGTTTCCCAGTTGTCAGTGTTTATACTACATTTTTAAAGATTTGCTTTGAGACAGTCTTTAAACCTCTTTTGTTGACCACCAGCATTAAGCTTTCCATTTTGAAGTTCGGAATAGAGCAGTTGCTTGCAAGACGATCATCAGGCATCAGCACAACATGACCAGTCCAGCGAAGTTGATGTTGAAGAATCATTGCTTCAACACTGGTGATCTTTGCTTCTTCCAGTACACTGATATTAGTTTGCCTGTCTTCCCAAGTGATGTGTAAAATTTTTTGGAGACACTGTTGATGGAATCTTTTGAGGAGTTGGAGATGAAGTTTATAAGTGGTCCATGTTTCACAAGCATATATTAAGGTTGGTAGTACAATAGCTTTGTAAACAAGCATTTTGGTTTCGCTGCAAATGTCCTGGGTCCTCAAACACTCTGCACTTCAGTCGGGAGAAAGCCGCACTTGCAGAAGTCAGGCAATGCTGGATTTCGGCATAAATGTTGGTCCTTATGGAAAGAGGTAGGTAGGAGAAGTGATCGACATTTTCCAACATTACACCATTGAGTTGGATTTGTGGCACTGCAGAGGGGTTACTTTGTACTTATTGGTGCAGCACTTTGGTTTTTTGGATGTTGAGTGATAGTCCAAGCTTTTCGTAAGCTTCTGCAAAGATATTTAGGATGGTTTGGAGGTCATCCTCAGAGCATGCACACACTACGTTGTCATCAGCATACTGAAGCTCTATGACGGAAGTTACGGTAACCTTACTCTTTGCTTTCAACCTGTTCAGATTGAAGAGCTTTCCATCTGTTTGATATATGATTTCTACTCCAGTGGGGAGTTTCCCTTCAACCAAGTGTAAGATCATGGCAATGAAAATAATGAATAGAGTTGGGGCAATGACACAACCCTGTTTAACACCTGATCCCACTGTGAATGGTTCACTTTGAGAGCCATTGTTATCTGCGATTGTTGCTGTCATATTATCATGGCTACCATGATAATGCATGATTATACATAGGATACCAACAGATAATTAAGATACCAATGATCTGTGTCAGTGTTGTTAGCAAAGTGACTTAAATTATGCAGGTGGAGTTCAGAGAGCAAAGAAAACCTGATAATGCTTTATTGAGGAAAGATGAACAGAAACAGTGTATACCGGTAATTTGAGGAGAAAGGCATAGGGAAGTTTTCTCTTTCTTTCTTCTGGCCTTGTACATAGCAGGGAGACATTCAGCCATTATCCATACACACGGGATAAACTGGGCAAATTAAATTAATTTGAATTTATTTTCTTCCGAAAGAACTTTTGGAGCAATCAAGGCTCATTTTGAACACAATCTTAACTACCCTATGTTTTCCGAACCAAATTCTACCTCCAAGTTTCTAAGCTATTATCTATGAGCCTGAGTACTAGTATTAGAAACACATTTAAAAAAAAAAAGCGAGAAAAGGAAAATGATAATAAAACCATCACAATGCCTAATTCTGGAACTAATTAGTAGACTCCATGAGACTCTTGAGAGTCCCATGGACTGCAAGAAGATCAAACCTATCCATTCTTAAGGAAATCAGCCCTGAGTGCTCACTGGAAGGACAGATCCTGAAACTGAGGAAGACTCCCTGGAAAAGACCCTGATGTTGGGAAAGATTGAGGGCACAAGGAGAAGGGGACGACAGAGGACGAGATAGTTGTACAGTGTTCTCAAAGCTACCAGCATGAGTTTACCAAACTGCAGGAGGCAGTGGAAGACAGCAGTGCCTGGCGTGCTCTGGTCCATGGGGTCACAAAGAGTCGGACACAACTAAACGACTAAACAACAACAACATTATTTCACAGCAAAATCACAGAATATAGAGAACAAAAGTGCTTAAAACTGAACACCTCAAAATTGGGGGGGGGGCTCACTTTTTATTTAGTTATCTATAGAGAAATACATGACATTTCATTACTGATGTCAAATGCTGACAGCGTCTCGGTTAAATTTCATGCTGCATATTCCCAGTACTGAAGGTTCAGCAGCATAATGAAAATAATATTGATATGGTTCAGTATTTAATCATGTGCTTTCCCCCACATTTTTAAAATTAAGGATAATAAAAAATAGATGCTGAACATTGCATTTCAGTGCAATTGTATAATAACAATCTGATCAAGGGGCGCACTTGCCCATGCAGTTTTAAAAGCAAGCAAGCAAACACACACACACACACACACACACACACACACACACGAAGTTGTCTTCTCCTGGTTAGACCATTGGTCTATCTAACTCAGAAGTTTGTATCTCAGGGGTAGACAATGCAGCATCCTCCAGATGTCACTGTGGTATAGCTCCCATTAACCCTGACCATTGGCCATGGTGGCTTGGGCTGATGGAAGTTGGCATCCAATAACGTCTGGAGGGCACCACACTGGGTATCCCTGGTCTACACTTACTGCCAGCAGCTGTCCAGGGTTTCAGACAAGGAATATTTCCAACCTACCTGGAAAAGCCACGGATTGAACCTTGGACCACTGAGCTATGACCCGCCCCCATGCAGTGTGGCTCTTAAGTTTGCATCATCAGGGGGAGGGGGAAATCTGCTGCTCACAAACCTCACAGAAAGTCGTGTGTGTGTTTTACAGACAGCAGCTGATCAGCCTTTCAGTGCCGCGTCTTCCCAGTTACCAGTTCCAAATCTATATTTTATGGTGCGTATCACATATACTTATATCCCCTGTGCAGAATCATTAATCTGCTCCCTGGCTGTGCAAGCTACTTTCTGAATATTTTATCATCTCTCATTCTACTTCCAAACTAATGTATATTTACAAATTCAGCCTCCTACGGGCAGACCGATATTGTTTTCTTTCTGCGTTTGAGTGCCAAGGCACAGGCATCCGATATAGATAGAAGCATCTATTCCCAGCCACTTTTGTTGAATAGAGAGAACCAATCCTATCTCACGCTGTGTGGAGGAAGAAGAGGGGGACAGGGACAATTTGCATAATGCAAACGCAGGGGAAATAGTCAGCAAATGGGGGGGGGGGAGCAATACATTGCTACATACCAAAGGGCGACTTATCTTTCAGCAAGCTCTTCCTGAATCCAAATAACACTTCAGTAAAGTGGTATGGAAGTGATTTTCTCCCATAGTCTATACTAAGGTTACCAGATGTCCCCGTTTCCCGGGAACAGTCCCCGGATTTACAAATCAGTCCCCATACAAAATCCTATCATTCCTACTGAAGTTGAAAAGTGTCCCCGGATTCATTGAAAAAAATCTGGTAACCTTAGTCTATACCCTTATTCACTAGGCACTCACAGGCAAAGAATACCTAGGATACATAGGAGGTTTTGCAAACAGCAGATCTCCCTCCAGCTTCAAATGCAGCTTATCCAGTTAAAAGGTTAGGAACAAGACAATGGGAAAAACCATAGACCAGAGATTCCCCAAGTATGGTCAACTGGCAGTGGTGGCTGGTGCCCATTGGAACTGGTGGGGCAGAAGGTGCAGAGGCCAACAGTAGGTGGAACCAGAGAGTCAATGACTGGTGGAGCCACCTAATTCTACTTTTGTCCCATCCTCCTCCTTCCTGTTGAGCTCTGTAGGAGCGAGGCAGAGACTATGGAGGAGGAAGTTGACAGGCAGTGCCACCTCATTGGACTTGTTGTAAATAAGAAGGCAGCTGGGCTTGGAGGAACCAAGACTGAGGATGGTGAGGAAGTGTCCCACTTGCCCTAATGGACTGCCTTCCACAGGGTCTACAAGCTTCTTTCAGGTGGTCCATGACAGTGACTACAGTGTTTTTTGCACCATGAGGATATAAGAAGAGCCTGTTGGATCAGACCAATGGCCCATCTAGTCCAGCATCCTGTTCTCCCATCGGTCAACCAGATGCCTGTGAGAAACCAATGGGCAGGACCTGAACACAAGAGCACTTTCCTCTCCTGCAGTTTCTAGCAACTAGTATTCAGAAGCATTGCTGCCTCCAACTGTCTTATCAACTTGTCTAATCCTTTCAAAGTCATCACTGCCTCCTGGGGCAGTGGGTGGGAAGAAGTCCTTTCTTTCATCTCCCCTGAATCTCCCAACATTCAACTTCTTTGGATGTCCATGAATTCTAGTATTATGGGGTGGTGGGGAATTTATCTCTCCACTCTCTCCACGCCATGCATAATTTTATAAACTCCTATGGGTCACCTCTTGCTCGCCTTTTCTCTAAACGAAAAATTCCCCAACCGCTGTAACCTTTCCTTATAGGGGAGTAGCTCGGGATACAAATGGATTGTGGCTAATGTCATGTGTACTTGACTTTAAACACCAGTGGTAGGAAGTGCGCTGGAGCCAGAGAAAGCAGTAACGTCTACACAGCCTATGTTCCTGGATCAACACAGTGGAGCAGTTTAGTTGTTATGTCAAACCATGCTTTTCCTTTACATAAATGAGTGACAAAGGACCTTGCGTTCACATGCTCATTCCTCCCTTTACACACAACCATTCCTTCTCTCGAAACAAAGCTTGAAGCAAACCAGTAGCCAGTGGCTACTGGTCAATATCCCCTTCATGGATCACTGCCTTGCCGTGGCGAAGGGGCTTGAAGAACTCAGAGAAGCTATGAACTATGCCGAGCAGGGCACCCAAGATGAACAGGTCATAGTGGAGAGTTTTGACCAAACGTGATCCACCTGGAGGAGGAACCGGCAAGCCACTCCAGTATCCCTGCCAAGAAAACTCCATGGACAAAGACAACAGGCATATAAAAGTTATGACACTGGAAGATGAGCCCCTCAGGTCGGAAGGCGTCCAACATGCTACTGGGGAAGAGCGGAGGGCAAGTACAAGTAGATCCAGAGCTGATGAAGCGGCTGGGCCAAAGCCGAAAGGACGCTCAGTTGCGGATATGCCTGGAAGCGAAAGGAAAGTCCAATGCTGTAAAGAAAAATATTGCATAGGAATCTGGAATGTAAGAACCATGAACCTGGGTAAGTTGGAGGTGGTCAAAAATGAGATGGCAAGAATAAATATTGACATCCTGGGCATCAGTGAACTAAAATGGACGGGAATGGGTGAATTCAGTTCGGATGACCATCATATCTACTACTGTGGGCAAGAAACCCGTAAAAGAAATGGAGTGGCCCTCATAGTCAACAAAAGAGTGGCGAAGGCTGTACTGGGATGCAATCTCAAAAAAAAAAAAAAGATAGAATGATCTCGATACGAATCCAAGGCAGACCTTTTAACATCACAGTAATCCAAGTTTATGCACCAACTACTGGTGCTGAAGAAACTGAAATTGACCAATTCTATGAAGACTTACAACACCTTATAGAAGTGACACCAAAGAAGGATGTTCTTCTCATCATAGGGGATTGGAATGCTAAAGTAGGGAGTCAAGAGATAAAAGGAACAACTGGCAAGTTTGGCCTTGGAGATCAAAACGAAGCAGGGCAAAGGCTAATAGAGTTCTGTCAAGAGAACAAGCTGGTCATCACAAACACGCTTTTCCAACAACACAAGAGACGACTCTACACATGGACATCACCAGATGGGCAGCATCGAAATCAGATTGATTATATTCTCTGCAGCCAAAGATGGAGAAGCTCTATACAGTCAGCAAAAACAAGACCTGGAGCTGACTGTGGCTCAGATCATCAGCTTCTTATAGCAAAATTCAAGCTTGAACTGAAGAAAGTAGGAAAAACCACTGGGCCGGTAAGATACAATCTAAGTCAAATCCCTTATGAATACACAGTGGAAGTGAGGAACAGGTTTAAGGATTTAGATTTGGTGGACAGAGTGCCTGAAGAACTATGGATGGAGGCTCGTAACATTATACGGGAGGCAGCAACGAAAACCATCCCAATGAAAAGGAAATGCAAGAAAGCAAAGTGGCTGTCCAATGAGGCCTTACAAATAGCGGGGGAGAGAAGGCAAGCAAAATGTGAGGGAGATGGTGAAAGATACAGGAAATTGAATGCAGATTTCCAAAGAATTGCAAGGAGAGACAAGAAGACCTTCTTAAACGAGCAATGCAAAGAAATAGAGGAAAGCAATAGAATGGGAAGAACCAGAGATCTGTTCAAGAAAATTGGAGATATGAAAGGAACATTTCGTACAAAGATTTCCATAATAAAGGACAAAAGTGGAAAGGACCTAACAGAAGCAGAAGACATCAAGAAGAGGTGGCAAGAATACACAGAGGAATTATACCAGAAAGAAATGGATGTCCCGTATACCCCAAGTAGTGTGGTTGCTGACCTTGAGCCAGACATCCTGGAGAGTGAAGTCAAATGGGCCTTAGAAAGCACTGCAAATAACAAGGCCAGTGGAAGTGACGGTATTCCAGCTGAACTATTTAAAATTTTAAAAGATGATGCTGTTAAGGTGCTACACTCAATATGCCAGCAAGTTTGGAAAACTCAGCAGTGGCCAGAAGATTGGAGAAGATCAGTCTACATCCCAATCCCAAAGAAGGGCAGCGCCAAAGAATGCTCCAACTACCGCACAATTGCACTCATTTCACACGCTAGCAAGGTTATGCTTAAAATTCTACAAGGAAGGCTCAAGCAGTATGTGGACCGAGAACTCCCAGAACTGCAAGCTGGATTTAGAAGAGGCAGAGGAACCAGAGACCAAATTGCAAACATGCGCTGGATTATGGAGAAAGCTAGAGAGTTCCAGAAAGACATCTACTTCTGCTTCATTGACTATGCAAAAGCCTTTGACTGTGTCGACCACGGCAAACTATGGCAAGTTCTTAAAGAAATGGGAGTGCCAGATCACCTCATCTGTCTCCTGAGAAATCTCTATGTGGGACAAGAAGCTACAGTTAGAACTGGATATGGAACAACTGATTGGTTCAAAATTGGGAAAGGAGTATGACAAGGCTGTATTTTGTCTCCCTGCTTATTTAACTTATATGCAGAATTCATCATGCGAAAGGCCGGGCTGGATGAATCCCTAGCCGGAATTAAGATTGCCGGAAGAAATATCAACAACCTCAGATATGCAGATGACACAACCTTGATGGCAGAAAGTGAGGAGGAAATAAAGAACCTTTTAATGAGGGTGAAAGAGGAGAGCGCAAAATATGGTCTGAAGCTCAACATCAAAAAAACGAAGATCATGGCCACTGGTCCCATCACCTCCTGGCAAATAGAAGGGGAAGAAATGGAGGTAGTGAGAGATTTTACTTTCTTGGGCTCAATGATCACTGCAGATGGTGACAGCAGCCACGAAATTAAAAGACGCCTGCTTCTTGGGAGAAGGGCAATGACAGGCCTAGACAGCATCTTGAGAAGTAGAGACATCACCTTGCCAACAAAGGTTCGTATAGTTAAAGCTATGGTTTTCCCAGTAGTGATGTATGGAAGTGAGAGCTGGACCATAAAGAAGGCTGATCGCCGAAGAATTGATGCTTTTGAATTATGGTGCTGGAGAAGACTCTTGAGAGTCCCATGGACTGCAAGAAGATCAAACCTCTCCATACTGAAGGAAATCAACCCTGAGTGCTCACTGGAAGGACAGATTGTGAAGCTGAGGCTCCAGTACTTTGGCCACCTCATGAGAAGAGAAGACTCCCTGGAGAAGACCCTGATGTTGGGAAAGATGGAGGGCACAAGGAGAAGGGGGCGACAGAGGACGAGATGGTTGGATAGTGTTTTCGAGGCTACCAGCATGAGTTTGACCAAACTGCGGGAGGCAGTAGAGGACAGAGGTGCCTGGCGTTCTCTGGTCCATGGGGTCACGAAGAGTCGGACACGACTAAACGACTAAACAACAACAACAACAACAAACTGGTCAATATATTGCCTCCACTATCAGAAGTTGTGTGCCTCTGAATACCTGTTGCTTAGGATTCATGAGTCAGAGATGACTATTGTGCTCATGTCCCACTTGTGGGTGTGCCCTAGATATCTGATTGGCCACTGTGGGAACAGAATGCTGGACTAGATGTACCTTTGGCCTCATGAAGCAGGACTCTTGTGTTCTCAAGAACTACCTAAAGGTAAAGGGACCCCTGACCATTAGGTCCAGTCGTGACCGACTCCGGGGTTGCGGCGCTCATCTCGCTTTACTGGCCAAGGGAGCCAGCGTACAGCTTCCAGGTCATGTGGTCAGCATGACTAAGCCCCTTCTGGCGAACCAGAGCAGCGCACGGAAATGCCGTTTACCTTCCCGCCGGAGCGGTACCTATTTATCTACTTGCACTTTGACATGCAAACTCAGCCAGTTTCTCCAAGAACTTGCTGAGACACCTTGATGTTTAGCCTTGGTTCAGGAGCACAGTTTTAATCTCCTTCCCAGGTGCTGACTCTTGCCTTGTCTTGCCCTGAGAATCAGGAACTACTGACTTCCCTTTGCTCACGCCATCACCCTTCCTCAGTGGTGGAAATCCCTGTGGATCATGACAGTCTAATGGTAGGGCTGACTCTCAGCTGGCTTAGATGGGTAGAAGCTGCCCCTCTGATCTCCTGACCACGCACCACACATGGCTTTGAAGGCCAATTGTTCAGGGATTTAGATGTCAACTGGTGGGACAGGTTCACAGAGGAGGATGTGGTACTTTTGAAACACTGGTGTTCTGCAAAGGCTCTCTCAATGACAAATGCTGATTCTGGCTAAGTAGGACAATTAGTCTTCTCATTCTTGTTCAAATTTCCTTATGTGTCTAGCTTGAAGGAAGCTCCCACTCCACCAGCTGTCATCTGCACCCAGCACAAAGGCCAGTTTCTTGGAGGATAAATTTAACTTCTAATGAGAGCAAAAGCAAATTTATTCCATACACTGTGTGTGCTGTTCTAAAATTGCTCTTTAAAAGCTTTTGAGCCCAGCATAAAGCAAAGACATGTGACAATGTTAGAGTCTTTTCCTTTCTTTTCTTGGTGGCCTGACTGTTAACTAAGGCATGTGTATTTTCTATGGAATTAAAGCATGCCAAGAATAGATTTGTGTGATATGCAAAAAACCAAAGAAAGAAGCTGCCTGACTGTTCTTTCTTGGGACATTTTAACAGACACTAGATACTCTTGTTACTTTGATCCAGAATAGATTTGAAGCTGGTTTCTAGAGATGAAAGTATTTTTGTTTTCTATTATATTACTCCTGTTATTGATTGACCAACAGAAGGCTACCTTAGCTTTGCCTTCATATTCTCCGGCACACAATTAAAGGGACACCATCAAAGCTACACACGCACACACTCCTTCTGAGATTTCACTTTCTACTTCAAATCAAATATTTTGTTTTTCATACGAATAACAAAGACCCTAGAACTGGTATCCCATAATGGCACATGATTCTTCTCCCCATGCCAAGGTACCTCAGAGGAAAAGGTGGGGAGGTTGATTTACATATAACACTGCAATCCTATTTCCACTTTCCTGTGAATGAGCCCCACTGAATTCAATGGGAATTACTTCTGAAGTCACATCCACACCATTTAAAAGCACATTTATAGCATACGGGAACTGTAGTTTACCTCTCACAAAGATACAGTTCCTGGAACCCTTAACAAACCACAATTTCTGGGAAGCTTTAAATGTGTTTTAGATGTACCATATGGGTGTGATCTGAGTACAAGCATGTATAAGATCACATTGAAAATGTCCCTTCTAAGAGCAAAGGGAAGATCATCATCCTGTTTCAGGGGGAGATGACATCGTCCTGTCTCTGCCCATTAAAATGGTTTTGGTTTGTCTGGACAGTTTGATTCTGCTGCTTTAATTAATTTGCTTCTTGATTAACTGATTATTTATTACATTTTATACCATCCTTCTGCCAAGGAGTCAAAACCTTTAGCATCACATGTAACAGGGCAGGCAAATGCAACTAGGGAAAAATAGTTTTATTTATTTATAAAAAATAATGTACTTGCAACCAACTCACATAAAATATCAAGGTGGTATACAGCGTTATTTTTCTAGAGAAAGAGGTGTTGGAACTCACCGTGTACGCCTCCCTTGTTCTCTTATAATGACAACAGCGCCCACCTGAGAGGTTCTGGAACTGGGTTCTGGTGAGATCTGGCTGAAAAAAGCCGTGGCAGTATACAACAATGTATATAAGTACAATGAAACATACTATAAGACTGGCTAATCGGGAAAATTTAAATAGTTGCATAGGCCTGTTGACATGAAGAGGTCTTCAAGAGACAGATGAAAGTCAAAAGTGAGGGTGCCTGCAGAATCTCTGCCAGAAGTCTCACAGCATGGGGCTGGCAACAATCAGTGACTGATGTCTAGTTGAGGCCAGTTGGGCCTCTGTGACACAGAGGACAACTAACAACGCTCCTCTGGATAACCTCTGTGACTGAGCAGGGATGGAATGGCTCAGACCCTTCCTGAAGATACCCTGGACTGAAATTCTTCAGGGCTTTGTGTGTTAACAGAAGAGCCTTGAATTTGGCCTGGTGGCATATGGGCAGCCAGTGCAGATGTTTCAGCAAAGATGTCACATGCTGTCAGCACAGCTTCTCCTGCTGAGCTACAAAGAACATACTTGGAGGTACGGCTGTAGGAAACAGCTCAGAGCATGCTCAGATTGCCCCTTCAAGGAAGCCCTATTAGGTCAATACTGTGGCTGCTGGTTAGCCTCATAACAAGAGATGTAGTAGAAGCCTTCATAGTAGGGCTGACTTTCAGGCAGCCTGATCATTCAAATTATTTTTTCTGATTAGAGACACACAGGAGGGGCGGGGCTCTTTGCCATAGCAATACTTTTGGATTAGGATTGGCCGAGTGCTGCAGAAACCTCTATGGCCAGAGAAGCATGGCATGGTCGGCCAGTTGGTGTCAAGGAAGGACAAGACCTTTTTTATGTACGCCACTACAGCAGCAAGGATTCTTCTAGCAAAGTATTGGAAGACACAAGAACTACCCACATTGGAAGAATGGCAGACGAAAGTGATTGACTTTATGGGACTGGCAGAGATGACTGGCAGAATCCGTGACCAAGAGAAAGAGACGGCGGAGGAAGACTGGAAGAAATTCAAAGCATATCTTAAGAACTGTTACAAAATTGAGGAGTGTTAAAATGTCAAGGGGAAGGAAGATGTAGAATTACAGCTGAAATTGTTTGATGATTTAAGGTGAAACTGAGAAAGAGAATAAGTTTAAATTTAATTGGCAAAAAGGGTTGCTGAAAAAATGTAAAATAAGGATGCAAAAAGGGTGAGGTATGGGGAAGTCTGAGAAAAGAGGTTTATGAAAATGAGCTTAAGAAATTATATTTGTGTGTTTGTTTGTTTTTTCTTTTTCTTTTTGATGTTTGTATGTTGTTGTTGTCTGGTCTTAAAATTTGGAAAATTAATAAAAAATCATTAAAAAAAAAAAGGATTGGCCGAGTGCTGCAGAAACTGCTATGGCCAGAGAAGCATAGACAGAAAAGTTCTTTGAGTTAAACCAAGTACAAAATGTGTGTGCGATAGGAAAGCATGTGGCTTTGAGATTTATTTATTTTTGGGGGTGGGGTGGGTTAAAATTGCTACACAATTTCCTTGGGAGGGCCGTACCCCTCTGTTTGAGAAGCCCTGCTCCAAATGAGAAAACAAGAACTGGACATTTTGCAGTGACAGAGAAATGCACTGGAAAGTGTGGGATAATGACTGCTTGATGCAACGGTCATATAACCTCCACACACAGAATCAGAAGGAACAATCAATACATAGCTAACACCATCTAACCTCCCTGCAAATGTTCTGCAAATGCTCAGGATGAATACTCAATAAATAAATGGTCTGGGAATGACCCCAATAGCTAACGCCTGGCACTTCTTAGCTCAGTTGATAGAGCATAAGATTCTTAATCTCAGGGCCATGGGTTCAAGCTCCACCTTGGGCAAAGGATTCCTGCATTGCATGGGGTTGGACTAAATGACCCTTGTAGTTCCTTCCAACTCTACAATGCTATGAGTCTGTGCTCTGTTACCTCACCCAAACAACACTCTTGTCTTGGAGTTCTAACATGGCGCAACCACGGTTGGGTTGACCAGAAGCCTATAAAAGTGTGTGTGGAGGGAGAATTAAAAGCTTCTTGTTAAGCAGCAGACAAGCAGTCTCCTCCAACAAAGACATGCCTCCTTCAGTGGTAATGCGATTCATTTTCCTCTAAGAAGAGAAGACTGATATTTCAATACATAAAGAGAGCCATTTGGGTGACATTTAACTAGCCTCAAACCTCTGGCTTCCTCACTAACCTAAGATCTGCCTTGAGGCTTTCCTGGACAAAAGAGGCCTTCTCCTCCACAGGACTTCAAAGAAACTAGGGAACTCCTGCTCTACCCCCCCCCCCCACAAAGGAGAGTAAACTAGTCAGCCACTGTGTCAGAAATACAAAATCAAAATATTATGAATGCAAATTTAAGAAATGAAAAAAAAAATGGGGGGGGGGGGAGAGAGAAAGCTCCTCACATGGAAAAGTGCTCTGCATGTACAGTTGGAGTTTCTTTCTTTTTTTAGTAAAAAAAAAAGACCCTGAAATGCAGACCTTGAATTATTCAGCAAGAAGAGGTTAAAAGGGGGGTGGGGAACATAGCAAAGAAGCTCATTATGTTTGCCTTGATTCATAGACTATTAGGTATACAAAAAAGAAAAAGGAATTTGGTTACGCTTGCTTATCTCCTAACCTTATAAATTTGGGATTAACAGATCAAAGGAGGATTTGGTTCAGCTGATGGAAAATGTGAGATCTTTTAGAGCAGCCTGGTCTCTCCCTCTCTGTCCCTCATGATCAAATGAGCTCAAGCAATTGGGAGAATAAACGGGGTAGGTTTTGCCGTTCTTTTTTCCAAGCTGGTGCGCTTCTTAATTATTTATGTGTGTTTCAGTTGTGTCGTACAATACACTTAACGTGCAAAATTTAAACAGCAACAGGTATTAGAAGGGAGGGCTTGACTAGCGGTATATGAGCAATATTTATGGCCTCATCATGGGAACCAAAAGGAAAAACTCTAGAGTCTGCAGTAATAGGAGGGGGTTTAATTGCCATCGTGATCTCGTATATCACATTACCAAAGCCACAAGCTTGCTTCTGGAGTCCCAAGGGTATTGTTAGATCCTGACATGCATCAGGAATTTGCCCATCCTTAGCAATTCTTCATTGCTTTAGTAGGGCTGCAAAACACAGGAGGAAAATTAAGATGAACGTGAAGGTTTAAATGGGAATGTACACTGGATGTGCATTTTGGACCACCATAAAAACATGTAATATGTATTGATGGATCATGTCAGGGGCCCATCTAGTTAGTTATCTGTCTCTGACAACAGCTAAGCAGATACCCCAAGAAAGCTGTCATGTTTACACCATGTATTTAAAGCACATGGCTTTCCCCTAAACAACCCTGGAAACTGTAGTCTGTTAAGGGAGTGAGGAATTGTAGCTCTGTGATGGCCAAACTACAGTTCCCAGGATGCTTTGGGGGAAAGCCATGTTCTTTAAATGTAGGGTTGCCGTAAGTCCAGAATTTCCCAGACATAGCCAGAGTACAGCAGTTGGAAGCAGTGTCCAGGCGGAAATTGCTGAAATGTTTGGGAAAATCCAGACATATGGTAGCCCACGTCTAGATTTTGACGAATTCCTTAAAAATATCTCAAAAACTTCTTTTTAGAAATTACAAAAAGAGCTCAACAACTTTTGTGTCCAGATTTCAGATTTTCACTTTTTGAAAATTGGAAACTCTAGTCAAAGGCTCCGTTCTTAGCTGCTTGGTCAGTAGCCACAGATAAACAAATGCCTTCACAACATGTTTAAACACCTTTTCTTTCTTTTTAAAAACCTAGCTTGTGTTTCATTCCACTTTCGCATGACCTTTAGGGTTCATGGCTGTCACATTTATTGGACAGCCTGGCTAAAACTCCCCCTATGTTTCCACAAGCCTAAAAAGGTCACATAAATGCTGACTGCTGCTTCAAAAGTCAGGCTAGGCCAACCACCTGTGCTCCTTAAGATGAGTTGCTGTGACTGGGTGCAAGAATTGAGGTTGGAGGATGTTAAAGGAGCATCATTCCTTCTCCCAGAAAACTCAGGTAGTGAGTGCCGCTTGAATTGTAGTGAAAACGGATCAAACGAGAAGCAAGCAGGAGCTATCAGTATGCACAGGGGGAACAAAAGGGTTTTTTTAAAATATATAATAAGAATTAAGAGCGCAAACACAATGCTGACATATCAGAGGGGGAGTGGAATTCCCTGTTTGGAAAGAATGACTGGCTAGGAGGAGCAGTCCCTTTAGGAGGCAGAATGTACTGCAACATTTTGTTGCAGGTTTCACTTGTCTTTATGATATTCAAGTGGCATGGTGGGGTGCAGGTTTGCAGGGAGAAGAGTGAATGGTTCAGAATGGTCTCCTCCTCACTTCCGTTCATGGAAACCTCCACTGGATCTAAGCACTTCCTGTTCACAGAAGGGGTTTGGGAGCCAAGTCACAGGTTCAGCCCCTGGCATCTGTACCCAAGGTTTACCCTCTCTGGGAACTAGTTTGGACAGTCACAGTAAATCCATACACTGGCTTGCTGTGACATTCAAACTGAGCCATAGAATGGCCAATGAACAGTCCGTGACCAGCGCTGGATTACCCAATCAGCAGACTGGAAGCTGCACAGAGTGGCTGGGGCAACCCAGTCAGACAGGTGGCATAAAAATAATAAAATTATTAGTATCATTAAGCACATACTTAGGGCACCAGCAAAGCAAGGGCAGCAGAAAGAAAGAAAAAGATTTTTATTTTATTTAAAAAATAATTTTACATTTGATGTATTTTTAAATAAGCAACAAAGTAATCATCGTGGGGGGCAAATCATAACTTGGTTAAACTTCCTTCACTCCACCCTGTTGCCACATTTTTCTGTTCTGTTTTTATTACTTATTCCCACCTAAACCAGTGATGAAGGAGGATCCTACTATCATAGATCAAAATAGTTTGAGGAAATCAGATACTGTCATGTGTTGCAACAAATATATGTTTTCCTTTCTTTTTAAATTATGATTTTATGGTTTAGTGGTGTTTTGTTTGGAATTACCGGTAGATTTGGGGAACACCATCACCCTTTCAGTGCTTAGGGCCTCTAAAGGTCTTTATTCAACCCTGACAGAGACATTGCATATCTTCCACACAAATTTTGTGCGAGCACACACACACGCACACAAAATTGGGTTGAATGCTTGAGAAACTGGTCATTTGGAAGAACCCCAAGTTAATACTGTCTTCCAGCATCAGGCCCTGCTCTTCATTTTGTAAGTTGATAATTCAGAACTGGCTGGTGGGATTGTTGTCCCCTGGGCTTCAGGGATTCACCCGTGGAATGATGACAAAACCCATATTGCAAAAGAGAGAGAGATGCACTTGTGCTGGATGGTGAGAGTCTGCAAATATAGAAGTAGTTTCCTCTTTGTTAGCAGCCTTGTTGGCAGGCAACTGAGCGTGGATAAACTATGTGAGGATTAGGTTTCATTCTCTGAATGGCATCATTCAAAGAAAGGCGCAAGGTGAAAGGTTTAAAATCAAAAGAACAGTTTGCTTTCATAAGCAGCTAGCGGCGTTTCTTCACCCGGCGAACGCTTGCTTAGCCTCACAGACACTTTCGGGCCTTTCGGCAAGCATCTTTGCCTTTCCTCTGTATTAGCATTATTTCACCCGCGTTAATAAAACAAACTCTCATACCAGACATTTTGAGAAATGCTGAGTCATCAGCCCCCTTTCCCCTGGGGCAGACATGGACTGGAAAAACCGAGCTGCCATGTGACGTTCAACGCAAGGAGAGGGCAGGGTTTCCAGAGGCTTCACCACCTATCCTGAAGGAGAGCCCTGCTAGATTGGAGGAAAGTTGTCTAGTATCCTGTGGTAATTCAGATGCCTGTGGGAAGCTCGGAAGGCAGGTCATGAGCAAAGACATTGCCTGCCAGCTTGCTTCTGGGCTCAATTCAAGGTGCTCACATTCATGCTAAACGACTTAGGCCCCAAATATCTAAAAGGTCACCTCCTTCTCTATAGAGCTCCATGAATGTTAAGATCAGGAGAGGGGGCCCTCTTGTTAGCTCTTACCGCCGCCCCACCTCTGAAGTTTGGGTAGGGTGTGTCTTGGGAGAGGGCACTGTCTGTGGCAGCCCCAAAGTTGAGGAACTCCCTCCCCACAGAGGTGCACTTTTGGTAAATGCTGAAGATGCGCCATTTTACTCCAGCCTTTGACACCTGAGAGGTGTGTTTTCAGGTCCACCCTATTCCCATGACTGTACAGTATTCTGTTTTAACTGGGGGGTTTTCAGACTCTGCAAGTGTCCCTATTTTCCAGGGATAGTGCCAGATTTACAGAAGCTGTCTCAGTTTCTGATCTGATCCTGGAATATCTCACTTTTCCTTAGGACATCCCTATTTTCATCAGAGAAATGTTGGAGGGTATGGAGTTATCCGACCCCTGAGCCATCTGAAGGCAGCCCTGTAAAGGGAGGTGTTGTAATGTTTAATGTTTTATTATGTTTTTATATATGTCGGAAGCTGCCTAGTGTGGCTGTGGATGAAGTGTAAATAGTACAGTTGTTGTTGTTGTTGTTGTTGTGGAATGGGACGGCCCTATTTTCATCAGAGAAATGTTGGAGGGTATGTTTTTTCATTCTGAATTCTAAATGGGACCTGTTGAGAAGCTTAAATATAGTCCAAAAATAATGCAGAGTAGGGGGAGGTGACAAAAGTGGCACACCACATTCCACCAGATCACTGGCCTATTTAGGAACAAAGGAAGCTGAGATCAGAGGCAGCATGAAGAGGATCTTCATCCACCTCATCCAGCCTTCTCCCCTCCACTCAGGTCCTTCTGTTATTACAAACACATTTTTCAGGGGTCTGATTTTACACACTGAAGTAGCACAGGCCCCCCCATGCAACAGTTCAAAACTTCGCTGTGTAAGATTTGGCCTTCTATCTTCCTTTTGGGGAAACAGCGTACAGAATCATTATGCAACGCCTTGTTACTTAATGATGCTGCTTTTCAACTTTCATCACAGCGAAAAACAATGGCCGGCCTGTGGTGAACGACAACAGCCGCGTCCACAGAATAAGCTCCCTCTATTTACTTTATATCTGGTTTTCCCTCTCATGTCAGTGCCAAGAACAAGCGCACACCACAGATTTTATATCCTACAGTTAAAATTCTAAGAAGTATTACTGGTTGCTTTTCTTGGCAATGCAACAAGACGTACCTCCAGCACGCAGGTAACTGGATATGGCATTAGTCGATGCAATTTGCTGAACACAGGGAATGCTTTACAGTGTTTCTTGGTTCTGCTAATAAATAATGTAGCTTTAGCCTTTTTTAGACTCTGTGAGTGTGTACACGCACACGCACACGCACATGTAGGTGTGTGCATGAACTGCTGGCTTCATATTTTAATGCCATGTTCTGGAAAAAGTCCTTGTGTCAGAGGATTTGGATCCCCCCAAAAGCCAGCATTAATAGCAAAGAAAAATGTGTCAGCAGACAACTAGTTCCTTTTCTTTCTTTCTTTCTGTATTTTTTAAAGGCTCCTCTGTGAAGTGATTTAAGAAGCATGAATGTATTTGAAAAGTAATGACATTTAATAATAATAATAAAGTAACCCTAGGAAACAAAAACAAAGGAGAAGGAAAGCTACAGCAGGCAGCAGCTTTACTTTTGTGGGGATTAGGAATTCAACACTGGGGGAACGCGAACCAGACAGAGAAACGGCAGAGACCTAAATTCCAAGGCGGTTTTTCTACTGGAGGCACCACACAAACCCACGAAAACAGTCTCTGGCCAAAACATGTCACTGGCTGGACAAGAAACAAGAATCAATCAATAACGCCCGTCAAGCCCACTCTGTACGTTGCCCAGTTGATTTCCTCATTAGGGCCCCGTGGGCAGGATCATAACTGATTGTTAAACCACTCGGGGAATTGCAGCTCTCACAGGGGAATGCGGATCTTATAACAACTCTCAGCATCCTTAACTAGAATTCCCAATTTACAACTGTTTGATATGGTTCAGGGGCCCTGACTTGGGCCCCAGGTTATGGGTGCCCAGCGTGCATGCCATGATGTCATCACGTCACGCACCCTGCAGCCTCAGAACCTGACTTTGTGATGTCTCGGACGTGACTTCCAGTGCTCTGCGAAGCACTGGAAGTTGTGTCGGGGGCCCTTGGGCTCCTAGGGCCCCCTAGAGATGGTGCCCTGGTATCGCTTTAAATGCACAGTACAGAGGAAGCCTAAGATGCTCTCGATTCTAAATAGAATCACTCAGGGCCAAACTAGGTGACCATCATTCATGCACGTATGGCTGGTTCTTTACCTAGTGGTAGAGGAGGCCCTCCATATTCTGGTACTGGAATCAGTGAGGCCAAAGGGTTAAAGCCCTCCTCCCCTACCCATCAGGATCTCAGTGTAGATTTGGTGGGGGTGAGGTGGGGTGGGACCCAGGGCCGGCCCAGGACATTTTGCCAATAAAGTGGTACCTCGCTTTAAGAACAGCCCTGTTTACGAACGATTCGATTTATGAACTCCACAAAACTGGAAGTAGTGTCCTGGTTTGCGAACTTTACCTCGGTCTAAGAACGGAATCCGAACGGTGGAAGGGCACCGGCGGTGGGAGGCCTCATTAGGGAAAGTGCGCCTCGGTTTAAGAATGGTTTCGGACTACTGGAACAGATTAAGTTCGTAAACCAAGGTACCACTGTAGAGGCAAAGCAGAAAATGGCCTCTCCTCCTCTGTGCAACCTCCCCCCCAGTTGTCTGCCCCCCCCCCCAGCCACCAGGTTTTATGAAGTGCACAGCAGAGGAGGCCAATGAGTGCAAAATGCCCTCCACGGAAGCTGGATCTGGTTGGCACTGACCCCCTACTCTTTAGTTTTTAAAAACCGATCAGCAGTGTGTAACAGAGAAAAGGGTGGAGGCTGTGGACAGTCATCATAGCTATAAAAAATGGAGTGTTACTGGTGTGCATCTATTGGAGTGTGTTTGGTTGCAAACTGCAGTTTGTTAAGGGTGCTAGCTCTACAGTTCCCAGGATTCTTTGGGAGAAGTCAAGTGCTTTGAACATATGGTGTGTATGCTGCTACTGTGCCAGAGCTATTGTGAGTGGTCCTCTCGTGATAGGGGAAGCAGCACTGGGGAATCTGAGCCTATAAAGTCCCAGTGTACATGTTACAATTGCTTTATTTTTATTTGTTTTTCTGTTTGCAGCTTCTTTATCCACAAAGATGCTCCAAAAGTTTCATCTTGGAAGTGTGGGGGGAAATAGCTCCATCTACTAAATGACATTATCTGGCTTATTAGTAAATTGTGTGAAACGGCATCCTTTTTAAAAGCTCTACTGCTATAGTTTCATACCTTGGACTCAGTACGTACATATTGCAAAGTCTTGTATAAACACATAAAAATGGTGGCAAAAGGCATACACATTCTCCACACTTACTGGTGAAGAGTTGGGTGTGTGGGTGGGTGTCTGTGTGTAATTACAGCTGTCTTGGTGCTTACAGACCCTTTCACAATCACCAGCTGTTTTCTATTTTTAGTTGTGCATAGCTTGCATTTTACAGCTTGCGATGCTTATACAAGATAAAATTAACTTAGCTCCTTTACAAGACTTTCGCAGGTTGGGGAGGGGATTGTCCTCTTGGAATTAGCAAGGGCCAGTAATAATCCTAAAGCCACCTATTTCAAACCCATGGATTTGGGTAGTGATCCTTTGCAACAGAACTTCCTTCCAGGTGACACTGAGCCTGTGCCAATAGACATCTTCAAACGAAGGTTCAAGATGTCTCTGTCTATGCACTTGACTTGTATTGTTTTATAGATATTTTCTGTTGCTGTTTGCTGTGTTTTTATTATATTCTTGGCTTCTTATTTGTACAGCCGGAGTCATTAACACAGTGCCCATGGGCACACATTCACCCAAAAAGTTTCCCTGATAACCACAGTACCTTCTCTTCTAGCTGAATTTAGGCTTGAAAGAAGGCGCCCTTGACTCCGAGAGCTCACAGAGTTGCAAAGCTCCATGGTACAGCATCTGTTTGTCCCTGGCATCTCCAGCTAGTGGTTAGAGTATCAGACTAGGAACTGGATGGAAAGCAGGATTCTAGTGCCCATCAAGTCATGCGTTTCCCTGGGTGACCTTGGGCCAGTCACTGTCTCTCAACCTAACCTACCTCACAGGGTTGTTGTGAGCACTGAATGAGGATAGGGAGAAATGTGTATAAGCCATAATATTGAGCTCCTTGGAGGGGAGAGGGAGGATATAGATGCAATAAATAAATATCTTAATTAATAAATGATTTTGGTATCTCCTTTTTTTCTACTGAAGATCAGTTTTCCACATTTCTCCAAAAGTTTGTGTGGAAAAACCGCCCGCACAAAAATTCATTGGCATTTTTACTGTGCATTTCTCATAATATACATATTGTCACAAGCAATTTTGCCCAATACAAGTGTTATTTTCAGTGATCCATATTTATGCACACTTGCTCCTAAATATATGCATTTTTATACATTTGTGGGGGGAGCAGTGCAAAATTGAAATAAAATTATTATTTTGAATGACAGCTGCGTCAAAGTTTGCATATTGCTTCGGAGAAATGTGAATTAGGCCAAATTTATCTCCCGCCCTTAGTTGCTAGCCTTTTAGCCATAGCTCCCTTCTGCAGCGCTGACTGAGATGCTCCATTGCGATGCTTTCTGGCAAGCACGATTTCTCGAGATGCAGTAAGGTAATTCCATAGCATTTCACTGAATAAGCAACTCCCAAATCCCACAAAAATGAGGTTTACATTTTTGTTTGCAAATTACCCTCCCCTTCAATAGATGCTTTCTGTAGAGATATTAACTACAAACGCTTTTCACAATGCCTCTGGTGAACCACAATGCACATGCACAATGTGGAGTGGAGCTCAAATTTGTTCAATTCATGCAGTTTTACGCAAAAACAAACAAACAATCAAACACAAAGGGGGGGGGTTGGAATGCCCAAGCTGATTTAGCAAACACTCAAATTATCTAGGCCACCCTGAGATAAGTAGGCTCTTTTGTCAACACATTGGTCACTTCAAGTGAAAAGAAAGCTATTTTGTTCAGGAGAGGTAAGGAGGAGCTGGGTTCTTCAGCCCCAACAGTACAGGGTCATTCAGTTTAAAAGCTGATGAGAAGTCGCCAGGAAAAGGACAACAGCACTTAAAGAATAAGTACCACTTAGGGTTGCCAGACCTCCAGTTCTGACCCAAAGTCTCCAGGTTGACTGGCCCCCTCCAGGTGGCAGGTGGCAGGCTTGAATCTCCAGGTGAGAAATAGTGCCTTTAATTTGAGAGAGAGAGCGCACTTGCAAGCTTCAGCCCAGCAGGAGTTGACTGCAAATTATAGCACAGACGCTCTGGGAGATCTGCCCTCCTTTGCCCCTTTCTCCCAATTAACCTCCATCTCCATCAGAAGGGCACCATGTTAGCCATCCTACATACACCTCTTCCCGTAAAGCTGTATGGCAGGATTAGCTCCATGTTTTAGCAGGCCCTCAGCATAGTGCCCTCTGGTGGGCTCCTCTTACACTCCCTCCCCATTAAGCTCTTGAAATTCACTGGCGGCGACAGTAGCAGTGTTCCAGTGAAGGCAAAAGCCTGCTGGATCAGGCCCAAGGCCCATCTAGTCCGGCACCCTGTTCTCAAAGTGACTAACCAGATGCCTGTGAGAAACATGCAAGCAGAATCTGAGCACAACAACACTCTCCCTGCAATTCCTAGCAACCGGTATTCAGACACACATTGCTTCCAAGAGTGGAAAGAGATCAAAGCAAACATTAGAAACTCACATATATAAGCTAGGTGCAAAATGGTTCCTTAAACCAGGGTAGAGTCATCAAAATGGAATGCCTACTTGCCATTTTGGGGCCAGGCGGACAGAAAGTTGTATTTTTCAATACAACGTTTGCGGTCCTGAAAATTATTCCGATGGTGCAGATAAAATATAGTGGATAGAATTCTACAGGATGTGTTGCTAGTGTGTGAAAACAGTCAAGATCCAAGGATCACCAGGCATGCACCTCCAGATGGTGGAGACCTGAGGTCCGGGCATTTTTACTTGGTTGCAAGTCCCCGATAGACAGGTGCAAAATGCGTCTGGCACGCTGATCATAGCATTTTTCATGCAGCCCCTGAAGTCTGCAATTTAGGGATAGGAAATTGCTGGTGGGGAGGGATACTTAACCCTTTACATGCTGGCCATTGCTCCCCTCTCTCATAATCACACCCCCTCGGGGACAGATTGGGGGAAAGGAGCTCCCGAGCGCAGGGTGGGGGGAGTGCCAAAAATTCAGAGAGGAAAAACTGTGGTCAAGGAAAAAGCTAAGCATCTCCTTCCCAATTGGTCCTTTCCCACTCCCAACTGCAGCCTCCAAAGATTGCCTTCATTTAAACACACACAAACACATTGCAGGAACTTATAGTACAGAATATGTAAACATCTAGATCGGCTCTGGGAACCAGCAGAAACCAGAGGGCTCTTTGATAATTCCTCACTTTTTAGTGGTAGCTCTCTCCCCTCTACTTCTGGGTTGGTGGTATATTGCAAAACCAACCCTTTGAGTTCTCTTGATGGGGTCATCTCAACAAGCCTTTAATAGAAGCAGTAGTGAATGAGCTGCCCAGCTCCTCGCCCTGTATCCTTACACAGCCAGATCTCTCATCCTGCCATGTTTAGGGATATTATGATAATCACTGAAACTAAAAATGGCTTTATTTGCTCAGACTTAAAATATAAATTCTACTACTGCTTCCAGAAAACCGCCTTAGACTTATATAAAGAGCCTCTCAAAGCAGCCAGTAATTAATCTGTGATTTATCCTTAACATCGTCGAACGATCAAAGGCGGATACATATTTTGAAATGAGCAGGGGACCATAGAATGCTCGAGACCCAGCTAATATAGGGAATTATCAAAAGACCTCCCAAATGAATTGAGTTAATTCAAGCCTCCTTGTTCACAATTAGGCCATTATCTTAAAATCTGCAGTTCAGTTCCTCACCATCACATCTGCGCTCAAAAACAGACCCTCACGGGTGTTGGAGAATGGGGGGGGGGGGAGGTGAAGATTTCTAAATCCTTAAAATTTCCACATCTCCTGCTTTTTTTCTCTCTCTAAAAATGAACAAATGTGTTTAAAGAGATACTTCTTTTAATGTGAGATTGATGCTGTCTAACCAAATTCTTGATGTTGCTTCCATTGTACAGCAAGGTATGCTTTGAGGAAGGGGGTGTGTAGGGAACCAGCTTGTGTTGTGATAACAAAGACACAGAAAAATAGCTCCGTCTCCGCTTTCAAAGGGACAAGCTGTTTTAATTTCCTCTGAAGAAGCTCATTACAACATGATGGGCAAAATGTCAGGAATAATTAAACATAGAAGGGGGGGGGAAGCTATTTGGAATCAATGGTCTGTTTGTGAGGACCTCCCTCCAAAAAAAATCTCTATCACCTGACAGGAATATTATTATTATTTTTGGACAATAAAGCCTCTAAGTCTAAGACAAGAAATGTGCCACAAACATATTCTCCCACTCCATTTGCCGAAAGAAACTTGAAAGGAACTTAACGTTGGAGCAGATGGAGGTGCAAAACATCATTCACTCTCATGCTCACGCACAAATCAAGCTGTTTTGTGTGACAACAGAAGGAGCAAAGCTGTCTTGTGAAGCTCAAGAGTCAGTGGCCTTCCTTTGGTTTTATAGGGGTGGGGGTCACGCCTCCCGCCAGTCCTCAGGTCACGACTCTAAACATCAGTCCATCAAGATAAGAAGGTTGCGACAGATGATATTAATTACCTGCCCTTTCAAGCCATCCCTGTCTCACATGTGGTTAACTCTTCATCATGTTCATCTCCAGGACAATAAAAATGTAGGGGTGGGGGGTGGGGAGCTTCCACCGGGTTGCTTTGGCACAAGGAGTCAAGACCCTCACAGTCACAAAAACCTTCCCTTTCGCAGGCATAGACTGTGGTACAGGGTGAGTTTTTCTGGGGGTAGAAGAACTACGTGCTGGGGACAACCTCATGGTTCCTTGGAAGCCTAGTGTGGTATCCTGTTTTCCATGGTAGCCAACCAAATGCCTCTAGGAAGGAAGTTCATTAGCTGGGCATGAAGGCAATATTACTCCTCAGCAACACTGGAACTGAAACGACGATGCTTGCAATAAACTACCTGAACCAGTGGGGTGTGGCAGACAGAAAGCTAATGTCCCCCCCCACTTCTCTTTTAGCAACTACAGTGGTACCTCGGGTTACATACGCTTCAGGTTACAGACTCTGCTAACTCAGAAATATTACCTCGGGTTAAGAACTTTGCTTCAGGATGAGAACAGAAATCGTGCAGCGGCAGCGCAGCAGCAGCAGGAGGCCCCATTAGCTAAAGTGGTGCTTCAGGCTAAGAACAGTTTCAGGTTAAGAACAGACCTCCAGAACGAATTAAGTTCTTAACCCGAGGTACCACTGTACAGGCTTCCTCCTAGCCTTTACTTCCTGCTTCTTCTCCAAGTTCAGTCAACATCAGTATGAGCAAGCATGTGTGTGTATTGACTCTATTTTGGCCACATGTAAAACCTATACTTGGCAAGGTCCATATAATTAAAACTATGGTTTTCCCAGTAGTGATGTATGGAAGTGAGAGCTGGACCATTAAAGAAGGCTGATCGCCGAGGAATTGATGCTTTTGAATTATGGTGCTGGAGGAGACTCTTGAGAGTCCCATGGACTGCAAGAAGATCAAACCTATCCATTCTTAAGGAAATCAGCCCTGAGTGCTCACTGGAAGGACAGATCGTGAAGCTGAGGCTCCAATACTTTGGCCACCTCATGAGAAGAGAAGACTCCCTGGAAAAGACCCTGATGTTGGGAAAGATTGAGGGCACAAGGAGAAGGGGACGACAGAGGATGAGATGGTTGGACAGTGTTCTCAAAGCTACCAACATGAGTTTGACCAAACTGTGGGAGGCAGTGGAAGACAGGAGTGCCTGGTGTGCTCTGGTCCATGGGGTCACAAAGAGTCGGACACGACTAAACAACAACAAAAACCTATACTTAAGGTTCTTTTTGTTTGGCACACGTAATAAAAGTTTTCTTTATCCCTTCAACTGGCAGTCTTACCAGTCAATTTTATTTCTCCACACCATTGCAATAGATTTACCAAACTTCCAACAAGCATCTGGTATTGAGTGACATACGGCCTCTTAAGCCTAGTGGTTCATTTAGCCATTGTGGCTAATAGCCTCTGACAGACCTATCCTCTCTATGACTCCTCCTTTAAAGTCATCTAAATTAGTGGCCATTCCTCCATCCTGCGTCTGGCTTCACAGCAGACTTCTAACTCCAGTGAGGATTTTAAGGCCACATCCACACCAGACATTTAAAGCACTATGATACCGTTTTAAACAGTCATGGCTTCCCCCAAATAATTATGGGTGCTGTAGTTTGTTAAAGGTGCTGCCTGCTGAGAGTTGTTTCGAGACACCCCCCCCCAATTCCCCTCACAGTTTTTGTGAACTGCTTTGCGTTTTTTCTTTCTGTTTTACAATCAAACAGTGGATGGATTTTATGAAATGAATAAAATAAGCAGATAAAATAAAACAAGTGCTATGATATTTAAGGGTGGTTTAGAAATTAATTGCTATTCACAGGGAACTCTGGGAACTGTGACAACTTTCTTGTTTCATTTGTTCCAGATGAAAATAATGACCTCATGGACCCACTCCCTGGGCTTAGATGTGGGTATGGACATCCAATGTGCTGGCACTGATGGGGGGCTGATGTTGACATGTTGATTTCAAACATCTAGTCAGATATTCGGCTACAGGCCTCTTCTCTGGCTAGAATACCATGACAAACGCCTGAGTAAAGAGATCAGGCCAGGAACATGCATGTTTCTCTACGCTTCCCTCTCCAAAGATTGTGGCAGAGGAATTCAATTTATGCCAGGTCCCGGTTTCCTAAAAGAATAAAGAGTCACAAAAAGTTAAGCCAAATGGATTAACATTTAAAGGAATGTGTTTCTCTCCGGGACATTGGCTCCCACAATCTGGTCTCCTTGTGTTTATAGCGACAGGTGCAGGTTAGCTCTTTATCTACAGCAAATCAACCAGGGGAAGAAACTACCGCCATCTATAGTACATCTTTTAAAGGCTAGATAGCAAATGTCAGAACTATTTGATCTGGTTTCAGAAACCAACTTTCAAGATTTTGCAAGATTTTACGTGCATGTATATATCTACACACACTTTGAAAAGATTTTAAAGACAGATTTCTTTTTTAAAGAACAAACTTTTATGTGCGTATAAAATGGGAAAGCATGCTCAAAGTCTTGGGCAAAGAGAAAGCAGAGGAGAGAGCTATCTGCAGTGCACCATAAATCTATCCAATTGTGTGCCAGCAGCTGGATCTTTTTATGTGTGACATATGCTCTTGATGCTTAAGATCAACAGATATAGCTAGATTTATTGAACAACACAAGCATTAATTGTGTCTGGTCCAAAGTCCAGAAATACTTGATAACATACAAAACTCTTGAAACGAAGACCTATATGCTTGGAGTATCATACTGACAGATACCAGGGTATGGGCAGGATTGGCCAAATTAGGATCAAAAGGGTTGCGTTCTTAGAATCGGGACTGAGTCAGAAGCCTTGGCAATATATAGGGCCAGGGCACTGTTTCGGAAGGGGAATAGTCTCCATACCCAGTCAAGTCAAGTCAAGTACTTTATTACGGTCATAGACCAGCATAAGCAAAACATCTTAATAAATAGCATAACAGTATAAATCTAAGCTAATAATTATTAAATAAATAGGAGAAAGAACCAAACATAGATTTAAACATATACCTAGAATACTTAATTAAGCATAGACAATGGGTGAGTAAAAGTTTATAAGAAAAATTAAAAGATCGGTTAACACAGCTATATGGGGTGGGTTTCAGAAGTGTGGATCTAACAGTTTA
Organism: Podarcis melisellensis; assembly: GCF_964234715.1. Classification (NCBI taxonomy): domain Eukaryota; kingdom Metazoa; phylum Chordata; class Lepidosauria; order Squamata; family Lacertidae; genus Podarcis; species Podarcis melisellensis. The sequence goes on along the minus strand of NC_138540.1, from coordinate 35,116,309 downwards.
GGACTGAATTGTAGCATAGGCCATTCTTCGTTGAATATCTATCATGGCAGCACAAAATCTGGTGACTGAATATGTGACTTCTGGGCTCTCGTCCTGTAGTAATAGGGAGATGTATGTTCTTCTGAACGCCCAGGAAACATATATAAAATGGGCTGGATAAGCCTAGTTCAGATGTCTACTGGCAATGAAGAAGGGCATGCTCGTTCGTTTCCTGCTGCCCAGAGCCACACGGGCATTTCCTCTCCTCGTAAGGCATCTCCTATAATGGCCTTTCTACATTGCTGAAGGGAGGGCCTGACAACGGGCCAAAGTGAAAGCCCTTCATTATTTTGGTATTTCGAGATTAGCTATGTATGGCATTTGGGAAGTCAAATATCTTATAGTTTCGCTAATTAAAAATTTGGTGGACCTGGCTAGGTCTACCTGTTGTTCTATATCTACCACACGCTGTTAAATATTGTTTTTTGCTTGTTCGTGCCCCATGTTGAGTTGGATTTGTGGATTGAATCCTAAAGTTGCTATTATATTTTCCACTGCTTCTTTCCATGTGGACTGAAATTTGTCTATAATAGTCAGGGAAGCAAGGCTGCTCAGAAGGAAGGCTAGTCTCAGCCAGTAATTAAGAGTGGCGAGCCACACTCTTGCCTCAATTCTTATTAATCCAGTTTCGAGGAATATGGTTGCGTTTGTCTCCATACCCATTTTCTGAGTTTCAGAAATTGTATGTTTATTTCTCAGGGACACACACACAGTCTGGCCAGATCTCTCTCTCTCTCTCTCTCTCTCTCTCTCTCTCTCTCTCTCTCTCTCTCTCTCACACACACACACACACACACACACACACATACATATATATATATATGTATATGCGCACTGAATGACTATTATCCTCTTATAGACATTCAACAGGGTACCATAAGCATGGCACTGCAGTAGAAGGCTCTACCACCAAACTATACAGGTTTGGTTCCCAATCATATGGAGAAGGCCCTCCAGCTATAAGTGCAGGGACTCTCTACAAATATTTTAAGGAATGTGCATAGATAGGAGACAAAGTCTGTTGCCACGATGCCACCCATAGAGGATCAGGATATCAGTGATTACTAGCCAAGATGACTACACCCTTGTGCAAATTAACTGAAACAAACAATGTAGTTTATTGTACAAAACTCACATATACATGTACAAAACTCACATATATATACATTAGTAACGTATATGACCTCCGCTATTTTTAAGCAGCATTTGAACACGGTTTGGCATGAAGTCTAGTAGTTTTGAACAGTCACTGTTGATTTTTGGATCCCTGTACCACACTTGAATTGGTGCCTGAATGAGCTTCTCCATAGTCATACAGTCTACAGCACAGAGGTGAGTATTGAATATAGCCCACAAATTCTCAATGGGATTTACGTCCGGGGAATTCCCTGGCCAATCAAGTACCTGTATTTGCTGCTCTGTCATGAATTTCTTTACCACTTTCAATGTGTGACAGAGGGCTAGGTCAATATCCCAGTACCATCAGAATACCTCTTTTCCAACTCTGGAATAACTCTCTTTCGTAGAACCTCAATATATTGTGGCGAGCGCATCATTATTTCTATTGGCTGCAGGCTTCCGACACCATAATGATCAACTGACTTTTCGTGTTTGTTTTGAGTACAGGATTACGAGTAAGATAGAAAACATGCTTTGTTTCAATTAATTTGCGCAAGGGTGTATGTCCCCCACTGTCAGAGGAGACAATACTGCGCTAGATGGGCCAATGGTCTGAATTTGTATAATGCAACTTCCTATGTTCTTATGATTAGTCAGTCCTTTGGCATGATCCAGCAGCGTTCCTATGATCTTATAACTCTAGTGATGTTATCCCAAGCTGCTCATCTGGAGAAAGTATCAGGAGAGAGATAGAGAGATGTAGCCTGTAGTCACTCATATGCAATAACGCTCCATCCCTTTGCCCTGCATGCTTTGTAACTAACAAGCTTTGCTAAGAAGGACAGTGTGGTTTCCTTTCAAGCTTTCAGGTTTACTGCTGGTGATGCCCATTGGCGATGGAGCATTGTAAAATCCTTGCTTGAAGCAAACTTTCAACACTGGCTTTCATCCATGAGACAGATAAACAGCTCCAAATGATGATGGTAGTTTCAGTAGGATTGCACCAATAACAGGCAGGAGACTGGCAAAGATTTTTGAGATCTATGGAGATATGGTACACATAATCACTTGCTGAAATTGGTGCGCATACTAATTTCTTCTGCCGTGCTTAGTACATGTGAGCAAACAGGTTTCCAAGTATCCTGGCCTTCACTGCCAGAAGAGGAACTCCAGCTCCCAGCTCGGCTTCTGCCAAAGACTTTAATGCTTAAATAAGAGTGGTACATAGGCAAGGCACAGTTACAAGGTACAGCAGGTGTGCAAAAGGATGAGATACATAGCTAGGTGCAAGCTAAGGAGCTAGTCCAACAAGCAACATGTCCCTTGCACCTTGCTTCAAAGGACAGGACAGGCACAACACTTAGCATAGCAAATGGCTGTAGTCATGAGACTGGGCAATCCTCAGGGTGGGTTGAGCTTGCAAGGTGGGTTTGTGCTGGTGTTTCCGAGTCCTAGGAGATGGAGGCAGGATCAACACTGGTTGTTGAGAAGCAGGTAGAAGAATCTGACCCTGAATCTGAACATATGGGCCATATAAGTTCCACAAAACATCAAATGTACTTTTCAATGTGGCTCCCCTTAAACATCTATGTAATAGGATAAAATGTGCACATAAATGCATTTATTGGTGAAAATAACATACAGAAATGCATTACATTAGGGAAAATTGCTTTGCAAAAATGTATGCACTGGACAAACCTGCAATAAAAATGTGTGTAGTAGAAGAAATTCACACAAAAATGCTTATGAATACTAAAAATAAATAAATCTCAAGCTGATGTGGAAACATACAACACTGAACTTACGACTGAAAAAATGAGAACCCAAAATTGACATATTCATCCAAACGTAATGTCAACTGGGTTGGTTCACCTTTTAGTATGAACTGAATCAAATTCTTACCCTCTGTCCCTAGCCCTATTGAGTACAGTGGACGCTCGGGCTGCGAACGTGATCTGTGTTGGATGCACGTTCGCAACTCGCGTCTGCGCATGCGCGAGTTGTGATTCGGCGCTTCTGCGCATGCGTGAGCGCTGAAACCCAGAAGTAACCCGTTCCGGTACTTCCGGGTTTCGGTGGTCCATAACCCAAAAAAACACAACCTGAAGTGGCTGTAACCCGAGGTATGACTGTACTGGCCTGTTCGGAAAGGAAAACACCTTGTGTACGATTTTTTTGGGTGGTGTCAAAGTAGCAGAAATGACTGCTCTGACCTCCAGCTTAATGTGGGGGATGAGGAGAAGCCGTTTATGTTGGCATCATCCGATTAAATTCTGTACAGCTCAGCATTTTCCCGCTTGCAGAGATGCATTTTCAAAGCGGCGAGTAAGAGATACAAGTATAAATCCTATTATTTGCTATCAGGCGTGCTCAACATCACCCCCACTGCACACGCCTTTGGAAACACAGGCCGTAATCTCAACTTGCCTACGCGCCCACTTGTAGGAGCAGACACGTCTGCCAAAAACATTAGAGGCCTGTGTTTCAGTTTCCCTGCCACTGCTTTCTCCTCCTCTCTTCCCTGGCAGGATTATGTTTGGGTCTGCTGGGTAGTTCTGCTTGTCAAGAGACGAGCTACTCCTACATATCCCGGTCTGATTTCTAAAGCGAATGTGTGTCTCCGTGCAAGGATAACGACGAGGACGTCTGGAAAATCGTTTAAGGAAACTTCTTTAATAGCTGCAGTTCTTTCTCGCTGCTCTCAAAATGGTCACCTCCCCAAGGACAGTGGCAGGAACAACCAATGCAGCAGCCAGATTACTGGATGGTGTTCCATTTAGAACTTGTGTCACCCTTGTTTTAAAAGCAGCTGGGTTAGTTGCCAGTCGTCCCCCCTCCCCTCAGTCCCAACTCAAGGTGCTCACATCAGCATTTAAGATTTGGGACCCAATTATCTGAAATAGTGCCTCCTTCCCTACAGGTGTTAAGACCAGCAGAGAGTCCTTTCTTGGTAGCTTCACTGGCCTCAGAAGTTTGAGGAGTGGCCATGCTGGAGAGCATTTTCTTTGTGGCAAACCCTAAGTGGTGGTTTTTCCCTCCGCACACAGAGGTGCCCGTGAAACCTTTATTATGAAGTATCTGTTGCATGCTGAAGACACACCTCTTTACCCTGGCCTTTGACTCTCTCCCGCTCTCTCTACATTAGAGCTCACTCACCCCCCCCCATTTCTTTTGAAATTATTTTATTGTGCTTTCAATAAGTAAACACATTAGCCAAGGAAGTTATCTCTTCAATAGCGTATGTCGAAACAATTGCATTACACTTCCCTCACTCAGCAAAGAAACATCATAGGCAGAACCACCGTGACAAATAATTTAATTCAAGCAAAACTAAATCCTCCCCCCTCAACCAAATGACTTTTTGGTTCCAAGTGTCGTTAAGAATGAGAATGTCCCATTACGCCTCAGCAGGTAACTGTAGCAAAGCAAGAGCAGCTTAAATGCAAAACATAATACATACGAAAATATATTAAGTCTGCCAAAAGAGTCGTTTACTTTAAAACGTCCAAGGCCTCATATAATGTGGAGATAGGTCATTAGTTTTATCATTAACAAAGGAGATAAAATCATCCCACTCTACTACAAAGTAATCATTCTTTGCTTGCTCCCTAATTACTTTCAATTTATATTTAAGTTTTTTCCACTCAAGGTACCCTCCAAACTCTCTCATAGCTGTAGCTGAATGCTGCGCCCTTTAAATCTTTACAGGATCTCATAATAGTTAAATGAACAGCTGTAAGCAGCTCACCCCATTCCTTTGATTGCATTTGTTTAAAAATGATGTGAATATTGCACTTTTAATATATCCATAACCCACCCTTGGATCTTGTGGGTCCCAGAACAAAAGCAACAACAGAGTAAAAGGAATCAAAAGAAGAAAGAGTAAACAAAAAGGTTATAAAAAGGAGACAGGCAGCACGTTATTATAGTCTGCAGAATTAATAAGATGGTAAAGCTTCCTGTGCATGTTTTGGTTCAGTATGAGAGAGGAAGGGCTGTAGCTCATCGGTAGAGAATCCGCTTTGCATGCCAAAAGTCCCAGTTTCAATTTCTCAATGTCTTCAGGAGGGGTTGGAGAGACCCCAGCCACATTCACACCATCTATTTAAAGCGCTATGATACCACTTTGAACAGTTGTGGCATCCTCCAAAGAATTCTGGGAGCTGTAGTTTTTTAAGGGTTCTGAGGGTTGCTCAAAGACACCTAGCAACTCTCAGTACCTTTGATGAATGACATCTCCCAGAATCCTTTGGGGGAAGCCATGACTGTTCAAAGTAGTATTAAAGTACTTTAAATCGATGGTGTGAATGTGGCCTAAGTTGTGTAAGTTGGTTTGGTAATTGCAAAGAGCAACAAAACTGAGTACTCAAGCAGCTCAAACGCTCCTGGAAAAGTCTCAAACATTTACATAAATATTCCAAAAGAGGGCCAGCCTAATTAAACAACCTCTCTCTTCCTTATCATTCCTTCTTATGCCCATCGATTTTCTTTTCTTCTTACTCCTACAGATTACACATGAATGTCCCCTGCATACAAAATTACATCCTGGGTCAGATTAATTAAACTCCCTGTTGTGGCCAGTTGATATTTTATAAATTGTTGTTTATCGGGGTTCTCTTTCTTCCTCCTTTCTTGCTACTTCTACAAACAAAACATTTTTTTATATCTATAAAAAGAGAGACCACCACCAAAAAGAGGCCTGTGGCTTGTATGGAGGTGGGGGAAATACCCCGCATGAAATACCCAAATACCTTTTGTCTTTCGAACCGGCTGGAGTTTTGAGCCGTTTGGGGTTCTGAGCTTTTTCTGGCATTATCAGGTTAGAACAGGACAAACACATGAATGCCTGACATCAGCACTAAACCCAGCAGGACGTGTTACTTTTTCATTAGAATCTTTGAGCTTGAGATCAGACACAGGGAAAGATTAAAACAAATATGAATTTAATCAAGGGATTCTACGTTCCTGGTGTGGGAACAGGAACACGCTGACATAAATAGAGGGCCGAGCACCAGGGCATCTAAACCATATCAAAGGCGGCTTGCTTACCACTAACTGCTCAGATGATCCATATCATAACAACAAAAAAGAAAAACAATTATTTATTCTTTTTGATGTTTGTGGCTCAGAAGTAACTTCCTTTTTGAAGAGTGCAAGGTCAAAGCCAAGTTATTGTGTGTTTCTTTTTCCAGGTTTTTCCCCCTACTTCTTCTTCTTCTCCTCTCTTTTCTTTCGCATGAAACTTTGTCAGTGAGGGGCTGAAAGTTATTAGATTGTATGACCTACATTTGGGATCTGTGCATGGAAGCAAAGAGACGCTGGCTTCTTTTGTGGGTATAATAACTGGGGGGGGGGCTGGGGGCAGGCTGGGAAGGTGTTAATTGTTAAAAAGAAAAAAAGAGGACTGCAAATTACATCCTTATGAAGAATGAGATGATTAAAAAAGAGAGAGGAAAAAGAGAACAGGGGAGTATACGTTCTGAAATGTAGAAGTCCATAGCCCATCCCTTTCCCCTGAAACATACTGCTGAAGCAATGGGAAGCCAAACCATTGTTTGACCACCTGGGCCCTTTCCTCATGCTCCCATTCTCAAACCTCCCTCTCCTTCCAAGAGTGTTCTGACTGTTCCCTGGACTTCCTGTGTCATGGGTTGCCTGGATGTAGAAGACTGGTGGGAGGCTGGGGAACCTCTTGCTGTGACTAGCTCCCCTACCCCTTGGTCTCCCAGAACACACAGAGAAATGAAGAGGGCGGAGCAGAGAGAGACAAAACAAAGCAGCCTTAGGCTGCTGGGAAAGCAACCGCAGAAGGAACCTTAGAGAGCAGTGAGGAGGGCAGGGACCTCCAGTCCTTGAAACTCCTTCACTGATGCAAGATCTATTGGGAAGAATTACTGTGATCGCTAAGCCTGCATTATTTTGTTTTCTTTGAATAAAGAGTTGACTTCACAGACACAATGGGTGTTTTATTGCTGACCTGCTCCTGACACCCTGGTTTGCAACAAACCATAAGCCCTCTTCAGGCATTTCTCCTCTGTGCTAACGCTTGAGGCAGGGGAGAGGAGCATGTTAGCTCCCACCCATCAACCATCTTGGAGCCCTGTGGAACTTATGAAGAGCCCTGCTGGGCCACACCAAAGGCCCATCTAGCCCAGCGTCCTGTTCCCACAGTTGCCAACACAGTAGGGAGAAAGCAGGACCCAAGCCCAAGAGCCCTCTCCTCTCCTGTGGTTTCCAGCAACTGGTATTCAGAAGCATGCCGCCTCCAAAGATGCAGGTAGAACATTGTCATTGTGGCTAGCAGCCATGGACATCCTTATATTGGAACAGAGAGCCTACACCGGCTTTTCTCAATGTTGCCCTGCAGATGTTTTGGCCTACAACTGATTTTGTAAGCTGCTGTGACAGATGTTTTGCCTCAGAGAAGAGTTTGGATTTGGATTTGATATCCCACTTTATCACTACCCTAAGGAGTCTCAAAGCGTCTAACATTCTCCTTTCCCTTCCTCCCCCACAACAAACACTCCGTGAGGTGAGTGAGGCTGAGAAACTTCAGAGAAGTGTGACTGGCCCAAGGTCACCCAGCAGCTGAATGTGGAGGAGCGGAGACATGAACCCGGTTCCCCAGATTATGAGTCTACCGCTCTTAACCACTACACCACACTGGCTCTCAAGAAGCAAGCTCATAGCAGTATCAGGTAGCCTGGCCACTGGTCAGGGATGATGGGAGTTGTATCGTCCAAGACAGATGGAGGGCTCCAGTTTGAGGAAGGCTGGTCAACACAAATACAGAGAGTTGTAGAAAGTTGACCTCCAGTTCATGAAAGTCAACTGTCCCAGCTTGAGGAAGCAGGTTTGTCCATATTCTCTCTCTCCCAGCATGTTGATTTGACACAAAAGACAAGTGCCTGGGTAGAGCAATAGTTTGGCATTACATCTCAGCTGAGTTTGGCATTACATCTCAGCAATAGTTTGGCATTACATCTCAGCTGAGAATGCTCTGTTTCTCAGGCAAGCTACTGTTTGTTTGAAGAACTGTGAAGTACAGACCAATTCTACTTTGTAGCAAACAATATTTCCCCCCAAACTAAGTGTTAGAAAACCCTATGGTTTGCTGTGAACCAGGTCTGATAGATAGGCTGTTGTAGCATGCAAGGGAAGGAGACTGTGTGAGCCCAAGACCTGCTCCTTTTGGTCAAACCATGGTTTGGTGATTTATCCATAATGGCCCAGTTTGGATGTTAATCATTATTTTTAAGTGAGCTCCAGTGACACCACACACATTCTTTATTAAGGCCCCAAGACCCGAAAAAACAATTTCGAAAGCAAAGTACAGAATACGGAAAAGACATTACTAGGCAGTCACTGTGTTTTATGCAAGACATGTGGATTTTTAATTCTTACTACCTCCAAGAGAAAATTTTGCCATGGCTAGGGTTATTATTATTTTTTATCTTCAAGGAGATACTTGAGATGAAAGATAACAGAGTTTCCAGGTGAATTTACCAATGAGGGCTTAATTGATTGGTTCCAGGAACCAGTGACATTGGTTTATGTGGTCCTTGCCCAAAGACAGTGCCAGTACATGTTTTTGTTCCAACTTCTTGGTAGCTGAAGCACACCTATGAATTAAAATGCAGAAAACACTTCATTTTTATATACAACAAGATTAACTTGTCGCCACAGTGCTGGAGTGACTGCCGGTGGTGGCTCAGACCAGCCATGACCCTGGGCTCATATTTGTCTTCTCCAGGGGATGAGACTGAGGAGTCAGGAGAAGAGCTGAATCCAGGACCAGCCCCAGAGGTATGTCTGCAAGATGAGTGCTCCTCTGGATCAAGGATGTTCCATTGTCATCCTTTGTCTCGGAAGACTCGGGGGGGGGGGCTTTAAAACCAGAATCTGGCTATATTTTGTCAGCTCCAACGCCCCTGGCTCAACTCAGGGCCTCTGGCTGAACCTTGGCAATGTGCTAGCCACATCCAGGATATAGCCCTGGGGTGTGGAAAATGGCTTCTTTGTGCAAAACTGGCTGCCAGTCACCTCATCCTGCACAACTGGAAGGACAGAACACCCTACCCATTCCAAGATCCAGCTCACTTATCCATGTGTTACACCTAGGAACAGAGCAAATTTTAAAAGCAGCTCCAGAAAGATACCTACTATGCTATCCCATACTACAAAGGTTGGGAACCTCAGGCCTGAGGGTCAAATGGGGCCTTACAAACCTTTCTATTTGATCCTAGGGAATCTCCTTGTTTCACATTCCTATTTCCCAGGCCATGCCCCTCACCGGCCGTGCTTTGTGCCACCCCATAAGGTCTCTTATATGGAGACGCCAGGGATTGAACCTGAGATGCTCTACCACTGAGACACAACCTTTCCCCAATTGTGTTTCTATCAGGAAGTGAAGGATAGCCTCCCCTTCAGATCCTGAAGAGCAGGCAGCAGGGAAGGCGACAGGACCTGCGCAGTCCGACAGAGCCCAACGATGCTGATGCCTACCCCAGGCTGAGGTGTGGAAAGCAGTTTAAATTATCCCCTTTGCCCTGGAGCAACGCTATGTCAGCTGCTCCAGGGCATTGTGGGAAATTTAAAATGCCAGCCATTCAGCACCAATCAGAGGGGCTGCCCCATACCCCAAACCAATCTTGCAGGTTGTGATGGAATCACTACGGCTCCTGCTATAGTCAGTCAGCCACTTTTTTATCTCCTGCAGCCAAAGACATTTGCGAAAAGATACATTCTCCCTCCCTCAAGTGATATGAAAAGGATTCAAAATATAAGATGAACATTCCAAAGATTATTTATCATGGCCTCTTGTTATCACCAGAGCAAAGCATCTTAATAGCCATACAGTGCCAGAACCAGGGTTTTTTTTTTGGGGGGGGGCCTCCAGGGAAGTCACACAGCCTGACCCAGGGGTCAGCAAACTTTTTCAGCAGGGGGCTGGTCTACTGTCCCTCAGATCTTGTGGTGGGTCGGACTATATTGGGGGGGGGGGGGACATGAACAAATTCCTATGCCCCACAAATAACCCAGAGGTGCATTTTAAATAAAAGGATACATTCTACTCTTGTAAAAACATGCTGATTCCTGGAACGTCCACAGGCCAGATTTAGAAGGTGATTGGGCTGGATCCGGCCCCCGGGCCTTAGTTTGCCTACCCATGGCCTGATCCCGCTCTCTTGAGGAATTTGCTTCCTCACCACCATAATTACCATCTTCATTTTTCTCACTATTTCCACCTGCTCCCTTGCCAGGCAGGCACTCAATGAACAAGCAAGCAGTGGCATCTATTGTGCCTCCTCCATCTCTCCGGAACTGTTGCCCTGGACCAGAATGAGAGTCAAGCAAGCAGGGTGCAACATTGAAGAGCAGGGGCTCTTGTCAACAGCCCCCCTGGAGGGTTGTGGCCCCCTCAGCACATTCCTGACCCTGGATCTTGGCTGACTTCAAATATCTAAAGGGCTGGCCTATTGAAGATGGAGCAAGCTTGTATTCTGCTGCACCAGAGGTAGGAGCTGAACTAATGGAACAAGGAAGGATATTCCAACTTAACATGAGGAAGAACTATCTGATGGTAAGAGCTGTTTGGCAGTGAAACAGACTCCCTCAGAAGGTGGTGTTCTATCCTTCGTTGGAGTTTGGGTGGCCATCTGTCAGGGATTATTTAGCTGTGATTACTGCATGGTGGGGAGTTGGACCAAATGCCCCTTAGGGTCCCTTCCAACTCTGCACCCCTTGAAGAGATGACAGCTTCCTCTGCCAACCCTAAGTCAAGTGAAGAGGACCATTGCAGGCACCAAGACAACTGGTATCTTGTACTCCTGAATGCCTACAATGGGCTGCTGGGTTCCGGAAGCTTCCAAACAGCCATCAAGCTCTTAGCTCAACCAGACACAACCAAAATGTTAAGCTCACATGGGGGCAACCAGTATTTAGTGTGCCATTAAATGCGGTTCTAAAGGTCAACCAGTCTCCAGTTTCTCATTTCAGCTCGTGTTCACTGCTCAAAACACATTGCAAGTACGGTATTTATTTGTGCAAGGAGGATGAACTTAAGCATTTTAAGGAGGCAAAACCCCCCAAACAACCGCAATATCAGCCAGCCCTTTATCTGTAGAAGAAAGGTGTACTTCTTCAGATCGAGTGCCACATCGAATAAACACAACTGCCGTCAAATGTCATGAACATCTGAGGACAACATCATTCAGTGTGGCAATGCAGACAGACTAAGGAAAGAGGTTCTTAAAAAAACAAAAACAACAACAACCCAAAACAGCCCATAACAACCCCTAAAATAAAAACCAAGACCTCATTATTAACATTGCCGCTGGCAAGGTGAGTGGAGAACACAACCTCTTCCTTCTTTCCTTTACATGCACACTGGTAATTATGCAAGGGACACTGTCTTAAGATGATTTTAAAAAGAGGTGCTTTCATTGTTTTTCGCTTCATACAAGGTTAAGGGTTCTTTGGGTCAAAATATTCTGCCTCAGCATCTCTTCGCTGCATCAGTCCTTTTTCTTTCCGGGGTGGGGTGGGGATGTTGGGGAAGAGTGGGGGCTGGAAACACCCAGAGCCATAATTTGTCTTAGAATTCCTTTTGAAACGCTACAAGAAAGACTAACCACTGCTCTTTTCCCTCTGTTTCTTATTCCCGCAATCCCTTTATCTGGCTTTCATTTCCAGGCTCGCTTGGCCTCTTTTGTAGGAGAGACTTCAGGGAGCCCAAGTCACTTTCGCAGCCCCTGTGATGTTCGGGAAGATTAAAAAGCGGCTTTGAAGCTTTAACAGCACTCTGTAAGCCCCGTTGGTACAGGACCTCAGAAAGACCCAAGCCATCTGGCAAACTGACATAAAGACGACGCAAAGTGATTGAAACAGTTTCTTCAAAGCGACAATGGCCGGCTGGCAGGTTTGTTGATTTGGGGTTTTTTTTGTCTTTTATGTGTCACCCTCAAAAAATAAAAAAGTTGCAAGAACACCTAGGCAATCGGAGAGAGAGAGAGAGAGAGAGAGAGAGAGAGAGAGAGAGAGAAACGATTGGCGCAATCTGCTTCCACAAGTTTCTATTACCAGAAGCAAAAGAGGGTACTCGGGGAAGTCACTGAAAGCAATCCGGTGAAACACTAATGAATTTAACCTGAGGCGGTCTGTTTGGTAATTATATAATTAAACACTTCATTTGGAATTTCTAAAGCTTTTGCAGGGAAGAACAGCACTTCCTATTTACCGAATCTGGTTTTGACAGCTTAAGCTGGCACGCACACACACACACACACACAGAGGAAGGGGGGACATGTACAGGGGGGGCAGAAAGGGAAGTTGTTTCATCTAAGGACAAAATGATTTGGAAGATAAGAAGCCGTCACTGTGCGCCTAATTGCAATTGTCTCGTTTTAATAACTGGCGACATAAATATCTCCAATCAGAACATTTCCTCGCAATGTCAGAATACAATGATTGATACGTTTAAAGAAGAAGGAGAAGAAAGGAGGGAGAGGGGGAGAGAGGGAGAGATGCTCTGATCTGTGACTACATGAAACGCGTTTGTTGTTTTTCCCTGGGTGATGTCAAACATTCCTAGGGAGAGAAAAGATATTAAAAAGACGAATTTACATATTATTGATACTGTCAATCTTTGTTACTGGGCTCTAATGCGCTAGTAACAGGGAGTGAGAGATGTAAACGAGACGTGTCTATGCCACTGGGGAAGCACCACAGAGATGGCAGATTTGGGAGGACAGTTGAACTCAGCCAGATTTCCACCCGATCAGATGTGGCTTGCAGTGGAAGCTTCCCTGAACTCTTGCAAATCTCCAAAACTGCAGTCTTATGAAGCCAGGAAAAACAAACGTCAACCCATTCACCCAACTACCCCAGTAATCCTGGCCACGGCTGCTATAGTAATCTATACGATGAACAGTTTATAGCAGGTGTAACCATTTTGCTGTGCTCCTGAGGTCACCTTTTGGAGTGGCAGGTGAAGCCCAGGGATGGTTGAATCTGTCCATTTCAGTTTCTTATTTCTCCAGTCTTAAACTCATGTCTCCACATTTCCACATCGGTTTGCTTTTTTAAAAAATGAAAATTCGTCAGTATTTTAGTGCGAATTTCTCCCAACATGCACATTTTTGCAAAGCAAACCCCCTAAGTCGTGTATGTTATTTTCACTAGCATCTGGATTTATCCGCATGCTTTAGTATATTGGGCGGTGTGCAGTTAAGATTTACTCAGAGTAGTCCCCTTTAAAATAATGAACATGAGAAAGTTAAATCTGTTAATCTCAGTGGGTCTACTCTGAGTAAAACTTAGCTGCATACCACCCGGTGTCCTTTCGTATAGTTTCGGCCGCAGAACTGCATTGCAAAATCTAGAGAAGTGCAAATTTCAAAGGATTTCTGTGTTTTGGTTTGCATATTCTGCCACTCCCTTTTTATCTCTGTGGTCCTCTTCTTTCCCACCCAGAAACCTGCCAGGAGAGAGACAGACCACTCTGGCCAGATAGGAAGATAGGGAGCTGCATTATGCTGAGGTCTTTCTAGACCAGTGGTGCCACCCCCACCCCCAATAAAGCCTCAAAGCTTGTGAAAAGAAACAGCTCATCTTCAGTGTGAAGACTCTCTCTAAGCACCTGGGTTTAGCAATCAATCCCTCTTCCCAGGGAACTCTGGCAATGGTAGCTCTGTGAGGCGAATGGGGGGGTCTCCTAACAACTCTCAGCTCCTTTAATAAATTTCAGCTCCCAGAATTCTTTGGGGGAAGCCATGCCTGTTTCAAATGGTATCATAGTGCTTTAAATGTATGGTGTGAATGTGGTAATTGCCTCAACGCCTAACGTGCCCTCTTGGCTCTCTGTTCGGAAGGCATGGTGGACAAAATTATTGGTGCAGTTCTAGTCCAAAGCAACGGTACTGGGCAAGAAAGAGGCACTCCTGCGAATAGACTGAGGTTACTCACACCGGCAGGTCTGCTGGAGCATCCTTGGGAATTACGCCTGCCAGGCCGATTCACTGGCCAACTCAAGCTTGCATGCCTCCTCAGTTGTCAGGTCTACCACACCCTCAGAGGGCAGAGCTGGGGCTAACTCCATCAATTCTCTCCACCATTGGGACGTCAGGCTGTGTTGTGGTAAGGATGTCGCTTGACAGTCTCAGTAGTCTCATCCCAATTCTCCACCTCCTCCGACCAATCTTGCCAAGAGGTTTCCATGGGGCTCATGACAAATAGCTACACTGATGTATGAAATTTCATGGGACTGCACCTAGTAAAAGGCAATAAACCTGTACAATCACAGACATCTGTTGCTTCAGACATCTTGTGAAGACTTGTTTTGTTGTTGTTGTTGTTGTTTTGACCCAAGAGATCAGACCCTTTTTTTGGTGTCTGAATCCCCTTGATCTCTTTTATTTGCCTTTCCATGCTTATATATGCTTTTATACTGTTGTTTTATACTGTTTATTACAGTCATACCTCGGGTTACAGACGCTTCAGGTTGCGTTTTTTCGGGTTACAGGCCACCAAAACCCGGAGTTACTGGAACGGGTTACTTCCGGGTTTCGGCAGTCGCGCATGCGCAGAAGCACTAAATCATGCTTTGCGCATGCACAGAAGTGCCAAATTGCAACCCGTGCGTGCGCAGACGTGTGTTGCGAATGCTGTGGGTTGCTTCACTGCAGCTTGTTTTCATATTGTACATTGTGTACGCCACTCTGAGATTTTTGAAATATAAAGAAGTCCAGAAATACTTTCAAATAAATAATAAAGGACACGGTTAGGACTTGCCACGTAACGGCGATAATATAATTCTGTGGGTGAGAAATCTTTAGTTTGAACCTTTCCCCTCCTACAACAGAACACAGTTGCAATGCGCTAAGGGAGGAGGGGAGAAAATGTTCTGTCGCTTTCCGTGTCAAAGCGAGGGGAGAAATATTAAGCGTGGAGTTGCGATCATTATGATGAGGTGCTGGAGAGGTTTCCTCTCTCATTTCCTCTCTCCCCGTTGCTTTCATTCCTTGCACTCCTCTGATCTTGATATCACTAGCAAAGCCGCCTCTCTCCCTGCCCTTTCCTGCTCTGGACTGCCCTCCTAGTCCTGCAAATCAACACAACTAAGCTGAGAGATTGTCAGAGAGTCCTTTGCTAGAGAGCAGTGCTCTTACCCATCCTTCCTCCACCTCCGCCACCCGCCCTCCCCAGCCTGCAAAATACCTTGTTATAGCAAGACCTTTGTCATGAAAACTGGAGAAACTGCCTTCTGTCTCTCTGGTGGGCATGGAAATAGGCACAGCAGAAGCTGATCAAAAGAGGCAACTTGAGGGAGGAAAGCAAATTCTTCTTAAAAACAACAACAGCCATTGCCCCGTACTTCCTTCTTGCAAAATAGCTGCAATGCACAGTCTGTTTATCACAGCTTACTGTGCTGTGCTGTGTTATGTGTGCCCAGTTCCATGCTGGGCAACTTGGGCTAATATGCCTGCCAACTGCAGCTGCTGGGGGACCGCCGGGATCCACAAGTTGCTCTAGGGAGCAATGCTGAAGAGTCAAGTCAAGAGTCAGAGTAAGGCCACATTCACACCACATGCTTAAAGCAGCATTATGCCACCTTAAGCAGTCATGGCTCCCCGCAAAGAATCCTGGGAGCTGTAGTTTGTTAAGACCCTTCTCTCACAGAGCTACAATTCCCAGAGAGGTTTAATGGTTAATCCCTCTTTACAGGGAACTCCCTGATGTGAGGTCAGAAAGATCCAGGTATCAGAAAGCTTCCGGTGAATGGAAAACAGGGCACCTCTGTTCTAAATATGCATTGCAATTATTTGCAGTTGTGCATTGTATATTGGTATTACAGGCAACAACCGATTAATGTGTGCCTGTAAGGTGTGAGACTGCGCGCGCACACATGGCGCGAACTCAGAAGTGACCTGAAACGATAAAACAACACATCACTAAAAGGGCGTAACAGCGTGGGGAACACTTATAAGCGCTCCACCAACACATACAGGGGCTGGAAACGGAAGCCCCACTCAAAATGGCCATCAGCTGTATATAAAATAAACTCTATACCAAGATGGGAAGCGGCATGGTGACAGAGTGCTATCTGAGATGATTAAGAAGGTGAAATCACTCTGCGAGACATTTTAAAAGCTCGGTTCCAGGTAGTATGTGTCAGGAGGTAAACAGATGCATGCCATTCCTACAGTGGGGAGGAGCTTCATCCCTGAAAATAATTATTTCAGAAATGGCTTAAGGGTCATGATAAGTAACAAACTTAAAGCCCCCAAAGGTTAACAATTATTTGAGGATCTACAAACAATGAGGAGGGGTAACAATTAGGAACAGAGAAGAAGAGATTTCTGGGCGGACTGCAGAGATTGCTTGTAGAATTTATAGAGGATCCAAGGTGTCATTGGGAATCTCGGGTTAAGTACTTAATTCGTTCTGGAGGTCTGTACTTAACCTGAAACTGTTCTTAACCTGAAGCACCACTTTAGTTAATGGGGCCTCCTGTTGCTGCTGCGCCGTGGGAGGACGATTTCTGTTCTCATCCTGAAGCAAAGTTCTTAACCTGAAGCACTATTTCTGGGTTAGCGGAGTCTGTAACCTGAAGGGTATGTAACTTGAAGTGTATGTAACCCGAGGTTCCACTATATCTGCTTTGCAAGCAGAAGGTCCCAATTTCCATCTTCAGGCTGGGCTCTGAGAGACCTCCGTCTCAAACTCTAGAGCAGGGGTCAGCAATCTTTTGCAGCCATGGTGGGCTGGACTATATTTTGAAAAAAAGTATGAATGAATTCCTATGCCCCACAAATAACCCATAGATGCATTTTAAATAAAAGCACACATTCTGCTCATGTAAAAACACCAGGCAGGCCCCACAAATAACCCAGAGATGCATTTTAAATAAAAGGACACATTCTACTCATGTAAAAACACGCTGATTCCCGGACCGTCCGTGGGCCAGATTTAGAAGGCGATTGGGCCGCATCCGGCCCCCAGGTCTTAGGTTGCCTACCCCTGCTTTAGAGAGCCACTGCTAGTCAGCGCAAATAGTACTGGGCTTAGATGGACCGACGCTCTGAATTGGTGCAAGGCAGCTTCCTATGTAATCCTGGAATGAAGACCTGACAGCTGAGGGGCTTTAGGATTCTGCCCCATTGCATAGGCAGAAGAGCAGATACACCCGTGCAGTGGGGAATATGCTGCAGAACGCCCCAAACATGCCAACCAAATGGCTGAAATGGGGGGCAGAGTTGCATGCAAGACATGGGCCCAAGAACACCCACTGAGACCACGGCACCATCTAGCTCAGTATAGTCTACACTGACTGGCAGCAGCTCTCCGGGATTTCAGCACCCATCTCTCCCACCCCTTCCTGGGGATGCTGGGGATTGAACCTTCTGCATGCAAAGTGTGTGCTCTACCACTGACCCACAACCTTTCCCAACATGTGTCCCATCCCAGATTGTAAGTCCTTTGGGGCAGAGACCTATTTTCCTTTACTTTGGAAGAGTGCCATGCAATTTCATCATGCTGCATAAACGAAAGAAATTACTGTACAGCAAAGAAGGCATTACAGACAAAACAACGCCCTCCATAAAACTGCATGGGTCTCCACACACACACACACACACACACACACACACACACACACAGAGTCAACAGTTGAAATTAATCTGTGTGGTGTGTTCAGAGCTATTTCCAGGGCCTGGAGCATCTGTGGCAATTAATCCCCTCTAAAAGAAACTGACGCTCAAAGGAATTCACACTGCGGTGAAGTCTTACACATGTTACAATGTCAACTATGAATTCCCAAAGCTCAGATTCTTTGCTGCTTTCTGGTATGTAAACCAACCAAAGACTGCATGACTGTCTTCCACACCAGTGCAATGATGATGCGTCTAAGTTTTTGACAGATTATCTCTTTGGGCTTCTACATACCATTAGTGAATGTATGTTTAACCCTATTTTAGCCTGCATGCAAAAGTCTGCCAGGCCCCCATTGAAAATCTATAGTAAATGCAGGTCCTGCTTTCTCAATACAATGTGTTCCCAGAAAATCATTCATTAGGTGAGCTGACAATTTCTATTATTTCCTATGGAAACATTTCTAATCCGTGATCTGCCTGATTTTTCACTCCCTGTCTGCATGGTTTCTGTCCCAAACTGCTGCAGCCAACAGGCAAAAGACAAACAAAGGAAAAACCAATTTGCCCTATTTCTCCTATTCCCTGATTTGGCTGATTTCCCTCCCTCCCTGGTTTCTGCCTGAAATGGCTGCCATTGACCAGCACAGCAAGTAAGGAAATGGGCAAACTCCAGCTGTTTGGATATCTGAATCAGCCATTTGTGTAGAAAGGTTTGGGAATAATTATTTGTGCTTGGATAACTGAAATTTCACATAACAAGTGCCCTGAAAATGTGTACAATATCCAGACCACGAGGCTTAGCTGTCATGTAAGCTATGGTTTGTTTAAGACTATGGCTTGTTTCTCCAAAGTTTGTCTTGTTTTGCAGCTGTTCTTGCCTTATGAAGACTGTGATTTGATGAGAGTCTGGGAGAGGGTGGTCAAACAAACCATGGTTAAGGAAGCATGCTGGGTTCACACATAACATCAAGCTATAGTTAAAACAAACCAAAGTTCACAAACCAACAACAATACATTGTCACCAGCAAACAAACCATAGTTAAGCTGCAAGGTTCACACAGAATGCTAAGCCATGGTTTAATAACCCATAAACAATGGTTTAGCATTATGTGTTTACCAGGCACACAGGTGTGGGGTTTTTTAGGGGTGCCAAGCAGCTTTGCCATGAGTGTGTGTGTGTGTGTGTGTGTGTGTGAGAGAGAGAGAGAGAGAGAGAGATGATAACCATACCAGTGTCTAATATGCTGTTGCTGTTGTTGTTAAATGGGGTAAATGTGTAGTCCAATTTCCAGGAAAGATTTCAAATAGCTATCAAATAACTCAATAAATTAATTTGCACAAAATGTAGAGCAGCTGCACGTGACAGGTCATTGTTTCTGAGAGTGAACGGAAGAGGTTGTGTTGCTGGTGATCAAGAGAGTCATATGGTTTAGCTTTTTCTGAGTTTTACATTTGAGACTGCAGTTGAGAGACCACATGTCTGAAAGCTTCCCCATATTAGAATTAAAAAAAAGAAAACTGCCCTGGGCATGAAAAAATATTCCACTGACCTAGAGAGTAAAAGGTGTAAAGCTGTTCTGCTTTTGAATCTGGCAGTGTTATCCACCACTGAACTATGCCTCTCTGGAGAAGACTCACAGTTCATAGCACATTCTTTCTGTGAAGAAGGTTCTAAGTTTAATCTCTGTCCTCCCCAGGTGGGACCGGGAAAGACACCTGTCTGAGACCCTGGAAAGCCATTGCCTGTAGGTGTAGACCAGGGTGCCCTCCAGTTGCTGTTGGACTCCAACTACCACCATCCCTGACCCTTGGTAATATCAATTGGAGATGCTGGGTGTTGGTGTCCAACAACATCTGGAGGGTGCAATGTTGGCTACCCCTGATGGAGACAATACTAAGCAAGATGGAGCAATGGTTTGATGGCGTTATGTAGCCTGTAGTCTCCTTTGTCTCCCTTGGAAGGAGAGCCTGCATATCCCCACCCACTTGGAGATTGAGCCTGCCACGTTGATGTTATTAGCATCATGCCCTGAACACCTG
The DNA here is from genome assembly GCF_964234715.1 of Podarcis melisellensis. NCBI lineage: Eukaryota > Metazoa > Chordata > Lepidosauria > Squamata > Lacertidae > Podarcis > Podarcis melisellensis. The sequence goes on along the minus strand of NC_138540.1, from coordinate 35,096,459 downwards.
AACTACCTGTCAAACTGGCAGGGATGTACCTGGGGGTTGGTCAGGTTGGCCCCTGCCAAGGATGCAGGTCCAAGCAGGCACAAAAATTGTGAAGGACAAGCTGGCGATTGCCATGGGTGCAAGGGATTGGGATGCAGATACTGCTCCTTGCCAGGGGTCCCAGGGAGCCTAGGTGCACCTCTGAACTGGTTTAGTGTTTCCTGAGCAGAAGGTGTGGCTTCCACCTTTGAATCTCAAACCCTCTCCTCTTAGCACAGCTTATGAACGCTGAGAAATAAATAGGCAAAATGTGGGGGGGGGTTTTAATCTCCTCTAACTTTTTAAATATAAAAAGTTTTGATTTCTCCATTATTTCCCAAATAAGTGATTTTGCCATAATGAAGTAAAATGGCAACCTTAGCAAATAGCTTTATCATTGGATAAACTCAAAGCCAACGACTACAGAGACTCCTCATAAAACAACTGTTTGAAAGACTATTTCTTCCCACTTTAATAACTCAGCAGCTTAGCCGAGCTCTTAACAAGTTCCAGGGTTATTAAATAATCCAGCAAGTTACATTATCTGAAATAGAAATCCACATTTCATTAATGCGGAAATGCTGAATGCGACGGGTCCATTTTTCCTTTGCATATTACACCACCAAGTGGATGGAAGAATTAAGGAGATAGGCCATTCACCGGCATCCTCTAGAGACACGAATGAGACAGAGGAGCTGTACAGTGAAGAAAGTGGGTTCTTAAAAAATAAAGATAAACAAGACTCCCACTGAGGCACAACATATGTTTGGTCGGCCATCTCATAACATCTCACCAGTCATGAATATAATGCTTCATATGGGTTTCCTTCCTCCATTTGTTTTGCAAGTGTATTTTAGACTGTTTCCAAACAGGTGCTTAATATCATAAAGCAGGGATTGGGGGATCTTTGGCCTTCCAGAGTTTGCTGAACTACAACTCCCATCGCCACTGGCCATGCTTGCTAGGGCTGAGGGGAGGTGTGCTAGATCTTGTACTGGTTGGGTTACTGAATTAGCCGATCTTCGAGGTCCTACTAACATTGTGACTCTATGGGCCCAATTCAGGAGACCCTAATTCCTAAGGCAAGCTCTGATTTTGATTCTCTTTTTTTTTTTTGCAAAAAAAGAAAAAAGAGGAAGTCGATTATACAAGATGCAGATTGATGGTAAGCATCCCCTGAAAGTGGCAACTCAACCGACAGAATGGCTTCCGTTAATCGCATAACTTCCACGGTGGAAAGACATGTGTATCGGTTATTCATGGCTGCGAGAGAATGAAGCAGGATTACATTCCACGCACCCCACCTCTCCCACCCTTCACAATAATCTCCGTTTCTTCATGGCTAATGACTCGCCGTTTGTTTGCAAATGGGATTTGAAACTCCATGGTACTCCAACCTAAAATGCGAACAATGAGGATGGGGGGAAACGCTGGAGAAGAAGTGTATGGAAAAAGGAAGCCTCTCGCTCTCTCTCACAGCAGCCACTGGTGGAAACAAACCAGCCTGTGCTTTGCTAGGTACGCTTAATGCTATTATTAGAAAAGAGTTTCCCCAACATTCGTAGTTAAAAATGCGCACCTGCAGAACACCTTCAGAATGAATGGCTAAGAATACATTTCCAAATGCTACAGGTGCTTCAGCACTGGGCATTTATTGTCCAACAGCCACACTATGTTCACTCACTCTTTACAGGTCATCTGCATGATGTAGGAATGTATCAGGCCTACGGGTGGAAGAACAACGTGTCAACTTTGGTTTCACTCAGTTTCTCATTATTCCAGTCTCCAGTTCTCCACATTCCCATATCAGTTTTCACTTGGGGGAAAAACCCTCAGCACTATTTCAGTGTGAATTTATCCTAATAAACACATTTTTTGTGTGTAATGTTGCCTAATATACACTCTTTTTTTTTTTTTTGGCAAAGCAGTATCTCCAAAAACAATGCACTTTTCTTTGATATTTTCACTAATATATACATCTTTATGAACACTTTACCCTGGTATATACATTTTTTGTACACATCACTTGAATGGAGAAAAGCATTGCAAAATTTGGAGAGGTGCAAATGTTGAAGGACAGCTACTTTTCAGTTCATGCATTGTGTTGAGAAATGTGAAACAGGTAGCTTCTCCTTTAAACGCAAACTTAAACTAATTTCTCCGCCATCCCTGATTCAGGTCGTAACTGTACATTACACAGTGCACCCACCCAGGCCTGCAGAGCTGAAAAGCAACTTGCCTGCTTAGCTACGTAGGCATCTCCTATAGAAATGTCACAAACCTCTAGATGTGTGTGCAGTCTGTTCCTTCCTGCCTCCTGAACACATCACTTTGCAAGTGTCTATCCAGTTCATTGTGGCATAAGCTGTCACAGGCAACGACAGTCTTCATCAAATGCATGTCACATCTGCGACAAAACAGGACCACCAAGCGTTTATCGTGTGCCTTGAAGAACCTTTAGTTGCTCAGAGATTTGCCAGTTTCATTACAAGTCCTGTACAGATCAGTAAGTCCTTGTTCTAAATAAAAATCAATGTGTGATCTTAGCTACCTCTCGCGTAAAGCTAAGTTTGACAAAAGGGGGAGGGATGAGAGAGAGAGAGAAAGCGCTCCTGCTTTTCAGCACACAATTTCTTGTTATGCTGCTGTCCGATGAAATCCAAAACCTGGAAGGCATTATGCTAGTTGTCACCTACAGATATTTAAAATGTATAGATTTCTGCTACAGTGGATTCAGGTTTTGTTGCTGTTGAAAGGAAACCACCGTATACAAAAAGGAGGGGAAAGGGGATTTCGGTCTGGATAAGTATTCCAGCATTCTCATGTTTACATTTGTGGCATTACTTAATACATTATGTACATTATGTTCAAGTAGACCAGTGAAGATGGCGGGGAAGAAGTGGGGCCCTGGTGGATCAAACCAAAAGTCCATCTAGCCCAGTGTATTTTGTTTCCTACAGTGGCCAATCAGATGCCTTCAGGAAGTCTAGAAGCAGATCGTGGAGGCAATATTCCTCTTTTTCTGCTGCTGCCAAGCAACCCGCATTTACTACTACAGGTTGGATCTGCAATGTTGCTGCGTGAAGAGCTTCTGCTTAAGGTTTCAACCAGCTGAGCACATCCAGCAACAGTGCCCTCCTGGGAAAATAGGAAGCTGCCTGATAGTGAGTCAGACCACTGATCCATCTAGCTCAGCATTGCCTACACGGCCCAGGAAAGGTTCTCCAGGGTTTCATAGAGGGAGCCTTTCCCAGCCTTACCAGAAGATGCCGGGATTGAACTAGAGACTTTTTGCATGCAAGGCAGATGCTCTGCCTCTGAGTTACAGCCCTTCTCTATAACATGCAACGGGGAACATAGGAAACTGCCTTACACTGAATAAAACCCATTGGAAGTCCAAAGGTTCTCTACCCCTGCTTTGAGCAGATATGGGGTCTCCCACCTGCCCTACTAGCTTGGAACATTTTATGTGGAGTTGCCAGAGACTGAGCCTAGGGCATAGGAGCCAATTCCTAAGGGCCGAGGGGGCTTCGCCTTCCCCCAATAAAATACTGCATTGCCATTCAAATGGTCGGCATGCACCATGTCATGTGATCGATTATGCAGGAGAGCCCCCCCCCAATATTTTATTCAAGTTGGCACTGCTGCCTTGAGTCCTCTGCATGCAGACTACGTGCACTACCCCTGAGACATAGGCCTTTTCATCACAAGGCACTTCGGGGTATGCGCCAAGGCACTCAGTATGATAGTCACCAAAATTCTGGGGCAATGTGGTATGATTAATATTAATTAAATTTCTATACCACCCTTCACCCCAAGATCATAGAGTGGTTTACAATATAAAAATACACGACATACTAACAAACAAACAAAAATAACCTGCTCCCCACAGTTTAAAAGGACATAAATTGCTCAATTAGCCAAAGGCCTGGGAGAAGAGGAATGCTTTTGCCAGGTGCCTAAAGATATGTAACGAAGGCACACAGGTGAGCAAGGATGAATGGGCTTAAAGGGGGGTGGGATGCAGAAAGTTCATGAAAAGTGAACTGTACACTAGGGTCAATTTATAAAAGTATTTATGAGTTGCCTATCAGCTCAAAAAGAGCCTCCAAGGCGACTTATGATTTAAAGACTTTAACCTAAAAACTTTAAAATAATCTGTTCTTATCCAGACAAAAGAGCAAGCAAGCAAGCAAAAACCCACCCTGAAATCTTATCTATTTCCCACAGAATTGATTTGGTAAGATTTGTATATTGCTTTACACTTAAAAAAGAATTCTCAAAGAAATTTACAATGCACTTAATTCAAGAAAACTGCTCATAAGGCACCAGTGGCGTAGCGTGGGGGGTGCAGGGGGGGCCGGCCGCACCGGGCGCAACATCTGGGGGCGCGCTCGCACTCGCAGCTCTCTGCCCCTCCTGGCTCACTCACTCTCTCTCACGGGTTAGGGGGCGCAAATTACTTGCCTTGCCCCGGGTGCTGACAACCCACGCTACGCCACTGTAAGGCACTTAGAAGTTTTATTACAATCAAATGGCATAAAATTAAGTACTGTATATAAATTTGAAGTAAATATATGAAAGCATGAATGCACCATATAAATCCCCACACCCCCTTTTGGAAACCCTAGAGCTTAACTCCTATCCCCAAATCAAGCTCCCTCTCAGTTGCAGTCTGATATGATCATAACCTAGCATTCAGAAAATAAGATCTTAATATACCATTAAAGAACCTCCTTGAAGTATGGCAACCCTACAAATTAAAGCTCTTATCAATATGGACAGGCACATATCCATGCAAGACAACTGATTAGATATAATTTTATATGTTATATAAATATAATTTTAGCCGTCTATTTTATATATAATTGAGTCTCACCTTAGAACAGGGAAGCGGGGAAGAACAAGGCTCAACCGGCGACTGCGCCGCTGTAGTAGCGCCCTGGAGCCGCCAGGGGTCACCATTCATCTTCTCAGGCACCTTACTAGTGCCGCTCTCTGCCCCAGTCTCTTCCTTGTCCTTTTTCTTCCTCCTCTCCCCCCTCCCCTTCGATTCGGGCCCATGAGATAGAGTATTAGAAGGGCGCACAACTTCGGCTTCCGAGTTCTGTTACCATTTTTTCCCCTTTGGCTTTATCTGAACTGTTATATGTCACGTTGTCAAAGCACAACTGGTCTCTGTGGCTACTTTGAGCAGACCCACTGAAATTAATGAACTAAGTCATGCCCCTTAACTTCAGCGGATCTACTGTGAGTAGGGCGAGAGCTGGCTACTGCTACCGTTGCGCGGGGGAGCTGGGGTGGCGGATAAAAGGAAGAGCGAGGCAGGGACACGCGGCTTTTTAAACGGAGCTCCGCCCAAAGCCTCGCTTCCTATCTCTTCCTCCGCAGGGGTCGGGATGCGGGGAGAAGAGAGACGGCTGCCAAAGCGAGCGCGGAAGCTGCTCACCCGGACAAGGCGTTAGGCCGCTCTCCCATTTATTTCTATATCTGTGCTCCCCTCTCCCTCCGCTTTGTGCTCGGCCTTCCTTCCTCTCACGAGAATAAACGAAGCGCGGCGGGAGGAGGGCGAGACTTGGCGGAAAGAGGGAAGGAGCGTCTCTGCGGCGGCGGCGTCTGCGTTCGGGCCATGGGCAAGAAGCACAAGAAGCACAGGGGGGAGAAGTACCCGTATGAAGGTGCCGCCCCTCCTTCCTCCCGGGGCTGCTAAATAGGTTGATAATGAGGGGGCGGTGGGTTGTGTGGTGCTGTTGTGTGGTGTGTATATATATGGTCCTCCACCGTCCACTTCGAAGCCATAGATCGGGGCGGGAGTCGTTCTGTGAGGGAACCGGATTCTGAGGGGGATTTTTAGGGGGAAGGGGCTTCCTCCTGTGGGTTGGTGTGGGATATCTATATCTATTTTATTGCATTTGTATCCCCCCTTCCCATGAGCTCAAGGTGGCGTATACATGGTTCTCTCGCCTTCCTCATTAAAGCCACACAACAACCCTGTGAGGTAGGTCAGGTAGAAGAAAGGTATGTGCTGTGGAGACTCTCATGGGCAACTGAGGGTCCCCCGCACCCTGTACCTGTTCCTGCAAGTATTAATTAATCAAACAGTTAATTAATTGAATTAATTTTGCCCCAATATATGCCCACTCCCACCGTTTCAATCTGTGGGTCTGGCGCCACTGCCGGTGCCACATAATGTCCCACTTGTAGGAAATCATTATTTTCAAGTGTGGGTGGTGCCCTGCCCATTGGAACTCCCTGCCTGTTGACATCAAGCGGCGCACCTTTCTTTGTAAACAGCTTTGAGGATTGGCTTGTTTTTGCAATCAAGGGGTGCATAATTTTTATAAAAGGAAGAAACATTCGGCCTACCTGGATATGTAGAATGTTGACCATGTATTTTGATCTGGTTTTGAGCTTATGACACAGTACATAATATGATATTTATGCAATATTAAAATTGAAGTGATTCTATAAATACAGTTATAAAACTTTAGAATTACATAATAAAATACAGATTCTCATAACAGTGACAGCATAAAAAGGGAGGAGCAACCAGCAGGATATCTAAAATACAAAGACAGTGAAAAAGTGCAATACCTTCTCTCAAAGATAGCTGTTATTCCTGGCCACCCATAGAAAATGACAGACTGTCCTAGCTCATCTGTCAGTTGAACTGGGAACTGCACTTACAATTAACTATGGATATATATATATATTTTAAGCCAGCTCCAGAAACCTTTTGAAGTTGTCTTGTTTTAAACTAGCTATAGTTAAGGGGCCATTTAACTTGAAGGATCACCTTGCCCCATATGTGCTTACTTGACTGCTTCAATCTGCAGAGCTTGCACTTCTACAAGTGCCATATAATAATTGTTCTCCATCTGTTAGGAGTTTGTCTTTCAGCACAACAGCATCTATGCTTTGAAATGTATTGCCTATTAACATTAAGCAGGCACCCTTGCTACCCTCCTTGATGCCTACTAAAAATGTTGTTGCAACAAGCCTACCCAAATGTATAATTTAGTATTTGATTTTAAATTTTGCTGATTGTATCAAAAATAATTTTAAAAATATTACTGCAGATTGTCATTACAGACACAGTGACAAGCCGTGGTTCAGATAAAGAAAAAAAGTTTTAATTCCCTTTGGCCACATGGGATGAAGAGAGAGACTGATTGTGACTTGTTCCTTCTCACATGCATCATGCTGGACCATAGTTTAGTGTGATATGTGAACACAGCCAATGCATGAAATGATCTCAGTTCATTCCCAAATTTGCTGGGAATGCCATTATGTCACTGTAAGAATAGGCAGAACCATGAACTAGGCTACAACCTACCAGTACTTCTTCTTTCCTATGAAATTTCCCTAATTTTAAAGACAATTTCTATCTTCACTTTCTAGGAAAAAATCTTGGCATGGAGGGAAATGTTGATCACTCCAAAATGTTTTTCTTGGCTAGGGTGGCAGTTCTGTGGTGTGGGAATATTAATATTTTATCCTTTTTTTAAGTTGCTGAGATAATGACCTTGGTTGCATGTAAAACATCAGGGCTAACCATGGTTTAATACAAACAAGCAAATACCCTGTTTCACAGAGAAAGGATTGCAGCCATTTTGCTCCTTCTCTGGTCCACCTGCTGCTGTAAGGTCAGCGGTGGTTTGATTTTGTGTGTCTGAACTGTGTTCAAGATTTATTTCACCTCAGAGAAAACCACGAGTTGTGGCTGAAGTTTTTCCTGTGGCTTAATATCTGTGGTATGCCTGGGGCACACAACCACAAGCCTGGGTTCTGGCATAACACAAAGTCATATCATGACTTAGCTCACAGCAGTGCAGCAGCACAGGACCAGAGGAGCTGCAAAGGAACCTCAGCAATCTCTCAAGGAACTCGCACAATTGCTCATTCATACAAAGCCATGGTTTAGCTTGTTGCTATATGTGAACTAGACCACCACAGAGCCTAGGGCTTGCCGATCAGAAGGTTGGCGGTTCGAATGCCTGCGACAGGGTGAGCTCCCATTGCTCGGTCCCTGCTCCTGCCAACCTAGCAGTTCGAAAGCATGCCAGTGCAAGTAGATAAATAGGTACTGCTCCGACGGGAAGGTAAATGACGTTTCCATGCGCTGCTCTGGTTCACCAGAAGCGGCTTAGTCATGCTGGCCACATGACCTGGAAGCTGTCTGTGGACAAACGCCGGCTCCCTTGACCTATAGAGCGAGATGAGCGCGCAACCCGAGAGTCGTCCACAACTGGACCCAACGGTTAAGAGTACCTTTATCTTTTTATATGTGAACTGGACCATTGTTTTGTGAAGTGATTTGAGCACTTGAAATACTTTGTATCAGGGATGAGGAACCTACAGCCTTCCAAATTTTTCTAGATTAAATCTCCCATCATCTAGAGCTGATGGGCGCTTGGAGTCCGAATAACATTGGGGGGCCCAAAGGCTCTCATCCATGTTCTGTATGAATGCTGAACAAAAGCTTCAAGACTTAGCACTACAGTATCTTCTTAAATGCTATGTTATATCCTTTCTGTCTCTGACTACTTTGTTCATTGTAGCATTGCAAAAACCAAGTACAAAGCTGCTCCGTGGCATTCAGATATTAATGGAGCTAAGGTCTACATGAAGCTCAGTGGTTTCATGTAAATTGGCTGGCTATACAAAGAAAGATACATTTTTTCTAGTTACTAACTGACACCATTAAAATAACCCTTAGGTCAATATTTTGGGTTCTATATATATCTTAGCTATATATTCTTGGCTACATATTCATCAGTTTAATTGTTAAAAACTTTTGTAACCTGAAGTTGGCTAGCCTATTAGGGTATGTAGTGCAAGTTTATTTGTAATACTTAAACCATGTCTATTTCCTGTGCTTTTCCTAGAATATGTAGAAAAGCCCTTAAAGCTGGTTTTAAAGGTGGGAGGAAATGAAGTCACGGAACTTTCCACTCAGAGCTCAGTACATGATTCAGCCCTATACGAAGACAAAAATGACCATGAAAAACACAAAGACAAGAAAAGGAAGAAGAGGAAAAAAGCAGAAAAGCAAGTTCCTGGAGAAGAAAAGGAAAAAAGAAAGAGAAAAGGAAAGGTAGCTTTCAGAGCAGTTGTTTTGTTTTTTAACTTGAATCTTTTCCTTGTGATAGATTGTCTTTGGCAGGCTTCTCCAACCTGGTGTCCTCCAAATGTTTGGGCTGGAGCTGATGCGAGTTGTAGTCCAAAACCTATGGTGGGCACCAGGTTGGTGAAGGTTGGTCTTCAGGATAGTCCTCCTCAATCCTTTGGAAAGACTTGGGATGCGGCATAAAGGGCTGAGTTGGGACTGTGGAATTAAAACAATGGGTAAAGGCACCTTGCACAAGCAGAATTGCATGTGCAGCTTTCCACTTGTGCAAATGTAGCCCATACCTCAAAGATAAATCACCTCCTTTGCATGCAGAAGGCCCCCTGTTCAGTATTCAATTTTAAAAGGACCAGGTAATGGGAAAGACTGTATGCCCAAGACCCTGGAGAACCACTGCTGGTCAAGCTAGACAATACTGGGCTAGATGGGCAACAGGGTGATGTGGTATAAGGCAGCTTCCTATGGAACACATCCTTTAAATGTTAATAAGCTTGTCCTGACTTAGTGTGTCTTCCAGTAGGTGGAGACAGCACATAAAGAACATATTTGTAATGTTCGTTGTGTACCTTTAGTATACTTACAATGAATTTCCTCACTGAGTAAACAAATTGTAATCAGATTTCCAGCCACTGGTATGGATACTTCTTCTCAACAGTTTTGCTTATATTTTATGTCCACAGGATGATAAAAAGAAGCGAGATAGGGACCGGGGTGAAAGTGAAGGAGAAAGAGAACTGAAATGTCAGACTCCTCTAAGGCTAGACTTGCCACCTGAAAAACCATTGGCAAGCAGTTTGGCAAAACAAGAAGGTAAGAAAAAGCTGTTTTGTTGTTTCTTTTTACGCTGTTAGGTAAGTTGATTTGTTCTGCCTTGCTTCTCAATTTATGACGTTGGCCACCTTAAGTGCTTTGTTGTTGAAGAGAAAAGCTGCAATATGAATCCTGAAAGTTTTTAAAAAATTAAGATCAGTCTCAAAATAAATCTGAAATAGCAGCAACACTGTAGCTATTAGTTCTCTCCATTACTAACATGTAATTGGTCAAAATCTGCAAAACTGAAGTTTGCTTTCAAATTGTGGGAGGTTTCTTAATAGGCTGAAATGCTTCATGCACCACTGTTTCTAAAATTAAAATAAATGTATGTTTGAAACTATGAGATGTAAAACTTGAAACAGTCAGGAATGCCCCACAAACATGGTCCAAAGAGTTATGGCAAGTGCATCCCATGGCTGGATGGGACACTTCTGTGGCCTTATTCTCTTGATGACAGGGTGATAGTGAGGCACACACCTGTCTTTGGCCATTGAGCCTCCCTGCTGAGCAGGTATGGCCAGAGTTAAAAAGACTGGCTCACTTTCCACCTCAGCTAGCTAAGCTGAAGAAGGGAGAAAGGCAGAAGTTCCAAAGGTGATTGAAGCAGCAGCTCTGAAACAACCCCCTTGCTATGGCATAGGCAGAACTAGAATTGGGGAGCGCACCACCACCTATGGAAAAGGTCTAATTTCTTTGTAGTGTGCATAGTCCTTCCTGTCAGAGCAATTGAGAGAGCTAACCAGCTTATGGAACCTCATGCACAGAAAAAGTGTTGTTAACAGGAGAAAGCAACTCTTGATGTGTTTATTACCTTGCACAGCAGTACTTCATTTGAAAATATAGCATTTTCTATTTAGCATTTCTTAGGTGTTGTGTGTGTGCACGCATGCACTCTAGGTAATATTTTTTTTTTATCTTTTTCTCCTAGAAGTAGAACAGACGCCACTTCAAGAAGCATTGAACCAACTTGTGAGGCAACTGCAAAGGTAAGTTCTTGTCAAGACTCTGAGCATTTCTGATACTGCTAGGAGAAATTGCTAAAGATTAGAAAATGCTGTCTAACCAATGTGTTAATTTTTCTGAGCTGGATCTTTCTTTCTTTCTTTCTACATGCATTTGTGTTGCTATTGCTGTCAACAACTGTAAAATCTGCCAAGCTAATGCATGTTGAACCCAAGTTCTTTTAGTGTTGATAATGCATAGTTCCTGCATCATCTTCCTTTAATAATGGTTTTCACTTTTAATCGTTAAATCTTTATTGAAGTGGTTGTAGAAAGTTACTGATAAATGGGTTGTGTTTCAAAAATTGCTTACTCTGGAGTAGTCATGGAATATCCTCTAGCTTTTTTAGGATCTTGGTTTGTGGTCTAAGTTTTTCTTTCTTCAGAGGGCATTAGGTTCTCCTAATAGGAGAAATCTGTCTGAAGTATACTGTTGCTTAACCCATCTGAACTTAGGGAATTGTTCATGTAACTTGACTACAGATTATATGAAGCATTGCTCCATGAGGGCAAAAACATTTTTTTAAACAGGAGTTTATCAGGGAAAGGGTGGAAGTAAGCAGTAGTTACTCGAGGAAGGTCAAATTAATTTTGACGATTCCAGGCCTATTCTTGCTTGTGGATTTAGCCAAAAGCTAGTGGCAGTCTTCTCAGTCAGTGCAGTTGTTATATGTATGATTCGTGACTGGCTTGGACAACTCATCTTTTGTAGCTTTTAGGTATTTTGCATACCCATGTGAACCAGAATGAGGATTTGATGATTTCTCTCTTAGTTTTAACTTACACTTGGTGAGGCTTGGACTATTGATGTTTGAAGGCTTTGCTCTATGTATTAACACTGCTTGGGGTTTTGGGAATGCTGCCAGTCTTAAACAGGACCCTTCAATTGAAGGTGAGAGTAAGATTTTGCAAGCATTCAACGGCCTTGTAAAATAGAATTGCTTTCCCTGCCATTGATATTATAATCCATTTTGGTGTTCTAAGGAGAGACAGAATGTGGCACCTGTGGTTTGGTTTAGAAATGTCAAACATGCTTTAAAAATAAAATCCCATCAATTGTAAAAAAATAAAATAAAATAAAAAGGGAGGGTGAGACTGCTTCCAGGCAGCACCTCTACAACTTTAAAGAAATGCAAGATTGTATTATTAGGGCAAAAGCTCTCTTGTTTCAGTTCAGTTCTGTGGTTTCTTTCAAGTTGGAGTCTTCTCTCCTATTTAATACTAAGCTCTGTCTGTTCTTTGTTATAGAAATGAAACATAAAGGGCTCTTCTTTTCATTTCTTAACAGAAAGGATCCAAATGCTTTCTTTTCATTTCCTGTGACTGACTTTATTGCTCCTGGCTACTCCATGATCATTAAACGCCCAATGGATTTTAGTACCATGAAAGAGAAGATCAAGAACAATGGTTACCAGTCCATAGAAGAACTAAAGGTGCTTTTAATTTATATTTTAACTGCAGAGGGGGGATTAGACGTTGACACTTGCTGGTACTAGCAATTGCATTGTGCAGGTTTTTTCAATATTTTATTCATTTTGGGGCTGCACTTTCATAGTTTATGAACACATAGAATAAAAAATTGGCGCATCTGGCTTTCAGAGTTGTTCATTTGCTTTCTTTAGAGAAAGTCTTTGTGAATGTTTTCAAGAGACATTTTTCATGTTCCAGGGTGTTGGAAATTTTGTGTGTGTGTGTGAAGGAGAAAAGACTGACCAGCAGAAGTACTTGATCTTTTAAAACAAGGATGTGAAATGAACCTGGTCATTAGTGCATCAGAGTAATAAATACTTATAGCCATAATTAAGTGACTCTTCACCATTGTACTAATAAGGTTGAGGTTTTTCTGTGTTTAAGAGAACTACTTAAATCACAGAAGCATGTAAATATGTTTGTGTTGTTGTTTTCTTGAGAAATGTAGGAAAGAAGCTTTAGCACACAGGACAGTAGTAAGAATCCCTTGCATTCTTCCAGAATGTAATACAATTGCATTACTGAAAGAAATATTGTGTATATTGACTCTCACCCCCCCCAAAAAAAAGTTTTAAAAAATGCAACTTGCCTCTTTCCTGCCTTATATAGCACTATATTTTAAAATGCCTGCCCCAACCTTTTATCCTTTTATTTGCACATTTTAAAGAAAAACACGTGTGATTCCCTTATTACTGTTGTCATCCTGACAAAAAGAGCCCTCTGATCTCTTGGGAGTACTGTCTGCATTGAGCATTGCCTTTATCAGCACATTAATATGAAAAGTGTAAAGTCAGATGTCTGTCATAAGCATCTTTGGTCTCAGATCAAATCTGTCATCTTTAACACACATCAACTGCTGGCCTAGTGTTTTGCAAACTAATATCTAAGTAAAAGGATAACAAATCCCAACCAGAGACTCAGCCTGTCACTCTTAAGAGCTTCGAGGTGGCAGAGAATGCAGGCCTGGTGCCTTTTCTGCCAGCTAGTGCAATGATTTCTTAGCCTGTCCTTTTCTTCTATCTGCAGTAGTACTGTAGTTAGAGGTGGGTCAGGAGAGAGACTATTACAACAGTGGAGTAAGATAGAACCATGGAGTAGCAATGCTTCCTATCTGCATGTGTGCACACAGCAGTGCTGTCTACGCATGTGTGTACACACAAGCGTTGTTGCTAGGTTGGAACTTGGAAAGCCTACTAATAAACTGTATAGACTAACTTGCACCTGTATTATGATGCATTATTCCTTTATCCTCCATATTATGAGGATACTTTTTTTAGCCAGGCAGAACAAACAGTGCTTATGTTCTCAATTACTAGCACCTGCCATCTTGTCCACAGTACAAATTTCCATACATAAAGGGGCAGATATATTTTCTAGGAAACATTCCTGTAAGTTCCTACTTATGTGTCTTACTTCTTCTGTTGATACAGGAGAACTTCAAACTGATGTGTACTAACGCCATGGTCTATAACAAACCAGAGACCATTTATTACAAGGCTGCTAAAAAACTCTTGCATTCAGGAATGAAAATACTCAGCCAGGTAACTGAATTAAGGAAATAATTCAAGAGGTATTGGAGTTTTGTTGGCTTGTGTACGGTTTCATCATATTTCCATTTGTGTTTAATAGAGAAGAGGTCATTCTTTTCTAGCTAAAGGCTGTCATTGGGTTAATTCAGTAAGTAGTTCTTTCTTCTTTATCTCTCCAATAATAGTTATAACTTAAAATTAGATTGTTTGTAATTTATATGTATTGGAACCCTACCTACTTGCTTGATCTTTTTTCCAAGAATCACTACGGCTGCAATCTTAAACACATGTATTAGGGACTAAGTCTTTTGAACTCAGTGGGACTTACTTCCCTACACCCCATTTTTTCTCCTCACCTCTTACCTACCCAGTAGGCAGATGGGGGAAGAAAGGAGCACACTCAACAGGAATCTGAACTGATAGCTTGTGGTAGGCTTTTCTCCCGATCTGCTTCCACACAGTGCTGCTATTCTAGAAAAAGAGATGCCAGAACTCACCATGAACACCCCCTTCATTCTTTTATAATGGCAATGGTGCCCACCTGAGAGGTGCTGGAACTGAGTTCCTGTGAGTTCTTCCTGGGGGAAAAGCACTGCTAGTACAACTGCTTTTACAATATTTTATTAGCGCAGAACGTGGACCTTCAGTTTGAGGAAAAAGACTGCAGACTCTGCAAGGGTTCTATGACAGCTTTGCAGCCCTCTTTCCCCCTTTGAAGACCCCTTGTAACTGAAAGAAAAGCACTTAATGATTAGGCAGTTTTAAAATGGGGGACTCACATACAGTATGAAGTTTTAAACCTGCATGGTTTGTTTCCCTAGGAAAGAATCCAGAGCTTGAAACAAAGCATTGACTTCATGGCAGACCTTCAGAAGAGCAGGAAGCATAAAGATAAAACAGGTCTCCAGTCAGGTGAAGATGATGATGGCTTTGGGAAAGATGCAGACTCCATGGACATAGATCTCAGAGCCTTTAAAACACCTAGCAAAGAACTCAAGAAGTAATTACTCTGCAAAGGGCTTACATATTTCTTTCATTTCAGCAAAATTAGGAGCAGGCAGCCCCAGGCTGCATTGAAAGCAACTATCTCCAGTAGCTCTGAATAGGGATTAAACAAATACATGGAAGAAGACTGGTCTGTCAGTAGCACTTAGGCATGATGGTTACATGGAACACCTCTGTACAGAGGCATCTATAGGGATCTCCCATTTTTGGGTAGCCTTAGCCAAAGATCATAGTCACCAGTCCTATTCCACCACCACCCGCATTTTTTTTCTGAAGGAAAAGGTGCACAGAATCTTCTGGCAGTGGCACTCACCCACTTGCTTTTCCAGCTTCAGAGCAGGGAAAAGGCCAGTTGGTAGGAGTTGCTAGATTGACCATGTTTGGGTGCCTTTACCACACAACTGCCAATCAATCCTCAGCCAATCCTGGAGCTGGAGAGGCAGCAAGTGTTTGCTAGAACTGCCAGTGGGCAACATTTATAGTAGAAATTACAATAGTAAACACAATAGCGAGATGCAATTTAATATAATGAAAACTATCCTATTACAGAATTGACTTGTTTCTTCTTCTTTTTTGGTACTTATTTGCACTCCGGTAAAACCTCAGGTTCAGATTACGTTGTCCTGTTGTATAAGACAAATTTCAGAAACATTGGGTTGTATCCAGCTAAGTTTTACTCAAAACAAAGCCATTGAAATTAATGGACCTATATTAGTCATGTCCTGTAAGTTCAGTGGGACTATTTAGAAAACAAACAACATTGGATACAGTCCCTTCTGCTTGAAATCATACTTTCAGACTCAATAATGATGACATGCACAACGAAGGAAGCAAGTTACTGGCAAATGAACTCCACCTTCACTGCCAAATGTGCCACTTTATTTTAAACTGATAAAGAACTTCTTGGAATTTACTGCACACATTCTAAAACAAAGTTTTAGACTTGGTGGTATTAAACCCTTTTTTTTTGCTATCATATACTATGACGGGGTACGGTAATGTATATAGTTTTGGGGTTTTTTGTCTCTTTTTAATGTATGTTTGTTTTCTAGGAAAGAGAAAGAGCTACTTGAAGAAAAAATAAGGAATAGTAATTTAGAGAGGGAACAGGAACTGATTGAACATATCATCAGAGAATCAGGAGGAAAGTTAACAAAAAGACCTGCTAATGCTCAGGTAAACGGAGAAAAGGATATGGATGATGCTCATTATCTAGAACACCATAACATAAGTTAAATACGTTTCAGTCCCTTTCATTTGATGTTTCAATGATTGATGTGATTACAAATCTAAAGTCTCATAATATCCAATCATTGAAGCAATAAACAAAACAGCCTGCTAAATTATGTTTGACTCTGTCATCCTAGCTTTGTAGGCTGTGCACAAAAGACACATTTTAATGGCTTGATCTTTATTTCAGTGTGAGTTTGAAAGAAGAAAACCTGATGGCACAACCACCCTGGGACTTCTTAATCCAGCAGAAAATAACACAGGGGGTAATGCTTGCACTGAGTAATTTTAACAACCTTTCCCCTTGGTGGTGTGTATTACTGATGGATTTCTACATTTAGTAGAGGTGCAGAGGAAGTCTCTTGAGGCTGTCCCACATTCCTCCCGTGCTAGCTTTCCTTAGAATTCCCACTGAGCATCTGGCTGCTTCTGGTCCCTGCTTAAATGGTCCCTGTTTGAACAGTTAGCCCAGAGACAGTCAGAATGGGATGAACCTCATGAGAATGCTGTTTGATTTAGGGAATAATGACCTAACATCTTGCAATATTCCATGGCACTTTTAAACGAATGCCTTCCAGAACCATGATTCCTTATCTAGCAAAGATGGGGGACCTGTGCCTGCCCAGATGTTGTTTTAGTTCCCATCCAGTATGTCCAGAGCTCAGGGATGAATGGAATTGTAGTCTTGAGCCATCTGGAGGGTCTCAGGTTTCCCATCCTTGCAATATAGCTTAATAATTTCTATGTATAAGGTCCCAAATTCAGTTCCCTGCCTTCACCTGCTCAATTAAGTAAATAAAAATAGATTAGCATGGACATTTCTGTTTTAGGGTCGTTATTACAACTACCTTTTTCTTAGTGCATTTTTATGACATATAGTTGAATCCAGGACAAAGGTGTTTTCAAGGGACTATTTTTCAGTGTTTATGCTCAAAGGCTTTAGAAAAACCTAGTAAATACTCAGAAGGGAGATGTTGTGTGCATGTGGCTAACTTAAGTCCTATAACTTTCTTTTTGTTCGTCTCTTGAGTGGTAGAAATCGGACATGGCTCTGCAAAGTTGGGTGTCACAGCTGGAAGACTGCAGTCAGGCGTAAATACGTTACAAGGGTTCAAAGAAGACAAAAGAAACAAAGTTACTCCTGGTAAGTTTGACTTCTAATTTATGCTTAGTGGTGCCCTTGAATGCAACAAGGCTGGCAGAAATTACTCCGGTCAGCTATGAACCACTGACTGAGTGCCCTGTAGCCCTTGCCACTTTTAACTATGTCTAGGCATACTTATATGTTATCTGGAAGGGTGGAGCAGACAGATAACCTCTTTGAGTAGCCACAGGTGGAAACAGCCAGCACTCTCCTCAACAGGCTGCAGCTGCCTCTACCCAGGCACACCCTTCTTCTTTCCTAGAGGAAATGAGCACTGGGAATTAAAGCTGAAATAAAGTATGAAAGTTAGAGGTTTGCTTAACTGTGCACTATTGTAAACAGCCTTTTGAGAATTTTTCTAAAAGGTGGCCCAATTACTATAGGTGACACATAATACCCGTTCCACATTTGTAAGAACTCTTATATTTAGTGTGACTGCACCTGCACTTTGGAACTCCCTGCCTCTTGAAATCAAGCAGGCGCCTTTACTATGCTCTCTTTTTGCGCCTGCTTAAAACGTTATTGTTCAGACAAGCCTACCTAGATGCTTCGAAAGTTGAGGTAAATTTAATCTGTTTTAGCGTTTTAGCTTTTGGATGTTTTTAAGTATGGCTGTGGTTTTCTTAATTTTATTTTATCTTTTTGCAAACTGCTTCAAGGTTTCTTTTAAAATCAGGCAGTGTATAAATTTTATGAAATGAATAAATAATATTACATACCAACATGTTTGCAAGTATAGTCACATATAGTACAACCTAGTCCTAAAATAGCAGGCCCTCGTTTAAGCTACAGATTGTTTCAATTCTATGGGGCAACTAAGAACAGGTTTATGCTTTTAACAATTATTAGTTTTTGTTGTTGTAATTTGGTCTGTAGAGGATACCAGCCTGCCTAAGAGATTCGAAGCAGAATTTATGGCGTTGGCAGCCTGAGCAATTTTAGCAGTTTCGTTCCTGTACTGCAGTGATCTACCCCCTTTTGGAGGGTTCAGGTCAAAGTTGTTCAGCTTTTTTTAGGGAAGAGGAAAGCCCCATTTTTAGGGGTTCAGGTCAAAGTTGTTGAGCTGTTTAAACAGCGTGAACGGCGTAATTGTGCAACATGATTTGTGTAAGAGACAACCAATCTGAACTTAGCTTCTAGGTGGTTTTTCCTCTCATAAATATTGAAGGCTATATATCAGATCTCTTTATATCACCTAGTGCCTTCTGCAGTTGTTTGTGGTTGATGTACTAAAAACCCCATATAAAAAGGAGATTTTGCATAAGTAGAGGAGAATCTATTGTATGATTTGGGCTATAAAAAACAAAAGAGATTAGAGCTAAATATTTTGCTCATTTACTACTTGGCAAGAGTTGTCGGTCCAGTCAGCAGAAAACCGAATTGTTGCTAGCTTGCCGAAACAGAAGTTTTGTTGAACGATCACATCATATGCTTTGGCAGCTGCTAGAAAAGCTCAAAAGCTTTTAACAGTATATGCACTAGACTGTTTGATCCCTGAAAATATATGGGATTTGTATCCATCATCAGAACAATTAAAAGCTTTTCACATTATTAGTTTAGTCCTTAAAACTCAGCTAATCTGATCAGCTAACATAGATCAAAGCTGAATCTGGGTGATACCCAGTTGCGGTATCCCACTTGTCCAAATGCAGCTCTCTCTCCTCCCCTTTGCAACTCCCTGCAAATCAGGGATTTGCAGGATGTTGGGGGACCCTCTGGAGCAAGATGGGGAGCTTCATGGGGGGAAGAAGAAGGGGAAGTCCCCTCACATCTGCTGATGCAATGTTGGATCTCACTCTGTATCCACAGTCTTTTCTCTTTGCTGATGTATTCATTCTTGAGACAAAACACAAACTGAATCCCAGAAATTCACACCACTTGATTCATTCAAGAGTTGAAACATATGACTTGAGGCTTTTAAGATATCTACACTGTGTGGCATAATAATATTTTCAGACTCTTATTTCAATATTGGGGCACTGCATATAGCCACATATGTACCCGTTAAACCAATTTGGATTTGCAAAAGCAGGTTTCTTTGGGCATGCATGCTGGCTGAATCTGGGTTGACAAGCAATTAATAGAAATGCCAATTTTAATAAACCAGTGGTTATGGAATGTAGCTCTGGTGTGGTATGAATTCAGCAACCTAGTTGTGCAAGGTAAAAGTGGATAGGTTCAGACACAAGACTTGCACAACCTAGTTGGAGGGGATTGGTCAGAATTATGGCAATACTAGGCATATTCTTTACCCATGTCAGGATACTGTTGGACTACAGATCCCATCATCTCTGAACATGTTGACTGGGGCTGGTAGGAGTTGTAGTATCTGGAGGACACCTCATTGGCTACCCCTGAATTATGCATTCTGTGCTCTTAGTTTGTTGTGTTTGTTAGGGCTTTGCTTCTCCCTAACAAGCCAGGTTTAATAAGCAAACAGCAAACTCTAGCTTAAGGCTGGCTAGTGAGCCTGGGTTGCTAGGGAGAATCAAAGCATAGTCTCGGATTCAGATGCCGTGTGAAACTATCCCCTTCCTGGTTTGATTAGCAACTTGTGTAAAGGTGGGAATGAAGCAGCAATTCTGCCAGCCTCCAGCTCTTGCACAGTATAGTTTATTAAGTCAAAATCCTTGTGAACATGACCTTTGAATGAATAAAACCACCTCTGAAAAAGCATTTCATTCATTCTGAAAGAAATATTTAGTTCTTTCAGTGTTTCCCCAGCATTTACAATTTTCTGTTGGAAGAAATGGTGACTGGCAGTGGGGAGAGGAGGCACCCCCAGCCCAAGTATTAACATCTCTGGTTGCCTGGCACTAGGACAGGTGTAATTGAAGCAACAGTAATTTCTTGGCACTCGTGGAACTGGGTTCTCAGAGCCCAAAGAGGCTTTCTTTACTCTGGCCAGACCAGGTGCAATAGATTTAAAGTGCTGTTAGCTTTAAATCGAGAAGCTGTACCTCTTCTTCCAACAAACAGTAAACACCTGTGAAGAGCAAATCTGTTGTTAAAAGGGACATTCAGCCTAACACATGTGAGAATATTAATTCCGGATCTTATTTTTCATTAGTGATGTACTTGAACTATGGGCCCTTTAGCTCTTATGCTCCAGCTTATGACTCCACATTTGCAAATATCAGCAAGGATGATTCTGATTTAATCTATTCCACCTATGGGGAAGATTCTAATCAAGGGAATTTTAAGTAAGTAGGCTTATTTTTGTCTTTATCCTGATGACTTTGAATTAAAAACCTCTTTTAGGAATGTTCACATATTGGCAGGTGGGGGGGAGTGCTTCTTTTCCTTCTCCTGGCATTGGCACTAGCAAGAGAATGGAACTTGACTGCAGCTTTTGTATTCTTTATTTTTGACTAGTTGATGTGCGGGTTTTCCTGGAATAACACTAACTCAAAAGGGAAGCTAATGAGTTCTTAGTATTTCGATTTTTACATCCCATCCATTACAACCTTTGTCCTAATACAAATAAAAATCTAAATTGTATGATTCTGAGAGATGCTTTTTCTACGCACATAAGTTTCCCTTGGGGGTCTCAGTTGGATGGATCTCTTCTTGTGTCTCAGCTTTCCTGACTGGTTCATAGATTCATAGAGTTGGAAGGGACCCTGAGGATCATCTAGTCCAACCCCATGCAATGCAGGAATATGCAGCTGTCCCATACAGGAATCAAACCTGCAAGCATGGCATCATCACTGTCATTCTCTAACCAACTGAGTTCCCCAGGTTTTTTGTGAGAGATGGAGGAATGAGCACTGGGGTTGGGCACCTGCTGGAGTGGTATTTGGCATGTTAGGTGTAACCACGTCATAGGAACCAACTCCTAAGGACCAAAGGGGCTTTGCTCCCCCCTCAATGAAATATTTGAGGCGGCTGGGTTCCCCCAAAGTTGATGGGCATTGCCATTCAACTTGTGTGTCTGCACAACAACATGTGATCAATTATGTGGGGCTGCACTTACCTGGCTCTCCCTCAATATTTTATTCAAGTTGGCACCCCTGAACCCCATATTTGTAGAAAGCTTGCTCAGTGTTAAGTTATCCTGGTTGCACCTTGGCTTTTCCAAGACAAATTCAAGTTGGCATACATTAGGTTATAATGTGCCTCCCTCCTGCACCCACCAAATGAAGCGCAGGTTACACAGACTGATTAGAATACCACCTTTTGCACTGAACATACATAGCTCCAGTTTTTACAATTTCTAGGAAATGTCAGTGATAACTAGCACTGCAAATTTACACGAGTTAAGAGCCTGTGGATAATAATGCATGTCTGCATCCCAGTACAGATGTGAATTTAAAAACATATCCAAGAAAGGGAAAATCTATAAACTTAAGAGAAATCACCAGTTAACATCCCTAGTGGTTCTGATATTATAAAACTTTTTTAAAAAGAGACAACAAAACAAAACCTCAAAGGTAAGTAGTGATTTTATTTTTATTTGTAAGATTGTTTCTTGTAAACTAATTGGCAATGCAATTTTGTTGCTTTTATCTTCAGCATAAATGAGTTCCTGGCTAAATCTCAAGACTACCCATATGTAATGGCAGACAGTTTGTTGGATGTTTTGACCCAAGGAAGGCATTCTCTCTCACTCAGAGAACTTGAAAAGGTGAGACTGCTTGTGTGTATCAGGGAGAAGCAATATGTAGTGTCCTCCACACTACAACTCTCATTATCCTTAACTGTTCACCCTACAAGCTGAGGCTGATGGGAGTTGCCCTCCCAATGTTGTTGAACTACACTTTGGCTACTCCCAAAGTGTAAATGGTAGAGTGGAAATCATGGCATTAAGGAGTCCATAGACATGGGGACAATTGCCCTGGACTGCAAAAAGAATCTACATGACAGATATTACTTATGAGACCAGGTACTAGTTCTCCTTGAGAAAGCATGTTGGAGGAAAGGCATACCTTTAGAAATATTTCAAACTATGTTTTTATATAAGAGCATTTAATTCACCTGGATCCCACTGTGAAGTTTTCATTGAGAAATTCATTCCCTGTAATGGGGTTAATTAGCAGAAAACTAGCTTGATAAGATGTGTGTGTGTTATAAGCTAAGCCTGCAATCATGTGCACAGGCTGCTTAAAACCCATCAGCTTTAGGTCAGATTCTTACGTCCCTTCAGTGACATGGGACCCACAGCAGTGTTACTCCTTCCTGTATCACTGTGGTAATATTAAAAGCCTGGGATTACAGGAGAAGCCCTCACTGTCCACCTCAAGCAAATATAACAACATCTGGAAGGCACCCACCATGGAGTGTTTTAAATTAGAGGCAACCAGTTGAAGGGGTTGAGCAGCTTGAAAACTTTATCCTTCTTTTCCAGTCGCAGCCAGCAGAAGCAGTTGAATGTCTGTGTGAAAAGTCTGCTACAAGCAAGGATGTGGAGGTGATACTCTTCTGAATTTGATTGAGCCTCTAGGCAGTGAAAGGTTCTCATACAAGCCAGTTAGAATAGTTTGTTTCAAGTACCAAATTTTATGTACTTCTACATAAAACCGGAACAGCTGAGTTGCTCTTTACTGTGCAGCATTGGAGATAAACTTCCAACTCTGTGTTGTGACCTTTCATTCATAGCATTAAAAAGTTATGTAAAGTTCACCTTATTGTTGTGCCATGGTCAGATTTTAATTGCAGTCATCTGTATTCTCCAGCCACAGCTTGTACAATATAAAGAAACCTGTTTTAACTCCTTATTACTTTGAAAGCTAAGCCCTCACAACTTCATGCTGTTGTGCAAGATAGTTGCTGCTGCCTGTTCAACATAACTGTTTGATGAAGGAGGTGTTCAGGTATAAATGTATTACTAAGGTATTCTCATCTGACTCATTGGCAAATGGATGAGATTCTGCAGAATGGTTTAATTGCCTCTCTTTTGTTGTAAATGTTGAAGATGGAACATAGTCCCAGATATTATACTTGACCAGCTGATATTGCAGTAGTTCTAACTCTGTGCTTGAGGGAATAGAGTACCAATTATAGTGGTTTAAACCATCCCATTTAGTATATAGCAGGGATGGGGAATATGTGGCCCTCCAGCTGTTGGGCCACAACAGCCCCAGCCAGCATGCCCAATGGACATCTGGAGTGCCACACATTCCCCATTCCTGATGCCTATTTTTGATCTGAAGAAAAGGCTGAGAGTCACCAGAAATGCACTGTTTGGTTCGAATATTTTATATAAATTTGGGTTTTGCTTGATTTTTAAGAACCTGCATTTGTTTGCCATCTACAGATTCTGGAAACAGCTCTACCCAGTAGGTTTGACTCCTCTCTTAGTAAGGAGAGGCTGACAGCACTGAGAGCAGTAACCAATTTTGGAATGCCTGTGGAGGAGTTTGACTCAGAAGGTGAGTGGCATGAGCTGTGCAGTTGTTCCTGTGCAAGGCCTCTTGGCACATGCCAGCCCAGCTGACATCTGCCCAAAACTTCACTTTCAATTGAACAGAAGCAGAGGTCTTCCAGAAAAAACTTGACGAAACCACAAAATTGCTTCGGGAGCTTCAAGACGCTCAGAATGAACGACTAAGTACGAAGCCACCTCCGAACATGATCTGCCTTTTGGGCCCATCTTACAAAGAGATGCACTTGGGTGAGTGTGGTGCTCCTGGCACATGAAACCTTTAAATTTTAGGCATGTCCTGGTTCTTTAGTCTAACCTCTGCCCTGCTAGTAACTTCTTTAAAATGGATGCTGGTTGTCTTTGCAACCACATTTATCAAATGGAGCAGCATTGCCACAACAATATAGGGACATCACCTTCCTGGATGTCATAGAAGAGTGGAAGATGTGTGGTTGCTGGCGGGGATTGAAATGCTAGTTACTGCAAGCTGAAGGGGATTCCTTTGTGCCTGGCTGGCTGCTGCAGGCAGCCTGGAAAGCTAGATGAATGTAATCTTCCCCTTCCCCCACTATCTGAAGTCATGATGGACAGGGCAGGGCCAGCAAAGACTGCAGCTAGTGCACAGAGCAGGTTAGATACAGTAGCCACAACATAAGTAGAATACATCTTGTATTGCGTTCTTAGAAATGCAGCAATGGGAAACAAGGTAGTGCATTTCACTTCCTTATTGTTATACTGTCTGGAGGGCTGCATGGGTTACTGTGCATGAGGTGATTGTGCCTGCTTTGCTGTGCTAGAGCACTGGCCCCCTAACCACAATTCCTGGGGGCTTAGTGATATGTCAAAACCAGGGATTGTGGTTTGTATGGAGTGAAGCAAATTAGGACCTTCTCAGTAGAACGCTCTCCCATCTGATGCCAACCCTGTTCAGGGAAACTTTTAATGGTTGATGTTTTATTGTGTTTTTAATATTTTGTTGGGAGCCACCCAGAGTGGCTGGGGCAACCTAGTCATATGAGTGGCATATAAAAAATTATGATGATGACCTTTGACTAGGATATAGTACTAAGCCAGTGACCATGGTTTGTTCCCATGCACCAGTAGAGAAAATGGCCCAGATAGGTGAGTGATTCATCGTAAATCATTAACTCTGCCCCGCTTTACATGTCATGGAAAACCAATGTGTGCAAACTAGTTTTATATGACAAAACCCTGCATTTTTAGGCTGTTGGGGGGCAATTAACAGACTTTAGATAAACCTTATAAAGTCATATCAATGTTTTACTGTTAACTTTTCCAGCGGAGAGAGTGACAAGTAATCTAAAAGAGCTTGCACAACAAGTGGCTCCGGGAGATATTGTGAGCACATATGGCATCCGTAAAGCGATGGGGATTTCAGTTCCTTTACCAGATGCCATGGACAGCTTTGTTGACTTAACAGATGGTGAGTAACCACAGTGCATTTCAGCAGGTCCCCATAGATCGGTTGTCCTGGATGTGGTTCATGAGTTGCTCACCACATGGAGTAACTACAGTAACCATATTCTGTAAACTAGCACTTAAGAGGTACTTAACCCACAGAAGAAATAAACAGTGAGAAAGCCTGACTTCTGTGTTGACCCTATCACGTTGGACTAGTTAGTGCTGGAAGATGTGCCTAAATCTGACTTTGGCACATTTTTGGCTTGACATTTCCCCTTCCCTGCAGTGAGCTGCTTGTTAATTCTGAAGCATATTCACACCGTTGTCTGTCTAAATAAAGAGAAGCTAATATACCTCCACCTGTTTCCTTAGCCAAAACAAGCCAAGTAATAGGCTGTTAATGCTTTTTTTCCCTCCAGAAGCAGAGGAACCTCCAAAAGCTCCTGTTCTCATTGGAAATGGATGTGAACCAGTTGGTGGTACATGATGCTTCATATTTAAATGGTTTTAAGTCTTTCCTTTTTTAAAGATTTGTCCCAGTGCATGCATGGGCACTTTGTATACTTGTGTTATATTTGAATTCTTAATAAAAACTTTAAAACCAAACCAGTTCTATTTTCCTGACAGATCTAAGAGATGCTTCTTGAATGCAGTGCAGAATGAAGCAAGTTGCAGAGTTTTACATTCACACAAATATTTTTACGTTAGATGCTGCCTCTATTCTGCAGGCATTACTTGAGTCATACAGGACCGAGGTGACAATGGGCTAGAAAGCCTTAAATTTGACATTTAAAATGGTGCATTTATTATTACAGGAAGTCACATGACGAAGCAAAAGGAAAGCTTATCATGGCCACTGGAAATGGCTGCTGTGGGCAACAATGTTCAATTTAAATTGAGTCGCCCTAGACAAGTTTTCACATCAGATATAACGGTGCCTTATTGAGTTTACTCACATTCAGCAGAATCCATCTAGAGATGTACACAGGGCAGCAGCCTTAGACTTGAACAGCTGACTGCTTTCCCTTGAACATACTCCAAAAGCAAACTGGCAACATAAGAAAAGAAACTAGCAAA
This sequence comes from Podarcis melisellensis, assembly GCF_964234715.1. Classification (NCBI taxonomy): domain Eukaryota; kingdom Metazoa; phylum Chordata; class Lepidosauria; order Squamata; family Lacertidae; genus Podarcis; species Podarcis melisellensis. The sequence goes on along the minus strand of NC_138540.1, from coordinate 35,070,256 downwards.
GAGGCCTGCTTTGGGGTTTGTTTTTTCCCCCTCAGGCAGCACAGTGTCTTTCCTTTGACGATAGTCAAATGGAGGGCAAGAGGTGCTTCATGTAACGTTGCTCTTTCATTATAACAGCCTGGGGAAAGTGATCACGCAAAGCAAGAATGAAATATTTACTTTTATGAAACGCATTTCTTAAAGAATTTGAAATGATACAAAAGAAGAGCAATTAGGCAACAAACGCATCCTAAATTTTTAATCTGGGAAATTTAGAATTAAAACAGAAGGTAGACAAGTTACCTTGACTTGCAGTAGAATGTGAACAGAAACAATTAAACATTAATACTTGCATTTCACACTTGAGTTTCTGCTGTTGGCATATGACGTTTGATAACTGATGCCAAACAATGACAAATAGTTGCAAAGATTAAAGGTGGATCTTTTGAACTCAAGCATTCTAACAAATGCACAATAAAGTAAGAACTGAAAGCAGTGTTATCATATTTCACATTAACTTGCTGCTATAACAAAATACAATCGCGTAAGTTTCCTTTTTATCCTACCTAGGACTACCCTATCTTGCTACTTTCCAGTGTGACCTACTCTAGACAGCTAAGACTTTCCAAAAGTCCTAAAAGCCACAGTAGGACTTGACTAGAAGAGTTTTGTTCCTGTCATGAAACATAGGCACTTCAACCTCCGCATAAGTTAATTACACAGTAATTATAATGAACACAACAGGGCTGCATCCAGGGCAAAGAATGCCAGAAATCTTTGCACAGTTAGTCACATTCTACTCTGAAAACCTTTTAAAAAATACTAGAGTCACAGTCCTCAAGTCTTGGAATGATTTCCATAAACTTCAGTCGGATTTCAGTTAAGTTACTCCAGAGAGTGACTTGCAAATTGGAGCAGAGCCAAAGGCATTCTACAAAATCTCAATCACAGGGAAAAACATACAATTTCAAAATGTTTCATGGTATTCACATTTAAATTTATAGAACCCTTCAATGCAAAGCCATTCATTTTGCTTTCCTAGGATATGCCCAGGTACTAGTCAACACAGTTCAGTTGTGCTCCACATAAAGTCAGACTGCAATCCTATGTGCACTTACCTGAGAGTAAAACCACTGCCCCAGTATGACTTATTTCTGAGTACACATGCATAGCACTGCGCTGCTAAGCATTCCCCCCCCCCATGGGGCACATAAACAACTCTTCTTTTCACATTGTAAACAATTTACCCATTTTCCCCTTGCCCGTAAGACTTAGTGGTTTGTTTCTGGTTCTCGTGTGAAAAGCCTGTCAGACAGAAGTAATTTTTATAAAATTAAAAAGTTTCAAGGTTAGCCCCTGTGAATACAGCTAATGGCAGGTACAGTGGATTGGATCCCCAAAAATATTGAGCATAAGCCGATGGCCCTGATTTGCAAACAACTCAGGAGTTTACCCATTAATAAAACAGGTAGATTCTAGAGCCGTTCTTAAGCTCCTGCAACAAGCTGGAAAAGCAGATCTCCATCTTTTGCAATTTAGTTTCTTCTTGTACAAGGCTCTACTGCAACCTGTACCTTCTGCATCTTTTGATTCAATCCCATATCATTTAAGCAAACTAAATGAGTTCTACCTGAAAAATTATTTTGTTCAGAAGCCAGCTTTCTGTGCTTTCCCTACTCCCAATTAGCATGCCTCACACAGATCTTGCATGATGGCTGGTAACAACACTGTGAGGTGTTTCCAGAATGAGTTCTGAAACCCATAGTATTTCTCCTTCACCTAGTTAGTTATATAGGTTGGTATTCAGCTAGTCAATTTTGGAGTTACCTTATACTGACTTAGTTTGTGCTAAATGTCACTGAAGCTAGAAAGAAATGAATACTCTACAGACAACTGGAGAAAGGATAATAATTAACAAATAGATCCCCCCCTCTCAAATTGTCTAATGGGACTGGAGCAAAACTCATGGCATAGCAAAAGGTGGTAGATATACAAAGTTCAAGTCCGGCTCAGGGTGGACATTATATTTGGTTGTGCCCTCTCTGTTCATTTTTATCATAAAAATGTGAAAACAGATGGAAGCCTCTTGCCAATGATGAAATCTAGCAATACAATAGTTTGGGAGGGAGGGAGGGGTTCACTAACTGTACAAAATTTGCACTGTGGCTGCCCCATGGTTTGTTACACCCACAAGAAAGAGATCTGTATCCCCAGAAACTATACTTCTTTTTATCAGACGAATTAAGGAAGACACTGGAAGTTTCTCTGTGCCATATTTTAAGAGTGGGTATCACCCAATTCTGCCTGCCATACAGCACTGCCATGCCAGCAGTGAAAACTATTTGAAGCTACTCACAATTATATGAGCAGGGTTACCAAGTGCAAGAATCTGGATTTTTACACACACACACACACACTCACACTGCTGATGTTAAGCATGTTGCTGTAGGGCACTAATAGCTGCTGAAATAAAAAGCACCTAGTGAAGTGCAAAAGACATTACAGCACAAGCAAAAGGTGTATGAGGAGAAGCCTCCCACACGTTTCCACCCAGAGTGGAAAGCACATTCAAGAACCAAGGCCAAGAATGTTTCCAGACCCAGGTAATAGAATCCAGAAAAAATAAGCCATGTGAGCAAAACATAAGCAAGTTCCTCACATCACTTGTCTTCTGCTCCAGTAGAGAATAGCACAGGCATAAGCAAAACGTGTGTATGATATATCCGGGTATGGTTTAGCAGCAGAACAGGACTACCACCACAGAAATGTTTATAAGGACCGGGTTGTGGTTGTAGAGAAGAATACTGGCAGTGCAACAGTTCCTGGTACTGAAATCCAGTTCTAGAGCAGAGCTGCAGCTCAAAGTCAGGTGGGAGGGTGGGGGAAGCACAACCAAATGATATGAGCACAGGCTTTGTGTACAGCTGATCCCAGAGTCAACCCCTGACATCTCCAGTTAAAAAGTTCTCAGGCAGAGGAGTCTTCGGTCCCATTGCCTTATGTAATAAGACTGCTGCAAACTCAAGGCGGTGCTGTGTCCATAGACAAGTGCAATACTGTTAAACCGGGTCTGAAAGGATGAGGCAGTGGAATGTTTTAACGAGGCAATTCGTTCAACTGCGAATCCATGAAAAAGGTGCAGAAGTGGAGCTCTGTCCTGTGGCTGCATGGCAGGGAAACGAGAGAATAATCTGCAACATGGACACCTGCAAACTCTTTTGACAGGCACAGCTGTAAAGAGCTTTTCCACAATCTTTTCCTCTTGAGATACAAGTACTAACACTTCTAGTCCGCACTCGTTTTTGTCATAAGCTCCTTTCCATAAGGAGGCGGAGTTTCCAGGCTTTCCGGAAGGGAAGTTATTTTAAAAACAACCAAGCCCAGCAAGACACAAATTTTGACCGAACTTCTCAGCAGTTTCTTGCTCGAATCAAAGCGCTTGGGATTTGGCTGTATCCGTGCACACAAAGTAAGTCACCAGTTCTCCTTTCCCCTTGACGTTAATAAGTCCTCGGCACTCGCAGGCATATCCCAGGTTCTCCAGTATTTTGCAAGTCTCTTCTGTAACCTGTGCACAGAAAACACATGAGTCCATTCACAATTCAAAGTGAGCATTTCATCCCTTTCAGGCCCAGCTACTACTCCTGAGCATGCAAAATAAACAAATAACCACAAACATCAGAAAGAGAAACAAGGAAACCTCCACAACAGGAATAAACTATACAGCTTTCCCCCAACCTCTTTCTTGCTGGACAGTGAAAGATCTGGGCTGCTCCTGGGGTGAAGGGACTCAAGAAGCAGGCAGGGTAGGTGAGATGAGATTAAAAGGCAATGGAAACAGTCACAATGACCTCCTTAGTTCTGGGTTTGGAGAGGGACTCTTCTTATGTTCTAATCATTGTACAGGTTTCCTTCACCCCTCTGCCCACTTTTTTTTTTTTACCTGGATTTTCCCAAGTTCTCCTGTACTCTCCATTCTACTGGCAACGTTGACTGTGTTTCCCCAGATGTCATACTGCGGTTTGCGAGCACCAATCACACCAGCTACCACAGGACCATGGTTTATGCCTACAAGAACAGGAAAGGGAAGGTTAAGATGAAATTTTGCTTTCTGCCCCTGTGGCTTCTTGCTGTATGCCAGCACGGGAAAATTTAATCACAAGTTCTATTCAATGGAATGTGTGCCTAAACAAAGGCATGTCTTCAGAATCCAGTGGGATGCCAACACTGATGGGGCTTCTTGTATCTCAGCATGGAACACTGCTACTACCCCGTGAAGAAGTCCACCTCTATGTTATTGTAAGCTGATCAATAACTGGTCATGGCAACACTATCTGGGTTCCATTAGCTAACCGGACAGTGGAGGAGGTCCCAGGTTCAGTCCCTGGAATCTCCAGGTAAAATTGGGAAAGACTCTTGTCTGAAACCCTGGAGAGCCATTCAGTAGTGAATACTCAGAGCAATGGTCATGCTGGTTGGGGCTGTAAGAAACTGGAGTCCAACCACTCCCAGCTGGGAGAGACTCCTGCCTGAAACCCAGCTGGTCAGTTGAGGCTAGGTGGATCAGCTAGGTGGACCAGTGGTCTGAGTGAGAACAACACAGCGCCTCGTGTTTCTGTACTCTGCTTGCGGGCCTCCTACAAGCATTTGATCAACTAGAGTGGCTGGGGAAGCCCAGCCAGATGGGCGGGGTATAAATAATAAATTATTATTATTATTATTATTATTATTATTATTATTATTATTATTATTATTAAAGAGGATTCTGGACCAGATGGACCCTTGGGTCTGATCCAGTAATTCTCTTTTTATGTTCTTTGGTTGTGGTTCTTAAGCAATAGTGTAAATCACGCTAGCTCTGGAGGTAGTAATGTTTCTAAATACCACTTGCTGGAAAACAACGTAAAGGTGAGCACCCTTGTGCTCAGATCTTTCTTGTGGGCTTCCCAAAGATATTTGGTTTGCTGCTATCAGAACGGAATGCTGGATTAGATGTTCTTCTAAGATGTAGTGATTTAAAAAATCAATGAATATGGAAGAAATACAGTGGTGTCCCCAAGATAATTCAGCCTGCCCCACCGCTTTATGGTGGGGGCAGTGGATTGAACTTACCAACTCTGAGACGGAAATTGTTGAATGAGTGCCTGTTGATGCCATCCAGCTTAGTCATCAAAGCCATCGCAAATTCCACCATGATGCCAATTTGAGCATGCTGTCTTTCCTGGTCCTAAGCAATATTTTGGGGCAGGGGGGAGAGTGTTAAGAGGATCTTTGCTTTATGTTATTAGTGCAGGGGTAGGGAACCTGTGGCCCTCCAGGTTGTTTCGGGACTCACAACTCCCATCAGCCCCAGCCAGAATGAGTTTTTTAATCCAATGACATCTTGATGGCTAGAGGTAGCTACCCCTCCACTAATGGAGTGCAGATATATTATAGGCGTATCCTAGAACTGCAGGTAAAGCCAGTGGACACCTACATCCCTCTCTCTGCTGAAAGTAAGGTAAAGGGACCCTGACCGTTAGGTCCAGTCACGGATGACTCTGGGGCTGCAACTCTCATCTCGTTTTACTGGCCGAGAGAGCTGGCATACAGCTTCCAGGTCATGTGGCCAGCAAGACTAAGCCCCTTCTGGTGAACCAGAGCAGTGCACGTAAACGCTGTTTACCTTCCCGCCAGAGCGGTACCTGTTTATCTAATTGCACTTTGTGCTATCAAACTGCTAGGTTGGCAGGAGCAGGGACCGAGCAACGGGAGCTCACCCCATCACGGGGATTCGAACCACTGATCTTCTGATCAGCAAGCCCTAGGCTCTGTGGTTTAGACCACAGCACCACCTGCGTCCCTTTTCTGCTTAAAGTAGCTGGTAACAAGACCCACATTTATTTATTTCATTTTCTTTATTGCATTTATATCCCACATTTTTCTCCAAGGAATTCAAGGTTCATATGGTTCAAGGTTCACATGGTTCAAGGAACACATGGTTCTCTCCCTCCTTCTTTAATCCCCACAACAGCCCTGTGAGGTAGGCCAAGCTGGGAGGCAGTGACTGGCTCAAGGTCACCCAGGGAGCTTCATGATTGAGTGGGGCTTAGAACCCTGCATCTCTCTCTCTCTCTCTCTCTCTCTCTCTCTCTCTCTCACACACACACACACACACACACACACACACTATCAAAGTGGCTTGTATTTCAGCAGGTGACTTACCACATTATTCTCTTGGCCTGGGGTAACACAGAGTCCTGATGCTGCCATGTATGTACTCCCAATAGTTTTGATTTTTTCAACACCACTGAATTTAGGTTTCAGCAACAGCTGTTTGGAGAAAAAATGAGAAAACGATTAAAATCCAGGACCTGGATGATTCTTTGTCCTGTTACAGTCTTCTCACAGGCCAGAGTTTCCAGTGGAATAAGCTAGAAAAGGGGAAGAGGCTATACTGCTCAAGATAGGGCTGGTTTTCCTGCTATTTTTTTTTTTACTTCATACCGATCACCAAGTACAAAATACATGGGAAGGATGTGTGGGTTTTAAGATTTGGTTGTGTGTTTCTGACTTCCCCAATAGGTTGATTAATATGCCTGCATGAAGACACCCACCCACACCCCTTTCATCGTGTTTTGACCCTTGATGGCAACCCTTTCAAGATAAGGTTGTAGAAGTAGGTGCACCATCCTGCTCAAGCATGCAAATCAAACCATGGTTCTCTGGTTCAAGGATACTTTTCTTCATATGACACACTCCACCCAACCCCCTGGAACATAGGAAGCTGCCTTATACCCAGGTCAATTGGAAGGAAAACAAGGCTCTCAATAGCTGCTAGTCAGGTTGACTATGAAGTATCAGATCCAGGATCAGAACCAGCATGCCTCTTGATGGGGAACAAGAGTGAGGGAGGGCTACTGTCCTCCTGTCCTGAATGTAAGCTTCCCTGATTGGCCCCTGTGGGGAAGGCAATGCGGGGCTAGTTGGACTGATGGTCTGATCCAGCAGGGCTCTCAGTATGTAAGAACTCTCAGGCTCCATTAAGTTCTCTGACTGGCAATGACTCTCCAAGGTTGCAAGGCAGAGGTCCCCCGTAGATCCTTCTTACTCAGGGGTCAGGAACTTGTGGCCTTCTACAATTGCTGCTGGACCACAAATCCCATCCTCTCTGTCCACTGAACATGGTGGAGCTGATGGGAGATGGGAGGACCACAGTTTCCCCCATCCTTGAAACATAGGAAGCCGTTTCCTACCGAGGCAGAACATTGGGTCCATTTTGCTCAATGCTGACAGGCAGTGGCTCTCCAGGGTTTCAGAAGGGATTCCCATCCGTACCTGGAGATTTCAGGGCCTGAACCAGGAACCTTCTGCATTCAAAGCATGTGTTCTCCCACTGAATTATGATACACCTTTCTGCTGCATATCCAACCAGTCACATTTTTTTAAGTGCTGCCAAGCAGGCTCCAAGGACCTTCCTAACATGACTCAAGAAGCTAATTCTCTCCTCTGTGGAGAAGAAAATCTCTCTTTACTACACTGAAGTCTTGAGGGGAGAATACTCATTTCTGGCTATTTAACATCGGGCAGGGGGGCGGGGCGGGCAGAGAGAAAACCATTCCCAACACCAAGAGGTCCACACAAGCTGCAAGAGGTACCTCGTCAAAATCGGCAATTATTTCATTGAGGAGTCGAAGGCACTCCAGCCCTTCCTTGTTGACATCACATTCTGTGTAGAACACCTTGAAGTCGGGTACTGAGGCAAACATGACACAGACACAGTCATAGGATTGATGGTACCAATCCTGCAGGAAATGCAACAACAGTTTCAACAATATCATTGTTCGCTACCAGTCACTTCCATCTCCCCATACAACTAAAGCAACACAGTCTAAGCACATGTAAATTCAAAGACGTAAATGCACGCTAGGTGTCAGAAATCTCAGATCTACAATTTCCAGAGTGGTTTAGCAACCACTCCTTCTTCCCAGGGAATTTTAAGAATTGTAGATTTTGACGGAAATTTGTCGCTCTTAACGACACTCTTAACAAACGACAGCTCCCAGAAGTCTTTGGGGTAAGCCATGACTTTAAAGTGGTTGAGCACTTCAGGCGTATATTGTGAATGAGACTTAAGATTCATTTTGCTCTTTAGACCATGGGGCTTCTACTGCTTTGTCCTCGTGCTGTTTTCAGCATGCGATCTCTTAAAGATTAGCAGAGGAGTGAATGAAAGCACAATGGAGCAATGTAAATCTTATTGTTCTATACCTCATTTAATTTGTCCCCAATAAAATGGGCAGCAACGTGAGCTGGGAGCACATTCTCCAGCAGCAGCCGGTTCACGTTTTCCATAGTTTCAAACGACTCGTGTTCCTGTTTAAATTTATTCTTTTGTAGGCAGTCCAGACGACAGTAATAGTCTATCTGCAAAAAACAAATAAACCAAGGAATTATGAAACCCAGCCTTAATATCAGCAAGCTGAAAATACTAGAAACAGCTTTGTGTATTTGCAGAAAACTTATTTAATGCCTTGTGGGTTCAGGGGCTCCATGACATTTTTAATGTCCATGAAATCAGCTGTTCCTCCTTCAAAAGCTTGAAATCTTTTAAAATGAGAGACTTGACCAATAAGCCAAGTATTTAACCCCTGATGCCCCAAATTGCACCCCACACATTTTCTTCCCCATGCAAGCCAAGTGTACTAAGCCACAAACAAATGCCCATACTCCTGTACACGTGCAGCATTCATTAACTGTCTAACATGCTCCCACAAGCCACATTTCTATTTTAAATCGTAACTAATTATTTATCCCAAATCATTGCGCTGTGTTTCCCAGACCTGCCTCAGCTGTCATTAAGACATCATCATCACTAGTAATAGCCTCACAGATTTGATCTCTGTGCAAGTGGGACTTTCCACCGTTCAAAACCAACTGCCAAACTGAGTAAGCACAACTCACAGGCATAAAGAGACTTCAGAACAAATCCTATAGTGTCTGATTTGTTACAAAATGCAGCAGATCTGGAAAACACCGCAAAATAATTTTGCAGGGATACCCATAGTGGAGTATTTTTTTTATAAAAAACCCCACAAACTCTCCCCAGCTGCAGACTAAAATGGTACCATCCATTCTACCACTTGAGAACTATTTATTTATTCAATCTTATTCTTATTTATTTAATCAATCTTCCCACATACCACAGTAAGAAGAAGAAAAATTTCGGAATGTCACATCGCAAATAAACTGAAGACAGAAAGCTCTGGGCAAATCACACACCTATGAGGACTGAGTTGCCTACCTGTTTTGACAGTAGAACCAAGGTTATGTAAAACAGAGCCAGGTATAAATTTGTCATTATTCTTGGTTCTTTCATAAAAAACCTAAAACAAAAAGCAAACAAAACAAAAACATTCATTTTAAAAGCGTTTGGAACTGTGTGTGAAACACCCATGCTTAAATGTTTGGAAATGCATCTCTAAAACGTTCAAAGTTTCAAGCGATACAGAGGTCTACAAACAAGAGTTTGCCATTCACAAGACACCCATCCACAGTAGATAAGAAATTAAATTACTGTCAAATATTGTCTCCTGCAAGGGGAGGAACACCCCTGGGTTTGTAGGGTTAAGTAAACGCCACTGCCATCCACTTCTGAGTTTGATACTCGGATAAATACTACTCTCAAGGGCAAGAGGTCAAAATGGAAGACAGGCTTGCAGTATTTCCAGCTTATGAAACAAAAATTATTTGATGGGGCTTTTTTCCAGTTTGAGATTTGATTGGGCAAATTCCACATTATGCACCATCTTGAACGGGTGTCGGAGAGAGAATAAGTTTGTAAACATAAAATAGTGGATCCCCCATTACCCTCATAGCACTACAATTCCCAGAGCTCCCTGTAAAGAGGAATTGGTTGTTAAACCACTCTGTAAATTGTAGCTCTGTGAGAGAAAATAGGGGTCTCCTAATGCTCTAAGCACCCAGGATTCCTTGCAGGAAGCCATGGCTATTTAAAGTCATATTGTAGCACTTTAACTGTATGATGCAGGTGGGCCAAGAGAGAAAAGCAACGAGGTGACCTCCCAAGTTCATCACCGATTAACACAATGTAAGGAGGCCATTTAGGGTCTTCTCTAGTCTGATTTGGCACAAGGCAATTTCCTGTGTTTGCATGAAAATGGCAGAGTGGTTTAAACATCTGAAAATGCTTCAGGTAGGAGGAAGAAGGTCTTGTGCGACATGTTGCAGTGACAGCAAACGCACTGTGACACTAGCGTAATCATTATCCACACAATACCCAATAACTCAACTTTTTCACTGGTGGAAAAGGGTTCCTAATGCAGCTAATGTCACCATGCTGCAGCATACTTTGGGTCGGTTCCTAGCTTCTTAAGAAACTGTAATCTACGAGATCACTTCCTGGAGCAGCAGTTTGCAATTCCACTAAGCTCACCATCAGCTTACAGAGTGTTGTTACCATTGAGAAGCAAGATACCGTACCTTGTGGTGGAGTCACTGACGTTGCTGCGGCTGGAGCACAAAAGCAGGTTGCTATTAAATACAATGAAATACCCAACGACAGCTCCTGACAAAAGGATAAGCTTCAGTTCAAAGCTCATTCGAAGGAACACAGAGCAGGCGATGAAACCCAGAAGGCAGCAGTAGGTATAATACTGGAACAGAAGAGGAGCGGCTTAAAAAAAATATGTATATATTTAAATATATATATATATGTGTGTGTGTGTGTGTGTGTGTGTGTGTAAATAATATCATGGCACACTGATTGCCTGTGTAGTCATGTCCTAGGTAAGGGCAAATTTGTCAATTTTGGCTTCTCTCAGTTTCTCATTTCTCCAATCCTAAATTCTGTTCTCCACATTTTCATATCTGTTTTTTTTTAATTGCAAAGTCCTCATGAAAATTCATACATATTTACATGAAATTTTATCCCCCACCCCACCCCTACCCAGTGGCTACATCCATTAGAAATCAAGCCAGCCCATTCTCTGCATTGCCCTAACTTGAGTTGTTTCTTGATCGTGCTGGAGCACAATGGAATGTTGGCATTGGAAAAGCAAGGCAATCTCACTTTTCTGTTATGGCCAGAAGCCAATAGCTTTTGAACAAGTGTTGGTATTTTTTTTGAGCAATTCTCTCCAGCATGTATCTAAACCCATATTTTAAGTTCAAATTTACTCACTGAGTAGGTCTCAGCTTCAATTCTCAGCATGTTGTTGTTTTCAGAAGAACTGTTGCCCACCTGCTGCTTTGTTAGAGCAGGAGAGAAAGAGAAAGAGAGAGAGAAAAAAACTATTGTTTGTTGTCTATGTCAGGCCAGGCTCCATTAACATGCAGAGCAAAATGATTAATCGACAGGACTGTCTGGTGGTTGGCTAAAGAAAACATGGAGCTGTTGTGACTTGAACCATAATGAATATTTCAGAATGGAGCAGCTCAGGGATGAACATAGGGATACGAGAAGCTACCTTATACTGAGTCAAACCATTGATCTGTCTTGCTCAGTAGTGCCTACACTGATGAGCAGCAGCTCTCCATGGTTTCAGGCTGGGGTCTCTCCCTACCTGGAGATGCCAGGGATTGAACCTGGGCCCTTCTGCATGCAAAGCAGATGCTTTCCATCTAAGCCAGCCTTTCTCAACCTGTGGGTCTCCAGATGTTGTTGGACTACAACTCCCATCATCCCTAGCTAGAAAGGCCAGAGCTCAGGGATGATAGGAGTTGTAGTCCAACAACATCTGGGGACCCACAGGTTGAGAACCGCTCACTAAGCCAGTGTTTCCCAACCTTGTGCCTCCAGCTGTTTTTGGACTACAATTCCCATCATCCCTTGCCACTGGTCTTGCTAGTCAGGGATGATGGGAGTTGTAGTTCAAAAACAGCTGGAGGCACAAGGTTGGGAAACACTGCTAAGCAATGGCCCTTCTCCATGCCTTGATTGTGAGGCGGGCTCTCTCTATCTCTCAAGTGTCAATTTCATTCATTTATTTTTGACCGCTGCCACCACCACACTTTTTTTTGGCCAAGGGTTCTGCCATGAGTAATTTAAAATACAACCAAAGGATTCCAAGACTGAGAAGCTGAATAGATCATTAGGGTAATTTTTTAAATAAAAAAACCCCTCTTGTTTTGTTTTATTGTAACATGAAAGGAGAATTAAAATGTAACAGTGAAATGCAAAGAGAAAGGTAATAGAAAAGCTTTAGAGCACCAATAATTTTTTAAAACTTTGCATTTTAAATAAGAAACAGATCTCCAATCTTGGACTACTAAACCAAAGGTTATTAATATAGCAAACAAAACTTGCTTTTTAAAACTCACCAGGTTTGGTGTAGTACAGTTTCCAATAGTCTGGTCTGTGTGCTGATTAAAAAATTAGAAACTAGTTAGGAATTAAAATACATAGCTTTATTACAATACAATGGCAGTTATCACCAACGTGGCCAGTCAGTGAAAGGATTTCCACTTGTGCCGTGGGACTTCTCCTCCCCCCTCTCCTCCTGTCATGTGTGCCCCACATCCTTCCCCAAATCTGCTTCGGAGAACTGTGAAAATGCCTATAAAGATTTAGGTGGCAGGTTGGGAGAGGAAGGGGGGAATTATATTGCACTACTGTAAATCCTTGCACTGATGGGACAGGTTAGTGCTACGTAGGACACAATCCAATGGATAAGAGTCTTAGCTAAAACAATCTGCAATCCTGCCCTTTATGGTGAACAAATGAACTGGCTGATGCCAGTTGATAGATCTACCCACCTTTTGTACAATCCATATTTAAGGTTGTTGAAGCTACTAGTCATTATCACAGCTTGTGGCAATGAATTAAGCTCTTGAAATCACTTAGTCCCTTAGTCTTACTTGAAACATTAAGAACGTAAGAGCTTGCTGAATCAGTGGCCAGCCAGAGGCAGGTGGGAAACCAGCAAGCAGGATTGGAGCACAAGATCACTCTCCCCTCTCCCTTTCCAGAAACTGCTTTTCAAGAGCATTACTGCCTCCAACCGTGGAAGCAGAGAATAGCCATCATGGTTGGTAGCTGTTGAGAGCCCTTTCCTCCATGAATTTGTCTAAGGCTCTTTTAAGCCTTCTAGGTTGATGATCATCGCTGCCTTCTGTGGGAGTGAGTTCCACAGTTTAAGTATGTGCTGCATAGTTTAAAATTCTGCAGAAGCAGAACATTGTTGTGCAAGAGAATGCATAGGCAGGTTGCTGGTAGTTCTGCTGCACAACAGATTGTGCAATTCCTCTGTTGCATAATATTAAAACTCACCTGTCTGCTAGTGCAAGAGACCTTCTGCTAGCAGGCAGAGAATGCTGAGGAAGTCTATTCATTTTTTTATTCTCTTTGCAAACTGCTTTTTTGGGGGGGGGTTTGCTTTAGAGTCAAGCGGTGTGTAAATTTTATGAAATAATAAAGAAAAAAAAGACTAGTGAAAGGAATTACCAAGTTAGAAACAGCTAGGATTAACAGAGAGCCGATTGCAATAGTGGCCAGCGGGAGCCTCACGGCTGGCATCGTCTCCATTTTCTCTGAAAGCGTGCGGAGATAACGAGCTGGGGGCCACTGCTTTGAACAGGGTCTCTGCAAACAGACGACAGAGGCACAGGATGACACATAAACATACCAGCTCTTACCTCCTTCCCCACAATCATGCTACAGCAACAAATGTTTGACATTTTCTGCTGTTTACAGGAGGCGATTCCTTACATAGTTATTAAAATAGAAGAGCTTTGACCATACTTCTCTCCCTCCAGCAGCTGCCAATGCCGCAAGGCCATTGTTTACTAGCAACGTGGTTTTGTACAGCAGAAGGGGGTCGTGTGGCTTTCCACTGCAAGATGAATGGGAAGGCAGATCCTGGGGAAGGAGCGACTTCCCCAATACCAACCACAATGGGCCCTGTGATTGGCAGGCAGGGCATGCCCTCTTGGTGGTGGTGTCTCCTCCAGCAGCTGCCCAACTGCACTGCCCAACTGCAGGGCCTTCTCGGTGGTGCCTCCCTGTTTGTGGAACGCCTCACCTGGTGAGGTGTGCCTGCCTTCCCCACTACTGATGTTCAGGAGAAATCTAAACTCATTCCCACTTAAGCCGGGCAGACAATGGCTGATAGATATTGGCCATGGCAACCTTGAAATTAGTAACTGTAAATGTGGCCCTTATGTTAAAAAAAGCGAGTTCCACAACCATGGACTAAGCAGTTCTTAGGATCAACAGCCCCGGGTAGAAATAATATGTGGAGATTTTTACAAGCACAGCTGGTATTACATTTACCCCAGTGATATAAACAAATTTCAATGCAAATGCATTTAAGGCAAACACATACTATCTGGCAGTACAATTTTCTTTTTCTTTTTTTTAATGCTTTGGACATTTTATTTTCTTTTTCTTTTTTACTTACCCAACAGTCATCAGCAAAGCACACACACAAAATTAGCCCCATTATGATAGCTACGACCCCAAATGGAATCCCTAATTTTGACGTTCTGAAAGAGAGGAAGGGGTGGGTGGAAACAGATGATGCAGAGCTAAAGAAAAACGTTATTCATGCTTCGATAGTCGTGAGTTCCTGGGGGAATATATAATCCCTTTGATAGCCAAGTTGCTTGCAGGTTTTGTTTCTGACTTTCAAAGCTAACTGAGCAGCACTTCCCCCCCAAATCTGAAATGTTAGAATCTCTCCAACACTCTCTGTTTAAAGCATTACATTTGCCTGCAATTAGCAAGGCTGTTGGTTCAGGATATTACCCAAGGCAATAACACCCTAGCACCAAAAAGATAAGGAGGCAAATTTCCTTGGTTCCGCATCTCCAATTACATACCATCTCTCTATTCATTCCTGTCATCTAGAGCGGGAACATGGGCTGCTAATCGGGGCCATCTGGACTCCCATCTTAGGCACAGAACCATAATCTGGTGGAACAGTACATGCTTTGCAAGCAGACGATGCCAGGTTCAATCCCTTGCGGCTGCTGTTAAAAGGATCTCTCAGGTGGAAGTGATATAAAGGACCTCTGTCTGAAACCTTCAAGAGCTAACTGCTGGCCAGAGGAGGCAGCACTGAATCAGTAACAGTAGTGCAGTGGCAAACAGTAGTGTAATGCAGTGGCCTGGGCTCACTCGACCACTTCAGTTGGTGGAAGTGGAACTACTGCAGGAGGCCCCCCATTACCTGTCCCACCTTTGTAAGAACTCGATCATATAGTGAAGCAGGATTTGCACTGTGGAACTCTCTGCCTGTTGAGATCAAGCAAGCACTTTTGCTATACCCTTTTCAGTGCCTGCTAAACACATTACTGTTTAGCTGTTTTAAAAGTTGAGGTGATTTTAATTCGTTTTAGTATTTTAACTTTTGTTATCTTTTAAAGGTAGGGTTTTTATCTTTTTGTAAACTGCTTTGAGGGTGTGGGGTTTTTTTTAAACAATGAAGCAGTGTGCAATTTTCATTAAATAAAAATAAAAATAATCACAAGCGCAGGGTCTCTTCATGATTCTCACAGCCATGCCCCCCCCACAGCCACACACCCTTCTAAGATCATGCAACCTTCCAAGCTTATACAATAATAATATTATTGTTGTTTCCTTGGTCCTGGTATATCTGAAAATCAATAAGATATGGTTTAAAAATGCAATAACAATCAATAGGGATGCATTGCAGCGATCAATGTAAATCTCCTTTCAGCTAGATCTATTTTCTGTGCACGTACATGAGCAAACCATCTGGAGTACCTTCTGTCGGAGTGAATTTTAGTTGTGTTTTCCTTGAAGTTCCGCTGTATGGAACAGAACTTGCACACCAGTCTCTTGAAACCGAAGCACCTGGCATCTTCGGTGTTCCTGCGTGCTTAGCTTTGGAGCATATGGAACAACTGCCTTGGCTTGCGTAAATGTTTTTAGCAGGGGCTGAAAAGAATACAGTGGAGGAGCCTGGCTGATATCAATAGGCAGGGAGTTCCAAAGTTGTGGGTGATGCCTCAATATATGATCCAAGTTCTTACAAATGGAGGACATCTATTACGTAGCAGCCGTAACAGTGCCAATTCTGCAATCTGGGGCCAGGGGGCAGCATTAACTACTTCAATCTTTGGATTACATTAAACTGCCCCTATAGCAGATTTGTATGCAACGTATTTAAAAAGGAAAGGGGGGGGGATGACTTACCCTTGCATTATGGAAATCTGTACAAGGAACATAGACAGCAACACAATGCTGGCACAGGCAAAATAACCCCTCAGTTTGGGGATCGGGATTGTGCGATACTGGAGATGGGGAAACAAAACAAAGACGTTAGCTCGGATTTACATAATTTTGCTCAGCTCATAAGGACTAGCTTTCTTGGGGGCTACATGCAACTTCTAGACAAAAAAGAGCCTTATATCAAACAAGTTCGTTGCCACAGCCACAAGAAGACACGAATGTTAGAACCTGACAACTTAAAAAAGGCAAATTAAATGAATAGTTCTTATTCCTCCTCTCTAAGGGCATGATGAGGAAGAGAAAGGAGGAAGATCAAAAATAAAATCTATGTTGTCTCCCAGTTTGTTGTACTATCCCTGTGGACAAGCAGCGCACCCAAGACACAACGGGTACTTGAACAAGAAAGGCGGGAAAGTCAAACAAGTGTGGGAGTGGGGCAGAGGCAGTGAAGAGTGGAAGTTGCAAGAAATGATGAAGACCTAAGTGAGCTTTGCTTTCTGGGGAGATTACAGAGCGAAAGAAAGGACAGATTTATTGAGCCGGAGAGTAGGCATTGTGAATACTTTGATGAATTAAGTCCTCCCTAGGTCAAGGCTGGGAGTGTACACACTAGCCTGTTTATAGCACACAAAAAATGTAGTTTTTCCTCAATCCAGAATCAAAGAACTGAAGAGCTGGAAGGGATCCCTTGGGATCACCATTCTAGTCCAACTGCTTGCAATGCAAAAACCACAGCTAAAGGATCCCTGGGCCATCCAAGCTCTGTTTATAAACCTCCAATGAAGGAAGTCCACCACCTTCTGAGGGAGTTCGTTCCACCAATAAACAGTTCTTACTGTTAGTAAGGTCTTCCTAATGTTTAGCTGGAATCTCCTTTCTTGTAATTTGAGTCCATTTGTTCTGGCACTACCCTCTGGAGCAACAGAAAACAAGCTTGCTCCCTCTTCCATTTGACAGACCTTCAGATATTTAAAATTAGCAATCATATCCTCTGAGCAGCCTTATCAGAAAAGTAGTTCTTCAGATTTTCCCAAAAGGAGTTTCTGGTGGTGCTCAACCTTTCAAAGGGTACGATGAGGAGGACCCAACGACTCAAGTAACAAGGTGATGCCCCAAGGAAGAATTAGGTTGCTTCTCTGTGGTGCCAATGGAGGATGGATACATGGAAATTCCTGCCTCAGGGGGGCTGGACCACCTTCCACCCCCGAGATTCTACAAACAGGAAGGCCACAAAGCTTCGTTTACTAACCTCTTTCTCAAGCTCCATTTCTACGAAACATAACAAGAAGCCACACAGCCCACGGAAGTCGTCTTTTTTACCACACCACGGCCTGCATTGAAGAAGAAATGCTTGTTGAAAACATATGCATGGGAGCAGGATAAAACGATGCAGAGCAAGATGGAACCACAAATAGGTATGTGTGGGGAGGGAACTTGGACTCCCCAAAGCACAACCGACTGAGAAGACCCATAAATAAGACCTCACCACTGCCATCAACTCAGGAGGCAGGCTTAGGGATGTGGTCCTCACTCCAGACTAAGACTCACCCCACATCTATGCTATACGGACTATCTTACAAGATGGTTGTTGTGAAAATAACTAAGATAACTAAAGCACTATGAATACCCTAGAGTAGGTATCTCCCAGCTTTACAAACCCAGGACCCACTTTTAAGCCAAACATGCACCCGGGGACCATTTCTTAATCTCCTGGCATGCATCTGTGTGGCTGTTACCCAGTAGTGGGCCTCAATTCTTCAGTGGAAGACCAGCGCTCTAAGGCACCAAGACCACTGTTATTCTAAGTCAGGGATGGGGAACCTCCAGCCTCCTAATTTGGCCCTCAATGTGATTTTCTGCATCGCTACCCCTGGCCACACACATCTGTGGAGAAGCAATCGAGAGCCCTAGAAAGGGCTGCTGGTTGTTCCTCTGCAAGTGGAGTTTGCCTTCAGCATGTACTTAATTTGGCACCAAAAGCAAGCCCTGCTGGGATTGGCTCTACTCAGGAGTTTTCGACTGGAGCCAATCCCTGCTTGAAAGTGGGGTTCTTTGCACCCCACCCCCTTGAACTCACAGAAGAACCCTGAATTCAGGCCAGGCCTGCAGAGGTGGGAGGAGACCTTGCAGAAATTTGCAGAGAACTCTGGAATTCCATTTGTGTACTTCTGATCTGAAGTTTGTACTGTACAATTTTTCAAAAAGCTGCATTTCTTAGGATTATCTAGTATTGCCAGAGACAATAAGCAGCAGGGTGTCATGTGAATCCCTTGACATCTGTATTGTGTTAACCTGAAGACTCTTACTCTGAACTCAAAAAGCTTCCTGATTTCACAAGTGCTCTTAAGGAGCCGGAGTAATAAACCTCCTAATTAATAGTCATGTCATAAGAGGACATTTCTCAATTTCCTGTTTTGTCAAGCCCACTTCTGGTTTTCTACTTTTTTGTTCTTCTCAAAACTGAGCCAACCGAGGGTTTTGTAGCAGTCAGACAGCTGTGAGCTGTGTTTTCAACACAGGGTAATTCTGATTATTTAAACCAGTGTTTTTGGACTACAATTCTGGGAACCTGAAACCTATGCAGAAGTGCAGCGTTCTTTACGCTTAACCCCATAACCTGTTTTCCATGTTACAGTTCACTGAAAAGGCAGCAGCAGAGGAGTGTGTTTGCTTATCACTGAAGAAAACACAATCTGTTTTCTCCACACGCATTTATGATGAAGGGGCGATATTTCTAAGTAGGCCTGCACTCCCATACTATAGAAAATAAGCATGGGGAAAATCCCCGGTCTTCTCTGCCGCTCCCCTTCTGCAGATGAGGCAATTCTCTCAAGGACAGGAAGAAAAGAGTGGTGCCTTTACTTGGCTGAACTGAGGCCCTCGATGGTTGACATCATTTTGTCATTAATTTCTTCTTCCATCCTTCCTTTCTGAGAGGTATTCCTAAGGACAGGCAGAGAAACATCATCCAGATGAAATGTTTTCCCAAAATGCAGGAGAACAGGTGCACTGAGTAATCATTACGTACCTTTTAATTACATTTTGCAGAAGCAAAAGCTGAAAATGCAAGCTGGCCAATTTTAAATAAAGGGGGCCCAAGGTATCTCAAGTATTGCTTAGATATAAATATAGTGCAGAGAGAGGAGAAAGTAGCAAGGGAGAATCCAGTTGTTCTATGGCACAAGGCATACACAGAAAGCAGAAGAAAGAGAAACTCACTTATAGCTTACAACCGAAGGAGGACACAACGGTTCTTGTCTAGACCTATCCAGACTAACACACACACAGGGAAAGAGAAAGGAGAGAGAACTTTGATGTCATGCATTGATTAGAAATGATCAGATTAATCACCTGTGAAAAGATTAATGTTATAGCAGCCTGTCTTCATAAGGTGGACAAAATAAAAGCAAACATCTCAAGTTTGTTTTTTGGAGGGGAAATCTCTGTGTTGCGTCTTGAAAAAGTGTGGAATCCTAAAGTAATGTGCAAGAGCGTGTTTTTAAAGCGAAAATTTGATTTGTTTGTTGTGAACAAAATAACTAATGTGCATGGAGTAAACCTGCCTGTTTCTCACCTGAGATGATACAGCAGTTGGAAGCTCTACCTACATCTGATGTTGCAGAGCAACCTTTGACCCAGAGGTGGTGCATGATCTAGGAATGGCTGGGAGAAAGAGCTGAAGGATCTAGGACACTGTTTCCCCCTCTTTGCCCAGCCCTTGTCTGATGTCACTTGATTCGTTCACAGATAATTTCATGCTAAGGGATGAAGGAGGAATGCATTTTAAACCAATTTATACACAGAACTTGGTGGTTCCAGCCTGATTGAGCTTTGCTCACATCAAATTGCCTCTTGTATTGAGCCTGTGGTTATATCAGAGCCATTTCTGCAATCTTGGGGGCATTGCTCCCCCAAACCCTAAATATATGTGACACTATATAAACAAAATACAACTATTACATAAAAGTCAAGGCTCATGCATAATTTTACAAATATATTACCTAATACATACACATTTTTGCATGTACTTGTCTATGTGCCAGTTACTTCAGGAAACCTGGAGTACATGCACATATAATAGTATATATACAATAATGGTTATGAGAGCACTGTTAAGATTTATAGCTGACGTTCGGTTGGGGGGGGAAGGCTTCCAATCAAAATTAATGAGCAGTATGTGATTAGAAAAAATCTGTGCAGATAAGCTAGATATTGAGATTTTCAGAAAATTCCATCCTTACTCATGCTTCTGCTGCCTGGCTCTGCTGAGGAGTCTAGAGTATGAGATAGAGATAGAGATAGAGATAGAGATAGAGATAGAGATAGAGATAGAGATAGAGATAGAGATAGAGATGATAGAGATAGAGATAGAGATAGATAGAGAGATACAGATACAGATGGAAAAGAAGGGAGCAGCTTGCTAAGTGTTGTGGATTTCTTCTCTTCACTTGCCTTGGCTCACCCAGACCTCAAAGTGATACCGCTCTGCTTGAGAGACTAAATTCAGGGACTGTATGTGGAGTTGGGGGTGAGAAAGTGAGAAGAACCACAGCTGCCTGAACACTGGGTAAATAAAGTGACAAAAGAAAGAGCACAGGAGGAAAACACCGCCCAAGTCACTTCCTCAGACACATTTGTCTGCTTCTGCCAGAGCTAGCTGCACATAACATAACATTTAGTCCAGCAGTTTGTTTGCCACAGTTTGCCAGGTAAATGCAGACTTGTGTGCGCTCCCCTGTTGCCTGTTAACAGCACCGGATTTTCAGGGTTATACTGCCTTTGGGCTTGGTTCCATTTAGCTATTAGAGCTAAATTGGATAGACCTCATCTTCCAGGAATTTTTCTAACCATTTTAAAAGCCATCTCTGAGCCTAACTATGCAATGTAATGGAAGTAAACACTGATTGCTTGCTATTTTAGGAGCGGGGTGGATTTTCAGTGGAGAATCAGCTAAGGAGAGGTGTGCTTAACCCCTCCACAACTCACTGTAACTCCTTTCCCTCTAAGCCGCTCACTGTCCGCCTGACAACTTTGTTTTATTTTGCAGGATAATGTCTAGGGAGGAAATTCTAAAGGTGGCAACCCTAGTATTGGGTGATTTAAAAAACAACAACACCAAAACATTTCTCGCATGAAAACCTTCACGAGGGCAGTCCTCTGCTAAAAATAGTAAATCTGAAGTCAAACAGTTCAGAGAGAAGAATCAGCCAAATCTAATGCAAAAATCAAGACAATCATATGCAGCCTACTTCTGCTAAAGTCACAGAGGAATATTGCGCAGAATAAGAAGAACATCCCAAAGAAAATGATTCAGAGACCATATGCAGTGGAGTTACTGAGCCTTCAGTAAGATCTGCAAACCAATTTATGTGCTACACAAGACAGGGCCTTCTTGACAGGGGCACCCAAGTTGTACAACTCCATCGTCACTGACCTTTCAGATGCTTAGCAAAAGGCCTTCTCTTCCAGGGAGCTCCCAGAGCTTTTTATTACTGTAAACATCTTATATTATGTCGGTTGTGCTGGCTTAGTAGTAGTAATAGTAACTTTCTAGCTGCCTTGTTAATCACAGTTCTGGAAGGTGGTGTGTGTGTGTGTGTGTGTGTGTGTGTGTACACACACACACACACACACACACACACACACACACAAAACACCACAACACAGCAGGATCTAGCATGTGTTATAACCATGCATGACTTGCCTCTCTGTAGTCCTCTGGCGGCTCACCAACTGCAGAGCTATCTCCTAAGCAAGAGAGAAAAGGTAGGGGATTAATGCATTCCCAACCCTCCCTCTTAAAGCATGTAAATATAATTTAATGAATTCAACAAGTGAAATATGTTCAGTGCTGCACAGAGGAGCCCCTGGCCTGTGAGTTTCCCATAACATAGAAAGTCTATTAAACGGCTGGCTGAGTTTCTGCATCTGTAACGTAAGGGGCTGGCTTCCTCTCAGGAAGTGGCATGAAGAGGGAACAAGCCTAAGATTCGTGTCATTTGCAAGACTGCCTAGGTAGGGAAGCAGATGCCCTACGTAACCTGACATTTATAGCTTTATTCACTTTTGCTATGAAAATATCTATTTTATATTTGCTTTCTAAATGTAATTTTATGGTTGCTCTTATGCTGCTCTTCACTGTGATATTTTCTCTTAACATCCTTAACATCTTAACACAGGATTTTGTTGCAATAAAATAAATAAAATAAAACGTAAAAAAATAAAATAAATAAGCCACAAGTGGAAAGGTGTTTAAAAAAGGACTGTGTTTCTGGATTTATTTATTTTTTACTTTTTGTTGACCATCTGTACACCCTATGACTGAGACTGGTGTCAAAAGAAGAACTGATATGTATGTAATACATACGACCCCAGCCCTTTAAATCACCTCAGAGAGAACCTGGGTGGGTGAAGTCTTCCCCAGGTCCGTTCTGACATCCCGCCCATCAAGTTGGCCCCCAATGTCTCATGGGATTTCCCAGCTAGCCATGCAGGAAAACACCTTCCACTGCCGTGCTGAAGCTGGGAAATGGCTGTACCTGCCCACTCCATAGCCACACTGGGCCACAAACTCCACTTCCCATAAGTAAAGGGGGGGGAATGGGACAGGACAGGACTTCTCTCCCTTTTTCTACCCTTTGTTTCCAATATTTACTTCTGACTCCTTGCAGCAGCAACAGCAACCAAAAGCCAACCAAGTCCAAACTGAGGGTTTTGGAAAGAAAGAGCAATGGAGCCTCACCCTCCTATGCCTTCTGTTTGGTGCAGTTGTCTCGCTGCTCACACTCTCTCTGTGGTTTAGGTGAGCAAAAGGCCGGGCGGCCCCCCAGGTCTCCAAGAACCTCGACATCCGGACAGAGGCCCTCATCTTCAAGCCATCGTGCACTCTGGTGGTTTGTGGGAGGTGGTTGTTGGATGTGCGCTGCTTAGACTGAACCAGGGGAGAAACAAGACAGCCAAGTGTACATTTTGGAAAACTGGATATAATGAACAAATGAAATTATTTGGCAGAATTTATATGCAGTGGTACCTCGGGTTACATATGCTTCAGGTTACAGACTCCGCTAACCAAGAAATATTACCTCGGGTTAAGAACTTTGCTTCAGGATGAGAATATAAATTGTGCAGCGGTGGTGCAGCGGCAGCGGGAGGCCCCATTAGCTAAAGTGGTGCTTCAGGTTAAGAACAGACCTCCAGATCGAATTAAGTTCTTAACCTGAGGTACCACTGTACTGCTGACTCATCGGTAACCTCTAAGCCAAACTGGCACTCTCCAGTTTGGATAGCTAGATGGCTCAGTTGGTTCGAGCGTGCTGCCGATAACGCCAAGGATGCCGGTTTGATGCCCGTAAAGGACAGCTGAATGAATATTCCTGCATTGCAGTAGAGGGATTCTATGATACTTAAGATGTTCGAAGCTACAACTTCCACCAGCTTCAGCCAAAATGAGTTTTGAAACATCTGGAGGGTGCCAAGTTGGTGAAGGCTGTTCTAAGCGGCGACCATAAAACATGAGACATTTGTTAAAAAATACTGGTTAAAAACTGAACATTAAAAGCAAGCGAACAGTGTAATTTATCAGTAAAAGTTATTGAAGAAATATACACATTAAAACAAACTTATATGCTAAGATTACACATCTGAACAGTCTTACAGAAAAATCTTAACAGGTGCCAGGTACAATAAACATGGTGAAACAAAATTGTACAGGAAATGATACAGGAAGCCTTATAAGCTATGACTACCCAGCCCAGAGATGTGGAGCCTGTGGTCCCTCCATATGTTGCTGGACTCAGATCTTGCTCAAGGGTCAGCTTGGCCACTGAGAAAGCAGGAGGACGCTGGACTAGGTCAGCCTTCAGCCCAGCTGGGCTCTTCCTATGACTGCAACTCCTGTCAACCCTGGCTACTGGCCATGTTGGCTGACGCGGAGGCTGAAGGGAGCCAGAGTCCGTGAACATCTGGGAGGGCAACAGGTTAGCCAACACTGACTTCAGACCGCTTTTGCCTGCTCTGACCTGCAAGGCTTCTCTAGTGCCTTATGGCAGGCAGGGGACTGTCCCATCATTTATCACTTGACTCTTTCATCTGGAGATGTAGGTGAATGAATAAGGGAAACTTCTGCAGTCAAAGCGTATGCTCTACACCCGTGGTTCCCAAACATTTTCGAGCCATCTCCCCCTCAGTTCCATTAACTTCACCCCAGTGCCCTGTGCCTCACCCCATGGAAAGCATTCTTCAGAATAGTGGTTTGCACAATCCACTGAGGGATAGCGCAGTTGGTAGAGCATGAAGCTCTTAAATCACAGGATTCCTGCATTGAAGGAGGTGGGACTAAATGTGGTTCCTTCCAACTCCACAATACGACAATTGAGCTACCAACACAATGAAATTCTGAACAGCAACAATTAATTGCACGTTTATTCAAAATCCAATTTAAACTGTTTAGTTTAACTGATTCAACTGATTTGATTAACCTGAGCCATTGATGCCACTGATACTCATTTACACCTCCAGTGCCCCCCCTCCCCATCAGCCGCTTGCCTCTTAGAGCCACCCTAGGTAACCCCAGTGCCCCCTAGGGGACAGGACGTCCCACTCTGGAGACCGTTGATCTACACACCTTTCCTCCCAATCCAGAGGTAGCTGATGAGTGTGTCCAACAGGTCTCATGCCACATCCACGCTATATACTCAACACACGTTTAATCTTGGGAACCAGCTTAAGAGGATGCTGGCCTCCACTGCAGCACACAGTTTCATTTGTGAGCTGAGCAGAACAAACTGGATCACCCTGGAGTACCTTTTATTTTCTCATCGCTTTTTCTCAGAATGCCAGTGGAGCTGCACTTAAAGGCAGAACGTGGGAGGCTTGAAGCGTATTCTTTTAATTACACACAGTTAAAGAGCAGCCTTTTCTGGATACTTGAAGTGTTCCTTGGAGACCGAACTCTATAAGCCATTGTTTCATGGATCCATGGACCCTGGCAACTGAATGTCTAATACTTATTTCAGCCTCGTTATGCAATTGCAGCCCTGCCTCCCCACCGTCTGTGCTCCCAGTTCTCAGTCCACGGTCGCTATCTTTCTTTGTGGTTTATTGCCTTCGGTGTCCCAATTCCCACCCCCCTACACACCCCGCAACTCCTTTCCCTAGCTTGAGAAACTCAAAGCAAAACAACAACAACTAACAAACATAAGCACAGCCATGCAAAATAAATTGAGGGGTTGCTTGAGCAAGATTAAGCATGCAGACTTGCTCAACTTATTTCAGATACAAAATACAAGGTGTGGGGTTTTGTTTTTTGCAGACCGCAGAACTAAAAAAGCGAATTATTTGACTCCCCCTCACACACAACAAAATTTTTGTCAGATGTATATTATGCGCAGGCTCACATGCACACAGAAACCCAAATGTGCCCCAGAAACCTGCAGGCAGATTAGGCTTGTTCAAATCAATGTGAAAATACAGGCTCACTCATATCAACACTGTGCACGGTTCACTGGTCCCCAGTTCTGAGTTTCGCTCTTATTTTCCATCCCTTTTCTCCCCAGAGATAAGCCAACCATGTTCATGGGCAACAGCTCCCATTAACCCTGGGAGCTCCCATTAACCCTATTAAGTGGGAGTTGTAGCCAAGACCATCTAGAAGCCTCCACATTGGCTATTCCTACCCTATGCAAGGTTCTCCCTAGCCCCTCTCCCCTCCCCCACCACTACTCTGTCCTTTTGTCTCCCACACCCATGGGCTTACTCAACCACTCTGCTTCCGGGTTGCCCAATCTAGCTTTGCCACCACCTGCATTCCATTTGCTATCCTTGTCTGCCCAGAATTTCTAACTCTGCCCCTCCTTCCTTCCTGGGGGGGGGGGGGACAGCTCACAGTTATCACACCCTCAATTCCAGTATGAAATTCTTCATAGCCAAACTTTTTAAATAAATAAATAAATAAATAAATTCCACTTCATTCACAGATGCAACATCATTTGCAAACATTTTAGCATGGGCATCTACTTCCCAAACAATCAGAGAACGTGATGACATCACAGCACTTCAGCCAATGGGGAGGGAGATCCCAGGCAACATTCCATTTATAACTTGCTAAAAATAATAATAAGCCAGGAAGACAAATGTGTGCACACATTTGTAAGCGATATGCACGTGTATCTTAGGGTAAAAGCACACCTACCCTCGGGTCTATCACCAAATAAGTTTTGATATTCATGGCTTCAAGGTAAGGGTCTCTGAGGTGTCCATTCCCATCTTCCACTTCATAAGCTTTGCCTAGGTGACTGAGGGTTGCTTCTGTGATGTGTACACGGCTGGAGAGAGGAAAGAGACAGGAGCACAAAAGACTTGAAACATTTGCAGAAAGGTCACTGTAAGTTATTCATTTCCATATCAATGGCTGCTGTTGACAAGCCTGTGCTTCTCAACAGCTTCACGCCTTGGAAGCCAAATCCAGGATCCTGGCAGCATTGCTGTTTAACAGCTTTGCTTATTTGCAATCCATCATAGCACAATTGTTCATGCATTTCTCACTGGGCCTTCAGTTTTATTTTCTTTTATTAAGGAAGGTATGTAGGATTTATCTACTGCTTAATTTTCAAAACCTCCAAGTGGTTTAAATAAATTACGCATTAAAAACACCAATAATATCAGACATTAAAAGCAAGTTAACCTAAAATTTTCAAAATGAACGAGCAGTTTTCAAAGCGCACATTATAAAATAAAAGTTGCACATTAAAATGCATGTCCCAGTTTGCATGTCTGGATAGGCTTCCTTCAGCAATGACAACAAAAAGGTTTCAGCAGTATAGTACTGTACAGAGAAAGCACCTGCCTAGTATCAGTGGGCAGGGAGTACCAAAGTGCAGATGTTGCCTTGCTGCAGGAATGATTCCTTGCAAGTGTGGAACAAACGTTACGTAGCACCCTTTCTTTCAGCAGTGTGGGAGATGAGGCAAGCAAAATTTAGGCTGTAAACCTGTTAAGGCACCGATCTGTCTCCCCCTCCCTTGTGTTTGTCTGCAAAGCACTATGCATATTCATGGCGATATGATTACTATTATTATTGATAGATGCCATCATGCAGCAGCATTCAGCACCGCACATGAATTTAATGCAAGCAAACGTTAATTATATGCACAGTGACTCACACATGGATTAGCTGTAGCCCTAGGGATCATTATAAAACATACACACTCTCAATACTTGTGCAAACTGCTAATCTCATTTTCAAGGACAGCTTGCGTGTGCTTGGGGAGGCCATCAACATTAATTCAAATTTATACCAAAAAACACTCTTCCCTCCACCACCCCTCTCTGAACAAGTTGCTGAATGGCTCTCAAAAAGGGCTGGAAGCTCTCGAGGGCAACATCTAGATATATTACACAACGCAGAAACATCCAAGAGTTTACTCAGCTGGCTAGCGTCACAGTTTCTCAGGCAGCGTTCTGAAACAATCCAAGCTGTAATGCACTAAGCTCCAAATACATATACACACACCTTCTTTCGGTTAAATAGTTTCTTCCCTGCACATTCCTATCGTTGGGGTTGTTCTCCAAAAGGGAACCAGCTACCCAGATATATAATCAGCATGCTATATTTGTTTTTAAAAGCTGTATTGATTTTTATCTGTGTTTTAATTACAAAAGTTTTATATGCATTTGTGTGTTTTTTTTTAATTGGTTGGTGGATTTACCTACAGGTCTTATTTGGACACCACTTGGAGAGCTCTTTGATCAAGCGATTGATAAAACTCTTTAATAAATTTGTCCATGGGCAGAGTTGAGCTTCAGTGCGGGGGGAGTTGCCAACACTGTTTTAATTATGTAAATCAACATCTTATACTGCTTAATGTGATCATTTGTTTACTTAAACTGTTTCATTTGTTGCTTGCTAGCTTCCAGCCAGTTAATTGTTATTATTTATGCACTGGGAAAAGCTTCAGCAATGCCAAAACTCAGGATCTGGGGGGAGGGGCAGGGGATTATCCAATGACAGAAGAGCCTCTATGCTCATATATAAAAGAGAATTAACCTGATGGTTCTGAGCCATTTCAATGATGGGTTGGGTAGGCATGATATGGAACCATGCAAACTATCAAAACCATGGTCAAATCCATGCCATGTGCTTTACATGTATGGTCTGGATGTGGCCTTTGTGGCTTATATGGCGAGCAACCACGACAAGACATCAAATGATAAATGCATGAAAGGAAGAAAATCAACCAGCAAAGAACATCCATAGACTTCAGAGGCAATAAACAGCTCTTCCTCTGAATAGCGTGGTACAATGCACATTACTCAAGTTTTGCTCATAGCGTTGTGAAGATTCCACACGTCTCCAGCACCACAACAAAAAGGGCATAATTTCACCAGGCTTCTTTCCCAAGTGAATTACACCTTAAGGTTGGGGAATCCTTACCCAGGAACTCCCGCAGATTCCATTCGGTTAGCTAAGGAGACATCGTGAGACCAAACGTCGTACTGCCATTTCCGAAGCCCTATTACACCGCAGAGCACGTTCCCAGAGTGAATGCCGACTCGCATATTGATGTCCACTCCTGTGGCTTCTCTCACTTGTCTGCAAAACAGATCAGAAGAGGATTGGAAGAGGTGCCTACTCTTCCCCCATCTTAATGCCTACAAATTTATGCTGGTGCTTTAATTCTCTCTTAATTACTGCAAACACCAATGTGAAATTTAGGGATGTGGTCCACCCTGTGCTCAAGTCAACATCCAGAATGAGAGAAGAAGTGGGATGGATTGAGTATTTTAAACAAATTGGAGTAACCTTCATCTATACAAGCACTGGAGGACAGTGGAATATAGGAAAATGACTTATACTGAGCCAGACCATCAGCCAATTTAGTCTATGCTCATGAGCAAAGGAGCATGGAATACAGAGAGAAACGAACCATCACCTCTGATGCTTTCACATGTTTCTTTAAATACTTGCCCTTGTTTTATCATACACATTAAATGCAGTGGCTCAATGGTTTGCAGTAACCATCATTTAGAACCAAAGCCATAGCCTGAACTTCCAAACACAGACTCAAATAATGCTTTAGAACTGCTTGCCTACTGTCATTTTAGGAATGCAGGGAATGCCTACTGTCATTTTAGGAATGCAGGGAACTGCCAGACCATTGATCCATCTAGCTTGGTGCTGTCTACATTCACTGTTAAGGCTTTTCAGAGTTTCAGGCAAAAGCATTTACCAGCTATGTATGGAGAATGAACTCAATACGTTCTCCATTCAAACCGTATGCTTCACCACTAAGCTATGGATCCTTCCCAACTTTGGGCCAATTACTATGGCCTCATTCTCTACAGACTAGCTATGAGCTGTAACCTAGGTTTGTCCTGTGGTTTACAGCTTGTGCTTTGTCAGCATAGGTAAACCATGAGCCCAGGTTTGGATGCTATGCTTAACTAAACTACGATGCAGCAGCAAAACTACTGGAGAGGAGTAAAGAGGCCACAATCTCCTCTCCCAGAGTCCACACTTGTCCATTAATGCTAAGCCATGGTTTGGCTTAGTGCGATGTACAAACCAGGTGGTTGACTGGAACACTTTTTTCTGTCCCCATGTTGGGGACGTAATATTATTTAAACTCATTTTTTTAAAGTACATACTTTATAGCTTCGCACATGTCGAGGCCCATTTTCACACAGTTCTTGGCATGTACTGGCAAGGAAACAGGTAATCCCGAGACACAGTAATAACAGTCTCCCAGAATTTTTATCCTCATGCATTCATTTTCCTGCAAAACAATAACAACATGTGAGTCATCAGAAACACTGCAAATATGAATTAGCAAGTATCTATCTTAAGGAACACAAATTATAGGCTTTACTTTGCAGAACAAACAAATCTGACCTTATCTGGAGCTGCTGTTTTACTATATCTGTTCTGAGGAACTCTGGGGCTCCTCAGGAGTTGTTTTTTTTCAGGGACTATGAGAAATCATAAAATTACAGAGTTGGAAGGGTCCCAAATGCCCATGTAGTCTAACCCTCAGCAATGCAGGAATCACAGCTAATCAGTAATGGTGGACAAGCTTCTTTGAAATATAAGTTGTCAACCATCACCAGTTTTCCCCTACGAAGCTCAGCCAGAAGGAAGTCCTGTTGTGCATACGGAAATGGGTCTTGAAAATCAACACATAATTAGGGATGTTGGAGAATTCCAGCAAAAACAGAAATGACAGTGGAAATTGCCAATGTGTGCTTATTAGGCCCATGTCTGGAAGGGAAACAAATCTGAATATTCTGCTGCAGTTCGTCTTCTGCCAAAACTAACATTATCCGTCTCGCTAGCTGCTGCAACGAACAAATTATATAAATTATGTTGTCACCTTGTTATTTACCCCTACCCACAGATCAGGTGGGAAAACACCATCACTTAATTACAGGCATCTCCCCACTTACATGGGGGTTATGTTCCTGCGTAGCACGTATACGTGAAATCACGTATTGAGGAAAACACCACCTAAAAAGCCTATAAACACCCTCTAAACCCTTGAAAACCCCATGAGATTGCAGTTGCAAAGGATCCTGGGGTTGCACTAGTCGTTTTCTTGCTTTTTAAAAAGTTATATTTGCAGTTTTCGCGTCTTTCACAGTTTATAATTGATTTATTTATTTCCAGGCACCACACATATACATGGTTGTGCACAAGTTGATCACGTGTGTACATGGGAAGACACCTGTATTGTTCGCAAACTGAAAGCAGCAGCAACCACAAATACTGATAACGTAAGCAATGCTGTGTGTGATGAACACGCAGGGCAGAATGGAAAATGAGGACTCCTTACATCCCTCCCCATAACGGTCTGGATAGTTGGTTAGCCTCAATATAAATCTTTTCAGAAGTTTAGCAAGGCCACCTCCTCATCCTTCTCCAGTCTCCGCAAACGTTTAACAACTAACATGCAAGGAATTGTATGAGAAACAAGAAAAAATTGAAAAAGGAAGACAGAACTTTAAACATCGTAATTATGCATTTATGCCATTTTAGCACACAAGTTGTTTCAGTACGTTTAGTGATTCAATTCTACCACATCCATTAAGGCTTAATTAAGTTAACATCCCAATTGCTTCTTTGCCTTTAATGAGAGATAGTTCAGCGACAGAACACTTTTAGACCATAACTCCCTAATCATGAGCATTTATAATATTAATAGATTGGAAATGGTTGGAAATAGAACCTTCCATAAATAGAGACAGATGCTCATACCCATAAATCCCACATGCTCAGTACAGTGAACATTACTAAGTAATATAATATAATAAGAATATAATATAATAAAGATTGAGGCCAGAGATTCTGCAGACACAGAAAACTCCTTTGTGCTAAAATGGCATGTTCAACCTATCAACTGCTATTAACTCTTATAAATGTAAGAGTTTGGGAGATTTAAAACTTGTTAAATTTAACTTCTCTTCATTTGCAAAATACAGAACAGAGTAAGTACTGTAGTAATTTACACAAGGTTCAGATGAAACAGCCAAACCAAGGTTGCATCATTGTCATGGCATCAAAATTGTCAAGCTTAGGTTCTGCCTTTGTCCTCCGAACCAGAACTGGAACCAATGCATGAAATCAGTTTACCAGTCAGATTTGGAGAAAACCATAGTTTGCGAATCTGGGTGCAAATAGTAAATAATGGCTGTGCTTACACATTCTGTTAAACCATGTTTCAGGACACGCAGGAATGAGCTTGTATGCCCCCTCCCTCTGCCTGTGCAGCAAGGAAAGTTGGGTTTGGGAACTTTCGCTTTCACTTTTAACTACAGCTTGTACTTTATCCAGACTAACAAACTGGGGTTAATGCATTACCTTAACGGAGGTTATTTTCATACATGTCAACTTCAACTTTTGAAGCTGGCTAGTTGAAAATAACATTAGCAATGGTTAGCTAAAGTTCCTGGTTTGGATAATGCAGGAAGCTGCTGTTAACATGAAAGAGAATCTTATGAAGTCCTCTTGGCCATACAGGAGAAGGAGAGGAGGAGGAGCATGCAAGCTCAAGGCTCGCTATAGCTTGTTCCCATGGTGCTAAACCACAATTTAGCTTACATGTGAACCAGACCACCACACCGTTACCAGTGGTGGAGCTTCACGCTCTGGCACTGGGGTGCAGAGAGCAGGTGGGGGCATGGAGTGTCGCCCGCAGGGGGTCGCCTGCGGGGGTGGGGCACCAGGTGCGGGGGGGCAGCCGCGATGGCACCCTGGGGATCACGCTGCCGGGGGCAGTGCACTCCCCCCGGACTCCTCTTCCTTCACCAGTGACCGTTACCACACCTTATTAGTCTTGGTGTAATAATAGTTGGAAGGATTTATCTATAATTACTGTACTTACTCAAATCTAATGCTCACCTTTTTCGGCCAAATTATGTTGCAAAAATTAAAGTGCACATTAGATTCGATGGCACACTAAGATTCAAGTAAAGATGGTGTTCAAAACATAATAATATTTAAAATGACAAGAGGCTTCTCTATCTATCAAGAAGTTGCTTACCTTTGCTATTTGATCGAATTTCCCAAAGAGTTCATTCAACATCACCACAAGCTCTTTGGGAGAGCAATCACTTGCCAGACGAGTGAATCCTACAATGTCTGCATACAAGATGCTATGCAAGGAAGCCAAAAACAATTAAATTGTTTTTCATTTTCTACATCAGCGATGTAGATATTTAAACTTCGTGGACATTAGCTAAGAACTGCACACATATGCACCAAACTATGGGTTACATCCAATGTTAGTTCCACTCAAGAGCAAGCCCACTGAAATTAATAGATGACCAACTTAGGCAAAACTAACATTGACCCTTTAATCATCTACTCTACTCCTCACTGAAATGACTCCCTGGTTTCTGACAGCAATTGATTCACATGCAAAACTCATTTGCTCCCCCCCCCCCCTGCAAGATCAACTGTCCATCATTTTGATCGTTGGGATATACAGCCTTTAAAAGTGATATATGCTCTGAAGTTTCACATATTCCACTAAGACTAGGGCTTTTAGTGTGGCAGCATCTGCCCACTGGAATGTTCCTCTAATAGACATCAGGCAGGCACCTACGGTACTGACGCTGACCTGTTCACCCAGGCTTTCCCTTGAGGTGTGATCCAAGTGTGTTGATCCAATATAGGGCTGCCATATGTCTGGAATATCCTGGACACAGCCAGGATTCGTCTGTCAAAAATAGCATCCGGATGGATTTTTTGGAAAGCGGCAAAAATGTCTGGGAAAACCTGGTATATGGCAGCCCATATCGGAAGTGGTGGTTGGTTTGTTTTTTGGCCCAAATATAACTTTGGTATTATATTTTCCATTTGTTTTATGCATGAAATTTTATCGATTTTATCCTGTTCTCTGCCATGTTTTGCTTAATGCTAGTGGCACAGAATTTGTTGCAAAACAAATAAATGGCAAGAACTGCATTGTGTTTCTAGTATACTGGGGCAACAGAAAGAACTATTAACAGAACCAGAACGATTTATTTACACCGCTCACCTAACATTCTGGTGCCGTTTCACATACAGGCTGTGGAAGTTGTTGTCGTGCTTCTTCCTGTCATTGGTTTCCTTCAGGCGTTCTATGATGGCTAGTTTCATTCCCATAGAGATATGAGCCGGCAGTATCGATAAAAGCAAGCTTTCCTAAGAGGGAAGAGCAGGTCTTATTCATTTTGCTTTATTAGCACTTATGCCACACCTTTTAAGAGTAAATACCTGCAAGAGCGCCGTGCCTCAAATACATCCTCTAAAGCACTTCAATCTGTGCAGCTAGCAGTGTTACAAGTACTTGTAAGAAAATGGTATCTTAGTGTGGCTGCACCCACACTTTGGAACTCCTTGCCTATTGATATCAGGCGCCTGCTAAAAAAAACTTTTTCTTAAAGTCACGTGCAGAATGGTGGCACGAGTTTTAATCTGGTTTTAGCTTATTTTTTATTTAATTTTTTTAAAAAATGTTTCAAATAGTTGTTTTTACTGATAATTTCATTGTTTTATTATTATTATTATTATTGTAAACTGCTTACAGGATTGTTGCTTTTTAAGAATCAAGTGGTTTATAAATGTTATGCCCACTTAAGGGGCTCCTTACAATATGTCCACCTTACAATTCCATTAACAAAAGGAGGAATCAGAATGACAAAGAGTCAATGTCCGCAGTCAAAAGCCACAAAAACATTGCCTACCTCATAAAGTTCTGAGAAATGCAAAGTAACACTAATATTTTTTAAAAAACTAAAAACTAAAAACATCAGCGTTAGTGGTGGTGAGGGTCATAGAAATGGAAAGAATAAATTGATGTGCCGGAAAGGTGCTCATTAATTCAGCCAAAAACATGGTCCAATGTTCTCTTACAATGGAAATTTTGGAATGTGTTCAATTACGGTGGTTTTACTCCAGCTGTTTTGCCGACTCCTTTTGCACATGTATGGGTGTCCTTTGGTGAGCGTGAACAACCGAATACCTCTAAGTATGACCCATTACAGAACTTGCTGACAAAGCGATGATCTCCTGGTATGGCTGAATGATGATGTTAAAAGAGCTAGAAAGTGTGTACATATTTAAAGCACTGATTCACTCACTTGCTGCCTCTTTTCAATCTTCAGCTTCATTTGGACTTGGATGCACTTTAAAGTATATCTGTACAGATCCCACGAGGCATCCTGCATCTGATGCTTGTGGAACGCACCCATCAGGTTACCACAGAGAAAAATGAAAGCATTGGCAAGCACCTGAGGAAATAAATAAATGCCCCAACATCACAAACTCAAAATTTTATAAGCGAAATAATCTGCGAAGTTTATTAAGGCTAAATCAGCTCGTTTTCTGTTCTCTTGCCCAGCACTTGACAAGAGACTCCTGGCCCAAGTTTCATTACCCAGTCAATACAACTGCACATTATATGTAAGTTTCCATATTCCTGCACCAGCTGCTGTTTCCCCCAAAGTTAGCTAGATATCATGGGGTTATTTTGTTTTACTTGGATGCATCTACGTGGTGCTACGTGGTGCTAATAGTGAACTGTGAATATCCTTAAGGGCTCTAGCTTTGCTCCTTCCCTAGCACAAGGAGGAGCAACAAACCATGGTTCCTGGCTTAGTGGTATGTCCTAACCAGGAGGAGTCATGATTCGTTTTGCTCCAAACAAACTATGATGTAAAGTCAAGGTTTGATCTCGGTTTACCAGTCATGGTTTGCTTCAGTGGACCAGAGAACATGGCCTCAAATGCTGATCTCAATGTTCGAGCAGGCTAATACTGGTACAGTCCGTTATTCAGATAATCTGGTACCATATGAAAAGCTAGTTCATAAAGGAAGTGATCCTTCAAAATCAGGGGTGGGGACCCTTCTCTTGCTAGCAAGCCAGATCCTTACATCCCCATCCCAGCTGGGCCAAATCTAACAGGTGGGTGGAGCCGTCCCTCATCTGATATCACTGTGGAATCAGGCGATGCTGCACTTTGAAGTCCCATTGCTGGGACTTCAAAGTGTAGCATGAACTGTTTGAAAACCCTTTTGCAAACATTCCTGCACTGCTCTTTGAAGCCTCTAGTTTTCACAGGTTCAAGGAGCAGTGCTGAGAGGAAGAAGAGGTAGCATGTGATGGAGAAAAAAGACCATTTGCCTAAGACCCTGGAGAGCTGCAGCCAAGCAAAGTAGAC
Source organism: Podarcis melisellensis (assembly GCF_964234715.1). Lineage (NCBI taxonomy): Eukaryota > Metazoa > Chordata > Lepidosauria > Squamata > Lacertidae > Podarcis > Podarcis melisellensis. The sequence goes on along the minus strand of NC_138540.1, from coordinate 35,034,387 downwards.
AATACTGGCTAGGTAGACACACAGTCTGATCTGATATAAAGAAACTTCATGAGTTGCTTCCTAGATAAGTCTCCCCCGCTACAAACACACACAAACACACACACACACACACACACACACACACACAGGAGAGGCGTTGATCTTGGAATATGAAGGAATCAGGGAAGATCAATGGACTCAATAATGCTGCTACCCATCAAACAAAGATCCTGAAAAGTTTTGAGTGTGGATAGTGACATATAGTATTCCAACAGGTAGGCTTGCAAAAAAAAAAAAAAAATCAGGACTGTCTCTCCACAATTTTGCATTTTAGGGTTTTTCTGTCTTACTTCTGTGATATATTGCAATCAGAACTATCTGCTCCATGTGCCAAACTTTAATCTTTCAATATCTGTAGGGTGACGTAATTTTTTCACCCCATTTGAACCTGAAACAAAAAAAACTTCTACTCTCTTCGTTGACTGGCTATAATAGGCAAAGTTTATTTCCTTTTAATAAGCCCTTTGTAGAAAAGGTGTGCTTCCTCTTGAACTCAGGTACGAACGCAACACTCATTTAGAAATTGTGAAAGAGATTGTACTTGTTCAGTTGAAAGGTAATTGGGGAGAAAATTAATGAGTGTATAAAGGCAAGCACTTGTGATGGTGAACAGTCAGGCAGCAAGAACATTGCTTTGAGAAGGACCATGATTTAATAGCCAATATTAGCAAACTGAAGCAACATCCAAGCCTAAGGAAATTAAATCATCTACTACGGTATTCTGATGAAGCTCCAATATATACACTGTAACTGAGACAAAAAGGAAATTGCATATTTTAATAACTTAGGCAGGTTCTCTCCCCACCCTCTTTTTATGCTGTTAGCAAAGGGGGAAATTAACCAACAAAGAAACAAAAGACATAGCAAATGTTACAAAGGAAGGTTTAATAACCTAAGAAGAGCCTGCTGGATTTGGCCAATGGCGCATCTAGTCCAGCATCTTGTTCTTGCATTGGCCAACCAGATGCATGTAGGAAATCCACAAGCAGAAGCAGAACACAACAGCCCTCTCCCCTCCTGCAGTTTCCAGCAGCTGGTAGCATTGCTGCCTCCAACTGCGTGAGCAAAGCAGAGTCATTGTGGCCAGTAGCCATCAATAGCCTTATCCTCCAATCTGTATAATCCTCTTTTCAAAGTCATCCAAGCTGGTGGCCACCATTGCCTCCTTCTTCCATCTTTTGAACAACTTTTTCTCTTTTTGCAACCCAGAAGAAACCATAAACTGTAAAAGCGCCCTTGGCATAAAGGAGGAGGGCAGGCTACTAATAGCTGGGTCTATTTTGCATATCCAGACTGCAGGTTGCTCAGCAATGGTAGCTACAGAATTTTGAATGTGAAGGCTTCAGAATACCCCCTAGAATAGCTAGGGGGGGGAGGATGATGGAGTTACACATAGGATTTCTCATTTATGGGTTTTGCTAGCACCCAGTAACTAATTACAAGACCAGGAATGAATTTTCCTCCAGGCAAGTCAAACTGGCTAGCAACTCAAGTGGAGGGTTGGTTTTGTTGTTGTTTTAAGTGTGTGTGTGTGTGTGCATGCATGTGAGTCTTGGCTCTCTTTCACAAGTCATGCTAAGCTTTCTGGTTTGAACCTGCCTTCTTTGCTGGTGGTACACGTTGCCTAATTCACGTAGGTTGACTGGAGGGGCTGTGAAACGGACAGTTCCTGCCTTCAGTCAAAGAGTTGGCAAGAGGGAGTTGACTTTGTAGCACTCAAGCAGGCAGGAATTAGCAACATGTGCCAATTGTTATTAATCTAGATAATAGATTAAGTTGTCAAATAACATTCATCATTTGTGATTTACAGTTTCGTAGGGAGAACATGCTACAGGTTTTAATTCTCCTCTTCCTCTCCAGTTTACAGAACTATGATGGGGCTAATTTTAAATCCCCTAAAAGCATTTTTAAAAACCCAAGCATTTCCATCACTGTCACTTTGGCTCAGTTCAAACATCATGTCCAACCATGGTTTGCACGAATAGTGCTGCGAAGTTCAAAACATGGTTTAAAAATAACCCTTCTGGATCAAGCCAAAGGCTAATTTAGTCCAGCATCCTGCTTTTGACAGCAACAAGTCAGGTGCCTTTGAAAAGCCAAGTACCAGACAATGAGGGGAATAACTCTCTCCCACTGGTGTTCCCCAGCAAATGAGGTTCAGATACATGCTGCCTCTGATGCTGAAGGAGGCATATAGCCATCATGATGAGTAGCAATGTATAGCTTCCCCTGTGGGTTTTTTCCCCTTAAACCTTTGGAAATTATGCTTTTGGAAGCTCATCTGTGGTGCCATCTCTTTTTGCTTTTCAACAGGAGCTGAAAACATGGTTGTTTACATAGGCATTTACAGGATGTTAGCATCTAGACTGAGTGCTAAGTTGTAGTTTGGCAGTGTTGATCAATTGGCTTGCTTTACCTGCCCATTGTTTTACTGTGATTACGTTGATTGTACCCTGTTGTCACTGGGATCACTTGTGATGAAGGTCTAGTGAGAAATCTTCAGTGGATAAATACATTTAAAACTGCTTGCTTTGTTTTGTCTCTCTCTCAGCACTCTACTTCACTTGTTTACTCTTCACAAGTTCACTGTGCCTTCTGTAGCCTCTGAAGGCAGAGTGGTGGTCACAACCATGGTTTGTCAATCCACACATCATGCCAAAACTTTGTTGGTTAGTCAGCCATGGATTCCAATTCTTGTTAGCCAACTGAAGAGCATGGTTTGGCAATTCTGACATCACTGTAATCCATAGTTTAATGTCATTAACTATGGCTTGTAATGATTTCTGAACCAATCCTGAGCATAAGACTATGCAAGATCTGGCCATTGGTGTGGGGTGGAATTTCCCCCCAGTGCTTTCTTTTTACCATGGAAAGTGTTCCATTGCTTAAGATTAACAGTAACAATGAATGGATGTCAATGGCAAATACAAAATTTGGTAAGCTTGTCAATTTCAAAATGTTGTTACTTTGCTTACTAAAATAAACATGTTGAATTAGATCACCCTATGTTGTGAATTGCTCTGTGCAAATTACCCAAATTTTCAAAGGAATGTTTTCCTTTCCCCCCACCCCTGGAAAACCAGCATGACTGGCTCTGGCCTGTTGTTAGCAAATCAAAGAGGCAACTCTGACAGCAAAACAAGAAGGATCAATATATTAGTGTAGTCAAGCAAAAATCCCACTCCACTTTGTAACCACAACATTTTAACAGTTAAACAATTCTTACAGCCATTCAGATGTCGGCTTATTCTAAGTGCTTTCTGCCCCTTTAACTCTGCAGGGGTGATGTTGGTAGACTTAAGACTGAGTCAATTTGTGGTTACTAACAACTATAAAGGAAAATGTTTTATTTTATTTGATGTTATGTTTCCTCTAAATCCCAGAATGACTATACAATGAATGGGCTGGAGAAAACTTTTAAACAAATGAGTACATGCATTTAGTGGTTCGGTGATGTATTTGGTTTTAGAAGAAAAATCACATCATTCTCCAGGTTTGAAATCCAGCCAAAATTATGACCAGGGAACTTAAAGAAAGCTTATAGAAAGCATTCAAAGCTCAACTAGTCCACAGTTGCCGATCCAGGCCACATTAAGCAATATGTGAATTTCTCACATATGAACTCTGTATGAATACATGTAGCAGTAACCAGTTCTTCCTACCACATTCCACTCTCTAGTGGAATATATACAGACATTCAACACAAATAAAACCACCCCAGGCTTATAAATAACCATGCACTGGCCCAGTTAAGACAAGCAAGCAAGAAGAGGTATGAATGAGCTTTTTGGTCACATGCAAGCACTTTCTCCCTACATTAGGAGTGGGGAACCTTTGGCCCTCCAGACTATGCTGAACTAAAACTCTCCATCAGTGCTAGTAGACATGGCTGATGACCAGGGGTGGTGGAAGTTATTGTTCAGCAACACCTCATGGGCCAAATGTTCCCCATACCTGCCCTACATGATGTGCCTGAATACAATGCAGAAGAATTCAATGTACCATAGCTTCTCATGGCATCTTAATCAAGAACTTTTGGTCCATGTTATACATTTAAAGCACATAGCTTCCCTCCAATAATCATGGGAACTGTAGTTTACCTCCCCCCAGAGCTACAATTCCCAGCAACCTTAGCAAACTCCAGTTTCCACAATTCTCTGGAGGAAGCCATCTGCTTTAAATGTATGGTTTGGATCTGCTACAAGTTTCAGAACAAGACAGGATGCTTAAATGAACTGTACACACCCTCAGCCTCCTCCTCACACTCCTGGCCAAATTTGGAGGTCAAACACTGTACACATGCACTGAAATGAAAATTAAATAAGGAAAGGAAAACAGAATATGGCAGGAGATCCCATCTTAGAACTCTTACATAATGTGCAACTTAGCCCCAACATTCTCCAAATATCAGCCCCCAATGTATCTTCCTGGAATTCTGACACACACACATACATACACATACCCCCCCCCCCCGCTGAATGGATCTCTGAGGAACAAATATCTTGAAATGAGGAAGAAATTGTTGTTAGAACCCATTTCTTGGAAAGACTGAAGTCAATCAAGTGTGATTCAGGGTGTCAAATGAGCATTTAATATAAAGGAGACGCCTCAAAATGTGCAAGTAATCAAAATTCAAAGGAAAATTATTCCCAAAAAAATTGTTAAGAGATTTGTTAAAGAGAAGAAAGGAGAGCAAAGTGTTAAAAAGAAGGGCTTGCATCATTCCACTAAGTAGCAATCATTTGGGGAAGGAAATGGGTTACCTCACCCTTCGAGACATGACGCACACACCTCAACTATGTGGATCCTGAATCAGAGAGGCTTTGCCCCTTTACACCAAGCTGTTTATCAGATTTCAAAAGCTTCATGACTAGACCCCTGGTGCTTGCCAAGCAATTGTGAAAATTCACTGGCAGGGTGCAACTGGCGCACAGACCAGTGTTACAAAGCCATGAGAATTTCTCTTTCCCTTTTCCAAGTAATTTAGGAACACACCCAACCCTCTTCATGAAAAGCCAAACATTCCCTCTTGGTATTTATCATGAATTATAACATTGTGAAGAGGATTCTGGATTGCCCAGCAGGAAACATTTTGCTTTAGCTGAAAAATAATAATTAAAAAAAATGAGATACAAATGCAGGACTTGTGAACACTTTCTACACTTCACAATCTGCTTCCCAAAACAATTTTACTGTCACTTCAGGTAAAAAAATTCACTGGGTGCGATTCAATTCAGCAGGTGCATGATTAAACTTTCTGTACTCTGTGTCCTAATTCTATAACTCTGACAGACACACACACACCAGAAGAAAGAAAGAAAAAAGAGTTTTACAGCCTGACTTCCTAGACTGATATTGGTTTTACTGCTTGATAAATTTGTCCAAGATTCTTTCTGGCTCCTGGAAAGAATGCCACCAGCTTTATGAAGCCAACAAATGGGAAACAGCCAATATCCACATGGAAGAACAACAAAGAATAAATATACACCCAGAAAACAACACACTATATCCCAAGACAACAGAAAAGCACAACACAGCTATTTCTAACTACCACTTATTCTTCTAACATACAAGACCAAATGTGAATATAAAGTTGCATTTTAACTGCTTAACTAAACTGACTAAAAACATTTTGATCGACTTAAAAGGCAGCCCGGTTAAACTGGGAAAGTCCTTATGAAACCTCTTCTAAGATTATATGGGCTATGACACACATGTGCATTAATAACAAAGTATTCTTCTAGCTTCTGAAATTTTCTTTTTTGTCCATATGTTTAGCTAAATCCAAGTTTTAACCCCTACGGCACACATGAAAATTGCTGAGAGCCTCAGCAACTGTATTTATCTACATCCTTCAAGGAGCTCAATGGTTCTCTCTCCCTTCTCATTTAATCCTCAAAGAAACACTTTGAGGTAGGTTAGGTTGAGAGGGAGCGACTGGCCCAAGGTCACCCAGTGAGCTTCAAGGCTGAGTGGGAATTTGAAGCCTGGTCTCGCAGGTCCTAGTCCAGCATTCTAATCATTCCACCACACGGGTAATGGGCCACAATGACTTTTCAGCCAGCTGCAGCATTTGTTAACTTCTAATCCAGCGTCCTGTTCTCACGGTGCACCACTAGATGCCAGTGGGAAAAGGACAAGCAGGGAATTAGCAACACAGCACTCTCCCTTCCTGTGGCTTCCAGCAATTGACATTCAGCAGTATTGCTGCCTCCCAACTGTGGAGGCAAAGCATAGCCATCATGACTAGTAGCCATTAAGGGAATCAAGAGACCTCTCCATGAATTTCTCTAATCCTCTTTTAAAGTCATCAAGGTTGGTGGCTGTTAAGTTGTGGGTGAACATATCAGACAACACAGCGATTCTTCAAACAGCTCTTGTTTATTCACAGGCCAGAACAGAACAGAACTGAAGGGTTCAGCCAGCCTGCTTATACAGAGCTCCACTAGAACGCAACAGTAACCATTTTCTATAACTATCCAATCACTGAATGTCACTTTTGATATGTGGACCTGAACTATCTACAGTATCCCCCTGCTGGCCCAGGGTGAGAACTTCAGTACATAACAGTGGCCATCACTGCCGCACACAGGAATGAGTTCCATAGTTTAACTATGTGCTGCATAGATAAGTATACTTCAGTTTCCCTGTCTTGAATCTTCCAGTGTTGAGCTCCACTGGGTGTCCACGGCGTCTGCCTGATCAAAATGCACGTGTTGCAATCACATATACAAACCTTTGCCTTACCTGATGTGGAAGAGTCGGGTGGTCCTGCTTGTTTTGCGCTACAGCGATGCTCAGGACTACAATATGGGAGAGCGCTGAAACACTGCTGACAATCACAGCATCTCTCATTCCCAAGGGAAACATGGTATAAGCCGTGAAGATGATGAACAGAAAGAATGGCACCTGTTAAAAAGAAATGAGATCCTTGATGTTTTCCAAGCACCTGTCAAAATTTACGGAACAAATGATAGGTTTCAAGAGAATGACGGAAGCTGTGAAGGAACCAGTACTCAAAAACACTTTCAGGGAACTGGGTAAGAACAGCACAACTTCCACTTCTATAAATGGGTTAGGGAAACCACTGTATTAATCAGAAACATAGGTAAAGGGCTGGTAAAAAAGGTAAAGGGACCCCTGACCAATAGGTCCAGTTGTGGCCGACTCTGGGGTTGCGGCGCTCATCTCGCTTTATCGGCCGAGGGAGCCGGCGTACAACATAAGGGGCATGTGGCCAGCATGACTAAGCTGCTTTTGGCGAACCAGAGCAGCGCACGAAAACGCCGTTTACCTTCCCACCAGTGGTACCTATTTATCTACTTGCACTTTGACGTTCTTTCGAACTGCTAGGTTGGCAGGAGCAGGGACCGAGCAACAGGAGCTCACTCAGTTGTGGGAATTCAAACTGCAATCTTCTGACCAGCAAGCCCTAGGCTCAGTGGTTTAGACCACAGCGCCACCCACATACAGGGCAACAATCAATAAACTGGGACAAAGCCCCAGCAAGACAGAGGTACAGATGAAGGGTACTTCATCTATCTGAGGAGTTAGCATTCTGGATAGGGTTTGCATTCCATCCAGTTATTCTTCTGATCTAATGGGCAGTGTATTAGAGGCCAAAGTATCTCACTGCATGGGGGGGGGCTTGCCTCCCCTCTTACCCCACCCTCCCATCTGCTCTCCAAAGATCCAGATAGATGTCTACTTTTACCACACCCAGGCATATACAGGAATGTTTTGTATATGTCCATTTCAGTCAACCAATCAAATCTTCCTGCCTGCTCTTTCCCCTCCCTTTCTATCTCCAGTTTGATGAAACATTTCTCCAAGGCACACCCACATCTGTAACTCTCAATGGTGCCCCTAATTGCTCATAATCAAAGCAGCATTAATTTTGCAAATTGATGTCATAATTAAATGATTCCCCCCCCCCACTGCAGGTGATTAGCCATGCCCATTTGCATAATGAGCAGTGTCTGGGGATATTCAGACAGCCCCAGATTTGAAGGCAGTTGTGTTTTGTTTAAAAGCATGCATTTTTAAATGAGTGTATATAAACACAGCAGAAACACATCCCTTCCCAGAGCCAGTGGGCAGAATATTTGGACTTAAGACTAGAGAAACCCAGGTTGCAATCCTTGCTCACCCATGAGGCTCACTGGGTGACCTTTCATCAATGGCTCATGGGAGAGGTTATATGAAGACATGCCATATCTTTAAAAAGCACATTCTAAATACAGTCCCCACCCCAAGCAGAATCCTGGAGACTGTAATGTACCCCCTTCAGAGAGTTACATTTCTCAGCACCCTTAACGAACTACAGTTTCCAGGACTCTTTGGGGGGGGAATGTTCTTTAAAGATATGGGGTGCATGCAGCCCAAGATTTTGGAGGAAGCCTGACCCTATTCAATGCCGTGAGCAGCTTGGAGGAAGGAGCAGGTGACAGATCAATAGATAAAAATTAAAATACCTGTTCCCATGCAGCAAGTTGAGGAGTCTTCCCTGCGGCAAAAATGGAGACATATCCTATGGCCAGCAAGCAGATCCAAATCACAACGGCAAACAATTTCAGCCGACACCAAAAGAAGTATTCGAAGTAAACCAGAACATACATGACTATGAAAATTATGAGTGCTGTGCCGACTGTAATAAGGTAGGCAAGATGATCTCCCGGTGGCTAAAAAATAAAACAAAAGTCACCAAAACACACACCACAGACTGTATGCGTGTTCTCATTCTTCCATAGCACAATCTCCCAACAATCTAAACTTTTAAAGGCATCAGAACTTCATAAACTAAAGCACACTAGCAACACAAGAAGCTCCCTTTGTGTGACCTGGTATATTTGATCATCTACCCTAGAAGCAGAGAACCCTCTCTGTATGTTGTTGGGACTACAATTCCCATCATTCCTGGTCACAAGGGAAGGAATTTGTTTCAGTTCGAGACTATGAAATTTGAACTTTTCAAAAAAATATGTGAATCAAAACATAGTTATCCTCTGAAATCCATACCTATCCAAATTCTGTGATGCTGTTATCCAGCCAACCAGTGTTTACAAATATATGCATATATAATGGGAAAGCATGAGAAAATGAAGGTATCAGTGCAAATAATGTACAAAACTGCACTATTTTATAGAAAATTGCTTTCAAAAATTTGCACTTTAGTCAAAATTGCATATAAAAATGTGTCTATTAGGGAATAGTACACATTTAACGGCTGTTGAATTTTCATATGGATTTTTTTTTTAATAGAAAAATTGCAAATTGCTTCAAAATGTGGAGAACTGAATTGACTATTGAAAAAATGAGAAACTGGGAGATCCTTCCATTTCTGCTTTGCAACTTTTAAACTGGAAATCCCACTGGTTCTGTTAGTGCAGCTCAGAACCTATCCCCCACTGCCAGGATAAAAGTATAACTCCTACTACAGCAACAAAACCTCACATTGTATAAATACTTCAAGTATTCATAACTTGGTATTCAGAAGCAATCCCTGCTGATAGTATTGTATTCTGGTAACAATTAGATTTAAGCCCGGTATTGGACTCTAAAGCTCCTTAGAAATGTGCAGCACCTTAGCCAATCCTCCCTCTCCCCCTGTGTACTGATCTCAGTTTTTATAGGTGTTTTTGGCTGCTACGAATGAATGCACACTGACCTGAACCAGCACAACTGGAAAATGAAGCATCTGGTGCCCCTCTTGCTACAGATCCCTTTTATAACCTAGAGCAAATTACTTCGGGACTTCATTCCAGAGCCCGAAGAGCAAGAACAGAGGCATCTATATCTACTCACATGCTGGGTGAGGAGAACGACGATGAGGGTCGCACAATAGGCAATGACGATGAAGAGCAGGAAGAAGAGGAGGGGATGCTGTTGGCTTGAGTAGCGGTACTTCTCGTACAAAGGGTCTGTTATCTTGCAGCCTTCATTCTCGTTGAAGAAGTATTTGCCTTTCGCTGGCATCTTAATTCTGGCTGGGCCACGGTGGTGCCTCTCCCCCTCGCGATAGGCAAGGCAGGTCTGCACTGCTCCAAGTAGCCACCTCCGGTCAAGTAGCTGCTGGGTCTGCCTTGTTTGGCCACATCAGCAGACTCGCGCTCTGTGCTCGCATCTCTTCTTATAAGCATTAAGTCCTCCAGATCTCAGCATAAATTGGAAGAGAAGCACCCTCCTCCTCCTCCGCTCCCAAGCCATGTGCTACTCATCAACAGTTCCACACATGGTGTCCACCCCCCCCTTCTTCTTCCAGACTTGATTGCTATTTGTGCTGCGGATGGGAGGCTTCTTCTATTTCGCCGTGTTCATTCAAACATCTTGCACAAGCTGTCAGTTATTCCCTCAGATTACTGCTTTGTGGGGCAAACTGCAGAGGAAAGACAGAGAGAGATAGGGTTTTGTGCATTTTAAAAAATGTTTCAAGTAGAGCAGGTGCGTCTTTGTCTAAGAAGAGTGCATGTTCCTCAGCCCCAATAAAGTAAATATTATTTAACAACAAGGGCAAAATACACACACCTTTCCTCCTCTCAGGATGAATGAGTCACAACAATGATCCCTTTAAACATGATGCTCGTCTTATGGTAACAAAATACTGTAACATTGTTGTCAGCGAATGATTATTACTCAACCGTTTTTCTCCTGCAATATTCAGTGTTGTAGTCCTTTTCATTCATCCTGCCATTATCCACCCCCACCCGCTCCAAGAACATTGTTAAAAGGTTCGTGGGAAATATTAGAGCAGCCTTGTATTTAACAAGTCACCCAGTAGTCACAGGCAACCAGCAATTCCATGCAGGCAAGGGATTAAGGACACAAGAAGAGCCCAACTGGATCAGGCCAGTGGCCCATCTAGTCCAGCATCCTGTTCTCACAGTGGCCAACCAGATGCCCATGGGAAACCCATAAGCAGGACCCAAGCACAAGAGCTCTCTCCCCTCCTGTGGTTTCCAGCAACTGGTAGTCAGAGGAAAGTTGGACCAAGGCAAGTAGGTAAGTAGGTAAGCAAGTAGGTAAGTGGAGGAAGAAACTGATCATTCCATCCCTCCTCCACTTGGTGACTGCTGGCCAAGGAGAAGGATCAACCATGACAAGCAAATTGGTGGAAGAGGAATGCCCTCCACCAATTTGCTTGACTGAAGGGAAATGTTTTCACTAGCCAACTTAAGAAGCTTGTAGCCTACATGCCCATGCTAGCTGTGGAACATGCTTCTTTTCTTCCTCAGAAGCCAAAATGAAGAAGGGGGAAAACTTTGTGGTGAGTTCCAAGGCTGCATTAGAGATGTCACCTGGTTAAAGAAATTTTGGCTGATGAATCATGTGGTTTTAAGTCTATCCATTAATGTCTCTTTGTGTGTTGAAACAATAGTTTCGAATCAATGAAATAATTATTTTGGATGGTGTGTCATAGCAGACATAATCAACAAAAAGGCATTTATCCTGTGTTCAAGAGAGGGGAGGATGCCTCTTCTGAGAAGGGGCTTTCCATCTGCAGTTTTTCTAGTGTGCTGTTTTTAGGTATTAGTATTTGATAGAGAAAACTAATATGCATTTTAACTAAACTTAAATAATCGTTGAAGCCCTAGAAAGTACATTTATTTTGTTCTGACATTTCTATACTGTCCAGCCAACTGTGTCCTCACAACAGTTCACAATTTCATACTTTAACCATCTAGTTCTGTACTAGAAATTTAGGGGATGGACGGACTCTCTTCTATGGGATTAGCATTTAGTTCTAGGGCCCAATTCAAAGTATCCATGTTAGTGTTTATAGCCCTAAATGAATCAGACTGCAAATACTTGAAAAACCACCTCCTTCCCTACAGATGTCCTCAGGTGCTAAGACTGGTAGAGGGAGCCCCCTTGCTAGTTCCTCTACCCTCAGAGGTCAGATGATGGCAGCCTGGGAGGGGGAATTCTCTGGTGGCCCCAAAGTTGTGGAATTCTCTCCTCACAAAGGTTGGTCTGGTACCTTCATTATACAAATTTCAGCGAATACAGAAAACACACTTCTTTTGAAATAAATAATAGTAATAATTTTATTATTTATACCCCCGTCCATCTGGCTGAGCTGCCCCAGCTACTCTGGGTGGCTTCCAACACATATAAAAACATAATAAAACATCAAACATTAAAAACTTCCCAATACAGGGACACATCCGAGATATTTAGGACCCACCTCATTTATGTGATTGCAGGTTGATTTAAACAGTTTCTAACATTGTGTTTTAATTGGTGTAATCAACCCTGGAACCTTAGAGTAAAGCCTGGGTAATTAATAGTAATAATAATGAGACATCTGAGAGGATATTTCTAGTATTATTTCCATTTACATAGTGAGCGAACTGAGGTTTTCCTAAAGTTACCCCGCAGTTTGTAACAAACCATTCCTGTACACAAAAGAGAGAGGCTGGTCCACTGGGTCTTACTCCCAAGAAAGCATACACATGTGCATGTAGCCTACAGCACATTAAAATATTGAACCCAGTTCCTAGTCCACTAACAGTATTCTATTCTGATTGTAATTCTCTCCAGAATTAACATACATGTGCAGTTGACTCACAAGCCTAAAACCAGGATGGGTGGGGTTTCCCCCCCAACACAGCTGTACCAGACATGAATAGCCAGACTTAAAAAAACCCAAAATATAAAACCTGAAGCTGACGGATGCAAACACTGGGAGCAAAATTACTTCCATGGCAACAGCAGCATTACATGAACAATGGACAATGAACAAATTACGGTTATCTAGTAATAACCAATGGCTTTCAAAAGTGGGTCAATATATGAAATCCAGTATCAGGAAAGACTTCCTATAGGAAGTAAGTGAACTATAGGGAGGGGGCAAGGGAAAAAAGAGGGCTAAGCACGGCTTGGGAAGAACTTGAGGACTTGGTATTGTAACTGCAGCTGCTTTGGTACAAAGCCTCCATCTCCATGGCATCCCTTGGCTCCAATTCAATAGGAAGAGAGCCCCAGAAGAAAATGGGTAAGCAAAACCAGATGTAGGCCAGTTATCTGCCAGTGATAAAATGGTTACTTAAAATATACAGGAGTACACAATGAGTCCTGCTGATGTTAGCAATGGTACCCAACAGGGAAAGTCCTAAATGATGAACCAATTGTTTTGAGGTTTAACTGAAAACAAAAGATCTTGGTCAGGACCCAGAAACCTAGTCTATGTGCACACAAAGATTTGGAGAGTGGGGGTTTTGGCTCCCTCTTCCTCTCTGAATAATGAACTCTCATCCAGGAGTGCCCTTCAGATGTGGCTGGATTTCAACTCTCATCGGCCCTACCTAGAATGGTCAATGGTGTGTGATGGGAGCCCTGTTCCCCCTCCCAGAATGGTTTAACAATCCATCCTTCCTTCACAGGGAACTCTGAGAACTGTAGATCTGTGAAGGCAATAAGGGTCCCTTAAAAACTCTCAGCACCCTTAGTAGACTACAGCTTCTTTGGGGGAAGCCATGACTGCCTAAAGCGGTATCATAGCGCTTTTCAAAGTGGGATGGTGTGGATGTGGCCATACACCCGGGATGTGTGTGTGGTCTCGGCATTAATCCTGGCATGTCTGGAGAGAGGAGTCCCACACATGCATGTGTCTACTTCCTCCTCTGAGACAAATGAAGCTGTTGCAGGCAGAAGCACTTCCTGCCGTTCGGAGCTTCTTGACCTCAGACTATAGGAGCCCACACAACAGCTATTTATAACGAAGCAAGGATGAAGCAGACTGTACAGGGAGGGAGTCACCCGACTTGGTGAAATGTTTTGACATTTGATTAAAGCAAAGCCTTACTGACCTTCAGCAATAAAAAAAAAGCCTTGATCTTCTTACAATGCCTTGTTTTTAGTTACCCAAAGGCTCATTTATCAACACTAAATTGAAAAGATGAAAGTAAGAGGCCTCCTTTGCCTCTGTCTCTGGGAAAAGCCTCCTCCGACCCCCTTCACTCTTGACTCGTGCACCTGGGCACTCAAATAAGCAGTCCTACAATAGGCAAGGACAGATAATTAAGCAGACTGGTTTCAAACTTGAAAACAGGGGTGGGGAACCTTTTTGGGCCCTGGTGGGAGAGATCTTTATCTTCTTCCCATCAGGCAAATGACAAGTGGGTGGTCCCACCTCACAGTTGGCCAGTTGGGTGCAGGGGGAGACAGTGGCCAAGCAGGATTGAACTCCTACCCATCAGCTGAGCTTCTCAAGGGAAGTCTCAGAGGTGGAGTTCACACATTACAGTAAACCATGATTAGCAGCTGACCATGAGAACCACTGAGGTGGGTGTAGCGGTTGGGAGCACTGGACCAGGACCTGGGAGCCCAGGGTTCAAGTCCCCACTCAGCCATGAAGCCCACTGAGTAACCTGGGGCTGTTCATCTCTCAGCCTAAGCTGCATCACAAGGCAGCTGTGTGAGGGTAAGATGGGAAACGGAAGAGCACATGCACTACCTTGAGCTTACTGGAGAAGACGTGAGATGTAAACGCAGTAAACAAATAATAAATAAAGTGAAGAAGGAACAGGCTGCCATGAAGCTTGGCTTAGTGTAACACCTGAACCAAGGCTGTGGCTTTGAGTTTCTCCCTAATGAGCCATGACCAGAAAGAAAGAACAAACCTTGGACTCGGGGTTGTACTTTTTCTTAACCCAGGGGACAAAACCCTCAGTAAAACCAATCAATCGATTTTCTTGCAATTAAATATACAGCTATTCTTGCACCACAGGGAGCTGTCATATTTCAGTATGCCACTGGCCTTCTCAAGACAATTCGCCCCCACATGCCTCGTATATTTGTCAGACAAAATACAATACTCCACAAGTTTTAATTTGATTTCCAGCCCACATTTGAATCCATTTATCACACCAAATATTTTCCCCGATCGACATAACCAGCTTCTACATGACTCACGCTGAATTTGACCCTCTGTGGCCCTCTTACATAACCCTTGCAGAGTGCCCCCTTGCGGAATCACCTGTTTGTCACACACAGAACCTGTATCTTCAACACCAGGGGGGGAAAACTTTGACTCAGTTTAAAATACAAGGCACATAAGGACACAAGATGAGCTCTGTAGCATCAGGCCAAAGGCCCATCTAGTCCAGCATTCTATTCTCACAGAGGCCAAGCAGATGCCCCAATGGGAAGGTCACAAGAAACAATGCTCTCCCCACTGTGATTCCCTGCAACTGGTATTCAGAGGCACAATGCTTCCGATAGTGGAGGTTGAACACAGCTATTGTGGCTAGAAGCCACTGTGAGCTTTATCCTCCATCCAAGTTGGTGGCCATCGCTACTCTTGTGAGAGTGAGTTCCACAGTTTAACTGTGGAACCTCATCAGTGTCTTGGGCAATAACTTTTCCCTTTGCAAGTGCCCAATGATTGCTTTAGGCACAGCTGGCTTTTGACTGCAAGTCTCTGGAACCCACAAAAAACACAGAATCTCTCCTGATCCAATAAGGAAGGACTGAATGAAGAAACAGATTTTCGTTTACACAATGGGCACATACAGGAAATATGCAAAGATTGCTATGGGATGTTGAGGACTAAAAATAAATAAATGAAGTGTTAGTGCAGACACAGTAGCAGAGAAAAGCCAATCCAAATTTAACTGAAAGTAAAACAAAGAAAAGGAATTGTACTTTGCTAAGCTTAATCATTCTCAGAAAAGCAGAAGCTAACAGCTCATCTTTGCAGTCTGTGGAGTAGACAGCAGGTCATCACACTTTATGCCTTTTTGTATTCTTCAAATGCACTGTAGGTTTTCACAGGACTGGCAAAGCAGTGGTTCTACTTGTTTATAGGCAAAGGTTAATGCGGACCATAAAATTCTCATAAGAGGAGATCAAAAGGAAACACATCAGTCAAATGAAGAGATGTCCACAAATACATGGTCTTCCTTCAGTTTTTTTGGCTAGCCATTAAATTTACTGTAAAGAATGTATGTATGTATTTATATAAAATATCCTTTTTGTTCCGTCAGCTGAAAATCTCAGAAATTAAATACTGGTTGGGTTCACTCTAAAGCTAATCCATGGTTTGTTAAAAAACCATGGGTTACCCCACAAACAAACCATGGCTTGTTTCTCCAAAATTTCTATTTAATTTTTCAACTACTGGTTACCTCAAACCTTTTCAGCTCTGTGAATGTCTGGTGTGGGATCGCTAAGCAAGCCATGGTTGAAGATAGGTGCTGGGTTTGTATGTAATGAAAAACCATAGCTAAAGAAAACCAAGGTTTGTAAGCAGTAAACAACCCATAGTTAAACTGATGGGCAGGATTCACAAATAACACCAAGCCATGGTTTAAAACCATGGATTTGTTTTGTGCATGAACCTCAGCATTATATCATCATAAAGGGTTTTGTTTTGTTTTAATGGATTGGGGATCCCCACCCGCATTCCCAGGTGGGAAAGGGGGAGGAAAAGATGTGTAACTACTACAGAAAAATTAACCCGAGATGATGATTCTCCATGCAACATTTCACATTGTCTGCCACTTTATTGGTAACCAGTAACTTTGGGAATCCATAATCACACACCTAACTACAAATTAGAGAGATGTTGTTGTTGTTGTTGTTGTTTAGTCGTTTAGTCGTGTCTGACTCATCGTGACCCCATGGACCAGAGTACGAGAGTACGCCAGGCACTTCTGTCTTCCACTGCCTCCCGCAGTTTCGTCAAACTCATGCTGGTAGCTTCGAGAACACTATCCAACCATCTCGTCCTCTGTCGTCCCCTTCTCCTTGTGCCCTCCATCTTTCCCAACATTAGGGTCTGGCCAAAGTATTGGAGTCTCAGCTTCAGGATCTGTCCTTCCAGTGAGCACTCAGGGCTGATTTCCTTCAGAATGGAGTGGTTTGATCTTCTTGCAGTCCATGGGACTCTCAAGAGTCTCCTCCAGCACCATAATTCAAAAGCATCAATTCTTCGGCGATCAGCCTTCTTTATGGTCCATTAGAGATACATTACAAATTAGAGATATATTTCCACACAAAAAAGCAAGCACAAAGAACAACAACAAAAAATTAGAGAGCACACAACTAAATGTGTTGTATATTTCATAAGCAGCCATCATCCTGGCTTTTTGATTGGATTTAACTCATACAGCTTATTGCTGTCAAGACACCCAAGCATGGAGGAAGCAGGAGTAGGCAGTATCCATCAGTGTTGTGGCAGAGTGCAGCTCACAGCAGCATGCTCCAGGTTCAAATGGCCCAGGAACCATTCTATCTCCAAAGCAGCATGTTCCTGAACACCCATTGCTGGGCATTGCAGGTAGGGAGAGCACTGTTGCACTCATGTCCTGCTTGTAGGCTTGCTTGGCCACTGTGAGAACAGGATGCTAGACTAGATGAGCCTTTGGCCTGATCCAGCAGGGCTCTTCTCATGATTCTTGTGATCACTGGCCATTGTTGGCCTGCAATGACCCGGGGAGTACCCCATCAAAAACCAAACTATCAAGGTTCTATCGATCAACACGCAGCCAAGGTTGTTGGACGTAAGCTTCGCACCTCAAACGGAAAAACTGTTCAACCTACTAACTTCACAATTTGTTCCAGGCAAGAACATTACTTTCATAACAACGATTTTCATAAGCAAGCTAGCCCCAGGGTGCACTGAAGGCTATCGGACCAGTGTGGGAGTCAAATATAATTTGTGCCTTTCCAAGCTTAAGATACACAATTTGTTCATGATCACCAGGTTCCTCATTATGCCCCATGGATAGATTTTTTTTTTCTCCAGCCAAAGCTAACTTGCAACTGATCTTAACAACTGTTTAAATCAATAACCCCAATTATCCTTTTTAAGTTTCCAGTGACCTATTTTAAAATTATACTTCTTTGCAAACAGTGTCCTCAAAAGTGAGGTAGCCTTTCATTACCTCTCATATTCTAGAATACAGGAAGCATATAAGGATACCAAAAAGCTTATTGTACGATGAAGAAGAAAAGTTGCCCCCTGAAAATTAGCCCCTGAATCAAGATGTTTAACAACACAGGCAAGTGACATGTCAGGCAGTTGCATGGAGCTACATTAGGGACTGCCAATCCTGAGGGATGCAATTTTTCCCCAGTAATCTGCAACACAGAGAAATATAACTTAAGGAAATTACATAAACTGGTGTCAAGCCAGTTAAGAAGCATATAAATTAATAAAGTGTAATAATAATAATAACAACAACTGGCACCCCCTGAAAGAAGAGAATTGCTTACATGCTTTTCCTTGCCCATCTATGAGAAAGAGGATTTTAACTCGGGGGGGGGGTCTGAAAGGGGCCAGGCTTCCACAGCACATAAACACCCTCCCGACACTGCCTCTGAGGTTCCTGACTTTAACCAGCATGCTATTGTGAGGAGTAACCTTTTGCACATTCTGCCCCGGGTGCTAAAATGACTTAAGATTGCCACCTTCCTATAAGATTATATCTGTTAGCTGACACCAGGTCAATACTTGCTGAATGTTCAGCAAACACTGGCTTATTTGCTTTAAACACTAGCATCTGGGGGCATTTATAGTAGATCTACCTTAATATGGATGACGGATAAGAGATCTGAGGACTCCTTTTACGGAACAGAAGTTTAGAAAGCCTCCCCTTTTTAGACATAGCTGAAAGAGATGTGGAAGTTTCTGTGAACTCAAGCAAAACAGAAACAGCAAGCAGTTTGATGCTTGCTGACAGGGTGCTCCTCTGTCCCATTACCCCACCCTCACAAGAAACATTTCTCCCTGAAAGTACTATCGCCAGCAAATCTGTATGCCCAACACTCGCCCTGCAAGTTAAATTCCACTATCCCGCATATTATATTTATGACATTGTTTATTCCACCCTTACTCCATCAGGGCAGCGAACACAGTTGCTCTCCCACCCCGCCCCTCACAACGAGGTCAGGCCAAGAGACACATCACCCAGTGAATATCATGGCTGTGGGCATTTGAGCCTGTGTTGCCCCACCCCACACAGTTTAGTGTAGTGGTTAAGAGTGGTTGGACTAGGACCTGGGATTCCAGAGTTCAAATCTCCACTCAGCCATGAAGCTCACTTGCTGACTAGTAACTGCCTCTCAGCCAACCTCACGGGGTTGCTGTGGGGATTAAATAAGGCAGGGCATGACCATGTACACCACTCTGAGCTCCTTGGATGGAGTATGAATGCAACATAAATGATAACACTCCTGACAGTCCCTGCCACAGCCCCACTATGTGTTAGGGAAAGGCACTGTCGCCTTTAGCCTTCTTTCCCTAGCTGTAAAATGGAGACAACAGTAATCTCTTTTACCAGATTGCTTTAATCCCCCTCCCCTCAAATGATAAGGATCCAAAGTGTTTTGCAGAATCGAAATCTTGTGCAGCTGAAAAAGGTAGCAGCTATAAATGGTACCAACGCACTGTGGTAGAAGCTGCGTTCCGTAACAGCAAAGTGTCATTTGCAGGAAAAGCCAATTTGCTAATGCTCTGCCCCTTGCTGATTGCAAGTACTGTAAAGGAGTTAGGGGTGGGGAAGCAATATAAAAAGGGCCCATGCTTTCAAAGCAACTTTCCGACTTTAAAAAGCACACCAACCCCTCCTGCACACAGCAATAACCACAGGCATCTATTTCCGTGGCAACAGTTTACCCAGCCAATTTCATTCTGACTGGAGAACAGTTGACAAGTCTCACGACAAAGGCCCACACCCACTAGCTGCTACAGCCAGAGGTTGGTTTTTTCCATACTCACCAAAACCATTTATAGAGACCTGATGGCACTCACATTCTGCCAAAATTAGATAATGGGTATATGTACAGTAGGAACAGCCAGGCACAAAAATGCATTCATTTTTATTAATGCTGCAATCCTGTGCAGAATTACCTGAAAGTACATTCCATTAAACATAATGGAACTAACCTCCAGGTAAATATGCATAAGATGAGATTTCACATTAAAACTTGGCCGAGTAAGTGGTGGGCGTTAGGAGTTTATAATAAGCCCCTGATTTACCTTTCACCTTTCCATATGTCCATTTAATACAGCTTTCGATAAAATGAAGATTTTTTTACCCACTCCTCTGGTTGTCTACGTAAAATTAAACTGTAATGAATCTACCGTCCTGTGGCTTTCAAACAGGTGTTCCTGGAATCACCTGGATCCCTTGGAAGCTGAATGAGGTTTCCTTGGAAAGTAGGCATTGCCAAGCTTGCTTGATATTAACTTCCTTGTCATTAGGAGCATGCAGGGACGTGGGTGGTGCTGTGGGTAAAACCTCAGTGCCTAGGACTTGCTGATCGTAAGATTGGCGGTTCGAATCCCCGCGGCAGGGTGAGCTCCCGCCGTTCGGTCCCAGCTCCTGCCCACTTAGCAGTTCGAAAGCACCCCTAAGTGCAAGTAGATAAATAGGTACCGCTTTACAGCGGGAAGGTAAACGGCGTTTCCATGTGCGGCACTGGTGCTGGCTCACCAGTTGCAGCTTTGTCACGCTGACCCGGAAGTGTCTTCGGACGGCGCCGGCTCCCGGCCTCTTGAGCGAGATGAGCGCGCAACCCTAGAGTCGGTCACGATTTGGCCGTACGGGCAGAGGTACCTTTACCTTTACATTAGGAGCATTAAGTGTTATATGCTTGTTATCTGACTGCAACAAAGGAGTTTGGTGCTTCGGTAGAAAGGAATTAAGGGAAGAATTGCTCAAAGTTCCTTATTGGTCAAGCCAGCCAGCTGGTTGTAGTCAGCTAAAAGGAAGCTGTGTTTCTTGCTAAAAGCGACTAATCGGTATGTGGAACAAACAGTTGCAATCTTTGCAGGAAGCCTGCTATATGCAGAGGAAAGTATGTGGCTACGGTACTACTGCTGTACCGTACGGTACTACTGCTGTACGGTACTACTGCTGGGAATTTGCAAACCTGAGAAATGCACCTTGATACAAGTTTATAATGTTTTGCACTGCATAAGTAATGCCTGTTATTTTAAGAATGTGTTTTAAAATGCTTTAATATATGCTTTTAATTTTATTTAATCCAATGAACCGTTTCGCTAATTATCAATTTTAAATAGCGAGTATTGTTCTGTTTTTTAAGGTAAATCCTTGTAATTGCTGCCATCTGGTTTAAATTTCGTAACTTTGCTTTGTGCTGCTGTGGTCTAAGCAATAATGTGATAAAAGTTAATTTAACTCTTCCATTAGGAAAATTGATGGCAAATTGCTCAAAAAAGCCAGGAAATAGCTGAAAATAAAGCTCCTTGTGTTTTCTGAACTGAGGCAGCTGAGACGAAGATATGCCCCCTGTGGATGACGCAAGCTAAAGAAACAAACAACCAAAAGTAACACAAGCAGAGTGCAGGACAGCAACTGGAAGGATGGAGAAAGCAAGAAAGTGCTATTTTTGAGCACCTAACAACAGGAATATTGGCCTTGTATACTTGTATAAGGCAGCTATTTATTGATCTAGCTCAGGGTTTCCCAAACTTGGGTCTCCAGCTGTTTTTGGACTACAACTCCCATCATCCCCAGCTAGCAAGGCCAGTGGTCAGGTATGATGGGAACTGGAGTTCAAAAACAGCTGGAGACCCAAGTCTGGGAAACTCTGATCTAGCTTAATATTCCCTACACTGATTGGCAGCAGCTGTCCCAGGTTTCAGAGCCAAGAGTCTTCCCCATCACTACCTAGAGATGCCAGGGATTAAAACTGGGGCCTTCTGCATCCCAGACATATGCTCCACCCACAGAGCTAATGCCTGCTCCTCCAATGAGCAGCTAGCTGCGGAGTAGTGTTGGGAGTGTTTTATGACAAGGTTTCCGTTTACCTACTGAAGCCTAAATAAACTTGTCTAGTGCTCTGAGTAAACAAGTGTATGTCTAGCCAGTGGAAGATATACCCAGGAACACATGTAAAGCATGGAGGTTCTGTGGCAAATGCTCAGCTGTAGATGTTGAGAGCAAATCCTGAAGTCTGCAAATGGGCCATTGGCCTGATCCAGCCAACTCCTCTTAAGTTCTTATGTATTATTTGAACCAGCACTAGTAGGAATTTCTCTTATTTCAACCAGCATTCCCTCCTTCACAGTCTCAGGTTCCTCTTGCTTCCTACTCAAGTGTCATGCCCTGATGGTAAGCTTTATCAACAGATTAATACAAACCTGCCAAAGGATAGCCAACATAAATTAGTTACTAAGGAGCTTGAGAAACTATCCAAAGAATTGGACTAGGACTCTCTCCCCATATATATATATATATATATATATATATATATATATATATATATATATATATATATATATTTGCTTTCGTAGATTTTCACGGGTACAGGAATGCAGGTTTTGGTGTCCTCGGGTGTCTTCCCGTGTAAAAGTTGGGGTGTCTAGGCGACGTTTCGACGAGGTCTCACTCGTCATCTTCAGGCTGGTGCTTTCGGCTTCTTGTTACTGGAACAGAGCAGGATCTCAGTGTTTGAGTTCCTATAAATACTGTTGAGGGGGTGTGGTGTATAGCCTCCAATGTTCTGGGCAGAGAGGAAGTTCCCAGGCTAGTGTGCCTTTTCTTCTTTTGTTCCTTAATTACTTGAGGGATATCTTGAGTGATTTCTTGAGTGATATCCTGAGTACCACTTAGGTGGGTCATTAGGTGTGGATTAGTTGCTAAAGTCTTTGTGTCTTGACCTCTTGAACTTTGTGAAGAGTTTTTCTGAGAAGATGGCTGTACTGCACTTAGTTGTGCTCTGGCTTGGCTTCGTGTATATGAACAAGCGTGACGACACATCCCGCTTGCCAGACATCTGGAAATTAGCCCTCCCCACAAAAACGGACACCAGATCCAGAGGCACACAGAACGCCATCACCAATCAACCACACCAGACCCAAACCCAGACCCTCTCCACAGATAAATTACAGACACCATCCAGTAGCCAAACCATGGTGGCACCTCCGGATGCTGCACCCCCTGCAATCCCTACACAGATCTGGCTGACACAGGCCACAAAACCACAGCTCGCCCCTATACACGAAGCCAAGCCAGAGCACAACTAAGTGCAGTACAGCCATCTTCTCAGAAAAACTCTTCACAAAGTTCAAGAGGTCAAGACACAAAGACTTTAGCAACTAAGCCTGAAGATGACGAGTGAGACCTCGTCGAAACGTCGCCTAGACACCCCAACTTTTACACGGGAAGACACCCGAGGACACCAAAACCTGCATATATATATATATACACACACACACACACACACACACACACACATTCACTTTAAAAAATGTTTTTAATGGTTGCATTTCAAGGGCAAACTAAACACAATAGCACTTTGCATACTTCCATGACCACACATGAGTAGCTCAATCCTGCCCCCAGGCTACTGGCACATGTCTCTTTGTTGCTGTGCTAGCATCACAGAAGAAGTTGGAAGAAGGGGAGAAGGAGAATAGACCTATTTCAGTGTCTGTGGACTTCTATCTTTTTTTGCTGGGTCCACTGGGATTTATTTACAAGGGGCTGTATCCAGCGTTAATTCTACTCAGAGTAAAACCCACTGAAATGTGTAGACATTTTTCCCCGAGGTCTACCAATTTCAATGGGCTGTACCAAGAGTAGATCCAATGGTCAAGAAGGTGGTTTTTGAATGTGCTGCACAGGGAAATGAGGGGCAGGTGTGGCTCCTCAACCTGGGAAGGTATCCTGTCTAAGAGAAGGAAAACTCTGGTGCTAAAACTTGGATGCCTTGAGGCTATGCATATTCATGAGATAGATTTGGGGAGTAAAACTCAAGGAAAAATCCATACCTGCTGGCTTGCAAGACATCTTCAGAAGAAGAAAGGGCTAAGGAGTAAATCCTGCACAAATCCAGAGTCCCTGAGAGTGTTGTACCCCTCCTTCAGGAAACTTCTGCAGCCAAGCTGGTGCCAAACGTATTGTTCTGCTTTGGACCACATAAGTGAGGCAGACAGGGGGGCATTGTTGTCTGGGCAGCCCAGGACCTCCATACGTCCTGCCCAAGCTTGCACCCCAGACAGGACACTTTGGTGCTGCTAACACAGCAAAAACAACATGGGAGGCAGCAGTTACAAGTTAATGGTCTCCACAGCCACAGAAGGTGCCGTGGTTCTCCAGCAATTTGACTTCACCCCCGAAGGTGCACTCTGTTGTTTGACTTCACCCTCAAAGGTGCACTCCATTGTCTTTCAAAAAAGACAAATGCCAGCAGCAACAACTCCTCTGAGTATACCTTAGTTGGCTACAACTTGAAGTTTTTATACCAGCTCTTGCAGATCTTCAAAGCAGTATATTAGTCTAAAAGTTCCCGTCCTCCAACAGAAGACTTCTTCCTCTGGTGGAAGGAAGGAACCTTTTGGATTGGCCTGACGTGACAACACAATGTCATTCGAAACACACACACGAGTAGTGCTGCAAGACCCTTTTTAAAATCTGACAAATCTAGAACTGAAGCAAAATTCATTATACAAACCAAGGGGTGGGTTTGTATAACCCTGAAAGTTGGCATACAAATATCCAAAGAAATAATACTTGACACAAAGAGACGGGAGAGAGTAACCAGCATTCTGTCAAAGTTCATTTTGCATATTAAAAAGATAGCAGCATTTCCTTCCTTTCTGCAAAGCCACTTCCGGGCATGCCCCAGGAGGTGGGGTTGCGGGCATCACGCCCTCCCCACGTGCGCGGGGGCTGCGTCCAGCCCCCGCGAGAGCAGGGGAATCCCGGCCGTCCACGCCTCCCGGCCAGCCAATCGGCTGGCCGGGGGGGCGTGGCCTGACCTATTTAGGGCCGGAGCGGAGAGGGCTCGCCCTCTCTTCTCCGGCTAGCCACCCGGTTTTGCCTACCTGCGATCGCCTCAGGAAGCCTTCGGAGTGCTCTTGTTGCCGCGTGGAGCGTCGCAGGATCATCCAGAGCGCCTGTTGTTCACCTTTTGGAGAACCACCTCGGCAATCAAGCCTCCGCAAAGCGGTTACTGCCGCTTATTTCTTGAGCTGCTTGCCTTTTTGAGCTGAAATCACCGCCGGGGAATTCTTTTCCCCTTCCGCTTGCGTGCTCCGCGAAGCGGTGACTGCCGCTTGCCTTTTTGAGCTGAAATCACCGCCGGGGGAACTCTTTTCCCCTTCCCGCTTGCGTGCTCCGTTGCATCGCAAGCCTAAAAGAGAGCTGAAATCTCCAGGAGTTCTTTGGGGGGGCTTATGCTCGTAGGTCGCCGGCAGTTGGAGGAAGGATCACGCATTGCTGCAGCACGGTTACCTGAGGGGCTCCCTTCCTCCAACCTTCTCCTTCTCCCCGGCCACGCTGCTCGGCGGTGATTACCATTCCGGACGGCAGGACTGACCGCCAGCGCGACTGAGAGGGACAGGTTTCTGCGTGTCTCGACGTTCAGCGCCCCCCCCTTCTTGTTGGTAAAGTATTAAACCGTTGCGGCTGCTTCCGGGGCGGCTTGAAACGCCGGTGGGGGGAGGGGGTCAGTTTAGCTCACGGTCTCAGCCAGATATTCCGGCTCTCAGTGCCCCCCTTTCTCAGTTGCGGCTTGGGTAACAGCGCTTGCCTGGACTTTCCGAGATTTCTGTTCAGCAGCGGCTCCGTTGCCTAGCAACCAGCTGGTCCCGGACGCCATTTTAATTGGGCCACGTGGCTTCCGTCGCGGCCGCCATCTTAGGATAGGCAGCCACCGCTGGGAACGCTTCCTGTGTTATCCTTCGGTAAATTGCCTGCTGCGCTTATAATTCACCACGCTATTTAAACGAGCATAAGGAGTTAATTTAAGGGCTTCATTGTTTCAATTTACAGCCTCAATAGCCCTCCACCAGTTAGTTAGAATTTGAATAACTGCGCTTTCTTTGTGTGGGTGTTGCCTGGTTTTTGTTCAACAGTGGTCGGCACGGTCGCCTAGTGACCAGCTAGTCCCGGTCGCCATTTTGTTTGGCCACGTGGCTTCTGTTACTGCCGCCATCTTAAGATAGGCAGTCACCCGTGGGACAACTGTGATCCTGGTTTTATAAAGGCTTAAGCGTTCTTTGGTGTTTACTCATTGGATATAGTTGACTGACTGTTTTAAGCAAAGTGCTGGATTTAGTTAACTCATTTGGGCTGGCATTTAATTAGGGGCTGAATCTAATTGAGTAAGTTAGGGTGCTCTAATTAATTTAACAAAAGCGTCTGGTCGCAGTTCTAGTGCTGCCTCTGCATCATTACTTTGTATTACTTGTTGATATTCTTTTCCTCACTTTATTTTACTTTGCGGCTGCTGCATCTTAAATATATTATAATTGGTTTAGAGGTGTATGGGGATAGGGTAATTAGGGAACAATAGGGATAATAAATAAATAAATAAATAAAAATATAATTAAATAAATAATTACATTTTAATAATATATATAAAATAAATAAATAATAAATAAATAAATAATAAATAATTTGTTAAGTAAACAATCACACGTAACAGGGAACACTCTGCTTACTGCTGATTCTGGCCTAAGACCTTAGTTTGATTTACTTCCTGCCCTTAAAGCAGGACTGCTTTGTTTCCTTTGGGGCTTTAGGGCACATTGGGACAGTTCCTGCTACCTGACTGCAGCGACCCCCTTGCCTTTTAGAAAGCACTGCAACGCAGTAGAGATAATTAATACTAGAATTACAGGGTTGTGCCGGTGCACGTAATACTGAATTGGTTCGGGTGTAGTTAATTGTCTTCCCTTGAAGTTTCGCCAGTGCAGACAGTGCTGAACTACGCGCATTAGCTGAGCTAAGGGGCCGGCGCTTCATTGACCAAGGTAAGCTACAGCCTAGTTCACATCATGTCTGGCCAAGGAAACCAAGTAAATCCCACTGTATCTGGGGGTCCTAATGGGAATCAGGGTCCTAATGGGAATGGGAATCAGGAGGAACCACAACCCTTTATAATCCCAAGCAACCCTCAAGCCTTGGCAGAGTTTTTCTCCGCTTTCCAGGATTTCTATAGGAACAGGTCTTCGGGACAAGGGGCAGCAGCACCGCCAGCACCAGTGGCAGGTGCACCAGTGGCACCAGTGCTACCGCCAGCAGCACCAATGGCAGCGGTTCCAGCGGTGGCAGTATCGGCGCCAGGAGTATCGCGAGTGTTCACACAGGATTTCATTCCTGATACACAGCTCAACGAGGTGCAGCTTCCCGGTACCTCTGCGGTCGCGGTGGCAGCTCTGAAGGCGGCCAAGGAGACAACACCTCGGCCCAAGAGGAAGACCCGGGCACAGTCGGCCGCCCCGTCCAAGGCAAAAGGGGCCCCGAAGGGGGGCAAAAAGGGTAAGGCTTGTGTGCATTGTCCAGGGGCGGCTAATCCGCAAAAGGATCCAGGTGTTCCAAGTCTTTTTCAGAACCCGCCACCGCAGGCGGCAGCAGTCGAAGACGCATCAAGTTCGTCTACCGACGAAGAAGCCCCAGAGCCGCAAGCAGCGCAGGCGACCACCGTGCCAGATCCAGCCATACCCGAGGCCCAGCCGGGGAAGAGGAAGGAGAAGAGAAAACACACCTCAAAGAAGAGTAAGAAGAGTAAGCATTCGGACTCAGAGGAGGACTCAGGTACCTCTTCTTCTTCCGATTCAGATAGTGATGTCCCCAGGGAGGAGTACTGGGGTCACGGAGAGGATTGTGTGGGCCTTCCTTTATGGGTACATGAGAGAAGGGCCAATTCCTATAGAAAGACATTTAATGGGACCCTTGAGTGGAAAAACGGCGCCTTGGTACAGGATGTTAAAACGTCCACCAATCTGTCTACGGACTTTATCGTAGGCGCTCACTTATCTCAAAAAAAGAGGAATAAGATCCTCAACGGGGAGTATATAGATATATTCAGATTGCTACCTCCAGCAAAGATTATGGGTAGGGGGGAAAAGAGGCGCCAGCATGGTAGACGCAAGTACAGGACACCTAGGGCGGAACGCACTTTTGACAACTGGATGGACGGCTTCCAGGTGTTCATGGGCGTCGTCAGCGCGGCTTATCCGAAGCGCGCGATGCATTTGATTGCGCACCAGGCTCATGTTAGGAGGGCGCGGGATTTAGCGGGAGATATTGCTGCCATTAATTATGATGAAGACTTCCGTAGAAATGCGTCGCAGTTGTCATCCACCCGCTGGGATATAAGGGACCAAAACTATTGGTCAGAGCATGTGGGTCCCTTCGTTGAGAAGAAGCCTCAGGAGTCCTCAAAACCTTGGAAGACCGCTGCGAAGCAGAGGCGACTGTGCTGGGAGTACAACAAGGGGGTTTGTGCACGGGCTGTTTGTAAGTACAGCCACGAATGCGATAAGTGTCTTGGTAACCATCCAGCCACTGCCTGCGTTAAAGGGAGGCAGCCCTTTCGAGGGGGGAGAGGTGCATACAACCAAGGACCTAGGGGTGGCCACGGAGCACCATTTGGACCCCAGGGAAGCAGGCAGTAATCTTAGTCTGGGTCTGGCCTGGTCCCCCATCAAATTGACCCCCTTAAAAAACCTTTTGGACCATTACCCCAACAGGAATGCAGCAGTGTACTTATGGGAGGGTTTCAGTACCGGCTTTAGAATCCCAGTTGCCTTTCCCCCTAATTCAGGAGATCCTCCAAATCAAAAATCGGTGAGGGAGATGCCCGAGGTTGCCCAAAAGAAAATTAGTAAGGAAATCAAAGCGGGAAGGGTGGCCGGCCCTTTCCTAGTCCCTCCAATAGAAGGCCTCCATATATCCCCGCTAGGCATAGTCCCTAAAAAAGCGCCCGGTGAGTATCGCATGATTCACAACCTTTCCTACCCTAAGGGCGGGTCGGTCAATGATGCGATACCGCAGGAGCTCTGCACAGTGAGATATGCCACCTTCGATCAAGCCGTACAGCTCATACGCAAGTTCGGTAAGGGGGCGCTGCTGGCTAAATGTGACATTGAGTCAGCCTTTAGACTCTTGCCAGTTCATCCTGAGGATTTCCGGTGGCTAGGCTTCAAATTTGACGGGGCGTATTTTGTAGACAAGGCAATGCCCATGGGCTGCTCGGTGGCCTGCGCAGCCTTTGAGGCATTTAGCACCTTCCTGGACTGGGCACTCCGCTTCAAAACCGGCGCGGAGGGCGTGTCGCATTACCTGGATGACTTTATCCTCGTGGGGGATAACAGGTCAAAATGCGCAGAGCTCCTTGAAGCATTCATATCGTTAGCGGGAGAATTGGGGGTGCCGCTAGCCGCCGATAAAACGGAGGGCCCGGCAACGACAATGGTGTACTTAGGGATTGAGCTGGACACTGTCGCTCAAACCTCAAAACTTCCCAGGGAAAAACTCACTGCGCTGGGTGATCTTATTAGGCAACTACTCCCCCTAAAGAAAGTTACACTCAGGCAAATCCAGTCACTATTGGGACACTTAAATTTTGCTTGCCGTGTTGTTTCCCCTGGCCGCCCTTTCTGCGGCCGCCTTGCAAAGTTGTCAGCAGGACTGCGTTCCCCTCATCATAGGGTTCGGTTATCCAAGGAAGTGAAGGCAGACCTGGAAGTCTGGTTGGAGTTCCTGCAGAACTATAATGGTATTTCCCTGTGGCAGGACAGCCTTGCGCTGCAGGTCGACTTCCAGGTCCATTCGGATGCTTCCGGCTCCCTGGGGTTTGGTGTTTACTTTCGGGGCCAATGGTGTGCCCAGCGCTGGCCCGCCGCCTGGCAAGGGGGTCCCATCACGAGAGACTTAACCTTCCTTGAATTCTTCCCGATTGTAGTGGCAGTGCACTTGTGGCCTGAAACATTTAGTAATCATAGGGTGTGCTTCCACACCGACAACCAGGCTGTGGTGGCGGTACTTTCCAGGCAGGTCGCACGGTCACCAAGGGTAGGGGGCCTCCTGCGTTCTTTCGTTCTCAGGTGCTTAGAGCTCAACATACACTTCTCAGCAAAATTTGTCCCTGGTGTAAATAACGACATTGCGGATGCTTTATCTCGCTTTCAGATGGACCGCTTCCGCTCGTTGGCACCGGATGCAGAGCTGCTGCCTCAGCCATTCCCGGAACATCTGTGGAAGCTCGGGGACCAGAGGCGTTGGGACCCGAGTCCTGGGAGCCAGAAGTCATTCAGGGAGTAATGGCCTCGGTGGCACCTTCCACTTTGAGATCATATAAGAAGGCCTGGTCCGAATTTTTAAAATTCCGTAGCAAAACTTACGCCATCAGAAACAATGCCCCTCCCGTCAAACCTGAGGTGCTAGCTTACCTAGTTTACCTGAGACGCTTGGGCCGCGCCCCTAGAACCCTCAACCTTCAAGCCTCGGCAATTTCGTTCTTTTGCAAGGCGGTATTTTCCACCGATCCTTGCGACGATTTTGTTATACGAAGGACGCTAGAGGGTTGGCGTAGGCTACAGCCCCCAAGCCACGATATGAGGAGGCCGATAACATTCGACATCCTCGCTCAGATCCATAAAAAATTGCGGACAGTATGCTGGTCTAGATATGAGGCAAGATTATTTTCAGCAGCCTACTCCATTGCCTTCTTTGGAGCCCTGCGTGTGGGGGAATTAGTTTACGAAGCTGGTCAGCACGGTTTCTCCCGGGGCTTGCTGTTAAGTGATGTTACCCTGTCACGGGAGGACCTGGTGGTACGGATACGCAGCTCTAAAACAGACCAATATGGGAGGGGGGCCCTGGTTCAGCTTATGGCCACCGATAGCCCCGGTCCATGTCCAGTTAAAGACACGAGGCGCTTCTTAGCCATGAGGGTCAATTCGGCAGGGCCTTTGTTGATACACGCAGATGGTTTACCTTTGACGCGTCACCAGTTCACTCGGGTCATGCGTCTAGCACTGGCAGCATGTGGCATCCCCGCAGCAGATTTTGCTTCACACTCTTTCAGGATAGGGGCAGCCACCACGGCAATGCACCTGGGGCTAACGGCTGAGAGGATCAGGGACTTGGGGCGCTGGAAATCGGACGCGTACAAACGCTACTTGAGAAAGAACTTGTGACGGTGACTGACCGTGGTCTGTTTTTCCACTCTCCTACAGGTGATATGGGTGTGCGCGTCTGGATTATCGGGCACAGTATTGTGCATTGGGCCAGGGTCCGTGCCATCACTACCGGTCTCGGGCCGCACTTGGGCCTATCTGATGTCACGATTTCCTGGGTTTCCCGGAGGGGAATGCGCTGGGCCGAGTTGCTGCCCGCAGTTAAGGCCAGAGCGGCAGTGGAGGGCCCCCCAGATGCTCTATTAATACAATTGGGTGAAAACGACCTTGCATACAGGAAGGCAGTGGACCTGCAGTGGCACATTTTTGGTGACTTCGATGAGCTGAAGGCAGCTTTCCCGAATGTCACAATTATTTGGGCCTCGCTAATGGAGAGGCGGACTTGGAGGGATGGCAGGTGCCCGATAGCTTTGAATAGGGCTAGAAAAGCCTTGGATCGGGCGGTGGTGCGTAGAGTGGCAGGCCTGGGGGGGAAGGTCATCGGCCACCCGGGCATTCGGTTCAACCTTGAGGCCCTCTACCGGTATGATGGCGTGCATCTTTCGGATGCTGGTAATGATGTTTGGATTAGGGATATTACAAAAGAGATAATGGAGTGGATTCAGGCATGAGAGTATTGGCGGCGAGCTGCGGCTCGGTGGCGGTAGGCATTGGTAAGATGGGGTTAAGAGGATGTGTGGGGGGGGAGGAACGCCATCACCTCCCCCCAATGAACGAAGGGTGGTCCGTTAAAGGATTCCGGGGGGGCGTGGCCCTGTCCGAAGCCTATGGAGGTGAGGGCCAAAGGCACGCCCCAGAGCGGTGACCCGGGGGAGCTCTTAGCCGACGTGCCTCGGCGGGAGACTCCCCCGATTAGTGTTAACCCTTCCCCGTGTCTCCAGCAAATGGGCTGGAGCCGGGTAGTCGATAGGACCAATGCCTAAGCCAATGCCTCTCATTCCTGAATTCAATAAAGTTGTGGCCTAATTCGCCCATTTAACCTTAATTATGGTGTCTCGTGTGTTTATTTATCTGGTGGGGGGCGGGAACTCGCCACGCAAAGCCACTTCCGGGCATGCCCCAGGAGGTGGGGTTGCGGGCATCACGCCCTCCCCACGTGCGCGGGGGCTGCGTCCAGCCCCCGCGAGAGCAGGGGAATCCCGGCCGTCCACGCCTCCCGGCCAGCCAATCGGCTGGCCGGGGGGGCGTGGCCTGACCTATTTAGGGCCGGAGCGGAGAGGGCTCGCCCTCTCTTCTCCGGCTAGCCACCCGGTTTTTTCCCACCCTCCCGCCCTTTAGTTGGGGTTTTAGGTAGGTCTGACTTTGCTATGGACTTCGGTCTGTCGCCGCAAGGGGCATGGTAGGAATTTTTCCCAATTGGCCATTTGCAGCCTTTTGGTTTTTCGCCTACCTCGTAGCAACTCGTCACAACTTTCGGCATTGGCGGTAGGCATTGGTAAGATGGGGTTAAGAGGATGTGTGGGGGGGGAGGAACGCCATCACCTCCCCCCAATGAACGAAGGGTGGTCCGTTAAAGGATTCCGGGGGGGCGTGGCCCTGTCCGAAGCCTATGGAGGTGAGGGCCAAAGGCACGCCCCAGAGCGGTGACCCGGGGGAGCTCTTAGCCGACGTGCCTCGGCGGGAGACTCCCCCGATTAGTGTTAACCCTTCCCCGTGTCTCCAGCAAATGGGCTGGAGCCGGGTAGTCGATAGGACCAATGCCTAAGCCAATGCCTCTCATTCCTGAATTCAATAAAGTTGTGGCCTAATTCGCCCATTTAACCTTAATTATGGTGTCTCGTGTGTTTATTTATCTGGTGGGGGGCGGGAACTCGCCACGCAATTGCAAACACAGACAAATGTTGCTTAGCGGAAAGTGCAGGAGAGGTTGCATCCAAGTTACAGGAGGAAGTGTAATTCAAAGTGCTTCCTTTCAAAACAGAAGCCGCTACTAGATCTATGTAGAGATCTGCTCTCTCTCACCACACCTCCTTGTGAATTGCAACACTAATTCATTGCTTTTCTAAAGAGCAATTAGGTCGCTTAAGCAAATGTGGAAAGGAGGTTATTTCTTTTCTTCTTGTCCCCTCCGTTAACTATGACATATTGGCAGAAGCCGTGCCAGCTGTTACAAATGGATGTTGATTCAGTGATAAGGTAGGAAATTAAGGACAAACTTTCCATTCAGCACACATCGAAAGAGGAAACACCCAAGAGCCCACGGGCATCTAGACATAATTTTCTCCAAAGAACCATAGCTACCAAACTGCTTGGTCTGAATTAAGAGAGGCACATGTTAAGAAAAGAGGAACCATTACAAGGAAGTTGCTCAGGGCTGCTTCCTGTTGCAAGAAAATAATATACTCTTGGGCTGAAATGAATATTGCAGAGGGCAATTTGTCTGCTTCCATGGAGATGGGGGCACAATGGCCAGGTTGCACCAAGGAGATCCAAACTTAACATTAAGGCAGGTTTCCAAGCTGCAGTTTGTCTGCAGAGAGTAAGAAATGCACTGTCTTGTCCTAGATGTTGCAGCAGATCTTTCACTTAATGAAAGATATTGTGGACATAGACAGCAGGAACATCCAAAGCCAGTCCAAGGTTCAATTCCACGCAAGCAGAGGTCCCAACAAAGGCTCAAGCAAGGGGCAGTCTGAGGTCCAGGTCAGCAGACAACCAAGATCAGGTACAAAACGTAATAGCTGGCAGCCAGGTTCAAGCTCCTTGTATTAATTTACAAAGCCCTGAACAACTTACATCCAGGGTACCGCAGGGACCACCTGAAACCTCAGATCCCAGCTCTATCACTGAGATCATCTGCAGGAGCATCTTTGGTCCTTACCGAGGCTCATTTGACAACAAGAAACCAAGCCTTTACTGTCACTGGCTCAGCCCTGTAACGATGGGCAAATAGAGAAGCAATGGGCATCTTCAGTGCCAACTTTTTAAACACCTGCTGAAAACTTTTCTGTTTCGCCAGGCTTATGCAGGCAATCAATAATACATCTTTGGTTATCATGATTTCTAGTTTCAACTCTTTATATATATTTTTTAATTGTACAGTTTTATGCACAGTTGTTGTGAACCATT
The DNA here is from genome assembly GCF_964234715.1 of Podarcis melisellensis. Lineage (NCBI taxonomy): Eukaryota > Metazoa > Chordata > Lepidosauria > Squamata > Lacertidae > Podarcis > Podarcis melisellensis. The sequence continues at coordinate 35,000,372 of NC_138540.1, read as the reverse complement.
TTGATATTTCTTTATGAACTAGAATTTTTAAAAATAAATTAATAAGATGTTGTTCCAGCAGCTCTCGTAGCTCATAAGCAACAGCCGTCTGCCCTCCCCCTAACACAGACTCACCTGTATTCTGCTAAAAGTTTTGACAGAAGAGGGCCCTACTCCTGAAGGAGTCCTCTTCTGCAATCAAGTGGTTCTTCTGACTATGAAGGTCTCTCTAACCCAGGGGTCAGCAACCTTTTTTCAGCCATGGGCCGGTCCACTCTCCCTCAGACCATGTGGTGGGCCGGACTATATTTTGGAAGAAAAGAAAATCAACATATTCTACTCATGTAAGAACAGCAGACAGGCCCCACAAATAGCCCAGAGATGCATTTTAAATAAAAAGGACAAATTCTACTCATGTAAAAACATGCTGATTCCCAGACCGTCTGCAGACCGGATTGAGAAGGCGATTGGGCCGCATCTGGCCCCCGGGCCTTAGGTTGTCTACCTCTGCTCTAGCCCATTCCAGAGAAGCAGGTAAAATTAACATGGTGACAATCATTACCCATCCTACTTCCCTTAAAACTACTGTATTTTTCACTCTATAGGATGCACTTTTCCCCCTCCAAAAATTGTGCGTCCTATGGAGCGAATGCAGGCTCCTTGGCTTCAGCGATAGCAACGCAAAGCCTCTGAAGCACAAAGGGAAAGCTCCCTCCATGCTCCAGAGGCTATGCTTTGCTTTCACTGAAGCCTGGAGAGCGAGAGGGATCGGTGTGCACCAACCCCTCTTGCTCTCCAGGCTTCAGGAATAGCCGCGCGCAGCCCCTCCAGCAGGGGGAGGCTGCACGTGGCTATGGCTTCCTCTTTGGCCCTGTGCAGCCTCTCCCGGCAGGGAGAGGCTGCGCGGGGCCAAAGAGGAAGGCAAAACAGCGAGGCTGCACGGGGCTATGGCTTCTTTAGCCAAGATTTGTTTCCTTGATTTCCCCCCCTAAAAACTAGGTGCGCCCTATGGAGCGAAAAATACAGTAATTTGGAGCTATTCCTCCTGAGGAAGGGCAGAAGAACCCTGCATCTGCAACATGCAACAACTCAAATTTGTTTAACTCATTGCACAGAAACAAGTACAGCCACATTCCTAGCTAGACTTACTATTGAATATCTGTTGTCATGCTTAGAAAGAATGAATGGCGGGGGGGGGGGGGTTAACAATTGAACACCCAGGCTTTTAACGTTTGATCATTACAGTCCAGGCAGTGCATATTGGACTGCTTATGTACACACTCAAGTTGCTTTTAAAGGGAGGGGGAGAGATAACAAGAAGTCACAGAGGTTTGCATTTCGTTTTGCCATGACCCTGGCCAGAATTGGATCCTGGTTTGCAATTCTGGTAAGGCGAGCAAATAGAAATCATAGCTCACTGGTTAAGATGGCAGTGCTAGGAAAGATTCTCATCTAAAAGCTTGAGGAGCCACTACCGGTCAGTGTAGACAATACTAAGCTAGATAGACTAGTGGTCTGCAATGGGTGGTGCTGTGGTCTAAACCACAGAGCCTAGGGCTTGCCGATCAGAAGGTTGGCGGTTCGAATACCTGTGATGGGGTAAGCTCCCGTTGTTTGGTCCCAGCTCCTGACAACCTAGCAGTTCGAAAGCACATCAAAGTGCAAGTAGATAAACAGGTACCACTGCGGCAGGAAGGTAAAGGGTGTTTCCGTGCGCTGCTCTGGTTCGCCAGAAGCAGCTTAGTCATGCTGGCCACATGACCCGGAAGCTGTCTGCGGACAAACGCCGGCTCCCTCAGCCAGTAAAGCGAGATGAGTGCTGCAACCCAAGAGTCGTTCGTGACTGGACTTAACAGTCAGGGGTCCCTTTACCTTTACCTGACTCAGTATGAGGCAGCAACTTACATGTTCCTATAAATTAAATCTCAAAAGATCAGCCAGATATTGCATACCAAAAATAGATCTGAGCGGTCCTTCTTAAGTGAGCGAAGAAGCAAAACCACCTTTTGTCACCATCTGTCACAAGGCATGGAAGATAATTATTCCACCCCCGCCATCCAGAGATCTCCATGCATGATACAACGCATGTTGTCAACACAGTTCAACTGCCATTGTTAAGATGCAAACTAGCACGTACCAGAGATAACATGTTCTCTCAGGGCCTGCATAAGGCATCTTTTGTAGGCCTTGGGTCCTGACATCTCTGTGTCAGCCATGATGGCCTAATCCAGACCCAGGCAGTGAAGGAAAGACTCCATGGGGTGGCGTCGTTCTGACACGATGAAAGAGGATCAAAGGGGGTGTTTTGTGATTTGGCATATCTAAATCTGATTTGCTATGCATATGGCCACATTCGGCCCAAGACATTGCCACTCGAGGCAAAACAAAATGGTGCACTTTTGCCCTTCAACTTCTCCTTTGCCACCACCTGAGGTGACTGGATGTGGCCCAAGGAAGCCCCGGGGGTATGCTGAAGGTGGTGGAAAAGAAAAAGGTGGCCAGAGAGGAGCAAGCAGTGGCAGGCATGCTCCTCAGGGCCCTCGATCTGCTACCCCTCCTAGCTGTGCCCAGCCTGCCGCTTTAGGCAACTGCCTCACTGAGGCTAATGTGCGGTCTGGCCTTGCGTGTGATGCTTTTACAACAACATTGACCTCAAAGCGACTCACACTGATCACAAAAGCATCAAAAATTAGCAAATAGCCTATAAATCAATATAACCACATCGAAACATACAACAGCATATAAGTAAGGCAAAGCCAAACAACTCAATGAACAATCCATACTGTTCAAGGCAAACACATAATAGTTTGAAAGCAATGTATCAGAAACAGCTGCTGACTACCAGCCAGACATCAGCCGACATAGAGTCTTTGGGAAAGGGACTTAACTACCCAGCACAGTCCCAGACAGCAGGTTCTTAGCCGAAAGAGAGGCAGGGGTGGTCTCACTCAGACCCGAACTGGAACACACACTCCACAGCAAAGCATCAAGAATTGTGTCTCAGCGTGCCCTGTCTCTTTTTCTTTCCACCTCACCTGCAGTCCCAAAAAGCCAGTTGCTGGAAACCATAGGAGGCAAAAGTGCTCTTGCTCTTGTATCCTGCTTGCATTTTTCCTGCAGGCATCTGGTTGGCCACTGCGAGAACAGGATGCTGGACTAGATGGGCCTTTGAACTGATCTAGCAGGCTCCTCTTGTGGTTTATGCCAGGTGTGGGGAATTTGTGGCCCTCCAGATCTCCCTGAACTACAACTCCCATCAGCCTTAGAAAGCATGGCTGATGGGAGTTGTAGTTTGGGAACTTCTGGAGGGCCACAGGTTCCCCACACCTGTTCTGTGCCTTCACTCTGCATGTGAAGCCAATTGGGAGAAATGGGCTCTGCCTCAGTATGGACATGTCATTTATTTCCTGTTTGCTCATGGGGAAAGCTATATGTTTGCACATAAGAGATTAGTGTTTTTATTGCTGTTTATATTGTGTGCAGTTATGAAAATGTTTAAGAAGCAACACAAGAGTTTGCCACTAAATAGGAGGTTTGTGGCCACCCCATCTAGACTCTCAAGAGCATGGTGATGGGAGAAATCAAATTGATCAAAAGGAAGACATGACTGCCAATAGCACACAAATTAAGCCTTCTTTGCAAAATAGAGGTGTAAGGGTGGCATCCGATTAAGTCATACTTGAAACAGGCCCAATAAAATCAATGAAAAGGTTGCATACTGCGAAGAAACTTGCCCTGTACTGAGTCAGACCCTTGGTCCATCTAGATCAGTATTATAAACACTGACTGGCAGCAGCTCTTCATGATGTTGGGCATGATCTTTCCCAATGCTACATGGAGATCCTGGGGATTGTCCCTGGGCCCTTCTGCATGCAGAACAGATGCCAGCCCAAGCATGGCTAATATTATGCCCAACCCTGTCGGATTTCATTTTGATTTTTAAATTGTCAGGGCTGGTACCTGCATTTGTCAGTTTTCCTCTGCCTTCCTCCTGTCTTTTCCCTTTTGCACCATGTCAACAGGACTGTTAAGCTAATTATTTTGGATCATACAACACTCTGAGTGAGCGGTGAAGAAATGTAGTTAACAGCTAAATAAATAAAAAGCAATGTAGTTTCCGTTTTCTCCTCTTGCCGATAGGTCTTGGCAAATCTTTTATCTGTTCTGTAACCTTGGCAAAAGCTTTTATCTTTTGTTGCCAAACAGCAGAATCGTCTTATAAAATACGTTTGCCTAACCTACATGGATGGCAGCCAAGATAGGTTTAATCCTATGTTTAAAAAGAAATGCTTGGTGCTCGTTAGATAAAGCTGTTTAGCTTCAACCACCTTTGGACTTTGTTTAAATTTGGTTTATAGGCACAATCTGTGGCAAATGAAGGCAAGGTTAGCATAAAGTTGACCTGCCTGGAATTTGATACGGTCTTTTGTTTTCTCTTCCTTCCATTACTCCCAAAAGCTTGAAAAACTGGCACTAGAGGGAAAAGAAGCTTTTCTTTCTACCAATCAGCCAGTGTGGTGTAGTGGCTAGAGTGCTGGGCTAGGACCTGAGAGACCAGGGTTCAAATCCCCACTCAGCCATGACCTTGGGCCAGTCACTCTCCTCCTAACCAGCCTCACAGGGTTGCTGTGCAGATACAGTGCTTGGAACAAACTAGTTCAGTTTAACAAAATTCACCAAATTAGTTCAAACAACTCCTGTAAGTGGTTCCCAGGCATATCGGCTGGCTGAACTGAACGTGAATTCAGTTTGTTTTGGGGTAGAACTCTGAATGTTTTCTAGTTCTTCAAGATCATTCTCTTCTTCTTCTTAATTTTTAATGCTTTAGACTCTTTGGGGCTTTAAGCTTAAAGAGCCTAATTGTTGGGGAAAATAAATTAAACGATCCACATTTCACTGCACATGCATTTTGATGTTTTCTTAGTCTTCCTAAGTATAAATTATACTTCATTATGACGCTGACCTCTGGTAAGGATGATGAGCAAACTAGCCTTCGCCCCAACTTTGAAGCTGCTGAGAGCAACCATTATCCCAGCTCCTTCATGGCAACCCCTGCCATTAATCCAGCTCCAAAGCTGGGAGACAGGCTGGAGATGGTTTGAAAACTGTGCAGCACTATGAAAAACAGTTGCAGCATTTGAGACTGTTTATTTAAAGAAAAGGAGAGTAAGAAGTGACAGGATGGAAGTTTATAAAATTGTGAAGTGAACAGAGGAGTTTTTCCTCCCTCTCTTGCAACACTGGAACTCAAGGACGTCCAGTGAAACTGAATGTTGGAAGATTCAAGGCAAACAAAAAGGAAGTCTGCCCTACAGCACATGAAATAAGCTTGCTAGTCCTTCAGGTGCCACAAGGCACCTTTGGTTATTTTTGCTGCAAGAGATTAACATGGCTACCCCTCTGAGGAAAAAAACCATGGTGTGCCCTATGGGGCCAGGATTATTCAGGGGGGCGCGCACACACAAATATCCTAGGGTAGAACTACTACATCAATCCTCCTTCAATTGATCTTAACACCCAAGAGGGTCTGTAGGGAAGGAGGCTATATTTCAGATATTTGGGGCCTATGCTTTTAGGAACTAGCTGTGATTGTTATGAGACATCTGTTGCCGTTCTGTGATGCTGGGTGACTGTTATTTCCCATCTGTTTCCAACATTGTGATGGCAGTGTGATTTGTTTCACTCCAAACAAACCACATTGTTAAGCCACGTTTTGCTATTGGCTTACCAACTGTGGTTTGTTTGGAGTGAAACAAACCATGATACCAGGGCGTGGACAAAACATTAAGCTGGGGGTCATGGGGTTTCCCCCTTATGCTAGGGGAGAAACAAAGTAGAAACTATCTCCACATTCATAGTAAACCATTAACTATGATTTACCATGATGGGCAAACATGACCACTGTTTTGCTTTGGTTGTTTTACTGTATTTTTTTGTAATTGATATTTTTGTTTCCATTTCTCCTTGTTTAGAAATAAACCCAAGGTGAGTAACAAAGAAGTGTGTGTGGGTGTTTGGGTGTGTATTACAAGAACAAACACATTTTCCATATTTCCTGTTGCCTTGATCCTCCATAATTAATTGTTCTGTTTTTTCTAAGGAACACTTAAACATTGCAGTTATACATCTCCTTTAGAAGAAGTTGACCTTGTACACAATGCATTCTCCATAATCAAAACTGGAAGGGAAACGGCTACAATGTTAGACACTCTTACTTGAGATTAAACACAACTGAACTCAATAAGTATGCAAAGTTTGGGACTGCATGGTTACAACCTGCAGTGCATTTAATCTGCAGCAACATTTCCACTGATTTTAGTGAGCTGCTACTACAGTGGTACCTTGGGTTACAGACACTTCAGGTTACAGACTCTGCTAACACAGAAATAGTACCTCGGATTAAGAACTTTGCTTCAGGATGAGAACAGAAATCATGCAGCAGTGGCATGGCTGCAGCAGAAGGCCCCAATAGCCAAGTGGTACCTCAGGTTAAGAACAGTTTCAGGTTAAGAACAGACCTCCAGAATGAATTAAGTTCTTAACCTGAGGTACCACTGTAAAACGTTTTACCTCCCTAAGAAAAACAAGTTTATAAGACAGTTCATGCTTTTAGGTTTATTCTAATAAGGCCAAAAATCAGATATAATTTTCCAGGATGTCAAAATAAGCCAACATATCATGAATGACTCAATGCCATAAGGCTTCCATACGCCACATTTAACAGACACAAAACCACGGTTATAACGCCCACCAATTTCCTAGCAATTCTTTCAATGATTTGAGTCTGCAGTAATGGGAAAACTCAATGAATGGTTCTGAAAACATGACATTGTGGTTCAGACGTTTCTTTGGAATCCATGCAAAATGTGCTAGGTACTCCATTACTCTTTTCTTCCCTGGCGTACTCAGAAATCTATGCAAACCAAGGTGGTGGGGGGGGGGAATCAACTGCTGAAGTTCACCAAATCTTCTCCTGGTTATAAGGCATGTTGATGGTTTTAAGTGTCTAGACATTGTTGAAATAACTGTGGCATAGTTAGTATGTGAAAAATGCTGGAAGCGGGTATCTTTGGTGTCATGAGTGCATTATTGTAGGAATTGGGAAGTGGAAACCTCTGGGGCAAATTTAACCTGTGGGATTCTGTCCTTGTTAGTTTCCAAGTCAGAGCCATGAGAGGCAACAAGAAAGTTGAACCTGAAGCCCACCCACCACCACTTGCTCAGGTTTTTCCTCCAGAAAATCCAATTCCTGACCATTAGTCAGGCCACTTTATTACAGTGTGCCCTGCCTTATTCTCTCCACCATATTACCCATCAATGAAAAAAGCACTGTGCAAGTAACAAATTATACTGTACTCTGACCACCACAACCTAGCTGGAAAGGAAATATCTAATCAATTGGTTCCTTCAAGTTTTGGAAGACTTTGAAATGGAAAGAAAGAAAGAAAAAGCAAGCTCCAAATCAGTAGATGAACTAAAACGGCAGCTCACTGATGAGCAAGGACCAATATTTCTGGCAAGGTGATGGGAAGCAGCCTTAGCCTCCCCATCCGTTTGCACGCTCAGGCTATAGTAAACAGTAGTATTAATGTGCCATGAGGCTCTCTGGTGTTGTAAACATGCTTACCTTTCTGGAAGCTCTTTAAGATGGTTTTTTTTAAAAAAAAAAGAAAAGGATTCAAACCCATCTGTCTGGAACTGTCAGAGCTAACAATGGAAGGGCACATTCCATGAAAGGCTCAGCATCTATGGAAAAGGCAGCAGACAGTGACTCCGCTATGGCTGCACACACACTATCCTTTCAAAGCACATCTGAAGCACCTTCGTTCCCTCAAAGGATTATGGGTAGTGTAGTTTCTAATGGGTTGCTGGGAAGAGTAACTCTGTCAGAGGCAGAGTACGGAGCCCATAATTCTTTGAGGGAAAGAACGTGCTTCGAATGCACTCGAAAGGTATAGTGAGTACACAGCCTTAGACGACATTATTTAAACATTTCTGCTTCTTCCCACGAGGATCAACGAAGTTCTACCTGCCCCAACTCTTCCTTCTTCCTCGCCATCTTTGAATCCTCAACAGTGGGTTAATTGAACAAGGCCTTCAACAAAGCTGTCCTACTTGTTCGTGATCAGTACATGGCAGAATTTGGAAGAGAAAGGGGTATTTTGGCCTTCGCCCATCCCCACCTGGATTAAGGCCATAACACTCTCTCAAAGGAGAGAGGAAAAAGTCACACATTAAATTGGTCCGGCTGCAACCCTATGGACGCTCTTTTGGGAGCAAAACACACTGAATTCAGAGGGACTCACTTCTGTGTGAACATGCACAGATGAAAAATCCCCTTAAGGTCCCCATTGTGAGTCTTGCACAAAGGATAAACAGTATCTCAGGCTGCTAAAATGCCAGTTGAAGTAGAGGATAAAGGAGAACCAGCTGGAGTAATTTATTCAGGCTTTCAATGGGCCTTTGACAAACTCTTCACAATTAGCTACTGAAGAAACCAAGTAATCAGGGAGCGAGGTAAAGCATTACTTTAAAAAAGGGGGGGGAGGTGGAAACCCAACTAGGAACACAGAAACAATGGCAAATGTTGTCATCATCAATCTGAAGATTCAAGATGTCATATCAGAGTCAAAGCTGATTAACATGTCAATTGAGAGAGAGAGAAAGGTTGCAAAATAGCCTAACCCAGAAAAGGACACATTGGATTATAGTCCCAAATAGATTGATGGGACACAGGCACCTCCTTTCAGATATTGCTACAGTGCTCCCACTGATGGGCTTATCTGATCTGCAAGAGCCTTTTTCGAATAAAGCAACTTATTGCATCACAAACACTGCTGTGTGAGAACTGGCCCTCATTTAGGGTAAGAGAGGAGCAATGACGCTATAGCATTTTAAACTGAATTCCTGAACATTATCAGCTTGAGGATCCACTCAACTTCAGTTGACCCTGGTCCCATACACACCCTCAAAACCATGTAATTGCAGAATTGCATCCTGGCTCTTGGGGGGTGGGAAAACACAACCACACACACACAGCAACACAAAACACATTACTCACAGATTCTTCTCAGAAATTCCACGCTAGTGGTAGCTCATGTTTCACCACCTCCATCAGAGGGAGAAGAGCTGGAGGCAGACAGCGGCAGGAAACTTTGGAAGGGGAGACACAATCCTTTAACTCAAAAAATGTGTCTCCTCTTCTCCCTCCTATTGCTGCACTCAGAGGTTCTTCACTGTAGAATTATAACCTGCAAACTGGGAATTTTTGTGGAGAGGGGCTGCTGGGGGTGGTGCTATTTACTGACTAAGGATTACCATCTTGGGACCTTACACAATTCTTCTGCAGACTGGGGAATCAGTATCTCACTATAGAAACCTAAGTTCATATCCCCACTCAGCCTTGAAGCCACCCCAGTGACATTGAGCCAGTTACTCTGCCTCAGGCAAACCCACTTTAAGGGCTATTACAATAAATTGGTGGGGGGGGGAGAGACTTAACCATTTATGCCATCTTAAGCTCTTGGAATAAGGCGGAACGTGAATTTAATTACTTAACATTTACTTTTGGTCCCATGGCCTCTCCCAAACCTCCCCTTACTAGCTAGTTACTTATTTCATTTGTATCCCACTTTTGTCTCCAAGGAGCTCAAGGCAGTATTCTCCCCCTCCTCATCTAATCACCACAACAACCCTGTGAGGTAGGTTAGGCTAAGAGGCAGTGGCTGGCCTAAGGTCACTCAGTGAGCTTCATGGCCAAGTGGGTATCTGAACCCTGATCTCTCATGTCCCAGGCTGACACTCTAACCACTGCAATGGTTCACAGTGGCAGCAAATTTCTATTTAGAATTTCCTGTCTTGAAGCAGAGGCTGTTAACCACAATATTACCACTGCAAACCTAACTCAGTAAAACTGAAGAGCCACCTTCGCATAACAGAAAAAGGCTTATGAACTAGAGCATGATGGAAGAAAACATACTCCCTATCACATTCCAACACCGATTTATATTATTCTGCTTTTTTTTTAAAAAAAAGTACCAGTAATTATGGAACTTATCCCACAAGTATGAAGCACGCAGTTTTGTAACCAGATCTGCATATTCTCCATCCTACACTGAATAGGATGCTGTCAAGGTGACACTGTGCTGTGCAATTGCTTTTCTTTTAAAAAAAAATCCCACTTTAAAAAAAAGGTGGTTTAATGATTAATCCTGCTTCAGCTTTTATAAAAGGATTTCTAATCACCTTGCGTATTACACTACAGCTTTTTAAAAAGGGAGGTATTTAAAATTTGAAGGAGGGATACTAAAACAGGGAAGAAGCCGTTTTGCCCAATTATCCCTACATTGTGCACACCAAACACACTCCAATAGGATATTTCACACTAGAATCTAGTGACTAGTTATGGACTAGTCTCATCTCATTGTGTCCAACCAGACATTACAAGCATGGATGGCTAGCACCAGCCTACATTTCCTCAATAACATGTAGTACCGTCACAGTCAACCTTTACACAACTGGAGTGCATCTTTAACCCTAAACTATACTGCACAGCACAATGACAACAAGGCCATATTGAACCACAAGCGAGTTCTTGCTGCAAGGAGAGGGCATGTCCTTTTTTGCCTGCAACGTTTTCCCAAGAATTTGGATCATCTTATATTGAAGTGGGCATGAAGAAAGGCCAACAACTGTGCACTTCAGAACTCTGCAGACTCCAGCAAGATGTGTTTAAGCACATGGGTGGGGGGCCTCCCCCCACCCCCATAGATACTGATAGGTTTCTACTTTGCCTAGATACTGCACACCCAATGATAAACCACTTCCATCCTTTGACATCCTCCATCCTTTAACTGATGCAACTTAACCACAATCAAAGGGTTGGTTTTAATTAGAGAAACTTAGTGTTGGCCTGGTCTTCTAACAGCTGTAGGCGCCGGTCCTTCAGCTTGGTGGGAAGAGCCACTTTATAGTACAAGCTCAATGGTCGGGTCATCTGCTTTCCTTGCAGAAGGTCATGGGTTCAATCCCTAGGGTCTCCTGGTACATCCTCATCCTTCAGCACATGTCTTGCAACTTAACCCACCTTTAAAAGGTATTGGGAAGTAGCAGAAGCTGCTGCTATGACCTGAGGGATGTAGAATGTGATCCTTTTTGTAGACTATGGTGGTGAAGGTAGCTGTGGGTGGGTGGGTTTCATCTACCAGTCTCACAATGGCTGCTGTAAACACCTTGCAAACCAACCTGGAATTGCCTCAACCAGTTATCATCTCTATCTTATTCTCTATCTCAGGTTCCTTGGGAGCAACATATCACCATCAGAACCACAATGAACTCAAGACAGCTTTGGCCAGTTTTTGCCCCCAGTCGCAAACCACTGCGTTAACATTGGCTAACATGAGGTCAAGTCTTGCGTTTGGAAACAGGTTCTAGCAAGTATTACATCCTCTCCATGCTGATTTCCTGGGTGAAGTTCGTTCTGTTATTTGTCATGAACTCTCACAAGCTTATCACATCATCGTGAATCACTCACCACCTGTCCATCTGGTTTACTGTAAAAGCTACAAATTCTTTAAAAGGACACATTTCACACTGAAGGGTTCTTGTTAGTACCCTCGGAGAAAGCAATTGCTATAAGAGGAAGCTTAAACCTAGTTCTTCCTGCATAGATGAAATGTGTACGAAATAGATTGTGAATCACATGAAGTTTGTACAACTACAATTCCAAAATGAACACATGTGTAATCTACATATGCAAAGATGTGGTTTGCCTGCACAAACTCAAATGAGGCAGTTCATCGCAGAACACTGAGAACCTGCACCACTTTTATTGACTGTACAGGTTGCATGGACTGATGAAACCATATGTTAAGCCTAGAAAAGAGGAGACTGAGAGGAGATATGGTAGCCATCTTCAAATAGCTCAAGGGCTGTCACATGAAAGGTAGGGTAGGACTCGAACCAATGGCTTCAAGTTACAAGAAAGGAGATTCCCACTAAACATCAGGAAGAACTTTCTGACAGCAAGAGCTGTTTGACAGTGCAACAGACTCCCCCGGGAGGTTGTGGACTCTCCTTCCTTGGAGGGTTTTAAGCAAAGGTTGGATAGCCATCTGTCATGCATGTTTTAGTTGAGATTCCTGCATTTCAAGGGATTTGACTAGAGGACCCTTGCGGCCTCTTCTAACTCTACAATTCTATGATCCAAACAGGCTCATAACGAAGATTTCTTGGAACGGAGTAAATGATGAACTCCAAAACCCCCCCAGCAGTACTTAGCTAATTGGGAACCACTGTTCTAGAAGGCTTGTTGAATGGGGACAAGCACAAATATAAATCTGAATGGAACTAAGGTTGCCACTTCATGCATCTGATGAAGTGGACTGTAGTCCTCCAATGCTTATGGCATAGTAAGTCTGTTAGTCTTTAAAGGTGCTAGAAGACTCTTAGTCGGTAAAAGCATGAGACTCTTAATCATGCATTTCTGCCTTGCAAGGGGTTGGACTAGATGACCCTGGTAGTCCCTTCCAATTCTATGATTCTTTGATTCTTGTTGTTTCCAGTGGGTGACAGCCTTATAAATCAATGCCAGCAGTGTAGAGAGAAAAATGGTCAAACTTGAAATAGCTCTTGGAAATCATTTCCATTCAGGAAAGAAAGACTTGTTTTCAGCAATAAGAACTATGGTCTTGAAAGGCTAGGAGCACATTTTGTTCAGACAATCAGCAGCCTCCATGAAACGCTGTTCTTTATTCTGAAAATGAACACTTTGGCTGCAGTTGGCTAATTTCCCACCTTCTCTTAACAAAAGCATTACAAAAAAAAAATTAAAAACCCTTTCTCCGCTGTAGTTTAGAGACATGCTCAATATCTGTAGGCTTACGAAAGGCAGAGACTGCAACACCGAAAGGAAATGAAGTTTAAAAAGGGAAATGAACAGTGCCATATTGAACAGATTACAGCACAGATTGGTCAACAGATGCAGCCCGTCAGAACAGTCACTCCCTTTCACTCCTAGAAAAACCAAATGTAAACAGAGAGCAAGAGGGCATATCAATTGTGAATTATGGAATATGCTTCACGGTGACCATTCGGGGTTTTCCCGCCCTCCCCTGCTGCCAATAATGGGAAGCACCTGTACCTCAGGGTTGCCGCTGAAATGGTAACGATGAGCTGCTCATCTGTTAATGCATCTGTTAATGCATTTGCAAAGCCCCATTGCTTAATAAACGACAGTTTCCTGAAAGTTCTGGACATCAACCCAGAGGCAAGAAGAAGCGATTCACTAACACCCAAAAGTAATCCCAGGATTTTCATGGATATAGCATAATGTAGGATGCTGCCTTAATGCAGGCAAGGCTGGTTGCCTTTCTTCCTAATACAGTATTGCCAGAAACTCTCTAGTCTAATCTCATCTGAGGCAGACGACTTTCCTATCATTTGCCACTAGGCCCTTTTAAAAAACTGGCCATGCCAATGATTGAACCTGGGACCAAGTGCAAGCAAAGGAAGTGCTCTACCACTAAGTCATAGTGTCCCTCCCCTCACTCATGATTTATTGACAGTCCAGGAAATGATTTAGCCATATGAAACAATGCTGAGCTGTGCCTCTGAGGGTGTGCAGAGTTCATATCTCTGCACCACTGAGATAAAGGGTTTTCAGCTATGACATCTCTGAGTTGTATTCAACATTATATGTACTTGGTGAAGACCTAATTCAACCACAGATCTATTAATTTCAATAGGTCAAGCAGAATTTAGTTGGATTCAGCCCTCCCCCTCTCTATACGATTAATGTCTGTCCTAATATCAGAGTAGGATGCCTGCAATGTTTGATACCTGTTACATGCCCAGTCGATTTAGGCTATAACCCTAGCACCCTTCCTTACTGGGATTTCTGAATATGCTGTAAAGCACGGATGGGGAAGTTGCAGCTTTCAAGATGTTGCTGCACTACAACTCCCATCATCCCTGCCACTGGCTGGGGCTGATGGGAGCTGGAGTCCAACATCATCTGGTGGGCCACAGGTTCCCTATCCCTACTGCATACGACTGTAGTGTTAAGTTTTGACCAGTTAAAAAGAAGTGCTGCCATGCAAAAATTTGAAGGCATAAATCTAAAAAAAAGACTTCATGCTTTTTTCTTCAAAGTTATTTATGCAAACATTTGATCAATCGACTAAATCTTTGTTTAAATAAAGCACTCTGAAATAAGGGACGTTTACATATACAATTGACCCAGAGGAGAGATTGAACAGGGAGATGCCAGGATTGAAGACTGCCTGAAACCTACCCTATATCTTCCCAACAGAGCTTCTGCTGTACCCACCATACATTTAAAGTGCACACCCACACCCTGGGAACTGTAGTTTGTTAAGGGTCCTGACTTTTGTAGCTCTGTAATGATTAAACTACAGTTCCCAGAATTCTTTGGTGGTTGCTCATTAGAGAGGAAGAACACTCTGGATATGCTCAGAGGCAAAGAAACATCATAAGCGCTATAAATTTTTAATCAGTTGGTTTGACTGAAAACTTCTTTTTAAAGTCAATTAAAGAGAGACTTTGTTAACACATTATTTAAAGAGACATTATTTTTCAATGTGAATTATAAGAAGAGTCAGTGCCATCTTAGGAAAGGTGGTTCTGCTTTCATTCTCACGCAGGAGAGAATGCCTCAAATGCACCACGGAAGAACCAACCAAGAATGTTCATTTTTCCCCCTTACGGAAGGACCAGGGCCGTTCTTCTGCTCCTATGCAAGAGCATGCAGATTTCATCAAACAAGTTCTTAAACTCAACCAACAACCTTAATGTTTCTTTGATTTGAGCAATTACCATAATAGCATCAGATAATGGCCAAGATTCTGAATTTAGTATGGAGACAAATTTCATCGCAATCTTAATGCTCAGCTTGCTGGCTGTAAGCTCCATTGAAGACACAGGGATCCTTTCTCCTGAGTAGGACTCTACTGGGTGTTATACATTTGTGTGTGTGTGTGTGTGTAAAGATATATAAACACATAGACATGCATATATGTCTCTGTGTGTATTTCATAACACAAACAATCTCAACACGTCCGAAACGTTTTCCACAGTTCACAAAAGAAAAGAAAAAGAAAAATCTCCCCAGCTACATTCCATCAGCTGCCAAGCAGATCCACCTGGGCTACTAAAAGATGCAAGGATCAAAGCCTTCCTCTCCTACTCTGCAGAGTTTTCTGAGGAGCCGTGGACAAAGCGAGGGCTAGAGGTGTCTGCAGACCGTGCATGCTCAGAGGCACACTTGTTTTCTGTCTTCAGATCCTTGACTTAAAAAAAGGAGATGGGGGAAGAGGAAGGGACAACGCTACCTTTCCCTAAGCCCCTTATTCTTTTGCCCTGGAAGCCCCAACCAGCCAACTAGCGCAGCGCAACCTCTTTTTCTTCCCCGAGCGCAAGAACACCCACCAAACAAGCGACCTGGCCAGATATCTGGGGGGTCCTGCGGCGGAGAAAGGTCCGCGCGTAAAAGTTGGGAGGGGGCGTCGGCGCGTGCGCAAAGCCCTCACGCCCCCCCCCGCCTTTTTGGCGCTGTGAGAGTTAAGGGCACTTGTCCGAAGCGTCTGAGGTACCGGGCCCGCCGCGCCCAGGGCGCACGGAGCCAACAGCCCCATAACTCACCTCTGCCGCCGCTTCTCCGGCCAAGGCTTCGTCGCTGTCCTCGGCTCGGGGTTTTGCCTGCGTGCGTAGGTGGGTGTGCGAGAAAGAGAGGAGAGCCCAAGCCGAAGGGGTGAGTCAAAAGCGGAAAGGCGCTGCCTGCCCGACGTGCGGGTGCCGCCCCTGCCCTCTAGCGGCGTCGGCTCCCCCGGCGGCGCGGCCACTCTCCCGCCTCGCCAAGCACGACTGCAGCGGGGCCAGAGCCGAGGGAAGGCGCACTTCGCCTGCCTCCGCGGTGGGAACCGAGGCAGGTGCTTCAGGGGCGGGGCCTGGGGAAAGCCCGCCTCTAGTTGCGCCTTGCGCGCCTGGCGATTGGCAGCCCGTTCCTTCCCCTTTCTATAAGCCCACGTGGAGCTGCAGAATAAGGTGGGAGCACAAGGGTCGGGGCGCAGCGGGGCTATAGAGAGCTTGGAAATGTAGAGTTGAAGGCGTGGGCGTAGCCAGGGAGGGGGCAGCTGTCCCCCAGTTAAAAAACCAATAAAAATACATAGCAAACTGAGGTTCTGACCCCCACCTAACAAAAATCCTGGCTACGCCCATGGTTGGAAGGGACCCCAAGGCACCTCTACTCCAAACCCCTACAGCAGAGAAATCACAAGGAAAGAATCCCTGATCGATGGCCACCCAACCTCTGTTTTTAAAAAAACCTCCCATGAAGGATAGTCCACCACTTTCTGAGGTAGTCCATTACATTGTCCAACAGCTCTTGCCTTCAGAAAGTTCCTCCTCATGTTTATTTGGAATATCCTTTATTGTAACCAGAATGCATTGGTTTGAGCAGCAGAAAACAAGCTTGCTCCATCTTCCATGTGACAGCCCTTCAGGTATTTCAAGACAGGTATCCTATCCTATCACTTCACTGCCTTCTCCAGGCTAAACATACCCAGCTTCCTCAACCTTTCCTCACAAGGCTTGGTTTCCAGACCTTTGATCATCTTAGTCACCCTCCTCTGCATCTGCCCTAGCATGTCATTTGAGGTTAAGCCTAGATCATACTGGTACTCAGCACCTGCAGTGCGTTGCCTAAGACCATCTCTGGCCAATTTATATGAAATTGTAGTCCAAAACATCTGAAGGGCACCCAGTTGGTGAAACCACCTCTAAATAATGTTGTCCAACCCTGCAAAACATATAATTATTACTTATTTAAGTCCAGGCCTTACAGGCCTTTTGTGACTTGGTTTCGTTTCCTCTGAAAATGCATCCACCCAGCTGCTCATATCATCCCCAGGTTAACCTTGTCCCCCTGAATGCTGCTGTCTATTTAACAAAGAATCCTTTTATCTGCTGGCCTTCACAACCTGATTGAGCTCTTATATCTGTAGCAGACATTCATTCCCATGCCCAGAAAAGGATAACCAGTCATGATCAGCTTCATTTTAAAAAAACAAAAAACCCCAAAACAAACAGAAAAACACCCAACCAATACCTTGCTCTGAAATTTTCTTGCTCTAGATATCAATAGAGCCCAGCTCTCTGGAGAGCCTGGTCATATGCCTTCCTTATCTCTCAAGCCAGAACTCTTATGTGTGGCAGGAGAGGTAGGCAGCGATGACTTATTGAGTGTCCTATTTCAAGGAGGGGTGGCAAGGTGAAGCCATTTGCTTCAGGCAGGGGAGATGGCTTTAGGCCCCTTCTGTTGAACCACTGCCAGCCCCCAGCCCCTCCCCCGAGGCTTCCCACACCACCGATACAGTTACCCTCTCCACTATTGTGG
The DNA here is from genome assembly GCF_964234715.1 of Podarcis melisellensis. Taxonomy (NCBI): domain Eukaryota; kingdom Metazoa; phylum Chordata; class Lepidosauria; order Squamata; family Lacertidae; genus Podarcis; species Podarcis melisellensis. Next base: position 34,982,980 of record NC_138540.1, on the reverse strand, counting down.
CAGCAGTGCAGGCACAACCACAGGTGAGGATACAGTTGCTGTGACAGGGTTGGCAGCAGCACAGGCACAACAGAATGGGCAGGGAGGGGGCAAGGACACTGATATGTGGCGGCGGTGGGGGCGGCATTGGGGCATTTTGCCTACAGTGGCAAAACATCTCGAGCCAACCCTGACCCTGGTCTCCTAGATTAGGCCACATCCACACCATATATTTAAAGTACAGTGGTACCTCGGGTTAAGAACTTAATTCATTCTGGAGGTCCGTTCTTAACCTGAATCTGTTCTTAACCCGAAGCACCACTTTAGCTAATGGGACCTCCCACTGCTGCCGTGCTGCCACCGGGCAATTTCTGTTCTCATCCTGAAGCAAAGTTATTAACCCGAGGTAATATTTCTGGGTTAGGAGTCTGTAACCTGAAGCGTATGTAACCTGAAGTATCACTGTACAGTGATACCACTTTAAATGCTCGTGGCTTCCCCCAAAGAATTCTGGGAGCTGTAGTTTATTAAGAATGCTGAGGGCTGCTTGGAGACCCCCTTTTCCCCTCAAAGAGTTCAATCCACAGAGTAGTTTAATAATCAGTCCCTCTTCCCAGGGAACTCTGGAACTGGTAGCTCTGGGGGCTGGGAATAGGGTCTCTTACCAATTCTCAGCATCCATAACAAACTTTAGCACCAGGATAATTTGACAGAAGCCATGACTGTTCAAAGAGATATCATACTGCTGCGCTAAATGTTTGGTGTGATCGTGACCTTAGAATGACACCCACTGGACATGTGGCAGTCAGCTGGGTTGCTGGATACCGGTGACACATCATCTTCTCTAGAGTGCCTTCTGAATTTCATTAATACAAGCAGGAATACAAAGAACATTCATCAGCTGTTCTCCAAGCAAAAAGACAAAAACTGCCTTTGAGCCCTACTGCTCCTGCCTGAGGTGCCCTTTAGTAAGAAGGCAGGTGGTATTGATAGCCACACATAAGACAAGTCCTGCTGTGTCAGACCAAAGGTCTGTTTAGTCTGGCCTGCAGCTTCCCACAGTGCCTAACCAGATTCCTCCAGAAACGCACAAGCAGTTTGAAGGTAACAGCAGAGCCTGTGTTGTCACTCCCTGGCAACTGGTGTTCAGAGTTACAGTGCCTCTGGAACTGTTATGTTCAACTTTTCACGGGCAATAGTTTTGATAGATCTATCCTTCATGGATTTGTCTGTTTCCCCCTATAATGCCAACTAAGCTAGTGACCATCGTCACCCCCTCTTGTCACTCTGAACTTTTGCCAACTTCCGACTGTGTTTGGGCAAGGCATAGGTAGCTTAGCGGCCATTTCTTTTGCCCAGACAACCCTAGGAAGCTATTGTAGTTTTGTGAAGGGTGGACAGGATGCTCTGATGTCCAAAAACTGGGCATGATCACCCATGTTCTGGCAGTGTATGTGCATGCACAAACAGGCATGGTTCTTAAAAAACAATCAAGCAAGAGACAGCAGTTCTACATTAGGAAGGCAAGAGATACCAATAAAAATTGGATCAAACCCCCTCCCTCCTTTCCCAGATAAGATTAGCAGCAGCAACTTCTGACAGTCTTTGACTACATACAGCCTCCACTTCCAGACCATGCTTTTCAATTTCAGGAGACCAGCTCGCTGCTGTATTCCCAAGTCTAACCATTTAACAGAGCAGAGCGGATCAGACATGCGAAATCAGAGCAAATTGGAGTGCTCATGAAACTGCTCCACTGTTTCCCAAGTGCTGGCGGAGAGCAGATCAAAGCACTAATTCCTGCTTCCAGAGTGCTTGGAGAGCATCCCCCTTCTGGTGATCTAGCTAAGAAATCTGTAGGAACACTGGGAGCTGCTTTCTTCTGAGTCAGACCGTTGGTCCATTAAGCTTAGTAATGTCCACCCTGTTGGAGACAGTATGCCTCTGAACACCAGCTGTTGAGAATCACAGCTAAGTGTAAAGCGCTATTGTAATAAAGTACTCCTGAAAAGTTGCTTACCTTCTCCTCTCCCTTTGCTGGGGATGATGTTATCCAGTTTAGGGCAACCAAAATGATCAGGGGGATGGAGCAAACCCCCCCCCCCCAGTGAAGAAAGGTCACAGCATTTGGGCCTTTTTAGTTTATTTAAATGCAAATATTAATAAGTATATTTGAGTGTTATAAGAGCAGTATTTTAAAAAAAAACCCCTATGGTTAGGTGTACTTCTTTTCTCCAATAAATTCTGGATCTGATGACCTTCGGCAGTAGATCGTCAAGGTTTCTCATAGGGCAAGAAATGTAACCTATCTGAACATGCCAATAATTGAATCTAGGACCTTTCACATTCAGAGCAGATGCTGTACCACTAAGCTATCTGGCTTCTCCATCTGCGCAGCCACAGCAACCAGTAAGCTTTCGGCAAGAGTGCTGCATACATACAACTGGTGCTTTTTTTTTTGTTGTTTTTAAAATCACCAGCACAGAGGCAGAAACTGCTGGGGGCAAAATAAAAATAAAAATGCTTTGCGGACCAAACTTCACTCACAGGTCAGCCATTTGCCACTCCTGCTCCAGTGGTCTTGAACCATACAGCTCTGTAATTCTGTGCTTCCACGCACTTCTCAAACTACAGTTCCCAGGATTCATTGGGTGAAACAATGACAAAGTAACACAAAGCACTGAGAGGGTTGCGATATATAGTGTTCACGGAGGGCATGCATGCATGCAAAAACAAGAAAATGACAGAGACACGAGAAACTATGGTTCTTATCTTCACACTGAGTTTTTCTGGTGCCAGCTCAGCTGCAGTTTCCCAGTGCAATTACCGTGATAAAGACATGGCTGTGTAGCAACAAAGCACTTATTCATATGAAGCTTGTTTAGATTAGTGAAAAAGAAAAAAGCAATTTAAGCACAAAGTGTCACTCTTTTACTAAGAACAAAAACCACCTGCTTATATTCTGACTGCAAGGGAGGAAGGAAGGAAGAAATCCAGGAAGTTACCTCTGCCCCCCAAAACCTTTAGAAGTCCCCCCCACAAGAAACTTAAACTAGGCTAAATTAGATTACAAAGCACAGGAAATTGGGGTGGGGTGGTGAATACTGAGAGGCTGTTAGGGTCGCAAGTGGAGTTCATGCAGAATAGGTAGACTACATTTACCACAAATAAAATTCTTAGAACCAAAGGACACTGAGTGGGAGGGTTTTTTTTTAGAAACTTATGTTTTCTACCCAAATAACGAAAGCTGCATTCACAAAGGAGTTAATTTTATTTTCCGAACGGTTAATTTCCACATTATATTTGAGCTTTCACATGATGTAAAAGCCACTTCTGGATTTGGGATTCAAGATGACCTTAACAGATTGGAGAGCTAGGCAGAAACGAAGAAAATGAATTTCAGTAGGGACAAATCTAAGGTTCTGCACTTAGGCAGAAAGAACCAGCTGCGCAAATATAAGATGGGGGACACCTGGACTGCCCATAGTGCAAGTGAAAAGGATCCACACCTTAACATGAGTCAACAGTGTGATGCTGGGGGTTGGGGGGGGGGAGCTAATGCTATTCTAGGCTGCAGCCACAGAAGTATAGTGTCTCAATCAAGGCAAGTAATAGTCCTGCTCTACTCTGCCCCGGTCAGACCACTCCTGGAATACTCTGTCCAGTTCTGGGCATCACAATTTAAGGACGATATTGACAATCTGCAATGTCTACAGAGGAGGGCAACGATCGAGGGTCTGGAAACTGAGCTTTATGAGGAACGTTTGGGTATGTTTAGCCTAGTAAAGCAGAGACTGAGAGGAGATAGGATAGCCACCTTCAAATATCTAAAGGGCTGTCACATGGAGTAAGCTTGTATTCTCCTCCAGCGGCTGAAACCCAAACCAATGGATTCAAGTTGCAAGAAAGGAAATTCTGACTAAACGTTCTGAAGAACTTTCAGACAGTAAGAGCTATTCAACAGTAGAATGGACTCCCATGAGAGGTGGTAGACTCTCCTTGTTTGGAGATTTTTAAACAGAGCTTGGATGATAATCTGTCTTGGACGCATTAGTTGAGATTCCTGCATTGCAAGGGGTTGGACTAGGTGACCCTCAGGGTCTCTGCCAACATGTTGGAACCTTTCCTTATAGGTGAATTGCTCCACCCCCTTGATCCTTTTGGATGCTCTTTTCTGAACCTTTTCCAGCTGTACAATATTCTTTTGGGGCAAGGTCACCAGAACAGCACACCATTTTATACTAAGCTAAAAACTTACTACATGTCTCAGATTCTCTCTTTTACATCCCTTATTGTCTGCTTGCATTTTTGCAAATGCCTTCGTACTTTGTTTTCTTTTTTTAATATAGTTTTTATTAAGTTTTCCATATTTTATAACATTTCAGTATCAAAAAATAACTTAAGACATTGCTTAAATAAAGCATCAACCTCCTTTCTTCCCTCTAACAGACTTCCATATCTCATTACCAATTTCTCCACATTCCTAAATTCACTTTTTTTACTTTAAATCAATCTTTTAACAATCACCTACTTATAAGTAAATCAGCTCCTTAATTTCCCATTACCAAACATTTCAACTTAAACCTACAAATGTATTCAACTGTTTGCAATTTTCTTTCATATAAAGTATAAATTTGCCCCAGTCCTTTTGGAACAAATCATCACAGCGATTCCGAATCTTCCCCGTCAGCTTCGCCAGCTCCATGTATTCGACCATCTTTACTTGCCAATCTTCCACAGATGATAGCAAAAAATGCTACCATGTATGCATATTTTGATGATTCTTTTGTATGGATTTTAATTGCAAGCTGTTTTGGAGGCTAATCTAGGATGAATGTGATGTGTAAAACAGGGGCAGGGAACTTGCAGCCCTCCAGATGTTGCTGGACTACAGCTTCCATCATCTGTGGGCATTAGCTGTAAGTGCTGGCGCCGATGGGAGTCAAAGTCCAGCAGCAGATGGAGGGCCACAGGCTCCCCACTACAGGGAACATAAAATAAATACTTGATTCAGAAGGCAATACAGTGGTACCTCGGGTTAAGCACTTAATTCGTTCCGGAGGTCCGTTCTTAACCTGAAACTGTTCTTAACCTGAAGCACCACTTTAGCTAATGGGGCCTCCTGCTGCCGCCGCGCCGTCGGAGCACAATTTCTGTTCTCATCCTGAAGCAAAGTTCTTAACCCGAGGTACTATTTCTGGGTTAGCGGAGTCTGTAACCTGAAGCGTATGTAACCCGAGGTACCACTGTATACAGCGCAGCATCCTGAGCCAGTGCAAGTGACTAAACAAAAAGCATGAAGTGATGTTGCCATTTGCACTTGTTCTGCTTACACACACAGACTCCCTCCCTCCTTTCTTAATCTAAGTAGCAGCAGGCGAAGTGCCCTCAGCAGAGGCAAAACAGCTACCTTCTGTTCATGCCAGGTCAAACGAATTTCCCAAAACTTCTGTTAATCATGGTATGCACACTCAGATGAGTGTAAAGCAGGGGATCTGCTCCTAGAAAGAGGGACTTATCTCTTTAACCAGAAACACCTCCATGGCTCACTGCAGTCACTTAGATATGAACATTTACATAACCATGTTTTGAGACTGTTACCATCCCTATATACTGTCTCAGTTCCTTGTGAATGACAACCCTCAGAGAATATTTCCACCTGGAGTAATGTGCCCAGTTCTCCCCACCCCGCCTCCTGTTTCATGATTTTGGGAAACTGGAACGTGTGCAGGGGGGTTGGGAACCAAGATGATCAAGGGTCTAGAAACTAAGGCTTATGAAGGATGGGTTGAGGGCAGTGTTAGAAACTGAGATATGAAAGCTAGGAGCTAAATGGCACCTTAAACCTAGGTTATGGGCGCAGCAACGGAATGTCTAGGCACACTTTTTTAATAACAAGAATGCAAGGCTGAAAATGAATGAACTGCAGCTAAAATCTTCTATTCATTTTTCACATGTCTAATCCTTCCCCTGCTCAGCCCCCTGATATTCTTCAGAGGGTCTCTTCTCCAGTCTTCAGAGTGTAGCTGGAAGTGGGGAGGCACTTTCCTTCTTTCCTTCCACTCTGCAGTTTTAATCTGAAATCTTAGGTGCAGAACTGCGCCCAGAGCTCAGAAGCTGCTCCCGCTAATGAAATTCCCTTTCACAAAATGTGCCTAGAACAATGCGAGTTCTGAACACTGGTTGAGGGAACTGGGTATGTGCAGCCTGGAGAAGGTTAAGAGGGGGCACGATAGCCATCTTCAAATATTTAAAGGGCTGTTGCAGCCTATTTTTTACTGCTCCAGAGGGTAGGACCTGAACCAATGGGTTCAGATTACAAGATAGGAGATTATGATTAAACATTAAGAATGACTTTCTGACATCAAAAACTGTTCAACGGTGGAACAGACTACCTCCAGGGTGGTGGCCTCTCCACTGGAGATTTAACAGAGGTTGGATAGTCATCTGTCAAGAATTACTTAACTGTGATTCCTGCATTACAGAGGGTTGGACTAGATGACCCTTGGAGTGCCTCCCAACTCCTATAAATCTATTATAAGCTCTATAATACACCACAAACCTATACCCGCAAGCTTTGTGCCTCTACTTGTCTGTGGTACGATTCAGATGATTCCAAACCATGCTCTGGTATTACGTTGTAGTGTAGGAAAACAAACATGGGATTCATGCACTCTCTCAACCTCCTCATGTAATGTTTTCGTCAACTTTCTTCCAGGATTTAACAAGCTGTAAGTCTGCCCACAGTGACGCAGGTGGCGCTGTGGGTTAAAGCCTCAGTGCCTAGGACTTGCTGATCGAAAGGTCGGCGGTTCGAATCCCTGCGGCGGGGTGCGCTCCCGCTGCTCGGTCCCAGCGCCTGCCAACCTAGCAGTTCGAAAGCACCTCCGGGTGCAAGTAGATAAATAGGGACCGCTTACCAGCGGGAAGGTAAACGGCGTTTCCGTGTGCAGCTCTGGCTCGCCAGAGCAGTGATGTCACGCTGGCCACGTGACCCGGAAGTGTCTTCGGACAGCGCTGGCCCCTGGCCTCTTGAGTGAGATGGGCGCACAACCCCAGAGTCTGTCAAGACTGGCCCGTACGGGCAGGGGTACCTTTACCTTACTTTAAGTCTGCCCACAAGCCACTGTCGACCAGAGGAGACTATTTTTAATGCACATGTTGTTTAGCTCTTGTCGCTTACATGTTTTTTATTTCTCTCTTACTGTTTTAGCATTTTACAAGAGACAATGAAGAGAGAAAACAAGCTCTCATCTTCCATGTAAAAGACAAATCACTTTCCTTCTGTGGAATCCTAATGAACTATTTGGGCTCTGTACACACTACACCTTTAAAACACATTTTAAGCACATTTCCCCCCTTCAAAGAATTCTGGGCACTGTCGTTTCCCCTTGACAGTGCTACAACTCCCACTCACCTTAAAACTAGTGCACCCAGAATTCTTTAGAGGGGGAAAATGTGCTTTGAATGTGCTTTAAAGACATAGTGTGCATTCAATCTTGGGCTAGAGAGAATTGTTTCCTTGCATAACCCATTGATAAAAACTGAAATAGCATAAACTATAATGCGACTTACTTGTTTCTGCAGGTGATTCTGTGATCACACACAGTGCCCCCACCCCAACTGCAATCTATTGCTCCATATACATATCACTGCTTACAGAGTCCTCCTTGCCTATGGTGGGGCTTCTCCTTGCATACAGAGAGATGCATCTTTCGTCAAAAAACAAACAAAACAAAAACAAAAATACACTTAATAGGTGGCCCTTTGCACACAATAGAGTTCAACAAGGAACTGCTGTACCAGGGCCACATGCGTGACACATGCACAAAAATTGCTTTCCTTGCCAACCCATTAACTGCAAGGCTGAAGGAGACACTTTGGCTATGAAATGTTTCCTGGCCTCTTGGATTCAGGCACAAATAAAATCAGGTCTATTTATAGACCCTTTTCTGCAGTTACTGCACTCAAAGTAGGTTGTCAACGGATATAAAGGCCCTTGTAGGAGATGGAGTGGGAAATAAAATGTACTATACAATAAGCAGGCAACCTGAAGGCCATGGGGTTGCTGTAGCATTTGCGGATACAGATAATTCAAAAGCATGTGGGCTTCCCTATAATAAAAAGATCTACACACCTACCTGCCATTCTTGTACTGTGCTGTTGCCAGTCTCAGTAAATTCAAAACGAAACATCACATACGCTACAGTAGATGATTTGCACAGCAGCCATGTTTCAGAGATCAAATCCTGGCTCAATCAGCCCAGGAGCATTAGCTCCTTCACTCTTCCCCTTTCACGAGCACCAAAGCAATCACACGAACAAGCTTCCTGTTCCATGTGAGAAGAACTATTTTGGGAGACAAAAAACCCAGGATCCCACCCTGGTTTAAAGCTTGCTTCCAAACCCTGGCTCCTTTGGAAGCCATTAACTGTTATCTTCCAGTTTGTACATAATGGAAGGCTTGTGTTAAACCTGGAAGCTGCAATTGTTTTGCCGTTCATGCAAGCAGAGGAGTGAACGGGTAAATGCAGGTATGTGCCGTGTTGCACAGTCTCAGGACTCACGCCCAGGGGATCGGCTGCCACTCAACTCCTGGGATTGTTCCATGCCATCCCTCAGCCCCAACTTTACCACCACTATTGTGTAGTCTTTAGGGCAAGGCCCATAGCTCAGTGGCGGTGCATCTGCTCTGCATACAGAAGGTGCCATCTCCAGGTAGGGCTTCTAGTCACTGTAGGCAACGCTGAGCTAGACAGGCCAGCCGAGTCTCGTTCAGTGTTCCTATGCTCCTATGTAGTCTGGCCATTTGGAGTTTGCAGTGGGTGGCTGGAGATTGTGCGCATGTGGATATGGGGGGTGAGTGGGGGTGGAATCGCATGCCTTTCAAAAGAAAATGGATGTCACGAATGATTTTTAAAAATGTGGGTGTTTAAACATTTATTTTATATCTATATATATTTCCACAAAACGTTCACAAAAAAGTATTCAAACTCAAAAAAGGAATTAGACTTGAGTTGAATACAGAGATGAAATGTACAAGATAAATGAGCAGGCAAAACTCGAAGCTATTTTCTTTTTACTTCAGATTGAAAAAGGCGAACAGTTCAACTGTCCAGTTTAAATAAAAGTTTTGCTTAGACATACAGTGTTTCATGAATACAATGCTGGTAATCTGAGGCAAAGTAAATACCTCAATTTCTCCTTCATGCTTTTTTTTTCTTCGATGTTGTCTTCTGTTAAGAAATATACTGTTTACAAAATGAAACTCGAGCAGTCCAGGAAAAGCTAATTTTCCATTAAAATTTATGAAAACCATAAATTGAGGCAAACCTAAGATTCACAACGGAATCAAGATTATCTTCCCGCTACCACCACATTAAAATAATCACATGCTTATTGGAACACCAAACTCTGCATCCCGACAGAACATTTGTTTCCAACAATGAGGGTGATTCTTTGAAGAAGAAAAATTAAATAATGATAAAAATAATAACAACAACCCTTCAGTGTGGTTAAGTAATACAGATTGATGTATTACACATTTGTAACAGCGTTTGATAACAGCAGCTAGTAATACTGGATTACTATAATTTAGAATTTGTTCCCAAAGCAGTGAAGGTAGGCCTACACAGTTATAAAACATTTTTAAAATTCAAAATAAATACTTTTCAATAATGCATAATGTACTTGCAGCAAATTATAGTAACAAAAATATTGTTGATAAAAACTGATCATAACAGAATATGGATCTAAAATTGAAAACATTGACAGGTTAACATTCTTTTTCCTTTAAGCTTAGTGTTCTTGAGCATTAGGGTGGGCTAGGTTGTGTTTCCCTCCTCCATTTCCTTGGAAGTTAAATAAATGCCTTACCATCAAGAGTGTGTGTTTTATTAAGTTTTCAGTGATGACAGTTTTTGGTCGTTTTGCATTATTTTACTTAAAAAGCTTTTGCACTAGATCAGTGCTTATTAAAGGTCAAGTTGGTCTGCAATTATAAAAGAAAATATCTAAAAGCTAATTATTATTCCTCATAAAAGGATCATCATCATTCTCCAGACTGGATACACTGAACAGTCTTACATACTGAATACACACACACACACACTCACGCACGCACGCAAACACACTTTCCTCTTCAAAGAAAAATGTTACAGTAAAGGTCACTTTACATTCTATCAATTAAAGTGCTCCAAATCCTTTTTGCAAACAATGCAAGTGACTACAAACCTACATGTCCCATTTTGCATTCATCGCATGAACTTCTTGTCAGTCTTAAAACCCACAGCATGGCTGAGCTTAGGAAATGTTCAAATGTTTTTAAAAGGTGGGATGGGAGATTTTTGACAAAGAAGTACTTGGATATGAAAAAGGTTTCAGCTCTTTTGACAGCAATACAAATTTATTTCCATTATTGAAGACCGTTTAATTCTTTGAGTGGATTTAAAAATATACCGAAAAAGGAATGAGATAACAAGGGAATTTTTTTTTTCCAACTGCCTTAACAGTTCCATTTCTCAAGTTTTTGTTTTTTTTAAGAAAAAGATACAAAGTTGCAAGGTAAAGGAGAAAAAAAATGGGGATGAAGGCACAAAAAAAAGACATAAGGTTTAGAGGAGGTCCCAAAATGTAGACATCACCAATGAACTTGAGATGTTTTCCTTCATGTAGCAAAGTGCTTCCTTCCCTGCCCCCCCTCAAGTAGCTTGGTTTCCTATCAAATAATAATAAAAAACCCCTATGGTTTCTGATGAAAACTAACCTGGAATAACCCTTTTTGCCTGAGAAGATGGCACATCAGAAAGAAGGTGAAGAGTTCATTTTCCACTCGTGCGAGAGGAAATACAAGCTCCAAGTTGACACATGATGCATTTTTACACTTTATAAACAAGTCTTTGCGCCCCTGCATCTTATCTGCCTTTTTTCCTTCAGAGAAGCAACATGTACAGACACATAAATGTGCTATTAAATCATTTCAATGCTAAGGGGTGGGGGTGGGGGAAGCACACCACAATTTCTGAGCCATATAACTCACTACGTTGTCCGATGTTCAGCTGACAGTTCAGATTATTATTATTTTTAAGCTAGTCCTGAGGGAAAAGGAGGGGGATGTTTCTACAATTTAAATGGCAATGTTATGTAAAAAGTATTAACAAATCCACTATTACAAATGTCAGTTTTCCTATATGGTCGTCTATAGATACACAATAAAATGGTAAATATATGCAAAAATAATTTAAAAATTATCATGCGTGAATTTACTCACTCTCCTTTGAACTTTGGGCTTCCCTCAAAATATAGTATTTTTTTTCACTTTTTTATCCTTTTATTTTAGTTCATTACCAACCCCTTAAACACATTGAATACTACCCCCCCCCCTTACAGGTCAGCCTAAAAGCTGATGGGAAATATTTATTTTACATTCAAGCTTTTATATCCTAAACAACCCTGTGGTAGCATATAACTCGCCACGTAAGTGGCCTTTTGCTGCTCCCTCTTCCCTCCCTCCCCCCTTTTGCCGTTATCAGTCTTCATGATCTGTTCCGTGGCGAGCTGGAAAAAATAAAAACTAAAATGCGTTGCTAATCAACGTTCCCATAGTCTTTTGAGACTCCAGATGAGGTCTGGGGATTCACTGTCCCAACTTACTCTTGTAGCATGAGAGAGATCATTGCACACAGAAGAACAGTCAAAATTGTCAGATAGGAGAACTATCTACAAAGGTCTGGAAGGACCACGTCCCTCTTGTGTTTCCTCTTTTTGCCGTGGAAAAACTGGTGTGATTTGCTGCCTTGGTGCTGTTTGTTCATGACCGAGGTGCCATGGCTTGAATTTGCTGGACCCTGGAAGCCTTTGTTGGAAGAAGTGCGGAATAACCTCGTGGATCCGTGCTGCAAAGGAGAGGACGAGAAAGCCAGTGTGAGCACCCTCGCTACGTACAGGTCATTTGCTCTCGCAACACATTAGCCACAGTTACATGAGCAGAGAGGCAAGTAGCCCATGGTACTTCCACACAAGGAATGAAGTCACATACAGACCAGGAAAGATTATGTGAAGTTTCCAGGGCTACTCCAAACTAGCAGCTCCTAGCAGCTTTATAATTAATCTTGCATTGTAGAGTACAGGGTCAGATTTAAGGTGCTGCTTTTGACCTTTAAAGCCCTTCACGGCCTAGGACCCTCGTACCTACAGGACTGCCTCTCCCGGTATGCCCCACGGAGAGCCTCAAGGTCCATAAATAGCAACACCCTATTGGTCCCGGGCCCTAAGGAAGTTAGATTGGCTTCAACCAGAGCCAGGGCCTTTTCAACTCTGGCTCTGGCCTGGTGGAACGCTCTGCCTCATGAGACCAGGGCCCTGCAGGATCTGATTTCTTTCCGCAGGGCCTGTAAGACAGAGTTGTTCTGCCTGGCCTTTGGCTTGGAGCCAATTTGATTCCCTCCCTCTCTTTCTTTTTTCTTTTCCTTCTCCTCCTGTGAGGAGGCTACATTTTAATATTTTAATGTTTCAATCTTTTAATGTTGTATTTAAGTTGTAATCATTCAACTTGTTTTTATTATTGCTTGTAAGCCGCTCTGAGCCCGGCCTTGGCTGGGGAGGACGGGGTATAAATAAAAATTATTATTATTATTACATATGGAATCTCAACAGACTTCTCACCCTGAATTCAGAGGGTATATAGAATGAATCTCTTTTAATGCACCTCAATTACTTGCTATTCAAGCTAGTGGGCAAATGCCATTTTTTGAACTACTGACCAATTGTTAAAAGTGATGTCTAAAATTTTGGCTTGGAGTTTTCAAAATCTCAGCACTATTGTGCAACTACTCCAATCATGTTAAAAAAGAGGAAGAGGAGGAAGAGCAAAAGCACATCCACATTTTAAAGATTAAATGGCATGGCACTGACAGGAAAGAAGCAAAAGGCCGTGGTTTTTAATCCCTTCTGAATAAGTTATTGAAAATGCATTTTCATTTCTGTGCTATTGCACCATCAAATATTTTAAAAAATATAGGCGAATAAGTAGTAATTAAATAGCTACTTGATTGGGGGAAAATACACAGCTAAAACAATGTTCACTGGAAAGAATTATAGAGTTGGAAGAGACCCCCCCCCCCCCGGGGTCATCTAGTTCAACGCCCTGCAATGCAGGAATCTCAATGAAGGTATGCTGTGGTATAGATGAATGGCAATAGCCTCACCCTAATGTACCACTGCACTTGTCAAAACAATGCCTCTAAATAAAAATACGCAAAGGCCCTAAGGAGATCTACACCTGCGGAGACTGTGTTACTGTTCCATTGCTCCCAAAATACGTTTGATTCTCTGTGGCCTAGAAAAAACTGAAGAAGCAAATAAGGCAACCGTTTTAGGATGTTACACAGGTACCCCATAAAATGTGTGTGAACACATCATAACGATTCAAAGCATATAGGCAGAACATTCTGTGTCAGGTGCTGATGACTTACAATAGCTGAGCTTTTAGAGTTTTAAATTTTGCACTGTTTTTTATCTTAGGTTTCAATTGTACGTCGCTCTGGACAGGCATTTGCTCAGAACGACGGCCTAAAAATGTACTTCTCTACATTTCTTTTGTGACCACTGAAACCCCTTTTATAGATCCCTTTCCTATTGCTAGAGAAGTCTTATTTTAGTAGCCTCCTCATTACCATCAATCTCTGAAGAGGCAGGGGCAGGGGGAAGAGACCCCATCCCTCCAGATTTCAACCTCATGGGAAAATGTGCTAGCTTGTGTAAGCGTGAGGTTACAGAATTTCTGCAAGCAACAAAATGCTGTACTGAAATCCCGGGCAGGGTGGGGATGCCACTTAAGGATAATAATGCTGGCAGTGGAAGAAGGAAGGGGACCAAGGTGATTGAGCCCAATGCCCTACCAACCTGGGACTTGTTTACAACACTGGATGCATTCACTGTTTGGCCACTTGGTATTTTCCCACTCAACTGCGTGGATCCCAGTGATATGTCCTGAGTAGCCATTCTGTTTGCTGTAGTTTGGCGGCAGCCCAGCTGTTTAGAGGTTTTGCATGGTGTTCCATCAGACTCCTGTTGGGAAACAGGCATCAGCAGGAACATGTCAGTTAAGGGGAAAGACAGGAGAGGCCGGTTCTTTCAGATGGTCAGCACCTTCAAAACTACAACCAGGTAAGGGACTACTGCTCTCAAATATAAGACGTGATAAGGGCCCTTTATTGCTCCCAGATCCAGTGACCTATCAGAATCACATTTGTACCGAGGGAATGTTTCCAAATCACATTTCATGTATGTACTATGCAAATATTATCCACAAAAATGAGCTTTTAAAATGCTGGATTGATGCAAGCATCCATCTAATTATTTTAGACCCACCAACAGCTGCATAAAATGCAACACTTCCCCGCCTTTTCTTTATGTAACTAGCTTTTATCGTGTTAGAGAGGCCTAAGGAATTAGCTCTTTTTGCATTTTCTGGATAATCTGCTTCTATGGAAGCCATGAGGCTAGAGGAAAGAGAGCTCTTTAAGACAATCCCAACTCATACACCGTTTCCCCTCTTTTTAATTATCTCAGAGGCTAATGCAAGTCTGGCAAATATTTGCTGTCCTGATCATTTTGGCTCATGTCTGGCACCAGGAATGCCTAAGGAGGCAGGTCCTATACAAACATAAATTTCTTTCATATCCTACAGATGCCAATACACTTTCCAGGAAACCCAGATCTAGAAGGCTAGGCCTGCACAACCACTGACCCACCAGCAATGTACTAAGGGCTGCTGGAAGCTTCAGCACCCATTGGGTTGGTTTTTTGTCCCAGGCAGTGAAAGCTGGAGAATCACCTAGTCTCTGTTGGGCTCCCATACAGGGCTGGTGAGCTATATGCCTTGCCAGTTACAAGTGCAGCTGTATAAGCACATGCTGCTTATATCAAACCCAAAAGCATCATATTGAATCCAGGTTGAGACCATCTCAGTCCGGGAGATGCTGAATGTGTGCAAGGGTACACCAGGGAATCCTGACAATTGCATAATTATTGCGAGCATTCACTACTGTATGAGTAGTAGGGGAAAGTATATCCCTTTCTGGAAATTTTAAAATGTGGTTTTTGGAATTCCCATGTGAACAATCAACGCTCACCAAATTTTAGGGCATCCACTGAAACTAACATATATAGTTTCTAAGAACATAAAATAGAAAAGCAGGTATTGCCATAATTGCTGGGCTGCATAAACAAAGGTGCTGCTTTAAAGTATGCTTAGAGGTGCTTGCTCTGTATGGTTTTGTTTCATTTTAAAACTTATGTTCCTTGAAGATCAGACTCATATAAACCCTGGCGTCACTAACCACCCTTTGCACTCTTCTCAGAGGACTGCCATGTTCCATCTCCCACTGCCTTGGAGGTTTAGGTGGCTGGGACTGGCAGAATGGCGTTTCTGACTATGGCATCCAGATTTCAGAACTTCTTCTGAAGAAGGCAGACTACTAGCCTTCGCCTTGGCTTTTTATTAATTTGTTACATGCTTTTGTGTTTTGCCAAACTTTTGAACTGTCCTATGCTTTTTTGCCCCTCTCACAGGTTTGTATCTCATTTTTTTATTATGTCTTGTTTTAATTGATTATGTAAGCACAGCTTTCGGGAGCTAAAAGATAAGAATGAGTGCAAACAAATATGCCTTTGCAACTCTTCACAATTTTGTTTCGTTTTTAAACTGTTTGCTATAAGGATACCGTTTGAGGCAAGGAAAATTCAAAGCAGCCCATCCCTAAATACACAAAACAACTTTGTGGTGGTGGGAGGGGGTTTTCCTGAGCAAATCAGTTTGATTCTGCCTTTCTCTGCATGAAGACGCAAAGCAGCAAAGAGGGGGGGAAATACTACTATAAAAAAGACTATTGGCACAATACAAAACAGACAAAAGGAATAACTTATCCAATTCTGAAATCTTTAACTAAAATGTCCCTTGGACCAGGGCTGTCTTTAGAGCCCTTTTAAAAGCTGGTGTTCCTGGAGGGGTGGGCACATTTCTATGGGGAAGCCATTGCATAACCTGGATGCCACAATTTTAAAAGGTCATTTTTCTTGCTCCCATTAATTGAACTTCTGCCAGCGGTGGTACTACAAGGGGGGGCCTCAGAAAATGAGCAATGTTTCTGAATGGGTTCATATGGGACAAGGTAATTCCCAAGATACCATGTTCCCTGACAACTTAGGTTTTTATTTTAAAAGACCAGAGCCACAGCACTTCAAACTGAGCCCGGAAACAGTGGCCAGTGAAAACAACACAAGAATTACATAATATGGACTTCCATATAGCTCCAGACAATAGTTTGGCTGCTATATTCTGGACCAGCTGGGGTAACTACACTGCTTCAAGGGAAGCTAGCGTGCATTACAATAATCCAATGGGACAGTGACCAGGGCACGATACTTACTACGTCGCTGGAGCTGGAGAGTGTAGAAGATGACGATGATAAAGGGCCTGATGAAGAATTTGATGAGTGTTTGCTTGGTGTCTCTGTTTTACTTCTAGGTTTCCCTAGTGATTCATTCCCTTCAGAAAGATTATTGTTGCATTTGTCCAACTGCTGGTTGTCTATCAAGGTCACCCCATTACCTGTTAAAAAGTACAGAATAGTGAGCACATAAGCATTCTTTCACAACAATGAAGTTGCTCACAACAGTATAGAGAGTTTTGGATTCCGGGGAATATGTGGTCCAGCCCCACGCAGCATGGTGAATATAGTCTGGGGAAAATGTACACCAGCAGTATAGGGAGGGCCACAAGTTCCCAACCCCTGTGTTAGATGAACACACACTGTGCTCCGTTCTCAGACCAACAGTGGGTTGTAAAGAAAATCAGTTTCCACTTTTGCATCATGCTTGCAGCTGAGATGCATTTAGTGCAAAAATGAAATGCAAGACGGGTTTAATTTGTTTCAAAGCCCTGAATGACAATAGGTGTTAAATGGCATTCAGGGCAGCAATCCAGTCATATCTGAGACCGTGGCTTTTAACCAAATAACTCTGTCATGTCTATGTACTACTGAAACCGGTGTTAACACAATGAACACAACTAATGTAGATCTGTTACTCCCCAAGGGATTTCTTCATTATTAATTTTAGCTGGATTGGGGGGGGGGTATTTAGTTGAATCCAGTTAAGTTTCTTTAAAATATTCTAGGTAATTATCCAAGCGTTGGTCTGATCTAACTTTGCTTCATCCTGACAGAGCTTGTGCAAGGCAGGACAGATTAATAAGATTTGCTACATTAAAGACACACCAAGGATGGCATAGCATAACTGAAAGAGGATGACATGATGGAAAGCTAAGTGAAATGTTGTCGTTTTAAACTTTAGAACTTGGGAGCATTTTTGTTGGTTGTACACTACTTCTGAGCTTTTGAGAAAGTTGCATAAAGTATTTATAAATGGCGTAACAAAGATTGCTGTCAGAGACACAGTGCTCCAAGTGCCTATTACAGACATGGAACTTTTCAGTTAATGCTGTGTCAAAAGAATTTGCTAAAACTTCTGTTAAAATCCATGATTTGCACAAACAACTCTTTGGCAGAGTGGTTCTCTATAACACATGTACTACTCTTGGGAGGAAGGCATTATCTCTGTAACCAGAAACACACACTCCTCAGAGACTCATGTTTTGACACATGCTGTATAGAACAGGGACTCTCTGTCAAGGTATAGATATGATCATTTATCCCAATTCATTTTTATTTTTATTCCTCAGTTCTTCGCATTGAAATAGTCAGCTATCAAATAACCTTTCTGATCTCTCTGGACCATGGTTTTTCTTTTCCTTGCAGGCTTCTCCACCCTTCTTCTCAGTGTCCATCAGTGCAATCTTATGCACATTTATTCAGAAGCAAACTCCATTATATCTAGTAAGTGTATTTAGAATTCAGGCCTAGGTCTGTATCAATAAAACAAATCAACCTTTGCTGAATAGGAGTATTTAGTAAATTGCCTGCAGCAGTTCTGTCATCCCTCCAGTGCATCCCAACAACATGTTTTCTTAGAAGCAACTCCTGTGTTCAATGGGGCTTACTTTTAAGTAAATGGGCACAGGGTATCAGCCACAGGT
The DNA here is from genome assembly GCF_964234715.1 of Podarcis melisellensis. Taxonomy (NCBI): domain Eukaryota; kingdom Metazoa; phylum Chordata; class Lepidosauria; order Squamata; family Lacertidae; genus Podarcis; species Podarcis melisellensis. Next base: position 34,964,904 of record NC_138540.1, on the reverse strand, counting down.
GGTTTGAAAAGCATGGTCAACTGCACTTCTTTCAGCTATCTTTGACACTCTTGTTTCTCCTCTACCTCCTGTTCTCTGCTTTCAATATATCGTAGTCTGGATCATCAGAGTCTGCATGCTTCCATACAGGCTTTATGCTGTTAAGAATATCTGGGAATAACAGGCCTTGATTTAGTGAGTGGCCAATTTAAGTTTATGCAGCTTTGGTTTTCTTTTTGACTTGTTATGACAACAGAAGGGACTACTGCCAGATCAAGCCTTCAGCAGATTCTGCTGTCAACATTTCAGTCTGCAACACATGAGGGTTAACAACTTGTTTTAAAATGAGAACTCCCAACTACAGTATGTCATACTCAAGTAGACCCACTCAAATTAATGGACTTAAATCACATCCGCTGACTTCAGCAAGCCCACTCTTGAGGAAAAAATCTGTCAAATACAACCCAAAGTATCTTATACTGCTTATGGAACTTCCACAGCCTATGTTCTATTCTATTTGAGAATGTCACTATTTATTACTCCCTGTGTTTTTTCTATCAAAGTAGTCAGTTATCAAGTCAACGTTTTCTCTCTTGATCATGAACCTACGCTTGCAGGCCTCTTGCCTGTGCTTTTCTGTATCTGTCCATGCAATCTTATATATGTTTACTAAGAAGCAAGCTCCATTATGCCTGAAGCTTTTTGTGCCACTGTCCATAATGCAAATCAAGCTTTTTTGAATCGGAAGAAGCTTTTATACCTATATTACAGGCCTCTAAAGTGAACTTTTGGCCTCAAGGGTTTTGCAAACCTACATATAGGAAAATCTTACCATTGCATGACGTCTCTGTGCTATTCTGCATTCCCCATTGCTTTGATATCCAGTCTCTGTATGTTGCGACTTCTTGTGTTACTCTGATAATTCTTCCTAATATACTGTGAACATTTTAAGAGAAAGGAAAGGTTAACTGGCTTTTTAAAGGATGGGGGGGGGGGAAGAGTGACATCACTAATGGATCCAACTTGGGACATATAATGTTTACCTTTCACTTTCATTGTTGGGATAATATTTAGCTATTGGCGATACTGCATGGCTCAAAACAACATATGCATAATCAAAGGCCTGTTTCACTTGCATGGCACCATAAGAACTCCTGCCAACATCATTACCTTAAAAGAAGAAAACAACCATTAGGGTGATTGTAACGGGTAAACATTTTCTCTGAATATAATATGATTTTGGAAAAAGGAAATTAGTCCCAACAAAACAAAACAAGGTAATTTACCAATCAACTGGGATCTAAATATCCCAATAATACAAAATGAAGTAATAAGCAATTTTATTACACAAATATTGCACTTTTATATCACAAATATAAAAACAGTTAAAAACATAACCTGAAATTATTCAACTCAATAAAATAATGCCAAATGCTTTTTGACTTTATGGTCTTCCTCAGTGTTCCTTAAGGTGAGGGATATACATATACATATACATATACATATACATATACATAGAGATAAATCATCAGCTTTTTGCTTTCCAGCTTCTACTGTACAAGTTGCAGCTACGGAATGGCAATGTATTAAAACACACAATATAGATATTTGCAAATTTCACACATTATACACATAGAGAGAGCATGTGTGTATGTATGTATACAAATATGTGAACATGTGTATATAAGGTGGGTCACTTTTAGACATATGTGCTATTACTTTTGGCTTATGTATATATATTACTCAACTCTAAAACTCTATATAATATAAACAATTCCAAACAAACATAACCTGAAATTAACTCAACTCTAAAATAAACTCAGACACATTTTGGTCTTAGGGTCATCCTCGTGGGTCATCTGTGTTATATATATATTTGTGATATAAAATCATTTTTTAAATACCAGTTTTATATTACTACATTTTGTACCATTTAGACCCCCAATTTGTTGGGAATCACCTGAAACTAGATTGTATGCAATTCAGGAACTACTGCTGCTTTGTTGCATCCTTGGGTTAAAAGTCTCCAAGAAATTGTTTACTTTCCTATGGCCTAGTGAAAAGCCCAAATACCTGGTTGCAGTGGGTCTTCAATATACAACATTGATGGTCTATAGCCATCTAGCATATTCTTTTGCACTTCATCCTTAGCCACATATGAGCCACCGTCCTTTATTCGGATTCCTGTTTTCAGGTAGTTGAAATGACGCCCATATAATTCAAAAAATTCTATTAAAAGGACACCGTAGTTGGCGTTGGGCGTACAAGCATCTTCTCTGGGATGTAGCTATTGGGGGGGGGGTACAAAAACAAAAAATGATTTACAAAAAATCTCCAGATTCCTTTACAATCCATGTAAACACTAAAATCAATAGTGAAATTAAAGAATCAACCAATTTAATAGCTGGCTCAGGGGACAAAACACAAAAAGCTTTTGCACATATCCCATCACTCAATTATTTCCGATGCAAAATGCCCCAAGACTTCCACTCAGACTCTGTGGGTGTCTGGGCAAGTCATTACCTTACTCTGCCCCCTGCCCCAAATCTATAAAATAGAACAAAATAAATGATGAACCTTCACAGGATTCTTCTGAAGGAGGAATGAAATGCAAAGTTGCAACATACACACTTAACACACGAAAAAGACCTAACCAGATTGTGAGTGAAGCACACTGTATAGTGAGTGAGCTGAAGTTGGGACCTGGGATATGCAAAACCAGACTAAAACACTTGTCAATATTCTACATATCTGGTCAGGCTTGCCTAAACAAACAAACAAACAAACAGCAGGCATGCTGAAAGGAGTGCAGTGAAGACACCTGCCGGATGTCAATAGGAAGGGAGTTCCAAATTGTTAAGTGTTGCCACAATAAAAGATCAATTTCTAACAAAATGCGGAACAAGAATTATGTAGCACCCGTAACAGTGGCAGTTCAGCAAATCAAAGCAGCTGAATGGGCGTATCTGGGGTGAGGCTACCTCACCACATTGTTCTGATGTTATCACACTGATCTTCCTTCTCTGTCTTCTTCCCTTCACACCCTTTCCTTTATGTGTCTTTGACTTTTTAGTTTGCAGATAAAAATATCCCCAAAACAGAAATGGCAGAAATAGTACAAAATAATTCAAAGCAAATAATTAGTTTAAACAAGTGAATGTTTTAGAACTGCTATTACTAAAGCAGTGCTCATTCCACTTCAGAGCTATTCTGCTACCCCCAAAAAAATTTAACTACAGTACTAGTTAGCATACTAAGTTCCATTATATGCAATTTTTATGGTAATTATTTTATTACAGCCAATGGGTGGACTACAATGTTGTGTACCCTAAAGTGATATTACACTTAAAAGGAGGGAAAGGCCATTCATGACCTAATGACCTGGTACATAATAATTCCTCTCAACTTACCTGGAGAAAACTGACGGCCATTAAAAAAAGACTATAAGATCCAATTCCACCTGTAAACACTTCATTCAGGTCCCTCTGCAACAAGAACTGTTTCAATACTAAAACTAGATATGGCAATACAGGATATTTCTGTGGGAGAAAAAGGAGATGGGAATTAGACTTCCATTTACAGTGGTACCTCAGGTTACAGACACTTCAGGTTACAGACGCTTCAGGTTACAGACTTCGCTAATCCAGAAATAGTACCTTGGGTTAAGAACTTTGCTTCAGGATGAGAACAGAAATCGTGCTCCGGCGCTGCGGCGGCAGCAGGAGGCCCCATTAGCTAAAGTGGTACCTCAGGTTAAGAACAGTTTAAGGTTAAGAACGGACCTCCGGAACGAATTAAGTTCTTAACACGAGTTACCACTGTATTCCACAAAGAATATGGGTCTGTGATCTCAGCAGATATTGACAGCTTAAGAGGTGAACTGTCACTCAGTGGTGTTCAAAGTACTCATACCTTGCCAGAGGCCTGCCAATTTATTTGCTGATTTGCTACTTGCTGAAACAACAGATAATAGACTAGCATGACTAGTGGACAAGCCTGTATGGTTCCTTTTCTAGATTCCTTCTCATACTGAACTTTAATTTCCAGTTTGCTAACAAAATGTGAAATCAGCCTTCATACTTATTGCCCTAAGCCACCTTACAGGCACTCTCAGAGACACCATAAAATGTACAACCTGTTGGTTGTCTGTCTAATAACAAACAAAACTCCTCTGGAAACTCATCCAACGCTAAAAGTATAAGAGCTTTCTACACTGGAAATAGTACGAGATACCAAACGGTTTGATTAATTGTACAATCAAATTTGGTAATAAATAATAATATAACCTGGAAGACTGCTCAAAAAGTCTACTTTAACTGGGGAGAGACACAGACAGATCCACACATATCCTCTGGTGCCATCTAGTGATATAATAATTAAAAACAAGAAGCAACACCATTCAGGGTCAGGTGTTCTGTCTTGGGAGACAATGGAGTGTGCCTCCGGGGTTGAAGTCAAACCTCTGTGTTAGCGGCACCGGAGTGACCTCCCCAGGACGCAAGCTTGAGCAGTGTGTACCAGGAGGTACCAGGCAGCCCAGATGATAAGAAGCCCCTCTCAGCCTCGCTGATGTGGTCCAAATGAAAGCAGAGCAATACATTTGGCACCAGCTTAGCTGCATGTGTTGCTGGAAGGCGCCATTCAAACATCTTAGGGACTCTACTCCAGATTTGTGTAGGGTCTACTCCTTAGCATTTTCTTCTCCCAAAGATATCCCACAAGGCAGTGGAGGTTTAGGATCAGAGTTGTCCTTCTCCTAGATGGGCTACCTTCCCAGGCTGACAAGCCCTACCGGCCCCTCTCGTAGGACTCTACTACCCTTCTTACAGGCCCCAGAGTGCTAAGGACCACTTCGGCAAACAAAAACCTAACACTTCCATTTCTATTCTTTTGTGAATAGCCTTGGCATGCAGGCAGGTTCAACTTGGTTGTAGTTGCAGCACTGCCCGTCCCGTTTCGCCACCTGAGGCGAAACAGTAATGTGCCACCTCCTGCCCCCTGCTGCTGCCACCCCGCCCATCCCAGCACTTCTTCTGCTGTCAGAATGCCCCCCTCTTACCAAAACTCATTGAGATGGGGGGTGTTTCCCAGGGGTGGGGAAGACAAGCAGCAATGTCATGCACCAGGACGCCTCCCTCTTCCCAAAACTGTGCAGGGGTGTGTGTGTTCCGGTTGCAGCAAAAAGGCTGGGGTGGATGGGTTAGGGTTAGGGTTAGGGCAACTGCTTGAGCTTTTGCCGCCTGAGGTGGCTGCTTCACCCCGCCTCATGGGTAGGCCAGGCCTGACCCCAGGACCACCATCCCTTCTATACAACTTCTCACAGGCTCTGATTAAGTCCATTTCCCATTTTAAGGCTTCTTTTTCACCAGAATACAGATCGCACTGTACCAGAGAGCTCTCAAACAATCAGGAGAAGCTTTTGGGAGACAATATGATGTAGGAAGGCCTGGAGAAAGGCAGGCAGATTGCAAGAGCTTCTACTGGAGCAAATCTACCATTGGAGATACCCTATATAAATGCTCTGCCCCCTCTCAATTGTTTCATTGTTTTCACTCTTTTAAACATGGCTGCGATGAGGTTTTCTAGCAGCATCTTTCTCCAACCTGATGCTCTCCAGATTTTATTGGACTGCACAGTTTCATCTATGCCAACCACTGGCCAGGCTTGCTGAGGATGGGGGGGGGGGAAAGGAGTCCAACAACATATGGAGACCATCAGAAATACAATGTATTTTCTTAAGAAACAGAGAGAGGAGAAACAACATGAATTTTCAAGAACATGCCTCAAATCTCCTGTTGCCTACACCTCTTGAAGCTTAGCCATGGCCTCAGCTACACTGGCAAAAAAAAGCACTTTATATGCATTGTTTATGCATTCTAACACTATGACACCAGAAGGCGCTATGGAGTTCTGTTTTTGCTCACCCAATTTCTCATACAAAGTTTGCAATGCGTTTTACTGAAACACTTCTTTGATGTGTCTAGATCCAACCCATGTTTCCATGTATCAACTAACCTTGATAAAATCTCTGATGAGAAGAGCAGCTTTTACCCCATTCTGTACATTAAAACTGATATCAACCTTTACTTCAGTGAAGGAATCAGTCAGTTTAATTATAGGGACCTGAGGAAAAAGCAAAACAACACATTTATCAAAAAGGCTGAACTCTCTTTCTCATATATGCTTAGTGTTAGACAAGGACAGCACACACTTAAAATTAAAACAAAACAATCTTCACAGAGCTCAGCCTTTTGCTACATACAAGAGGTCCTTTATACAACCATAGAGGAATGCAATAGTACTCCAGTCACAAAGCAGTTGCTTTTCAGTCATGAACAGGCAGCAGGGGGAGATAGGAGGCCACAGAATAAAGCTATTCTTCACGTAAGGCCTGACATAAGAAGCAAGCCATTCACATCCCAGAGGTGCTTCTCATGTTACTTCAGAAAGAAAATGTGGCTTTATCATCAGGAGCTGAATTCACATGTAAGGATTCGAGGAAATACCATTGAAAAAAGCAATAGCAACTAGACTCAAATTCATAGCGCTAAAGTACATCAAGGATCTGAAATTCGTCTCTAAAAATTGTTTAAAGTCTAGCTTATTTGGCTGTCTACTGAGACCAGAATGTAACAAAACTTGTGACCAGAGGCTTGAGGATGCCCTTTGAAACCAGACTTTTCATTGAACTGCAGACCACCAATGACAACAACCCCCAATGCGGTGTTCCCAAACTGGTTTTGGCAGTCCTTCTGCTGTACAGAATGATGTGTTTGTTGGGAAATGCAAACCCAAAGCTCCTTTCGGCATGCACAACCAGTTGTGTGGTTCTCTGGATTCTGGCGCAAGAACAGTAATAAAGCAAGGAAGGCTTCTTTTAAAAGGATACTGCAAATTGTCACACTGGCAACATTTGCAGTAACTGTGCCCATGAAAAAGATTCATGGTTTGTGTTCTTCAGCCTCCCCCATAGTTGTTTTGCTGAGGAAGAGAACCTTCCTTACCAAGCCCATTCTTACTCTATTGCCCCTTCCTCAATCTTTTGGGCTTATTTGCATGTGTGAGGACCCACTTCTAATAGATACAGATAATTTAAAAAGCAACAGCAATCAACAATAATTTACTGATTCGGCTTGCAACTTTCAGAGATCAAGGGCAGCTGTACAGTACAAAGTTCCTTTAGTGTATTTCTTTTTTCTTTTTCTATTTGTTAAAGAATACCCAATTTTAGTAAAGCATAGAGAGAGAGAGGGAGAGAGAAAACTTACAGTTGCTTTGTCCAAAACCTTTACTGAACCTTCATCTGCCACGTTGTGTTTCCTGAGAGCCTCTTCCAGGGTCCAAAGCGGCAGCGTCTCCCATTTCCCAAACACAACTAAGTCTATATCACTGAAATTAAGAGGCAGCAAATTAATAGACTCTCTATGAAGTAAATTCAGAAAGACCTTTCTTTTTAATCATAGAACTGTGATTAAATTTGATACAAAGCTTTTCTAGGGCAGGGGTCTAAAATCCTGTTCAAGCCATGTATTTCTGAAGTGAACAGAAGTGACTCAAAACACTTTTCTTGGCAGTGAGAGTTCGAGAAACGGCACTCTATGGCCACCTCCTAATATACAAACTAATATCCCTGGCAGTTTGGTGGCTTATGGCTCTGAAGTCCCCAAGTCTCTCAGGCAAATATCTCCCAGCTCACAGGTTACAATGAAATCTGTAGGAACAGAGTGTTTCTCAGCTGCAGGATCCAAGATAGGGTGGGGCGGGAAACACAGTATGACTCCCTGAACACAGCCACAGAGGCGATATAACTAAATGTGCAGGGGAATGTACAAAATCATAACTACAGCAAAGGTACAACATGACACAAATAGCTCCAACATAGATAACCCACCCCCTGTGCCATTCTACAGAATCTGGGAGCAAGTACCTGAAATGCCATCATTACCCAAGTGAACCTTCTGGGGTCATTCTCCAAATTCCCCTGTCTTCAGATATAAAGCAAGTATCAACTGCAGGAAAGGGACCTTTCTATGGCAGCTTCCCATCTTTGGAAATTCCCTCCACGGGAACTTTGCCTGGAGCCTTCACTGTTACCATTAAAATACCAGGCTGGGTACATCCTACCTACTTGAGCTTTTAACTCACATCCATAGCTTTTAATGGTTTCATTTTGCTACTTCTACCCTGTGTCGATTCTTTTCTGACACCGCTGTCATTGTTTGTTTTTGGAATTTATTATTATTGTGATTTTTAACTTTAAACCGCCCCAAGGAGTTTTACGGTTGAAATGTGGGTTAGAAGCATCGATAAATCAGTTAATCCTCCAGCTTAAATGCATCACCAGCCTGGTGTTAGAACACAGTAGGTGGCCAGGTGGGTAAGCAGGTAGGTATTTTATTACACAGCATCATCTAGGTCAAATACTAAATGACAGTTCAAGCAGCTGTCTCTGAAGTGTCTACTCAGGGCATTGCCTGACACAAGCTGCCCTGTGGAAAGGAGTGAGAGACAGTAAGGGAGGCATGCAAATATACCAACCAATGCCTACTCCAAGTAGACTGCCCCTTCTCCTCTCCACAGGATCACAAAATGTCCTGCTGAAATGAACAGGAGATTGAGGGGACTAGACAAAAGATAAACTGGGTGTCTGCTCCAGCTAGACTCTCCTCCCCTGGATTCTGATGAGCTTCAATAAATCTTACTGCGGTTTTATTATTGTATTCTGACTGTACTTGCAAGTCACATTGGCCAGATTTCCACTGGTAAAGGTTGGAAATACATAATTAGAAACAATAATTTATAAATGTGCAGGACTATCTTCTGTCAACAGCCAGGTCAGTAAAGGGAAAGTGATGTTGACAGCGACTTTGACTCCCTTGAACTTCAAATTTGCTTTCCGGTGAAATTATATAACTTTTCATCTCCATAACATCAAAACAGCTGTTATGCAATTTCAGTATGACTTACAAGTTAAATATAAGCAGGGAAGGAAAAATGTGATATTCAGTGTAAGAATAAGGGGAAATTAAAGAGTACTAACCTAGTAGGTAAATATAAACCAGTCTTAAAACTTCCAAATATCTGTACCTGGAAAAAAACATGCAAGTAGGAAGTTAAAATCCTTCACCAAAAACATATGGAGAAAAAAATTAACATTGAATGTGCTGCCCTCAACTGGCAGACTTTGGAAAAGCTTGAAGAATAATATAGGACATGAGTTTGAACTCTGAATATTCAACACCATAGCAGCTAATTGCCAATTCTAAAAAGTAATGTTGTTAAGTAGGCACTTTAACAAAATTATTTCAAAACTAGATAACTGTTATATTCCAAATACCACTTGAATTGTAATGATTGAGAACAGTGACACTATACTCAATTTTTAAAACTTACAAACCCTTACAAAAATAATTGAAAGTGGAGGGGGAAATAAACTGCTCCTTTTGGTGCCTTTACAACTCAAAACCTAGTTTCTGTTTATGGCCCCATCTGCACTATACATTTAAAGCAGCATCATAGCACTTTAAACACTCATTGCTTGCCTCACAATCCTTGGAACTGTGGTTGGGTGAAGGTGCCACGAGCTGCTCGCGCTCCAATTCCCTCAATTTCCTTGGGAAGAGTCACTGGTTGTTAAATCACTCTGAGAACTGGGACTCTTGGAAGGTGACCGTGTCACCTAACAATTCTCAGTGCCTTTATCAAACTACATATCCCTGGATTATTTGGTTTAAACTGGTATGATACTGCTTTAGATAGAATAGATGGGGTCAGCTCTCAACCACACTTGGAAAATGAGATGAGCATTGCTTTATCCATCCCCCCCCCCCGACTGGACAAATGGGAAGAAGCCAAAGCTCAGTGAGAGCATCTGCTTTGCATGAAGGAAGTTCCAGGTTCAATTAAATAAAAATATCAGATGCCTGAGAGCTGGCACCTGGTGCCACCAACAATTGACAAAACTGAGGTAGGCAAATAGTCTGATCAGGTTATGCCAGCCTTCTACAATGTACCTAATGCCATCTATTTGTAAGAAAATTATGAATTCCAATTACAGTGGTGCCCCGCAAGACGAACGCCTCGCAAAACGAAAAACTCGCAAGACGAAAGAGTTTTTCGTTTTTTGAGTTGTTCTGCAAGACGAATTTCCCTATGGGCTTGCTTCGCAAGAAGAAAGCCCATAGGGAAATCTCCAGGGACCTCTTTTAAATGGCAGTGGGGAGCAAAGCCTTTCACTCCCCTCTGGCCTTCAGAAGAGGTCCAGGAAGGCTGGCGGGGCCGAAAGGCTTTGCTCCCCACCACCAGCATTTTAAAAGTAGTCCGGGATAGCAGGGAAGCGCTTCCCGCTATCCCGGACGGCTTTTGAAGGCAGGCGGGGGGGAGCAAAGACTTTCGCCCCCCGCCGGCCTTCAGAAGAGGTCCTGGACCTCTTCTGAAGGCCGGCGGGGGGCAAAAGTCTATGCTCCCCCCTGCCTGCCTTCCCGGGGACTTTTAAATCGCCCCGGGACAGCGGAGAAGTCTCCGCTGTCCCAGGGGCTTTTAAAATGCTGGGGGACGGCAGCGAAGGGTTCGCTGCCGCCCTTCAGCTTTTTAAGATCGCCCCGGGACAGTGGAGAAGTCTCCGCTGTCCCGGGAAGGCAGGCGGGGGGGGGGAGCAAAGACTTTCGCCCCCCGCCAGCCTTCAGAAGAGGTCGGGGGACAGACTGTCCCCGGACCTGGTCTGAAGGCGGTTTCCATAGGAACGCATTGATTGATTTTCAATGCATTCCTATGGGAAACCGTGCTTCGCAAGACAAAAAACTCGCAAGACGAAAAGACTTTAATTTCGTCTTGTGAGGCACCACTGTATATCCTTCACGTGCCATAATTTAACAGCTCTCTTCAAACAGATTGGCTAACTAGACATTTTGTGTCGTCATCATGCTGAGCTGTGCAGAACAGAGAAAACACAGTCACTACACACACACACACACAGTGTGAAAACAGCTCCAGCACAAACAAATCACAGTAACTGCAGGTTCTCCAAACTACAATTTAAATCGACAAGATGTGCTCTTTGGGGAAGGCCGCAGCAGCACACAAGTTTTTCTGCAGAACCTGAAGTGACCTTCAGGATTATTTTGAACCCAGTGGTTTTCGGGATCCAAATAGCCAGTCGTATGTCCCACCCCTTTCCCGCAGGATTTGTAAAGCGTATTCAACCTTTGTTTTTAAGAAGGAGCACAGTATTTGCCAAATCAACTTATGAAGCTTCCTTCTACTGAAACAGACAAAGCAAGCCAGGATCCACCCATCTTGCACAACTCCCCCAGGTAGCTCTCCCTTTGCCCTGCAAGCCAATATCTTTAGAGGCATAGGAAGCCGCCTTTTACTAGGCCAGAATTATTTGCCCATCTAGCTCAAGATTGTCTATTCTGACTGGCAGTGGCTCTCTTGGATTTTAGGCAATGAGAAATCTTTTATCTTCTATGAGATTCTTGCTACTGAAGACATCAAGGTTTGAACCACAGGCCTCCTCCATGCAAAACATGACCTGAACCACTGAGCTATGGCTCCTCCGATCAGTTTTCAGAGGCCAAACCCTTTCCTCCAGCAGGTTTTCCTGTACTGAACTTTCACACACTCTTATCGTAATTACGCAATACACAATGTGAAGTCAATGTGGTCAAAACAACACAAGGTTTTATCTGAGAGAGCTAATTCTGCTCAGCTTTGAGGACCCTGGGTCACCTTATAATTGAAACTCTCTTTCAATGGAACCAGCTATATAGAAACGATCAGTGATAAGACTGATCCTGGACTTAGTGTAAATACTAGTGTGCAGAGATTAGAAAGCCCTTTAAGTTATGAGGACTCTGTGATGCAAATCCAGGCATAACTCTAGCTGTGCTCCTTATCCAAGGCTCCTTGGTGGACATGGGAGAGTCACTGTGATAGATGCCGAAAGATTCTTGGCATGTGCACACCCTCCTAGCCACCCCACATTTAATAACAGTGTTTGTAAGCATGCGCCAGGCTTCCTATGCAGGAAACTGCATGGCGTCATGCTAAGGACAATTTAGAGTTTTAAAATGCGATGGTGTACTGTTTGTTCTTTTTAACAAGGTTTACTTTCTTTTTCAAAACCAATCTAACATGTTTCCTCTTCATGTCAGCTGTGCTGTCGTCCCAACCCCAGGATAATTAAAGCCTCTCTCAGCCACTCTTATGGTGGAGCCCAGCTGATGCCAAGAACAGTTCTCACTTACTAGGAATGTTTCCGTCTAAGCACATTCCCTGGAGCAATAGAGCAAATGACACAATTGCTGGCTTCTATAAATAAAGGCATAGTTTTAATAAATGCTTGCTTAATGCCATCGATCCTGTTTTATCTTTTTTCTTAAACACACCGAGTGTACGCAAACTCCTGAAAGAAAGAAAGAAATCCTCTTCCCTAAAAAGGAGGCAGGGTTCAAGAGCTTTCTATGAATTGTGCAGCCACAGGAAATATTTCTATGGAATATAAGACTGCAGTGTTTTCATTTCAGTCCAGATGTGGACGGCAAGTATGACTGGATCAAGTTAACAGGAAAAGTATGGATTTAGGAATGAGTAGAGGGAAGGGGCAGGCAGGTTTTGTACAGGTGCTCTTACTGCCAGTGAAGATGGCTTGTCTGTTAAGCCAGTAAGCAACTAAATGAATTTTTCAACCAGCTTTCAGAGCATGCTTTTACTACCTTATGTAAAGGACATATTAAACAGTCCCTCAAGTTTTGCTTACATGTTACTCTTTTGCAAATCACTTAAGTCACAGAATTTATGCAGCTACAGAATAAAACCCAAAGCTCATCATAGCCAAAATTCAGCAGCTTGTTTGTTTTACAATTATTTTGGGGCATATCTATCTCTCTTCCCTTTACCTTTGCTCCCTTTCCTTCTATGCAGTTGAAGGCAACTGCTGCATGCAAGTGGTGAAATGGAATGTAAGGGGTGATTTGCGGACCCACAACCCCTAGTACACAAAAACACCAGGCATCAGTCTTGCTGCTAAACTTTGGCTGCTGGAGCTTCCAATCTCCAGTGATATTCCATTCAGTACAGGAATTTGTTCTTTCTTCTAATATGCTCCTAACACACTGAGTCTGAGAATAAGTGCACAACAAATCATAACCTTAATATCAACTGAGGTTGAAATTGTTCATATTTGCCTCATTTACATATTTTTCATTCTAGGGCTTACATTTTCTAGTTGTGGAATTTTTTTGGGGGGGGAGGAACATCCCAATCATCAAGCAGACATAGAAATATTTAAAATAGTAAAGTACAACAGAATTTTGTTAACCTTACATCAGCATTGGGCCATAGACCCTTTATAACGTTTTCTATCCTATTCACCACCTCCATTCGCATTCTTTCTTCTTCAGGTCTGGGTGACATGTACTTGTAGAAATCAATGATTTCTTCATGAAGACTGAAAAAGAAGAGGGAGATGAGTTAGACTAATTACACAGTAATATGACTAAAATAAGAACAGTGTCTCAGTTGTAATCTTTAACACCAATCCTGTACATGCATACTTGGAAGTAAGTCCAACTGTGTTCAATGGGACTTGCATACACATTACGTGTGCTTTGGATTACAGCCCAAGTCTGGTAAGGATAGCAGTCTCAAACAATTTAAAATCACTTATAAGAGCAGACCTACAACTCATAAAGGGAAAAGGAAATGTACAAACTAGTGTTTGCCTCAAAATGCTATGCTGAGGCGAAGTATTTGCAGAGAAATACTGGCAGGCAGGATACTAGCAGGCAGGAGGGACTCTTTTAATACTTTTGTCACCCCAAGATTCATCTCTGCAACTCCTTCCACTGGACAATGTTCATCTTATTTTTTTCAAGCTCTGAGATAAAAAGCAGGCTGTGCAGGAGGTGTGGGTTGAGAGGAGGCAATCCTGGGGTTAACAGGTAACCCACAACTGCCCCTCATCCAGAAATCCACACTTTGCTGGGTAAGTGTAGTTGTGTCTTTGGTCTCACAGATTTCAACAGGACTTCCTTCTGTTTTTTTATTTAACCAGATTTGCGTGCCACTAAACCATCAAAACATCTAAGCAGTTTACATAAAACAAAGCACACATTAAAAATACAAATCAAAATGGTAAAAAAACAAGCTGATCTACTCTCCCCCCCCCCAAAGTAAAAGCTTTTAAAGGTAAAGGTAAAGGGACCCCTGACCATTAGGTCCAGTCATGGCCGACTCTGGGGTTGCGGCGCTCATCTTGCTTTATTGGCCAAGGGAGCCAGAGTACAGCTTCCAGGTCATATGGCCAGCATGACTAAGCTGCTTCTGGCGAACCAGAGCAGTGCACGGAAACGCCATTTACCTTCCCGCCGGAGCGGTACCTATTTATGTACTTGCACTTTGACATGCTTTCAAACTGCTAGGTTGGCAGGAGCAGGGACCGAGCAACGGGAGCTCACCCTGTTGTGGGGATTCGAACCACCGACCTTCTGATCGGCAAGCCCTAGGCTCTGTGGTTTAACCCACAACGCCACCCGCGTCCCCATCGCGGGGATTCGAACAATGCAGCAAAGGTGTCACCCCAGGTATCAACGGGCAGAGAGTTTCAGAGTATACGGGGAACCCTATACCAACTATCCAACCTTTATGACTGTTCAGACCAAGGCAGCCATTTCTTAGGCAAATGGCTTTTGAGGACCCTGCTTGATTCTTCCAGTAAGAAGTGTCATCCCTATGAGGAATGGGTGAATAGCCATTTTTTACATCACATTTCTGAGCAGTAACTCAAAGCTTGGCTATGTTCCAGGTAATTATACAAACTGTAGTTTGGAAATAAGTTAAATAAATATATGCCAGCTTTTACGCCTATTGCATGTCTGCAGGAACACTGCCCTGGAAAGGGTGTGATGAAAGGATTGAAGGAGAGGGAATGGGACCTACTCTAAATTTTGTGCCAGTGTAACAACAGTTGAACCCTCAAAATGTTTGCTGGACCACAGCTCCATCCTACCTGGCCATTGGCTATACAAGCTGGGGCTAATGGGAGCTGGAATCCAACATTTGGAGAGTAAGTGGTTTCCCATCCCTGGTTTAGCCTATACCCAATTATCAGCATTAAAAATTACGGAGAAGTTGAGCCTAAAGAGCATGGAAGTCACCCACATCAGGCTCTGGGATAAATATAAATGGTTAGCCACACACACACACACATCCAGAGTTGCTGTAGCCACAGGATACAGAATGCAAAAAATTCTGGCCAAGTTAGTGTTGGTTGCTTTTTGTCTACTCCACAAGAACCCACAGTTCTCTCTTTCTCAAGCAAGAACTAGTGCATCTAACTGCTTCCTTTTGATGAAAAAGCAGACTTCTCTTGAGTTAACTAGCTATATTTATGGAATGTCTACAATGTTCTTCTAGGAGTTCTTTTCCCGAGTTAATTTTAAAAAGCACACTGGTTACATATCACATTGTTCAGAAAACAATTTTTTCCCCTTTTCACTATGGTCCACTTCACCATAAGTGAAAACATGCAAAGCTTTCCAAAAGTTTCAGAATCAAGAAAAAATGCAAATAAAAAGAGAAGCTTATAAGAAAAGTATTCTATTTTTTGAAAATGTTACAAGTCACCATGATACACAAACAATGGGAATTATCAAGATATGGAACTAAGCCAAAAAAACCCAAACCGTTTAGAGTTTACTTGAGCAATTGTTTTATTAAAGGTGCTCCAAAGTACTCATTGTCAAGTTTATGAGTTGCCAACTAAGCATCTACACTAAGCATGTGTCCAGGCTCCCCACTTCACCCTACTCCTCCACCCTATACTGCAGTCAAGGCAAGGTTTTTTCATGGCTGACTGAAGCATGGGGGAATTGGGGGGCAGGTCACAGCTGGGAAGGTAAGGGCTAACCATTTCCTCCTCCAGCTGTGACCCTCATGCCAAAAAAATCCGATCCCAACTCCAAAAAGCCTTGTATTAGAGACTCATTTCAGGTCTAATTCTAGCAGCAGAGGGATAATTTTAAAAGGTGACCAAGTTGCTCTCTCTCAGGCTCATCTACTTTCACAGGTAAGTTGTGAAGCTGCAAAGATCTACTCACAAAAAAGAGAGGAAACAAATATAACTAAATAATATAACTGAACATCAATAAAATTCAATTGACTCAGGCCTATTTTACCATGCTAGTTTTATTTGTAACTTCTTCACACGTAACACTAATGCAATGAACAAGTTTCCTAAATTTCCAAATAGCAGCAGTCGTGCACAGATTAGAGCAGGGGTAGGCAGCCCAGCACCTTGCAGATGCCCTGGACTCCAACTCCCATCAGCCACAGCCAGCTTCAATGGTCCAGGATAATGGAAGTTGTAGTCCAGCACATTTGGAGGGCACCAGGTTGTTTGCTCCTTGCTTAGAGCAATGAATTCTGCAGTTTGGGGGACATTTGTCAATATTAAAGCAGTTCAATGAGAGTTCTGATACTTACAAAAGATTACCTCTTTAAGAACTGCTGTAATATATGTGTTAAGTTCCCCCAAAATGTAAATTTCATTGCTCTAGTTTGGGGTAGACAACCTGGATTTAACTACTTTTTTAAACTCAGTAAAGCTGGTTAGATAATTAACTGGCTTTCCTAAGTTAAAGTAGTTCAATCATCTTCATGTTTCAAAAGACAATAGGGCATCAAATGCAATCACATATTCCAAACAAGAGTTATTATGGATTTCAGCAAGCCTTTATGGTGAAAACCAACCACAAAGGGTCAAAACCTATTTCTACTAGCAATAGCAGAAGAAGAGTGTAGAAGTATGTTCCCAACATTAGAGTAAGTCTTCTTGTCTCCAAGGAAGCCCTAAAGTGACCATCTATGACAAGTCAGTTGGGTTTTCTGTCATCCTTCAACATTCAGAACCCACAATCTGTAGGACAAACAACTATATCCTATTTCAGTCATAAATACTTGGATTGATACATGGAGGAATGGAGATCCAACTAGCAGTTTCAATCAAGTTTCCACCCCCTCCCCCTCTTTTCAACTTCCACTTAATACTTCTGAGTACAAAACTAGCAGCCACTGATATAAACAGTTCTTTCAAGTATAGTAAGTACAACTCTTAATTCAGGAAACTTTGCTAAACAGTGCTGGTCAGAAATAACTAGCATTTTCTAGGGAATCAGCCAAAAATCAGTAAATCTTTCTCTGAATTTCAGTACCCTGAGGAACATACAAAATGTCTGAGAGTCACACTCTGCTCAGCTATAAAGATTCACCACACACACACACACACAGTTAATATTTTGGCAAACACACAGGATTCACAACTGGCCAAAATGCCTGGATGTGTGTTTTTCAAATGCATTTATAGCTTTTGCTATAACCACTGGGTTGGGGACAAATGGGAAATTGTCTCCTCTATAATTTGTAGGCTTTAGTCAAACGTCTTAAGGTGTGGACTAAATATTTTGCAGGTGCCTAAAAATATGGCGGTGACACCTATGAATCTTAATTTTTTAAATCTTAAGTTTTTAGGTTTTTTTACTACCTATGCACACAAACTGTATTTGAACAAAACAAACAAACAAACAAACAAAACCTTGAAGAATCCTGAAAAGCAGCACTAATAGTTAATCTGAAATAGCCAGAAACATATGATTTTCAAACATGTCAATACACAACAGCGGTAAGAAGATTATTCTTTCAGCATTCAGTTTCTCCCAACTGATTAAAGTTCAAGTTGCTACTCATTAAACTTATTTCAGCCCAAGAATGCATGTTAGTAGAAAGCCACATCTTGTGATTTTGCTTCTCTCCTAATTCTGGAAGATATGTTCCTATCTTTAAATAATTTATACCACAATAGACACGGAGTATGGAGATTGCACT
The DNA here is from genome assembly GCF_964234715.1 of Podarcis melisellensis. NCBI lineage: Eukaryota > Metazoa > Chordata > Lepidosauria > Squamata > Lacertidae > Podarcis > Podarcis melisellensis. The sequence goes on along the minus strand of NC_138540.1, from coordinate 34,947,042 downwards.
GGCAGCAAGTTTACTGAGTGAAAGTCATCTTCTCAAAATGCAGATGGCCTATTACCCATGTCTGTTCATTTCAATGGGTCTACTCTAAGTAGGACTAGCACTGGGTGCCACTTATAGTTTCCAAAGTACATCTTTATATCCAAAGTTGAACACAGAAATGCTAATTCTAGCATAGCTCATAATGGGGACATGTGTATTTTAAAAAGACAGCATAAAATATAATAAACTGACAGTCATTTAGCATAGTATGCATTCCTCCAAACATGTCAAACTTGGCTGAATTATGGCAGGGGTGAAGAACCTGTGGTTCTCCAGATGTTGCTGCACACCACCCACAAAGGTAGAAAAATGAACTTCCTTTGGGGAGCAAAGTAGTTTCCTATTGAACACTACAGTCATACCTCATGTTACGTCTGCTTTGTGTTATGTTCCTTCAGGTTACGTCCCGCGGCAACCCGAAAGTACTGGAAAGGGTTACTTCCGGGTTTCGCCGCTCGTGCATGCGCAGAAGCGCAAAATGACGCCACACGCATGTGCAGAAGCAGCAATCGCAACCCGTGCATGCACAGATGCGCTGCTGCAGGTTGCGCTCTTTTCATGTTGCGAACGGACCTCCGGAATGGATCCCGTTCGCAACCAGAGGTACCACTGTATTCTGCCTCAACATAAGGCAGAGCTGTATAACCCATGATGATGAGCTTCATCAATTACATATAAGTTGCTGGATTCAGCCTCCACCTCACTTTTGTTGCAGGCACCACTACCAAGGCAGATGCTCTCGCAGGGGCTGCCTCAAAGATTACATTGCCCTTCATTCCTGACTACTGGTCATGCTGGCTAGGACTGATGGGAATCTTGAGGATTAGGGTGTTTTACTCCCTCAATCAGAACATCAAAATGTTTGGTGTGTTGTTTTTTTTTTAAAAAAACTCCCTCAGTCTTGCTTTTAAAACTTACCAGAGATCAAGTATTTTGAAAGCATTACCTCTTGCTAGAACAAAAAAGATACATTATCAGCAGAGCTGCTACATCTCCTAGATACAGACACGAACTAGTGAACCTTTATTGTGAAACAATGTATTTTTAAAATGTAATTAATGCAATATTATAACTGAACAGTGTTAACTAAGGTTTGTGTAAATTTGGAGAATTCACAAAACAGTTCTTTCCTTTGCTGCTGCTGTTGTTTTTGAAACACTTGAGTCAGCCACCTCTTAATTTACCTTTTTTTAAAAACAAAAACAAAAAACCCAGCGATATATCTCAGTATGAAAGGTAGTTGGGCTATGGAGACAGCAGTGCTTGTCCTAGGCAACAATCTCTGACACTGATGGCTACTTGTGTTCCTTTCCTGATCAGAGATGTCTGCCACAGAGGCACCCATTCAACAAGAACAGTGTCACCAGTATTGCATGGACTGGAATCGTAGAGAAAACGGAAGAGTGGCACATTGTCTTAATTCTCAAGATTAATTTCAAAAAAATTTAAAATTCATCAGAAGGTTTGAGCCTTTTTGATAAGAACAACGTAGCAACTGTGCTTCCACATCTTCACTCACCATGGCCAAGTGTGCTGTACACGTCTGGCAAGAATGGTGAGCCCCCAGCTTTTCCCCTGAACTGTAGAGCCGCGTAATTTCTGCCCCAACAGGCGCATGGAGATATCCAGCCCCCTCCCAAGCTCCAAGCTTGGGAAGAAGGCTGGCGTCTTTTCGGATGGTGCATTGGTGAGACACCTGGAGTGCACTGGCAATGTAGAACCACACAGGCAAACCCTCTCCCCAATCAGCCCCCTCCCAAGCTCCAAGCAGCGTCAACCAACAAGGGGATGTTGAGAGCTCCAAGCTCAGCCAGCAGCTGTGGAGCCCTGCTTGTAGGGTCATTTGCACCAACCCCAACTATTTCTGCTACGTCACTAATAATTCATTATAATTTAAGATTTCCCTTTTTAAAAAAGAAAGAAACCTACATAAATAATATAATTCCAAGAAGTTAGAAGTTCAAACACAAGTGTTCTAGAATACTTTCAGTATTACTTCATAAAAGATTCAGGTAGGTAGCCATGTTGGTCTGACACAGTCAAAATAAATAATAAAAATAAAAAATTGTCCAGTAGCACCGTAGAGGGGATGCGGGTGGCGCTGTGGGTTAAACCACAGAGCCTAGGGCTTGCCGATCAGAAGGTCGGCGGTTCGAATCCCCGCAACAGGGTGAGCTCCCGTTGCTCGGTCCCTGCTCCTGCCAACCTAGCAGTTCAAAAGCATGTCAAAGTGCAAGTACATAAATAGGTACCGCTCCAGCGGGAAGGTAAACGGCATTTCCGTGCGCTGCTCTGGTTCGCCAGAAGCGGCTTAGTCATGCAGGCCACCTGACCCGGAAGCTGTATGCCGGTTCCCTCGGCCAATAAAGCGAGATGAGCGCCGCAACCCCCAAGTCGGCCACGACTGGACCTAATGGTCAGGGGTCCCTTTACCTTTACCTTTAGCACCTTAGAGACCAACTGCTACTGGACAATTTTTTTATTTATTTCAACTTCATAAAAGGTTCCCCAAGCTGCCTTTAGTGCAGTTTGCACAATAAATGTATTATTTCAAACTCAAAAAAGACGGCTGTAGAAAAGTAAGCGGCCTGCAAGTCATTTTGAAGGCAATGCTAGGTTTAAAGAATACTGAATATAAATGAATTCTGGAGTAATTTGTAAGAGTTTCTTACAAAGCCTTTAGCTAGTTATTATCATTACATGAAAGACTCACTGAAGGCCATGAGATTTGTCGTTCACAAAGAAGCATCTCTTACTTTTAGTGAAAAGACCTGTGTGATATTTTTAGAAAAAAATTGCTTTTGTTTAATACAAACACACCTATCGGTTACTGGGGTCAGGCTCTTAAAAAAAACAACAGTCATGGAAGTTTAACACAGCAGCTGGCTACACACTGCATCAACTGGCTGATCCCTATAGTGACACCAAGAAACTCTGTCCCCCTTCCCCGCCAGTGCCTGAAGCAGTTTTACACTTTAAAAAAAAAAAAAGATAGCTTACTCAAAGCCTGCAAGAGTCAAGACTGACAGCTATGCCAGCATTAATCCTTCAGTATTCATGTCTGTTTGGGAGGAAGCCAGACTCACAGCTCATCTTGAGAATTTGCTGTGTACTCTATTTTTGTATTACGTCTTTCAAACTCAGGAGCACATTTTAACACACCTTGAACTTAAAAGCCCAAATCCAATGAAAAGTCCTACAAAAAATAATGGGATAGTGGCAACTAACTTTCTCCACTAATTTCAATGGAACTTGGGGCTAAATTGCATGCCACCAGACAAATGCAATAATTTTATTCACATATAAAGCGGGGTGCCTTATCCACATGAAATGGAACTAAGGGGGGAATGAAGCTTAGCCATGTGTTTAGTCTACCATATTTCACTTTGCTCTGATGCTTCAAGTGCTTTTCTCTCAACCCATCACATAATTAAGGGAAAGTGAGTCAGGCTGGTGAAAATGCTGCTTGAATAGATATGGGCAGGTGGGGTGTGTGATTTTGCTCCCCATGCCCATACACTGTTTTTCACGCAAAAATAATAAAGATAGGGGTGAAAAGACACACACATTTGCTTTAAGTGTGACTAGGGGACACACATGAATGCAAACATGGTTGGCCCATTACATTTGGTTTGGGCCGTAGTCACTACTACGTTTAGCTAGAGAAGGGTCAAATTTTTAATTTTTATTTTTTTTGTCTCAGCAGACAAGAATCAGCTCTTTAAATATTACTTTCACCAATGGGAGAACAGAGAAACCGACATATCAGTGATCTGAAGGACAATTCCAATACAGTATTTTCAACATTAATTCTTATATAACTTAAGAAAAAAAAGGATAATTTTCAACAGTTGCTATTATAAACTATTTGCATAGTTTTTCTTATCATGCTGTTCATTCATTCATTGCATTTGTATCCCACCTTTTTCTTCAATGACTTCAAAGTGGTTACGTGGTTCTCCCTGTCCTCATTTAATCTCCACAACAACCTAGTGAGGGAAGTTAGGCTGGGAGGCAATGACTGGCTCAAGGTCACCCAGGGAGCTTCCTGGCTGAGTGGAGATTTGAACCCTGGTTTCCCAGGTCCTAGTCCGACACCCTAACATTCACCGTCTTACCTCACAAAATATTTCCATTTGAATGATCTTTTCTTCATTAAAGCTAGACTCGAGGGAAATGCTTAAATAAATGCCACCACTTTAAAAGCAGATTTCCCCATAAATTCTATACTGAGTCAATAGTTGTATCTTTAAATGCATCTTTTTTACATGCAACTTCAATAATAGGGTTTTTTTTAAAAAAAGAATCTGGCCTTGTGTGATTAATGGTTATTAGCAGTACATACTCCTGACAAAAGTATAGATATGATCAACCAATGCTCAATTTTAACACCAGAAGTAGATAGTACTGGTATTGTAACAATAGCGCTGGAAAAATCCCTGGCACTGAAGCTTATGAATTTCATCATCTCTGTGTAGTAAGCTTGTCACCTATACATTTGATGCTAGTATAACAGGATTTAAAATATTTCTTGCCATGCCTCCTAAAGTAATACAGGCACCTTCCCACCTGCGTGTGCGATCAGCATGTGCATGACTGCTGACACACATGCCGTGTTCAGCACTCAAAGGGAGCAGGGTGGGAGCAGAACGCAGCAGAGCGGGATGGACTGGATTTGCACCCATCGCACTGGCACATGTGGCAGCCAGGAACCCCTGTGGAAGCAGGATTCCCCTGTACTAATACTGAACTACCAGAGAGAGTAAGAGTGAGAGTGAGAGAGAATATGACCACATGATTTGCAATTATCCCTAGTTGCGTATCAATGCAATTGTATGGCCAAAAGAAGCCAAAACATGATTTGCATCTCAATTTTGTCCTTTTAAGCCATGATATTTGGTTGTGTCGACAGACTCAACCTATTTTGGCTATTTTGAACTACATTTCTTTACTTTGTTATTATTAAAAGCAGAGTTTAAAGAAATGTTTGGGCAATCTTGATCAACTGATATTTGATGTTAAAACAGTCTAGTAAGTCTTTTAATACTACACCAAAGCTCAGATTGTTATCAAGTTTCATTTCAAAGAATTGACAAGGTCATTTAGGAATTTCATCCCTGGGAATGTAAGAACTGGAAGGTTACATAGCTCAATGTGTTGCCCAGCGGGATAAGTCAGCTGAGTTTTTCATTCTTACTATGCCAAGTTCCTTGGGAAAGGAGAAGGATTAAGAAAGATGTTCAATTTGCAGAAAAATCAACAAAAATGAGTAAGACAAAGCACTGCTGAAACCTTCTAAACTAGGCATAAACAATGTATTATCAACAAGCTACATACTGCCTGCCAAGAAATTTCGTCTGGAATAGCTTTTAGCCAAGGAGTGAGTTGTCCTATGCAACTGCAGGACTTTGTATGGGTCAGGGTAGAAATCTTGGTGAACACTTGATTCACAGACACTGACTTATCACTTCCAGAAGCAGTGCTAAGGTACAGTAAAGGACTGGATAGGGGTTAAACTGATATTCAGTTCAGACAAAGGAGGTATTGCTGGTGGGTCTTTCTTGGTGGTTGGTGTTCAAACTGTTCTGAAAGGGGCTGCACTCCCCACAAAGGTTTGGGAATCAAACATTGTCACTAGAAGCACAAGGAGCTTATGTGGTTCAAAACAACTTCAATCACCTTCATCTGATACACCAGCTATGACCATATGAGGATGGGGGTAGCTTGGCCATGGATACAGACACACTGGTAATCTCCAGCTACTGCAATGCCTTTAAACGATTATCTAGAAACTGTAGTTGGTTCAAAATAGGACCGTAAGATTATTAACTGGAGCTGGCCATTTCAATTACATTATGCCAGGGTTTTATCAGCTTCACTAGCTTCTGGGCTGAATTTAAAGTGGTGTTTTGAAACTTTAAAGCAAGAGTTGGGAAAATGAGGCCCTCCAGATGGAGTTGGGTTCCTACTTTCATCGTCCTTGACCACTAGCCATGCTGGCTGATAGAACTGGAGTCTGTGTGCCCCTGTAAAGTGATACAAGTGACTATTAGGAAGAGGGTCTTCTTGGTTGTAGAACACTTGCTGTAGAATAACCTCCAAATAGAGGCCCTCCTAGTACCTACTTTATTGTCTCTTGGGCAGCAGGTGAAGATCTTCATAGCCATCCAGGCCTTTTAAACACCTAGCATTTTAAACTTGCAAATTCTGGGCTCTCATTGTGTAAGTGTGCTTTATTTTACTGAGCTATTTAAAAAGCTCTATGCTGCATTTTATTATCTTTCTTGATGCTTGTAATTATTATCTTGCATTTTATTCTCTGCCCCGTATGCTACCCAGGGAACATGTGTTGATAAGTAGCCATATAATTCTAGTAATAAACAAAGATAGGAGCACTGCCAAATATAGGAAGGCCAAGTTTCTACAACCATGCCTTGCCAATTGCTTGAAAATATTTCCACTTGCAGAAACATGATGGAGAGTAGTATGCATTACTTTTGAGCTATTCATCTCTCCTCTGGGCATATAAGAATGCAATTAAAATCTCCATGAGTAACTTGTCACAAGAACACAAATTTTTCATTCAGTTTGCAACCCTGTACATATGTGCACACCCCAAAAACAGCAGTTGCACACTTGTAAAGTTATGTAACTTTGCAACATTGGAATTTGCCCTGAAGGTCATTGTAGGGCACAAATTTCAAGTTGAACATGAAATAAAATGTCAAAGGCCAAATGGACAGTGAAAGCAAACATGAGTGGGTGGATAGTATTGCAAATCTGAATCTGGTAGACCTGAGATTGACTCCTGTCTCTGCCATGATATACATTTGCCATCTGTAAAATGGAAACAATAGTCCTACTTCTACAGGTACAAATATGAAGACTATAAAGTACTTTGAAAATTAGGAAACTTGCCTTGTAAAAATAAAGAGTGGTAGCTAATGCTTGGTCTACTCAGAGTAGAATCAATGAAATTAATTGACATTAATCAGTAGGACTAGCTAAATAAACAAGGGGGTGTCCAAGGACAACAGCTGCCATTTGTACTACATTGTTTTCATGGCTAACAACAATTGCTTTCCCACCCTTTCAAACTTATGGTTATAGACTCAAAGGCTGGAAGAAGAAAAAGATAGCCCTCCTTGTTATGAATGAACATGGAGCTGACTTTCTGTGTCCATCTATACTTGGAGCAACAGTGGAGAAGAGAAAGTGCAGCCAAGATATCCTACTGTGTTTGCTCAGGTGGACAAACAGAGCAGGGTTTGCAGTGCTCATGCTCTCTCTCCCTGTCTGCTGTCACCACCACCCCCAGCCATAAAGAGTAGCAGAAAGTGCAGTCAGAAACTAGGGACAGCCCTAGTCACCGGAAAGCAATATTTCTACACCACAGGCAATCAGGTGAGTATTTTTGTTCACAGGCATAGTAGTTGATTTAACGATTTACATCTAATATATTTTTTTTAAAAATAAAATAAAATAAAATCAGTCTTTAGGCACATTTTTCCTAGACAGCAATCCACTTCTTTTATTTAGACAGGGCTGGGAAACCTTTGCCGCCATGCCCCCAAGTGCTTCTGGATAACAACTCCCATCATCCCTGATTGCCCATGCGGGTTAAGACTGATGGGAACTGAAGTTCAGAAACTTCTGAAGGGCCAACATTTTCCTACCCGATTTAGGACCCAGAAACTAAAATCAACACATATTTCTCAGTATCCGCGACTGCGTGACCAGCCAGCACAAATGACCTAGATGCTTGCACATTTCAAACGACAATTACAATGTATCCCAGAAGAATACTACTCTCTTTCAGGTCCAACAATAACTGGGTTTTCCTCACAGCTAAGGAAAAGCCCTTCTTTCTGAAGACCACTGTTGACTGGCCTCATACTACCAACCATATAAGAAATATGGGTTGCCAACTGACCAAATATCTTTGCACAAGGGCACATGCATTCAATATTCAGCAGCTATCAGCAAAATCCACTTGCTCAATAGGAATCCAGTCTTCAAAAGCATTCCGTGATGTGGATTTCAAAAGCATAGGCTACTATAAAGAAAAATGTTAAAATTTTAACTGCCCTGCTCCATCTACACATGCAAAAGTATCAAGATTTTGATAAATATTTCCTTATCAGCAAAGGGAAACAATCAAACGAAGACTGGCATGGCCTGTAGCCAATTAGAACATAAGGCAATGTTAATTTCATTTCCCCAGTGCAGTAACCATCTCCTGAAGCAGGATCTGTAGGAATAATTCACACTATCTGTTGAAAAAGCAATGTACAAGTAGCCAGACTTTCATTATAATTGTTTTTAATTTGCTCCTGTGTAAAAGTACAACTGCATTCACATTATGAGCTCCCATTTTTTGGAAGAGAACTCACAATAATAGAGTCACAAAAATAAACTGTAATAAAGGAGACTAATTACTGCCTGAATGGGACAGACAGTCAAAGAGACAGACAAACAGATTGGCATCCAAGTAAAGTAGTTTACATGGCAGAAGTCACAGAGGAGCATAATGCATTCTATAACTGGAACCACACTATGACAAGTCAATGACTACTGTGCAACACAGGCAGTTTTCTGCTGTGAGTGAGTATTCTATCAGAAGGTAAAAACTAACGAAACCTAAACCATAAAATCCATAATTATCACACCATTGATTTTATGTGATAGCTGCACCTCATCATTCCCTTGTTGGCGCTCTCTGTCAAAACGGCTATACCTGTCAGCGCAGATGCCAGTTTCAGGAGAAAGTATTGCCCGTGAAGTGAAACAGGACAACTAAATCAGGTTATGTAACTGGCCACAAAAGCATCACCTCAATGGTAGCTGTTGGGATGAGCCACTCCCATGATTCCTCATGAGCTCCCAGGCTCAACTCCCCCTTCCTATGTAGACAAAGGAAGACATTATGAGCCTGCGGCATGCACCACACTAGCCCAGAGGCTTCAAAAGTATCTTCAAAAATGTCTGAGTAGCATCTCTGGTACAAAGGGCCTTTCAGCAGCTAAGCAGCACAAGTTGCCGCCCCTTTTAGATAAACCCCGGCTGGTCTTTGTGACCCATAACGCTAAAACATCCAAGTCATATTTAATGGATGTTGTACATACCTTTGAAGACTAGGCTACTACAATTGATTCAGAACGTGTAACTGGCCAGTCGGAACACATCTCACCAGTTCTTGGGTGTGAATTAAAGACTACATAACAAGAAAAGAACTATCGAATATTATCTCAATATATGATTACAGCAGAGAGACTTGTGTGGACAAAGATGGAAAGACTTATTGTTTAATATGGAGGAATGGTTGTTGAGGTTACTGGAGACAAAGCAGATAGGTTTGAGAAGAGAAAAACCATTGCTGACATTTGTGTGAAAAAGAAAAGGAAATAATCCAAGACATTTGGGTCAGAGGATTGAGGAAATATTGCCTAACAGAAAGTAGATCAGTTGGATGTCATTGTAAAGTGGATATTTTGAATAATTTCTTGCATGTATCTTATTTTCTTTTTAGGTTTTCCTTTGGTGTCCCCTACTCTGGGCCGTTTTTGGGGTCTAAGGATTACACACACATGAAGGGGGTGGATGGTTGGTGGAAGGACCCTGAATGAGAGGCAGGGAAGGGAAGACCTTCCAGGATGAGAGACTAGGAAAAGGAAAGGAAAGCTCCCAGGTAAGAGCTGTGAGGGTCCATCACTCAGTGTGAGACATGGGTTAAGAGAGGACTCTGCATTTTCTGTTTCCCTTTTCTCTGTATTTTTGTTTTTATTTGGATTGGTTTCTTTTATCTTATTGTATTATGAAAACAGTTTAATAAAATCTTATTTTTAAAAAAATAAATACAGTGGTACCTCAGGTTAAGTACTTAATTCGTTCCGGAGGTCCGTTCTTAACCTGAAACTGTTCTTAACCTGAAGCACCACTTTAGCTAATGGGGCCTCCTGCTGCAACCGCACTGCCAGAGCACAATTTCTGTTCTCATCCTGAAGCAAAGTTCCTAACCTGAAGCACTATTTCTGGGTTATCGGAGTCTGTAACCTGAAGCGTATGTAACCTGAGGTACCACTGTAAAGCTCATCAGTTCTGGATCAACTGCAGTATTTTCCTGACTGTTTCAAAGTGCTGGTTTTAATATTTAAACCCCTGTATACTGCATAATAAGGGACGCAGGTGGCGCTGTGGGTTAAAGCCTCAGCGCCTAGGACTTGCCGATCGAAAGGTTGGCGGTTCGAATCCCTGCGGCGGGGTGCGCTCCCGCTGCTCAGTCCCAGCGCCTGCCAACCTAGCAGTTCGAAAGCACCTCCGGGTGCAAGTAGATAAATAGGGACCGCTTACCAGCGGGAAGGTAAACGGCGTTTCCGTGTGCGGCTCTGGCTCACCAGAGCAGCGATGTCACGCTGGCCACGTGACCCGGAAGTGTCTCCGGACAGCGCTGGCCCCTGGCCTCTTAAGTGAGATGGGCGCACAACCCCAGAGTCTGTCAAGACTGGCCCGTACGGGCAGGGGTACCTTTACCTTTACCTTTTATACTGCATAATATACAGCGGGGTCCCCAAGATGGCACCTGCAGGCACCAAAGCCAGTACCGAATATGGTGCCTGCAAAATGTCTCCGTAAATATAACCCCATAAAATCAACAATGCACCAGAAAGTGCTCTTTCTGCTCAGTTCCTACTTGCACTGGCTCACCCTCTCCTACATGGACCACACACTCTTAAACATGCCTGAATTTCACTGGATGCCAGGTTTGTTCATCCACCCTCCCTCCCACTCCGAACAGAGGAGAGGTATAAAGACCTTCTTCATGTGAGCAAGTACAGTGGTGGCTGATATAGGTGCCTTTTTTCCATTGTTAAAGAAGTGTGTCGGTGGGCAGGAAATACTTGCATGATTTGTCTTTTTCTGCTTCTTTAGATGTGGCTGCCATTTTGTATTATGCCACACCCCCATAGCATCCATTTTGTGACACTTTCTCAAAATTCCAAATGTGCCCATCAAGGTTACTGACCCCTGGAATACAGAATGAAACCTAGGAATCTGCTACCACATGAACCTGAATGACAATTATAATGATCCAAGGCAAGTGGGTATTGGGGAGAGAGCTTCATTGGTGCTGGTATCCCAGCTATAGGATGCTTCTCCCCTGCCCAGGATGGCTCACCTGGTACCCGTTTTCATGACCTTTAGTTGCCATATAAACTTTTTTTATTTGCCCAGGCCTTCAATCATTAGAAATTTTATTGCTGCTCACATTTGAATTCTGGCTTCAACTTTATCAACTGCTGTGTCATTTATGGTGTTCGGGTTTTTTTTTAAAAAAATATTTCTATTGGATTTCACATTGTTTTACATCTCATTAATATATATAACGCCTTGAAAATTATTTGAAAGGCTGGTACACGTATATCTTTGAATATAAATACATAGCTGGCACAGAAAGAGTAAGGTAACTGCTATAAAAGTTATGGAAAAGCTTACACTCAAAATGGGACAATCTGAAGGCTTTAAGTTACTCTATATGGGACATGTGGCATTATCAGATTTGCTGGTAATTAGCTAGCTTGAAGGTGAAAGTCTGCAAAGTACTTTTTGGCACCAACAGATTGATAGCAATAATGGATTAGCTAGTGCTAGAAATCTGCCACACGTTAACAGGGTTAGAGAAAGGTAAAATTAATAGTCAGGGGTCAGCAAGGTTTATCTTGTCTGGGCCGGATCGGTCCTGCGGAGATCCCTCTGTGGGCCGGATTGTGCGCACACCCCTGTGATTTTCAACATCTGCACATGCGGAGATGCCATTTCTGACACCGCGGAAGCGAGTCCCTGCGCTGTGTGGGTTTAGCGCCACACGCGAGTGGGCAGCTCAGTTCGGGGGCGGCTCATGGGCCAGTCAAATTACCTCCGCGGGCCACTTCCGGCCCATGGGCCTTAGGTTGCTGACCCCTGTTAACAGTGTAGCTAATTCAAAAGCCCTTCAGATTGAGAATATATATGGGAAATGATGAAAAACCTCAACATCATTTCTTCTAATTGTGAAGTTGGCAGCCCCTGCCTACCAGTACAACAGCAAAACTCAGCCTCCAAGAGAGAAAAGTTCCTGCAAACACAAGAGGCACTCCAGGTATGCAGAAAAAGTTGTGTATGTGTGTACACGTAGGTTTCAAGAGACCTATGGGGAAGTGTGGAAGGATAAAGGGAAGGCTGACACCTACACCTGTGCATTGCTCTCAAGCTGCCCTGTAACTTTTGAAAGCATGACAACAGATTGTAGGAACAACACAAGACTATTCATATTGGCAGCTGGAACCTAACACTGATGGGGTGCATCATGACCACGATACCCTCCAGCTCAAGATTCCTTTAAAAGGGTACAGAGGGATTGGAAAGATAAATGGTTCCCTTAAAACAGATCAACCCTTAAAAGGACTAGTTAAGCTGTGGATGGGCCACACTCATTCAGCAGTTTGAAGTATTCTGGAAGAGGCAGAAATTAAAGAGTCTGCACACCTTCAGGTATGCATTTTAGGGGAGACTTCATAGCTTAGTGAGAGAGAACCCATTTCAGACACTCCACTGGAAGATTCAGACACAGATGTCCTAGTTCTATGCCTGGGCCCTATTGCACATTAAAGTAGGAGAAATGATTTCCCTATCATTTACTTCTCTTGATTATTCACAGGCAGGGTTTGAAATTAGCAGGGTGCCGGGTGCATTTTGCGCCTAAACATTCTCCATTTGTGAGTACCTCCAGAAGTCTGGGTGCCATTTTTTGCACCTGGCTAACACTCAAGAATTACTGAAATGTATTTTCTTTGAAGCCTCAAAGTATATGTTAAGGATCGACAGTATGTTAAGGAGTTTAACAATAAAGAGTAGAGTGTTTTGAAAACTGAAGTATGGTACTGATATTCTTACTGTAAACACCAAATTAAACATGTCTTAACCATTTCTGCTAAAAATGTGATATTAACAATGTGTCACTTAAGTGAATTGCGTATTAATACATTTTGATCAAAATAATAAATAAAAAGTGTTGCTGACACACCCACCCCATGGTGATTAGACATTCTGTTTTGGCGCTCACAATCCAGGTTTCAGAAGCCATTTGGCTCCTAGCTTTCCTATCCCAGTTTCTGACACTGTTCACAGTCATGTTCATATTACTGAACACTAAACTATTATCACATAGTGTTGTCTCCCTCTTTCAGTGCTGAAAAAAAAGTTTAATACCAATGGTGCTGGGGATCAAATAATAAAAACAGCAAAATATTCATATAGTTTATGTGTTTGGCCTTAAAATGAGGAAATTAAAGAGATTTCAGACTGTTACCATCTCATTTCCCCAAAGTGGACTGATTTTTTTGCTGAACTGTGCTACAGGAAGGAAAGATGAATTTGTCTCCAATCTATTATAGCAACTTCATGTTTACTTGCACAGCAATACTGGAAAATTAGCTCATTTCCACCAATGAACTCTGGATGGGGAAAAATGCATGGTTAATGCAAATTAATTTTAGAGAAAGTAAGGTGATGTGCTTTGGTAGAATTAACAATAAGAAATAAAATTTTTGGGGGAAATACGCTGAAGTACTCTGTCATCAAACAATGAGCAGGGCAGGGATATGTTCAATGTGATTTAATTTGGGTAAAAAATGGTTACTGGTATGATTATTATTATTGTTATTATTATTATTATTATTATTAAATTTGTATACCATACCATACCCATAAATCTCAAGGCAATATCAATGGATGGGTCTGTGAACTTTTTCATATATCATCAATCTACCAAAAAATCACCCTAATAGCTACTCGTACCATTCTGGAGAATAATGAAATATATACAGTTGACCCAAAGCGTTTTCAAAATGTAGTAGCATGACAGCTGATTCTATGTTGCTAGATTTCCGCATATAGAATGTCAGAAACAGGCCATAATAAAGTGAAATCCTTATTGTTTTTGTCACTAAGTTGTATAAAATATAAATGCTGGTTACTAAGGCAGCTATTCAGATTAGAAGGTATTTTTGGAATTAAGGGAAGAGGTGTTGCCACTTCAAAGACTACCACGAGAGCCCTACCCGCCTCCTGAATTGATGAGCAAATGTGAAAGTTATTGGCCACCACGTGGTGTGAGAGCCTACAAAAAGAGGAGGCATAAGGGCCCTCCGGGTGAGAGCTAGAACATCTGCATAATCCCAGATGAGAGATGCTTCTGGGTCCCCTGGATGTTTGGAAAATTTGGATCTCAACTACCGGATAACATGGTTATAGGGAATCCCTGTCCACACTGTCTTTTCTTTGCTGTTGCTGTCAAGGGAAATTTGTTGGATCAAGGCTGGTATGAAGTGCAAGGCAAAGAGGAGGAGGGCTTCCTTGGGCAACACGCTATCAGGCAAAAGTCTAGGTGGTCAAATTTGGCTTGTGGTTTCTTAAGTGCCTGGAAAGCGATGTAGGATGTAGGAGAATGTGAACAGTATTAAAATTATGACTGCATGTGGAGCTTGAAGGTGCAGCTGCAATCTTTACCTTCCTAAATGAAAGGTGGAGATGTTCAGAGAGGGGAGGGGAGGCACATGAGAGCAGGGAAGGAAGACTGCCACACATAAGAGTGTGGTTCCCATCCAATGCATGCAATTTAGTTACAATGAACCTCTGTGGAACAAACACCCTTTTGGAATGGCGATTCCCCCTCTCCCTGCCCAACACACATTTTCTCTCTGCTAGGCATCATTCTCTGTTTAGTTTTCAGCTTGTCTTGCTTTATACAGTGCTGTATGGATTTTTTTGTTTACTTATTGACATTATGACCATTTCCAATATGTTTTTGAACTGTTATACTTATTGTTAATTTGATATGTGGTGAGCCGCTTGAGGAACAATTTTGTGGAAAAGAAGCATACAATTAGACAGGTGAGGAAAACTGATACTGGATTATTGTGCAAAGATTCAAATGGACTGTCTTACCTTTCAATTTATTGGTAGACAACTAATGGATAACATTACTCAGGAGCCTCTCTGGATATCCCTGTATAAGAACTTTATCGCCTTGTCTACAGCTGTTCCATTAGTCAGCGATACAGAATGGGTTCAACTGCTCTGTGGTATGTACAAATTATTTTAAGACATGCATTTTGCTGATGCACCTTGCTAAACCAGCTACTGTCTCATGTATTTTATTTCTGACCCTTCAATAATAAATTCAAAGCACAATGAAAAACTATTTTTAAAATGAAAATTATTAAAATGGGTGGTGTGAAAGAACATAGTACAATACTTTTATGGGCAAAAAAGTACTGCAAGATTATATTCTCCATGAAGTACAGGTAACCGTGGCCAGTAAATTCAGCTGCATTTTGGCAAAGAGATGACCCTGCTTTGAAGGCTGGGGCCTTCCAATCCTACAATTTATTATTTCAACTTAACATGTCTTTCATATGTCTAAATCAGACCCTGTAGCTTGATGGGTGACCAGGAAGGAAGCTAAGCTTGCTTGAGTTCACTGAAATTCCAGTGCTGGAGGAGTGTTAGTACAGTGGTACCTCGGGTTACATACGCTTCAGGTTACAGACTCCGCTAACCCAGAAATAGTGCTTCAGATTAAGAACTTTACTTCAGGATGAGAACAGAAATAGTGCTCCAGTGGTACGGCAACAGCAGGAGGCCCCATTAGCTAAAGTGGTGCTTCAGGTTAAGAACAGTTTCAGGTTAAGTACGGACCTCCGGAACAAATTAAGTACTTAACCCAAGGTGCCACTGTAAGTGGTAGTGCTGATCAGCTTGAGAAACAGTACAGGTAGGAAATGGTTTTGATTCAATGGGAGGGGGTACAACATGCTTCACATGTGTGAAGTCCAAATTTCCATCTCTGATCTTGCTACTTAAAAGGATCTGAGATAGCAGAGCAAAACCTATTATTATTATTATTATCATCATCATCATCATCAATTGAATTTATATACCGCCCTATACCTGGGGGTCTCAGGGCGTATAGAATAATTCTATACCCATAATGCTGGAGATCTACTGCTGTCAAGGCATGCAGCATTTGACTAGATGGATCAATGGCCTGACCCAATGTAAGACTGTTCTTTAACCAAAGCTTGAAACTGGATGAGCACCACTAGCAGAATATACTAATACTACTCAAAGCAAGCTAAAAGGTTAAGTAGCCAGAACTGCTAGCATCTTGTAACATTGCAGTCAGGAAAGATATATAGTGGTACCTCGGGTTAAGAACTTAATTCGTTCTGGAGGTCCGTTCTTAACCTGAAGCTAATGTCACCGTGGCGCCACCACACAATTTCTTTTCTCATCCTGAAGCAAAGTTCTTAACCTGAGGCACTATTTCTGGGTTAGTGAAGTCTGTAACCTGAAGCATCTGTAACTGTAATGGGATCAGAGTGCTGGCCAGAGCAGTGGGTAATTATGCACTGTATCTATAATGCTACACCATGAAAGCAATTTATTTTTGCAAAATAGACAGGTTATTAGGGAAACAAGGTGCTGTAAGAATAAATAACTATGTGATAAACTAGCTGTCAGGGTTTCTGGGAGAGAGGAGGAGATGACAGAGGAGACGGAGAGCGAGTGGGAGGAGGGGCAGAAGGATGAGGAAGAAGATGATGGAATTCTGAGGGAATCCACGAGTCTGAGCAGCGAGTCAGAGGATTCTCAAAAGGGGGTTACCTTAATCAAGCAAAGGGGAGGAGAAGGGAGAAGCGGAGAGGAGCCCAGTGGAAGACAGAGGAAGCAAGAGACGTCTCAGCCGGAACGGAGAAAAGGGGGTGGAGTCGTCAGTCTCTCGGAGGGAGCAGGATTAGGAGAGAACAGAGAGAGGGGGTTGCAGCAGGGTGTTCAGCCGGAAAGGGTGGAGAGCAGAGCAGGGGGTGGTGTAGCGGTCGAAAGAAAGGTCAGCAGCAACGTACGCGCGCCAAGTTCAAACGTAGAGGCGCGCGGAAGTGGAGAGAGCTCAGGGGAGGAGCCCGGCCCTAAAGCCAGAAAGAGGGGGGAAGAGGCGGCAGAGGATTCAGCCTCAGGCGAGTCACGGAGAGAGGGAACCCAGGGGGGCAGGAAGACCCTGCGGAAAAGGAAGGAGAGGAAGAGGTGGTCTAGAGCCAGGCTATTAAGTTGGTGCGGAAGAGGGGAGGAGTCAGAGGGGACTTCAGCGGTCTAACGTGGCAGACGTACGGCCACAATGCTGAGCTGTATGAGAAGCAGAAATCTTCAATAAAGTTTTCCTGTAAATAAGCTGCAACGGAGTGAGGTCTCTTGTGAGCTGGGACCAGTCCGGGGTGGCCGTGACAGTAAGTCCCCTCTCTGAAAGCAAAAATTTTTTTTTGCGAAGCTCACGAACGGGAGCAGCCATGAGCGCTGAGGAGCAGCTGGTTGCATTGCGGAATCAGGTTACCGCTCTCACATCGGCAGTCATTGCTTCGCAGAAGAAGAATGACGACTTGGAGAAGACGTGCCAGGATTTGCAGGCAAGGTGGGAGCGCGCGGACAAGGCGGGGGCCCCAGGATCCAGAGCGGAGGGCATTGCGCTTGGACGGAGGGGGGGTGCCCTAGTTCCGCATTTTAATGGCAACTTGCAAGACTATCCCAATTTCAGAGCGGACGTTGTATATGCACTGCACTTACTCCGTCACGATTTTAAAGATGAGGAGGAGAGAGTGGGGTTCATTGTTTCGCACCTGCATGGGGAGGCCAGGGCTTGGCTACGCAATTTGTGGCGCGAAGATGGACCGGCCCGTCGCGATTCAACTGCGTTCATCAAAGCGATGGATTCTTGTTTTCAATCCTCTGTGGATGTGGACATTGCGCGCCGTCAAATGCACGGGCTGAGGCAGGGGAAAGCGACTGTGCGCCAATACCACTCTAAATTTTTTGCATTGCTCACCGCCTTAGATTGGCCAAAGGACAGTAAACCGGTCAGAGATCTTTTTTGGGAGGGATTGAGCCCCCCCATCAAGGATGAGATCGCTAGGGGGGACAGACCCCAGACCCTAGAAGACGTGGTGCAACGGGCTTTAGCTCTTGGAATTCGACATGAGGGGCGTCCGTGGCACGAGGAGGACGGGCCCCAAGCGCGTGCGCAAGCAAGGACTCTCCCTTTTGTGCACAGGGACTTCAGCCGTGCGCACCCCTCGCCAATGGGGAAGGACAGAGAGGAGCCAATGGAGATTGGTGGTGCTAGGGCTCAGAAGCCATCCCAGAGCCCTGTCCCTGGTGCAGCCAAAGCGAAGCCTCCTAGAGGAACCAGGAAGTGTTACATCTGTGACAGTGCGCACCATATGGCGAAAGAGTGCCCCCAGAGGCTCCAGAAGCACACTGCAGCGCTGGCAACTGTAACAGCAGAGGTGCAACCAGGGGAGCAGCTTCAGGGAAACGACAGTGCCTGGCTGGAAGCAGAGCTACTGGGGCTCAGCCAGGCGGATCTGTAGACAAGCCCCCAGCATCACTGCAGAGCGTGGACCCTTTGCCTCCCAAACCGGCAGTTCTGCTCACAGCAACACTCCAGTTGCCTGATGGGAGACTCCTCGAGGTTCCAATAACGATCGATTCGGGAAGCAACGCCGACTTCATGGGACTGCAGTTCGTTAAGCAGCACAACATGGCGCTCCTGCCTGCAACGACGCCTCTGAACGTGGTCACGGTGGACGGCAGGAAGTTGCTGGGGGGGCAAGTGGTGCAGCAAACCCCTCCCATGATGATGCAGATTGGCAACCATCGAGAGCTTATTAGTTTCAATGTCACCCACTTATCGGACACACCCATCGTGTTAGGCATGAGTTGGCTGGAGAGGCACAGTCCCGCGGTTGCGTGGTACCAGAGGCAGATCAACTTTTGTTCATCGTATTGTGCTCAGCATTGCTTTCAGACCGATCAGGGAGGAGAAGCTGAGCAGCCATTGCATCTGGGTATGGTGCAAACAGTGCCTCACAAGTACCAGGAATTCTTGGAGGTTTTCTGTGAGAAGGAAGCTGACAAGTTGCCGCCTCATAGACCTTACGACTGCGCGATTGATTTAGTGCCAGGGGCGCAATTGCCTGCTGCCAAGCTGTACTCCATGTCGGAGGACGAAATGCAAGAGCTTCGGGAGTTCATAGACCATAACCTCAAGCGCGGTTTCATCCAGGAATCTAAAGCAGCGGGAGGCAGCCCTGTTTTCTTTGTGAAGAAGAAGGACACGCCCCAAAAAAGGCTTATAGTGGATTACAGGTTCATCAACAGCTTGACTAAGCCCAAAGCTTTCCCCATGCCCAAGATTGACGACCTTTTAGCGACCGTCAGGAGGGGCAAGATTTTCACCAAGCTGGACCTACGTGGAGCTTACAATCTCATCCGCATCCGGAAAGGAGATGAGTGGAAGACCGCCATGTTCACCCCTCTGGGCACATACGAATACAGAGTCATGCCTTTCGGCCTCCAAAATGGCAGCCACGTTTTTCAAGCATTTATGCACCACGTGCTAGCAGGTCTCCTCTACAAAAAGTGTGTCTGCTTTCTCGACGATATCCTGATTTTCTCGGAATCGCCGGAGGATCACGATAAGGACGTGAGGGAGGTCCTGCAGAGGCTGAAGGAACACAGGCTGTACGCCAAGTTGGAAAAGTGCCAGTTTGATGTCAGAGAGGTTGATTTCCTTGGCTACAAGTTGTCCGACGAGGGACTGGCCATGGACAGGGCTAAGGTTCAAGCGCTGTTGGACTGGAAAAGCCCTCGAAATCGGAAAGAGGTCCAGAGGTTCATCGGCTTTGCCAATTTTTACCGCAAGTTTATTAAAGGTTTTGCGAACGCGACGGCGGCGATCACTGACACCCTCAGTTCCAAGAAGAAGAAGTTCGTCTGGACCGAACAAGCGGAGCGGTCCTTCCGGACGCTTAAAGGTCTTTTCGCCTCCGAAGAGCAGCTGCTCCACGTGAATCCCGGCAGACCCATGCGGGTAGAGACCGATGCGTCAGATAGAGCGGTTGGGGCCGTTCTTTTGCAAGAGGATTCACAAGGCAACTGGCGACCGGGTGCGTTCTACTCCCGGAAGCTCAGCAAGGCGGAGCGCAATTATACCATATGGGACAGGGAGTTGTTGGCCATTCATGCAGCTTTCAAGGCGTGGCGACACTTCTTAATAGGAGCCAAGCACACGGTGCAGGTCCGCACGGATCACAAGAACTTAGAGTATTGGCGGACGGCTAAGTTGCAGACCCAGCGACACATGCGCTGGGCGGAGTTCTTTGCGGACTTCGACTTCAAAATAGAATACATCCCAGGAGACTCCAATGTTATTGCAGACGCGCTGTCCCGAAAGCCGCAATACTTGGAGGAAGCAGCTCCAATCGCAGCAAAGCACATTTTCGCACCGCAGGCGTGGACGTGCGCTACCATCGCAGTCGACCTGGACGCGGTGCGACGCGCGTTGCAAAGGGATCAGTTTGCGCAGTCTAAGATGGAGGAGCTACGCGGAGGGTCGCGACACAACGATGAGTTTCAATTACAAGATGGACTTTTGACTCGTAAGGGTGCCCTTTACGTGCCCACCGACGATCTTCGAGCCAAGGTTCTGCAACAGTTGCATGACGCCCCTAGTGCAGGCCATTTCGGCAAAGAGAAGACGATGGAGTTGGTGGCTAGAGACTTTTGGTGGCCCCAGATGAGAGGAGAGGTGGCGGACTACGTCGCCAGGTGTGATATCTGCCAGAGGTCCAAACCAGTGCACCAGAAGCAGGCGGGATTGCTAGAACCGCTGGAGACACCGCAGCAACCATGGGAGAGGGTAGCGTTGGACTTTGTTACAGACCTGCCCAGCTCCAGAGGTAAGACGGCGGTGTTAGTGGTGGTGGACTTGTTCACCAAGATGGCGCACTTCATCCCTTGTGCCAAGGTGGCGACGGCAGAACAGACCGCAAAGCTCTTCATCGATCATGTCTTCAGAGTGCATGGACTTCCGCAGTCCGTCTTGTCCGACAGGGGGCGCCAGTTTGTTTCCACTTTCTGGCGAAAGCTTCTGGGCATCTTGCACGTCAAAATCAACCTGACATCGGCGAGGCATCCACAAACCAACGGTCAAGCGGAGAGGGTCAACGCGATCATGCAGCAGTACCTGCGGTGCTACGCCAACCAGCGACCTGCGGCGTGGGTGGACTATCTGCCGATGGCTGAATTCGCCTACAACAACACGAAACACGCTTCCACCGGGGTGACGCCTTTCTTCGCGAACAATGGCCGTCATCCCAGAACCTTCCCGAGATTTGCGGCACCAGGAGGGGGGGGGCCTCAAGATGCCGACCAGTTTGCAGCGGAGTTGCAAGAGGTGCACGAGGAGCTGCGGAGACATTTGGAGCTGGCAAAACAGGCGTATAAGGTGCAGGCCGATAAGCACAGGAGGGCGGGAGAGGACATCCAGGTTGGGGACTGGGTGTGGTTAGCAGCCCACGCGATGCCGGCCAGGTCATTGGCCAAGAAGAAGTTAGGACACAGGCAGCTAGGGCCATATCAAGTTGAGGCTAAGATCAATCCGGTGGCTTTTCGTCTAGCCCTTCCGGAAGGTTCCAGGGTGCACCCGGTCTTTCATAGGTCGGTGCTCACTCCCTACAAAACCCCACACAGGTTTCAAGAGTCAGGAGCACCCCCAGAGCCACGTAGGAGGGCGCCTGAGAGGGGGGAATCGCCAAGACCAGGACCTCTTAACGAGGTCACAGAGATACTGGACTCGAGATGGGGGGAGGAGGGAGTTGAATATTTTCTCGCCAGGGAGGGCACACCAGCCGCTGCTAATAGTTGGGTGCCAGGCTACGAGTTAGACGAACCCCTTTTGAAAGAAGAGTTCCATGCGCTTTTCCCACATAGACCCATGCCAGCTGAGTACTTTGATGACTGGCTTTTCACACCCACATTGTCAGATAGCACGTTCAGGGGTTTCTCTTCCCCCGAGGAAAGAACACCAGAATCAAGCCCGCCCAGGGGATCGTGCTCGGGGGTGGACACGGAAACCCCTTATTGGTGGGAGGAGCAGCCAGAGGAGGAATGGCGTAAGAGGTGGCTGATAGGTCCTTGGCGGGCAGCACCGGAGGAAGTAGCGATGGAAGCAGAGACTGAGAAGCATTTGGGGGAAGAACCCGACTTCGAATACACTTACACAGAACTGCCAGCAGAGAACATTGACGTAGACGACCTGTATCCTGAGCCTACCCCCGAAGAGCCGCAGTTTCCACGACCGGTCCCCGGCGAGCGGGAGGGGGGAAGGGGGGGCTTCGAGGGGGGGATGGATGTCAGGGTTTCTGGGAGAGAGGAGGAGATGACAGAGGAGACGGAGAGCGAGTGGGAGGAGGGGCAGAAGGATGAGGAAGAAGATGATGGAATTCTGAGGGAATCCACGAGTCTGAGCAGCGAGTCAGAGGATTCTCAAAAGGGGGTTACCTTAATCAAGCAAAGGGGAGGAGAAGGGAGAAGCGGAGAGGAGCCCAGTGGAAGACAGAGGAAGCAAGAGACGTCTCAGCCGGAACGGAGAAAAGGGGGTGGAGTCGTCAGTCTCTCGGAGGGAGCAGGATTAGGAGAGAACAGAGAGAGGGGGTTGCAGCAGGGTGTTCAGCCGGAAAGGGTGGAGAGCAGAGCAGGGGGTGGTGTAGCGGTCGAAAGAAAGGTCAGCAGCAACGTACGCGCGCCAAGTTCAAACGTAGAGGCGCGCGGAAGTGGAGAGAGCTCAGGGGAGGAGCCCGGCCCTAAAGCCAGAAAGAGGGGGGAAGAGGCGGCAGAGGATTCAGCCTCAGGCGAGTCACGGAGAGAGGGAACCCAGGGGGGCAGGAAGACCCTGCGGAAAAGAAAGGAGAGGAAGAGGTGGTCTAGAGCCAGGCTATTAAGTTGGTGCGGAAGAGGGGAGGAGTCAGAGGGGACTTCAGCGGTCTAACGTGGCAGACGTACGGCCACAATGCTGAGCTGTATGAGAAGCAGAAATCTTCAATAAAGTTTTCCTGTAAATAAGCTGCAACGGAGTGAGGTCTCTTGTGAGCTGGGACCAGTCCGGGGTGGCCGTGACACTAGCGTTTAGGACATACACACAACAGTTGGAACATTTCAACACTGAAACCCATGAGAGAATGGTGGGTTCTGCCATACAGAATGTTCACGCTCTGATTTCCTGCAATGAACAGGGAGTTTGAATAGATGGCCTACAAGGCTCTCTACAACCATAACAAAAACATCAGAAGATTTTGTCCACAAGTATTATACTGACCAGTTTTCTGAGATCCAAAAGCTATCCGCAAAGGTTTGAAGATGTAGTGAGTATTAACAAATAATAAAATTATAAATATAATCATATTTTTGTTAGGATTACATTTTAAATGATCATCATTATAACACTTAGGTCAACATAGGAGTTGCCAAAATGAAAGAACATGAGATCTGCTTTGAGCAATGATTACTAATCTGAGGTGATGATTATCTTGAGGTTGTTTTTTTTATGCAGCCTTATTCTGACTGCGACTACAGAGCACAATATTACCATAGTTTACCTCACAGGTCAATGCATCTGAGTAGCACACACTATTTCCTATGCTTTCTCAACACCCAATGCCCAACTGTGGTTGCATTTGGACGTAATGTTCAACTATGGCTTAGAGTTATGTGCATGACCCTTGGGCTTGTTAGCTCTACCCTCTGGCATGACCAAAAGCTTTCATTTCTATTTGCATGGTTAGTCTGAAGTATTATTTGGGAAACAAGCCAAATTCAAAATGTGGCTTATGATCCTGGCTTGTTTCCCAACCACAGTTGAAACAAACCACATTCTGAGCTTAGGCCCCTCAAGAACTTTGGTTAGCAGGTGGGGTATAAATACCCCTGAATACATAAAATAAATAATAGAACACAGTTAACTAAGCAAAACTTCCAATCTCTTCCTTGCATCCACCCCAGAAAAAGAGCTGAACTATGATATGATGTGATGTATGAATGGACAGACTGTAGTTACAGCTTGGCATCTGGGGGCTGCTATGCCTAGAGACAGTAGCGATGAGCTGATAGAAAGGGCTGTAGCTTCATGTTAAGAGTATTTGCTTTGCATACAGAAGGTCCCAGGTAAAATCCTGTTCAGCCAGGGATAGGAAAGACTCCTGGTCTGAAGTCCTGGAGAACGGCTGCCAGTCTGTATAGCCAATACTGTACTAGAAGGGCCTACAGTCTGACTCAATAGAAGGCAGTTTCCTATGGTCCTAAATGACAGTAGACACACAGCTCTAAACCATGATTTGGTTACATGTTTGCAAGCACAAACTATGGCTTGGGATCTAAACTATGTTTATCGCAGAGCATCAAACTACTGAATTTAATACCCACACTAAAACAGGGGACAGTACTTAAAGAAATGCACAAAAACAACATCTAACAGACAATCAAGCCTTAGCCACTTTCAGAAGTACAGTACAAGCATATCTCAAAATTACAGGATTCCCCAGAAGAGAAAACAGTGCACATGGAGAATAAGTTTGTCCATTAAACTACAAATTTCTACAATAGTAATTGATATTATATCATAAAAATGCAAAGTAAGACTTCTATACCTGTCTGCAAGATGGAAGGGGAGGTGATTTTTCATAATCTGCTTTGCAGGAGAAACTTACAGGAGTTCCATTCTTTGAAATCAGATTTGTCAACAGAAAGTTTGGGAATTCTAAATGGAACTCTTTTCTTCAGTTTAAGCAAACACTTCGCACTCCAGAGGTAACATTACATTTACTGCAAAGGTTCATATGGGTCCCACATGCCTTGAAGCAGGTTCTAAGAGAGACATACTGCTACCTGAATAAATCCACACGCAACGCCAACAATAAATATGCAGCTAAAATATTCTCTCCTCTACACATTCTAACCTTCTGTGATTATGGGACAATGTGTCCACCCTGCAATGAAAAATAATAATGCTGACTCTGCAATGGCACCAGCATTTGTAAAATTAGAAAGTAATGAGAAGTCAAGGTAAAAATCACTGAAACGTTTCCATATATACACAAGATTATTATGATTAAAGATACACAAATCAAACAAGTAAAAGCTGCAAACTACCTTGAAACTCCAAAAGCTAAATTGTTTTGCTGAACACTGAGGGTTGTAACTAATGTTAGACCCCCCTAAACTAAATGGGCATAACTAACACATTGTTGACAGATGTTACATATTGCTGTAAAAATCATTTGAAGTGTACTAAAACACAGTGAATGTGGAATGCTACTACAGTTAAAAAAAAATCCCAAGCACAGAAGAAACAGGCAGCATGGCCACTTCCTAGAGAACTTTAAAATGCTAGCAATGTCAAAAAATAAAAGCAAAAAGAGCAGACAGGATATGATGGAGGCACAAGAATGGGGCTTTGTGAACAGGTTGGGCATTTTAAGACACGTTGAAATACCTTACATTTAATTTAACAAACGTGTGTGTAACGTGCCATGGAGGAGTTGTGCATCAACTGCGCAGATGACTTTCTTCCACGCCCTCTTTGTACTGCACACAGGCAAAACATTTGTATTCAGAAAGGCACCTATCCCCTGGGACCTTGCATAATGTAACATTATGAGTGACAAAGATTCTCTTTAGAAAATGTGGATTGTACAGAAAATCAAGTCTTTGCAGGAGCCAATAGATGAGGTAACATCCCCTTCCCTGATGTGTTGAACACACAGGCCTTGGTAAAAACCCAAATGTATAGCCCCTGAATGCCATGCTCTTTTTCTCTGTGTGTAGTAGGCTTCCTGGCCCACACACTACCATGCATTGGAACACATGCTGCGACAGCACAGAAAGACTCAACCCTCAGCGTGTCCTTTGATACCGTGCACATGTGCTCCTATTGCTGTGGTACTCAAGAACATGAGTAGCATGCATTTACTAATTTTCTTCCCTCCATAGAAAAAAATATGCACCTGAGTGCTTCTCGCCCCTTTTACATGTGAAATGACCAAATAGCACACCACAGCAAAAATATATAATCTGCGTAACAGGAGATGTGAAAGCTCCCCCCCTTCCTGCATTTCAACGGATGCACATAGCACACAAAGGTAGAGGAATTCCCATATTCAAAAGAAACAAAGAAAGGGGTGCACTACATCCCAATTTGAGAGAAGGAAGAGAGAAAGAGAGAGACTGACTTGCATCTCAGATAGGAACAGGAACATATTCTTGCTTCCCACGCCATGTGCTCCTGGGCCAAGATTGCCAGACAGCATTGTTAAAGAGACCACCCCCTATTAAAGCACATCATTTGCTGCAGAACAAAATGAAAAATGCTACAAGAATCTCACATACGCAACTCATATGAGTTATTGTGGATCTCCAGACAAAAAAATAAAACAGTAATACAGGGGTCTTGGTGGCCACATGTTCTCCCCTACGCACCCACCCAATGGCCATTATGCTAACTGCACCCCAAATTCTGTCAAATTCAAACCTGAGCAGCTGACAAATCTGGCCAATCCCCAAACACACTCCAGGCCCTTTCAGACCTCTGCAGCAAGACAACTCTGTCCCCTGCCCCAATGCCAAAAAGTAAGGGCACAACAGCATTGCCTTGAGTGGCAATCATGTAATCCAGACTAGCCCCCAAGAACAATCCTTCAACAAACCTACTCCACCATATATTTTCCAGCCTAACCTAGCTAGCATCCCAAGCACCTTCCTGACATTGGTATCACCGCCGCAAGTTCTTCACTCCAGCTTGTAGGTATGAGCTTTTGGCCAAGTTTCTACTTCTGTCCAGTATTTCTCAATGCTAGCCTATGAGCAATGGGGGAGGGGGACGCCTCAAACAGCACTGGAGAACAGCTATGGAAACCTCAATGCTAAAGGATCCTTAAAAAAGAAGAATCTGCCAGCACATGTGGAATAGCACAGCCTGGCCACTGAGTAACTTCTGCCACCCTAGGCGTCTGGGACTCGACCTGTGGGACCTACCTCTAGGTCCAAAGGTATAAAAACACTTAAAAAGAAAAAAGGAGGTAAAAGGAAAAGTGAACGAATGAACCTTTGCCTGGAATACTTGCTCTTACCAATCGATACATTAAGTACACATTGCCGGGAAGCAACTGCTCCACCGTTTTATAACCTTGACTAGGGCCTAGTCACACTGCCCGCCCCTTTTATTTTCCCTACCCTAACCCTACTTCCCCCGCCCCGATGTGATCCCCTTCCCGAGGCCTCCCTCCACGGTGGAAAAAAGAGATACTGGGGGTTGGGAGAGAGGGAGAAAGAAGCGCCAGCCTAACCCCCATGTTGGTCTCCTCACCCCACCACTCCTTGGCTGTAGTTCGCCTTCTTCCACGGGGTGCCGGTGTAGGCGGGCTCGTCCGGGCCAGCTTGCGGCCTCCCCAGGGGCCCGTCCCCCGGCGCCGGGACCCCGCTCTCCCCGGCGGGCCCGAGCAGGAGGGTGTAATTGAGCCCGAAGGTGCTGGCCTTGTTGTCGCGCTTCCTCTTGTTGCTGGCGGCCGAAGAACCCGAGCCGGCGGGCGGCGATGAAGTGGAAGACGAAGAAGGGCCAGCTGCCGAAGAGGCGGCGGCGGCGGCGGCGGCCGGGGAAGGAGAAGAGGCGGCGGCGGCGGCGGTGGAAGAAGAAGTAATAGAAGAAGACGAGGAGGAAGAGACGGCCGCGACAGGAGGCGCTGGGGCTGCAGCCGCTGCCCGGGCGCCGGGCCTGCCTGCCCAGGCGGTGGCGGCCGGCGGCTGCGGCGAGGAGGCCTGCCGCCGGTGGAGGTGGTGGTGGTTGTGCTGCTGGTGGTTGGCGCTCTCGAGCGGCAGGAAGTCGGGCTGAGGGTCGCAGCGGGGGCCGCGGGACATGCCGGGCGGCGAGGCCGGGCCGACCCCGGGGTTGGCGGCGGCGGCGGTGTTGCTGCTGCTGCTGGAGGCGGCCGAGGCGGGCTGCTGCTGTTGCTGCTGCTGGGCGCGCTGCTGCTCGTGCTGCTGCTGCTGCTGCTGGAAGTAGAGATTGCGGACCCCTTGCGTGGTCTCCCAGATCTGCATCCACAGGCGGTTCGAGGGGCCGAGCTGCTCTGGCTGGAACCAGGCGATCCGGGGATCCATCAAACGGGGACCCGGCCCTCGAGAGACTGGGCGGCGGCGGCGGCTACTCCTCCCCCGCCTGGCCCGGCCCGGCCCAGCCCAGCCGGCCGAGAGCGCGGCGGCGCCCACCGGCTCGCAGCGCTAATGGCGGGCGGACGAAGGCGGCGGCGGCGGCGAGCAATGGAGAGAGAAAAGGGAGACTCTCCTCCGCTGCGCTGTGTCGGCGGCGGCGGCGCCCTCCTCCTCTGCCCAGTGAAATGACTGGCGGTCCGGGGCGAGAGAGGTCGGCCGGGCGCTGAGTGGCTTCCTCCTTGCTTAGGCTGCTCCCACTATCGCTGCTCCTTCGCCGCCGCCTCCAGCACACAGCAACCCCCGCCCCTCTCGGCGAGCGAGGCGGGGCCCTGGCGAAGAGGTGGCTGCCGCCGCCGCCGCACGGGCCGCGCGTAATAAAGGCGTGGGAGGAAGACGGAGGAGGAGGAGGAGGAGCAGGCGGCGGCGGCGGCGACGAAGGGAGAACCTTGGCTGCTGCCGAAAGCGTGCGCGGTTCAGGGCTCGGCTAGGCCCGGCCTGGCTCAGCCTGCCTCTGCCGTCGTCGTCCTTTCCCCCCTCAGGCGCGCTCCAGTCCATGGAGTTACATCCTCCACCATGGCAGTCGCACCGTGGCGACGGGCCGCGCTGTACACTAAGCACGCACGCTTCTTTTCTCCTTTCGAGATTATTACTGTTACCATCACCATCGTTATTTCGTGATATAACAATAGCTCTTACGTCGTTCTTTCACTTGGGATGGGGTGGGGGGACACACAGACACAGCGAAGAAGCTCCCGCGTTCTTCCGGAGGAGGGGAAGGCGCGTTTCTGGGGTCACAGAAGGGGGAGCCCTTAAAAGGGCTGACCCGGGATCATGGGACTGGTCGTGTCGTCTTACCCCCACCCTCACCCCCGCGTCCCATTTCTTTCCGCCGCGTAAAAGGGGCCATCACGCAACTCCCAGCATGGCAAGAGTCCAGAGGTGCAGCCATGTTAAGTCCTGGTTACGGCAAGCGCCAAAATCGAGATCTCTCGGCGCCTTCGAGGGCTTGGGCTGCCATCCTGTGTATACGCGCTGAACTGGGAGCGAGTCCCATTTGAACGGGAAAGGACTTCACTCCTGAGCGGGGCAGGCGCAGGGTTGCGCTGAAACTGATTTTATTATTTTATTGCGGCATGGGTTTCTGTGGAATAGAGGCCATTTTATCAGAACACACACACATCCGAGGCATTTCAAATATGTGTAACACAAAATGTAGTCTTGTGGCACCTTAAAAGGACTGCTTCACTTAATGCAGAAACTTTCAGGCGTACTTCGACTGTTCAGCCTAAGTCTCACCATAACTAGCTGGTGCTTTGAACATTAAAAATCCTAGCAACAGTACTCCTGTAAGAACAAAAGAAGCTCCCGTTGAATCAGGTTTATGACCCAACTATTCCTGCATCCTGTTGTTCACCCAGATGCCTGTGGGAATCCTGCTGCAAGTAGGATTCGGGCACAAGAGCCCTCTCCCCTCCTGTGGTTTTCAGCAACTGGTATTCAGAAGCATTGCTACCTCCAACTTCCATGAAGTTGTCTAATCTATCTATCTAGGTCTGTAGCTATCATCACTGCCTCATGTATGTGAGCAAGTGTCATAGTTTAACTATGTGCTGCATGAATAAGTTCTTCTTTTTATCTGTCCTACATCTCCCACTGTTCAGCTTCACTGGATGTCCACAAATTGTACTATTACGAGAGTGGAAAAACAACTTTTCTCTATCTGCTTTCTCCATGCCATGTACGCTTTTATAAACTTCTATCATGACCAGAGCCTATCTAGGTGATCTTGCGCCCCTGGCAGAACAGTCCAGATTGCACCCTCTAGCCATGGACAAATTAGCTCTTCTTTCCAACTCTCCACCCCCCCCCCAATTCAGTTCACTCTGTATTGAAAACCATTTCTTATGAGGCAATAATCAACATTTATATTTATGGATATATTTTTGCGCACGCACACACCCATCGCTTGCGCCCTTGGCGGAGGCCCACCTCACCACCCCTAGCTATGACCCTGATCATGACACCTCTTTCTCATCTTTTCTCTAAACTAAAATATCCAAGACATCGCAACCTTTCTTCATAGGGAAGTTGCCTGCAATGACACAATAATAAATTGATTTGTTGACAAGCTGCTATTTCTTTATGCTACCCCAACCCCAAATCTGTCAACCCAACCATCCCTATGATTGTTTTAATACAGGGAAGTCTAACTTCTCATACCAAGTGGACCACAATAGCACTTCAACATGGAACCTGCAAACCGCACACTGCCTTGTTGTGCAGAGGGCGAGGCGGTGAGGCCAAAAATTGATGCCCCACTAGACCACCATGCTGCCTTCTCAAAGGGATAAGTGACGCACCAGGCTTTGAGGAGGTGGCACAAGGGTCAGGCAGGATCCTAGAACTCTCCCATGTTCTTCTCAAAGCTGGAAACGCACTAACTAGGCTTTGGAAAGGAGGCTAGAGTAAGGTTACCAGTTTTTTTTCAATGAATCTGGGGACACTTTTCAACTTCAATGGATTTTGTATGGGGACTGATTTGTAAATCCGGGGACTGTCCCCAGGAAACGGGGATGTCTGGTAACCTTAGGCTAGAGGCCCCTAGGACCTTTTCCCCAAAGCCCATAATCTTGTTTTCCCGGCTTTGGGAAGGCAGTGCAAAAGCTGTGGGGAGGGTGTCAAATGTTTC
This sequence comes from Podarcis melisellensis, assembly GCF_964234715.1. Classification (NCBI taxonomy): domain Eukaryota; kingdom Metazoa; phylum Chordata; class Lepidosauria; order Squamata; family Lacertidae; genus Podarcis; species Podarcis melisellensis. Next base: position 34,916,186 of record NC_138540.1, on the reverse strand, counting down.
CAAGGGCTGCCAAAAAAGGCACTGAGGTCTTCATGTGGCCCTTGGACTGCATGTTAGATCATCCTGTTCTAATAGTTCATTTATGTCACTTTACAACCTACTGCTCTCACACACCTCCATGCACGCAAACCTTTTGCTGGTGAGACAACAACACACACTCTCCTTCAGTTGCTGTCTGTGTCCACTACCTTCATAAACAGACATGCCATCTCTCCTTTAGGCCTGCCTGCATTCTATCCACCATACCAATTGGTTTTTCATATCATGCCTCCTCTGTGGAACTTGTGAAGTACCGTAATACTAAAGATAGTCACTTTGATTATGACTAGAGCGCATTGGTCAGCTCTCTACCTACCTACTAATGCTATGCTTCTCTAACACATATAGAATTAGATAACAGTTTGCCAAAGGTCCTGACAGCTCCCCCAATTTTGTTTTAAATTTAAGGACTTGGTCAAGACAGAACAATAACCAAGCCTGACAAAATCATTTAATTAAATGGGAAATAATCTTATAGTTGCAGCTCAGTAGCAAAGCATCCCAGCTTCAATGCCCAGCATCTTCAGGTAGGGCTGGGAAACATTCATTTGAAATCCTGGAGAGCTACCATCAGTATAGACAATACTGAGCAACATGGACCAATATAAAGCCACTTTCTATCTTCCATCTGGAAACAATGATTTGTCTCTGGTATTAAGAGACTAATTTTGCAAAATTCAATAAAATGAGACTAATTTGTGATAAAAGTGCACCATTTCCCCCTTTAGTCTCATTTTTACGATCCCAAGCAGGTAAGGAAAGCAAGCTTTATTGAACTCTTTCTCTCTGTAGTATTGGACTAACAAGCTATATTCAGCATGGGTCAACCGCACTGCAGGATTGTCTTATGACGTTGCTTCCAGAAATGCATAAACCATAGCACCTTTTACTTTCCAGCTTTATCTTCCGATCCCCCCCCCCCCAGCTTCTTTCAATCCATAGACTGGCTTATAACCATTATGCCTTTTTCTGACTTGCACAGTGGCTCCGACTTTCTTCAGCTTTCTTTGCTTTTTAATTTACTTTCTAGACTATGGTCATCCTCACACTCACTGCCATTAGAGTGATCCTTCCTTTTTCACATACTTGATTGTTTCTTCATGTTGTGCTTTGGTTATCTTCCCTTTCTGCTCTTATCCATGAGTTTTCCTCCCAGATTTATTAATCATGTTCACATATTTTGTAGTATACAAAATGTTTGCTATTATTCACAAAAGTGAAAGAAGTGTGTAGCCCAGACTAGATGGCACTGGAAGAATGTGAACATCCATTGAGATTACTTCTTTGTCCCCACACCACCCCCGCAAATATCTTTTAAATGATAAACGGGAACCCCTTTTCCACTATCACAAGGTCAGGTTCAAAAAAGGGACTTCTGCGGGTCCCTTTTTTGAACCATTATTTCAACATGAGAAATGTGTGTTATATAAACACACACACACTTATTAAATGCTGGGAGGGGGCAGCCAAAGAGCTGAGGTCAGTAATACAGCATGCAAGTAAGTGAAGACAGTGTTGGTAGATGTATTAGAAAACTGGTAGATTTATTAGAAAACCAGATAAACTGTCTGGTTGACTAAAGGGATAGTCCTTTTCAAGTGCAAACTTCTATAGTTGCTAATGTGTTTCAGAACACATTTGTTTGAGACCTCCAGGTATAGGGCGGTATATAAATTCAATAAAAATTATTAATAATAATGTTGTTCAACATAGTATTCGGGGCCTGAACTAGTTTCTGCAGGTCAGCTATTTCAGGCCTTTAAAAGCATACTAAGTGCTAAATATGTGAGTGTCCTTTCTGGAGAACACCTTGCTACCACTTCCTCCACAAACAAAAGTTCATCAAAACCATTAGCAAAAATAATTCACAGAATCTTAATCACTATGAAGCCACATAAACGAAGAAGTAGTTTGTCAAGGTGAAAATATTTGAACGAGTAACAAAAAATGTTACGCTATTTACTTGTAGCTTGTGCCCCTCTATCACTCAAATGCATTCTGCACTTGACAGGGATGGGGAACCTGTGGCCCTCCAGATGTTGCTAGACTAGAACACTCATCAACTCCAGCCAGCATGGCCAATGGTCAGGGATGATGGGAACTTTAGTTCAACAACATATAGAAGGCCACGCTCCCCTTCACTGAGCTAGACCAGGCTTCCTCAACCTCGGCCCTCCAGAAGTTTTTGGCCTACAACTCCCATGATCCCTAGCTAGCAGGACCAGTGGTCAGGGATGATGGGAATTGTAGTCTCAAAACATCTGGAGGGCCAAGGTTCAGCAAGCCTGAGCTAGACCATACCACCTACAGTGGCGTGCCTGGCAGCAATCTAATCTGGCTTTTGCAGAAATTGTAGATAGCTATGAAGAAAACTGCACCCATAAAGAATGGTCGAACACCCAAATTTTGGGAATTTGTTTTACAGATGGGGGACGGGGAAACACTTATTGCCAAAGACATCACATGACAATTGTAAGGTGAATCCCACAACCCAAGGCATTAGTGTTGCTCAGTAGCAAAAGACAAATATATTCCACTAGAAGCACTGACCTTTTTTGTCTTGCCCAAATTGAGCATCCAAACCCTTCACTCAGCAAGGCATATCATCTGGTCTGATCAAAATAAGAATCTGAGGTGAGAGTTATTACTATTTGGATACTATAACATTTTCTTTCTCTCTCTTGTAAATACACACTTCGCTGAATAAAAAGGAATCTGAAGTACAGTCCTATGGAGATTCCCAGGGAACCTGCCCCAACAATAACATCAAATTGTTTTGAAGCAATTTGTTGTTATTCTGTCTCTCACAGCTACAATAAACCTACCATTAAAATTATGGACTGGTCATTTCTTCGTCAGAGGCCAAACGGGCAAAAGGTAGTGAAGCAATAAACACAGGTCTCAATTAACTGGGTAAGGGAGATTGCTTTGTTTTCATTCAGGTTTCCTCATTCCGATTGTATATAAAAAAAGGTTTTAATTGTTTCGCTTACCAAAGGCTCACAGAGATTTTCCATCTCTGAATGCATGATTAAAATTGCTTTGAGCAGATGGTGTGTAAAAATGTACTAAGTGGAAGCTTGATTTCTAAATGTGTAGCACCTCCCACCGAAACAATGCAGGAAATTAGCCAGCAGCAGGTACTGTTTATATTGTGTTTGTATTTAGCAACATGAAAGTGCTATCAGCCTGAACAATATGAAGAGACAGAGGCATGGCCTCTGTAAATCCTCAGCATGAGATTCTCTTACCCCAGAAAAGTTGATGCTGAGATTTTCAGAGCAAGAAGTTCCAGGTGGCGCCTTCACGCTACCTACAGCTCTGTCTGATATTGTCAACAGACACCGCTTGCAATTTCTCCTCCTTTCTCACACCATGGCAAAACCCAAAAGGTTTAAGAGAAGGAAAGCAGAGAAAGCAAACACTTAACAATCACCGCCAAGAATTTTCTCTCTGATTCCTGCCACCCTCATGCAGAACTAGCAATGTGTTTGTGGAGAGAAAATGTCCCTATGAAAGCGGGGCTAAGGTGGTCAGTTTATCGTGTCTTTAGAGGTACGGTTTATTTCCTAGATCTGGAGTCGTGTGATTATTGTCGTCAGCCAGGGATATAAGCACAAATCAGAAATTCCCCATTATTACAGGGCTTCAGTATTTCCAGTATTTTACGTATTTTGTGTGATTGCAATTCATGTCATGCCCTTCCACCCCCACAACTTAAGACAAATACTTAACAAACTGAATCACTTTTCAAATAAAATACTATTCAGTTAAAACTTGACTTACTAAACAGAATCCTTCCAACTTTCCAACTTGTAATCTCCACAATATATATTTTAGTAGAACTGCAAATACTTTAAACATATTTATTTATATGCATCCAAGTTTAGTGCAAAAACACTAAACTATGTGTGAACCACTATGAGCCACTATGATGTGGCTCATTTACCTGCCCATTTGAAACATCACCAGATTCTATGCAAGGTGGGGAGGAGACACTGATCAAATAGCCTTTTTTCTCTATCCAACAATACACAATTTAAAAAAAAGAAAAAACCTCATAGATTTTTAGGCAGGGCAGATATTAAGAAACAAAATGTAGCGTATTTTCTTGGCTTCCGTATATTACCCTAGTATACCGTATTTTTCCATGTCTAAGACTAGGTTCCCCCTTAAAAAATAATGTCCGAAATTTGGGGGCGTCTTATACACGGGGGCCATCTCCCCCCATTTTCTTAAATCAGAGTCCCCCAAAATAGGGGTTGTCTTATACATGGGGGCATCTTATACGGTATATAACAGTTTCAAGGTGATATGACAACAGTCTATGCTACAAATGGTAAAAGAATAATATGCTGAGGATTCCTCTGCTGTGTTGCTCAGGAAGCCTTCTGCAAGTTGACGCCTTAGAAGACCATATGTACAATCCTTTGCTGTATGGAGGGTGCAGTGCTGAGGATCCAGGTGACTGATACACCAGGGCACGGCCACCCAAAACCTCAATTCACCTGACCACATGTGGCATCCTGCTTGCAGACATCCCCATGGAACCTGGTTGGACATTGTACGAACAGGATCCTGGAGCAGATGGGCCTTTGGTCTGACCCAGCAGGGCTCTCCGGATGTTCACACATGCATGCTGCACACCTGTCAGGAGCCAGCAGAACTGAGTCACAGAATGAGACCTGTGCTAGTTGACGCCTTGGTAGAAGAGGCAGCTTTAAAGCTGGGCACCCTGTGAGCTGGGTAAGGCAGGAAGAATGCCAGCACAGGATATTCTCTTTCCTGGAGCTTCCATGCCCTCCCGTCCACAAACGGAGGCCAGAATTATATTCCAACTAATATATTGTTCTATGAACTTCTGAAGGAAATACCCTTTTTCAACTGATGCTGCTGGAAGTAGTCACTTGCCTACGAAAGCCGACATTCTACATACACATATTTATGGTAACAAAAGGTGCCGCACGACTCTATTGCTCAGCATGGCTAACCTGCTGCTTTCTGTTAATGCCTGCTTTCAATCCACTTAATCGACTCGAAGGAAATCTCGAGCTGGTTTTGCGCTATCTATATTTTCCCAACTGTTCAGCAAACACATTTCAAGGTGACAGGTGTGGGTGACTTTGCAGAGTGACAACAGTCACACCTGTTGTAGCTGCTCAACAGTAGCAGTCGATAGCAATCTATCATTTATATAGCCCAGGCTGGAAAAATCCCAAGCAAGGCGCTGCCTAGAAAAGGAGATGCTGGAAATATTTTTCCAACCTTGCGTACAGCTGGCACCTATAGGATCAAAACTGGTACTTAGGGAGGGCTCCCCCACCTGCTAGTCTGAGCCTGATACATATGGCAAAGAGTATATTCCAGGTTGAAAGAATCTTGGTATGTTTTTGCAGTGCAGTTAGCTAATATGTAGTTGGCACAAAGCCACCCCTAGGATAAAGCCACTTGGGTCTAATCCACAAGAATATTAAGTGTATTAAAGTAGATCAACTTAAAAGCAAATATTGGTTTTTCAGGGAATTATACCCTCAGAGCAGTCTATAAAAGCATACCTTTTAATAGTCTTCCAACATAAATTAAATTCACATTTCCTTTGCAGAACAATGCTTTTGTACATGGAAGGCATGTATATTTCCACACAATGAAAATAAAATCCAGAAATTTCAAGCCAGTACCAATGTAATAGTCTAGATTTTTTAACCTTGGTTAAGAGAGTATGAGTACTCCACAGGCTTGCATGCTCCCTCACTTCCCTTTTAATGTCTGCACCAATGTTAACATTAACCATGATTATATCAAATCAGAGCTGGCAGCCATGGTTAGAAGTTGGTGTGCAAACTCCGGTTTGAGCTAACCATGGCCCAACACTACCCTCCAATGCCATGTGCAGATGAAATAGGAAGAGTGGAAGGAAAGCAAGATCTTCCCAATCTTCTAATGATGGCTGGAAGATTAGGAATATTACATTAGGCCTTCAGCAGAGCTTACTCCTAAAATCTGATGCTGGTTCTTGAGAAACTGATGGGTGACATAAACTTTTTTCCAGTATTTAAGGGCACATTCTGGCTACTGTCAACACTGAATCAAAATCAAATGCTGCGGCACTTACAGATGCTGAATCCAGTTTTAACAGCTCCATAACTCCACAATTTCTTAACTCACCTCCTGCCACCAATCACTGCAAGGTGCTATAGAAAAATCCCAAGCTAAAGTATTTAACAAACGATAATAAAAATATAGCTTTACAGTCTTTTTTTCCTATTCAAAAATTATTATTTTCTCTCCAATTTCTCTTGATAGGCAATGAATCTTCTTAAGTTCAGTTTCACATTGTCAAGCACACATAATTGATCTGAGCTGTACTGTCCTTTCCCTTCTTTCCGCATCTGCAATTCAAAAGGGGGGAAAAAGACAAGTGTATTATGTTGATATTCTACAGGAGAGGAATCCCAAACCATCCAAAAACAAACAAGCAAACAAACAAACAAAAACCCACAGTCCTCCTCTGCAAAAGGAGATGTTGTATGCAGTCCTTTCAAAAGCAGGGCATTGATGTCTCTTGCCCAAAGTAACAAGTTAGAGTGGGTGGCAAGAATAACTAAATTATCTTCACTCAGATATCATAGTAGTTTAAGGGTCACAAGCTTAAAATGAGCAGTGCTCCACCAACAGGGATTTAGTTATTTATTAAAAATATTTCTATTCAGCTATTCATAAAAAAATCGGAGCAGTTTACAACAATAATACATAGAAGCATACAGTAAAAAGTTAAAAATCAGAAAGCAGCTATTATGGAAAGATGTATTCTCAATTGCCTGTATAAATCCGACAGAATAGAAACATTTCCAGCAGGCATTTAGAAGTCGGAAGAGAAGGCGTCTGCTGAATCTCTAGTGACAAAGTGTTCCACAGGACTGGGCTGATGACACTAAAGCAGAGCTTTCCAAACTTTCCACGTTGATGATATACTTTTTAGACATGTATCATTTCACAAGATGGTAATTCAGTTTTACTAGCAAACCAGAGGTTAAAATCAACCCTTTTCTAGTTCTGGGAGGAGCGCAGGGAGCATTTGTGTGACGTGCCAACACACTAACGTGTCGCGACACACAATTTAGTAAGCTCTGCACTAAAGGCTTGGTTTCTTGTTACGGTCAAATGAGCCTCACCAACACAGGGAATGTCCAACAGTGCTCCCCGCAGATGATCTCAGTGATCAAGGTGGGTTATAAAACCATGGAATAAATAATTATAATAATCCTGGTGAGCATTCCCTCCCTCTGATAATTCAACACTTTAGGTGGTATCCAATGCTAGTCCTACTCAGCAGAGACCTACTGAAGTTAACACACATGATTTATTTTCATTAGTTGAAGTTGGTCTAATCTCAGTACCTCTAAGGGGGCTACAACCCAAGCGGCAGACTCACATGTGTACAATGCTCAAATACCAGGACCAGCTCCAGGTTTGAGGAGGCCCATAGTAGAAGGCCCTCTGTTGGGTCCCCTCCTAATCAATGGAGCTCTTCTGTGTAGGTGAGTCTTAGTGGAATCATCTGATGTCATCAGCAGCAGACAGCACTGGGCAGCTGAAAGTCGCCTTTTAATTTTTTTCCATAATGCCCTAGTGTAGGCATTATGGGAAATTAAAACATCAGCTTTTAAACCAAGCTGGTCACTGCTGATTACAGTAGCTGATTGTGGGTGGGTTTTTGTTTCTGTTTCAAGAAGGGCTCAGGACAGGCACCAGAGTTGCGCCTACAGGGATGCTGAGGCCTCAACAGCTGTCGTGTGCTGATCCTAGGGCTTGCTTGCTACTTTTGTCATGGATAACTTGCAACCAAGGCCACAACCACACTCTTATACCACTTTAAACAGTCATGGTTTCCCTCAAAGAACCCTGGGAACTGTAGTTTGTTCAGGGTCTCCTAGCAACTCTCCATACCCTTAAACAAGCTACAATTTCCAGGAATCTTTGTGGGGGCTGATGGTTTGAATTGATATGTTGCTGCTTTGAATAGATGGTTTAGATGTGAACTGAATGTGTGAACTTCCACCACTGATTATGCCGGTGTCGATTGCTAGGAAAGGCTGGAAGTGCTGGCTGATGTGTGCTAGCTCATTCACACATGCGCAAGTCTTTACCTGACCTTAAGAACATAAGAAGAGCCTGCTGGATTAGGCCAATGGCTCATCTGGTCCAGAGTTCTGTTCTCACAATGGCCACCCAGATGCCTAAGGATAACTTGCCAGCAGGACCCGAGCACAAGAATACTTTCCCCTCCTGTTGCTCCCAGCAACTAGTATTCAGAAGCGACACCCCCCGCCCCAGTGATGAACACATAGGTGTGCACTCAACCCCTTAGTCCTTTCTCCTCCTTGGAGAACCCACACTAGTACACTTTGACTCGGCAAACTAGGAAATGACTAAGCAGCATCTGTCTCCCAGGCTGGCAGACAAGCTCCTTCCTTGTGTTCCAGAGCAACATGTTCTCTGGGGCTGGCAGGTACAGCACTGCAATTATTTCTCAGACGATGCCTTTGCATTAACCCCTCAAAACCTAAAATTTAATCCCCACAAAAAGCCAAATTCTCCGAGATTCCAAACAGCTAGCACTGGCCTGACCTAATAAAAACCATCTGGTCATATTTACTAAACTCTGTTCAGCTGTGACAGAAGCACACACATTATCTGAGCAAAGCTAGGCAAGCTTGTCTTAACAGCAACATGACACTGAAGAAGGACAGACCCAAAGAACGGCTCTCATGAGATGCCGACACCGAGCTGGGGTCATGTCTATGACGACAGACAGGGCTCAACAAAAAGAGAAGGGGGGAAACCAAACACCTTCCTTTCTCACCACTAGCATTCTAACATTCACTTGCCTCCATCTTTGGAGACATATTATTGAACCAATGAGGACTAGAAACTTGCTCTCCCCTTTTTTTCCCTCAACAAGAATTTTTTTTTTTAGGTATTCAATATGAATCTTGGATGCAACTGCGGTAAAGAAAAGTTTTCCCAACTGGTGGCATTAGTGAAGTCACAAACCCTATTAGTGTTTCAAGTACTTCCCTCTCACAGTGAATAAAATAGGCTTACCCGCGATTTGAAAACTGGCTGGAATTCCTTAAGTGCATATAACAACTTTATTTGCTCTCCTGCCTTTTCGGCTTCTTTACCGTCAGCGAACACATCAAAGAGGGCATCCAGAGCTTCCCCCACCACCACAAGGGAAGGATCCTTCGTTGCAACGTCAAGGAGGAATTTCCCAATCATCTGAAATGACACAGAAACAGGTACCCCAAAAATCACTACAGATCTTACAAGCAGTAATGTCATTGCCAGAAGTGAGAGATAGGTATTTCCATACAGAAGTTTTACCTTTAGTGTTTCTGCTGTGTCTTCCACCTTGGCCAGCACACTGCCAGCAATTCCTAGAATGCTAACCACGTTTACTCGGACACTAACATTGGTATTCTGAATACCGGCTTCACATAAAGTCATCAGCTGCTCAGGAGACATGCTCTGTTTAAAAGAATAAAAATTGGGACTGGTGAGGGGAAGAGATAAAACACTCAGCATCCAAGCTGTTTCAAAGCAAATGCCAAAGAACATTTTTTAATTCAAGTGTTTAAGGCATCAAACATATAAAAGTGGAGGGCTAGCACCTCAGGCTACTTACAAACAGGTTGCACAGAAGCAACAGATATAGACAAAAAGCACTCTGTACATGTTTGGAGACACTGGCTGCATGTTAGGAGAACAGCCTTTCCATACTTCTCCTTCACCCAGTTTTCTCAGTTTATCCCCCTTCTGGCACCTCCACCCCTGGGAAAAAAGCAGTCTCACCTGAGATATATTATTAGACGCCAGTGTTTGCAAAAGGGCTCGCAAGGCGCTGGTTACGGCTTCCAGGAACTCCATTTCCTTTGAAAATTCTGCACAAAAGGAAAAAAATCCCAATGAAGTTGTTCAGGGCTTGAAACCCAAGAAGTTACACACGCTTACATGGAGGCAAATTTCATTGAGATAAACACATACGGTATCTGGGGAAATGTTGGCGATTCTAAACACTCTTTAATTATTTTGAGTAGCGCCCCACACTACAGAGGTTTAGCATTTGTCTACACACTTTTGCCATCCCCACCTCATCGCAATCTCGTCCCCAAATTACCCACCAGCTCTACTTCAAAGGACAACCATTTGCCAAGGTCTTCAAGAAACTATGCCTAATCAACATTGGCTATAGTTATCAATGACTCATTGATAAAAGACTTTCAGCTGGGTTTGTGGTGCTCTAAGGCAGCCAGCTAGTTTTTTAAGTTTACACTCCACAAGTTTAAATAAGGAGGTTTTGTTGATGTTGTTGTTTAGTCGTGTCCGACTCTTCGTGACCCCATGGACCAGAGAATGCCAGGCACAGGAGGCTTAGAACACCTCAAATATGGGTGTTGATGGAGAATGTCAGTAAGAGAGATCCACTGCCCCATGTCCTGCTCATGGCCTTGCCACTGTGGGAAACAAGAGTTGGGCCTTTGGACTCCTGTAGGGGTCTTCTTCTGTTCTGTTGTCCCAAGGCTGCGTAACTCCCTGCCCCAGGACATCTGTGTGGCTTCCTCCTTGATAGTGTCCAGACTTCCACAGGACTCTGATCTGGCTGCCATCCAGTATGTCCTCGCTCTCAGTTTTCCTCCAGAATTGTTTGCCTACTGTGTTATGCTGTTTTTAGGGTGTGTGTCTATGATTCTTAATTGTACTTTTCTTGCTTCTTTCACTTCTCATATTCATTTTATTGTACAGCCATTTTAATTCCAGTTTTAAGTGTTCTTCACAGATACATCATGGACTGCTACAATGAAGCTTCACAGACCACAGTTTGAGAAACCCTGCTGTCAATAAATAAATAAAAACCCATACTGCCCACATGTAAACCAGAACGATGTAAGGAAATACAATAAAAGTGGGATGCTGGTAGCAACTGTGAACAGCAGTGGGATGTGGGGTGGGGGAAGGAGAAGCAAAAGGAGAGAAATATGAAGGGAAAGGGCAGAGATTTGCTGAGGTAGCCATGACCGTAGCACATGAAACATACCTGGCTGAGAAAATATTAACTGGGACAGGTGCTGGGAGAGCGACTGAAGCACTGAAGCACCCCCAAGACATTCCACATCAGACACCAACAAAATGCTGTGGAGACAGGTCAGGGCTCTATACTGGACCATGTTCAACCTGTAAGAAAATGGAACATTCAGCACAGCCCCTAATCAAGAGCCATAAAGCAGAGAAGAGGAACACCAACAATACAACCCCCCCATCAAAAGAATGGATCTTCCAGCCCCCATTTTCTTAGGGGTCATATGGCTATGTGCTCCATCATGGATTGCCAGCCTTTTTGAGCCAGTGGAATTTTGTGGGTGTTAGCCACAAAATGGTTCCTGTAGAGGTATGGGAAATGACAAAATGGCTGCCGGGGGGAGCCATGTCCTAACACAAAATGGCTGCCATTGAGGTATGGCATAATGGGTGCCACATCTAAAATAGAAGAGCAAGAGAGAGACATGCCTGTCCCTTCAGGGAAAATGCTGTACTCAAATCACAGGGGGCTCTGGAAACCCCTCCTCTATTCAGAACAGATGGGAGGAAGGGTGCCCAACCCCAGCCTCCACTGAAACGTGGGCATGCTTAAAGGGATGTGTTCAAAGTAGTAAAGGGTGAGACAGTGCAAATAAGAAATGAGCAAAAGAGCAGCCCCTTATATATTGCCAATGTCCTGCATTCTGTGCAGCGGAACCAAGTCTGTGGAACTCCATCCCAATTGAGATTAGACAGGCACCTTTCTTGTTGAACTTTCTTGCTGAACATAACTAAGACTTTCTTGTTCCAAAAAAACACCTCAAATGTTTTCAAAGGGCTGTGAGGTGGGGGGGAGGGGAGGAAAAATTAACTGAAGTGCAGCAATACAGATCACTGAAACAGACTGCTTTATTAGTATGTCCTTGTATATATAAAAACGTGATAATCATGAACTAGGCAAGTGCTCAGATGTTCAAGTGACAGTTCTTAAATAACAAAAGTGCTCTTGTCTTAATGGAAAAGAATAAAGCCCCGTTTAGTCCAAGTTCTTTTTTCAATAGCAGTGAGCCTGGATCCCATTGGAAACCCCACAAATGAGGAGACACATTGCTTTCCTAATAATATGACTGGAAACATAACGAAAGTGAATTAACTCCTACTTTTTAATAAGTGGCTTCCAAGCTGGACTGTGCATGCAGACATCAATAGCAACACTGTTGGGAAACCCAGTTTTTTCAAGTATCTAGGAAAAGAAAAAACCTGTTATGCTTCACTACCACCAAGTACAAAATTCAAATTCCTAAGAACACTAGTTTTCCTTAAAAAACAAATGATGTTTCTAGTCCTTATGGCTGCATAGAAGTGCATGGGCAACAGTTTTAAAGGCAGGATAAATTATGCAAAATATGCAATTTTTCTTGCTTTGCATAATTTGCAATTCATACAGGTTGTGGAATTGAGCATTTCTTGCTTTGACGCAGAATTTCAGTGCTTTACTGCACAAAGCCTTGATAATCTTCACAACAGTTATGTTAGCATCCTTGACTTCAGGAAGGAATATTCAGGACAGGGGAAAGAAAGTTTTTTTTTTTTGCACAGCACATAGTTAAACAACAGAACACCTGCAGGAAGCAGTAATGGCTACCAATTTTGATAGCTCTAAAAGGCAAATTCATGGAGGAAAAGGCTATGCTCTGCCTCTACAGATGGAAGCAGTAATGCTTCTGAACACCAGTTGCTGGAAACCACCAGAGGAGAGAGTGCTCTTGTGCTCATATTCTGTTTGTAGGTTTCCCACAGGTATCTGGTTGGCCACTGTGCGAACAAGATGATGAACTACAATCATATAACTGTAGTTGGAAGGGACCCCAACTGTCATCTGGTCCAACTCCCCGCATTGCAGGAATCAAAACTAAAGAATGCCTGGCAGATGACCAGCCAACCTCTGCTTAAAAACCTCCAGTGAAAAGTACACAAATGAAGGTGAGTTTTACCACCAGAAAGTCCTTCCTCATGTTTAGTCAGAATCTCCTTCCTTGTAATTCAAATTCTTTGGTGTGGGCATTACCCTGTGGAACTGCAGAAAACCGGCCATGCCTCCGATCCAGGATACTTCCTTGCATTTCCCTTCCAACAGCCAGCCACTATTTTGCAGCCACCATTGGGTTTTCTTTTTTTTTTTTTTTGAGGCAGGAAGTCCCACCCCAAAAGGGATTTTGTCTTCCTAATACCTACTTTACCAAAAGATACATAGGTAGATTTCTTTCTATGAAAAGTGAACCACAACTCCACATCCCAGTATCACAAAAGCACTTTTCCAGAAATGCAATTCAAAAGCCGTATCTGGAAACACAGAACTGGTCACGTGATCATCTGGACCCTGGCACACAGGTGTTGGGGGGACGGGAGGGAAGAGGAGGACTCTACCTTCTTGGGAACAAGGTGGTTCCGAAGTGCTGTGTGCAGCTCAGCCGAAAGGCACAGGGGTGACAGAAGCTTCCCACCTTCGTTGTAGTTGTCCATAAAGGCATCGCTTTCATCGCTACTGGATAACTCTTCCCATTCGTCATCGGAGGGGTCTGAAAACATGCAGTTCTGGCATTTAAAAAAATCTCAACGGGATGTTCAATAACTTTTTAAAGTGGTATGATACTGCTTTAAATGTATAGTGCAGCCAGGGCCAAAGATCCGGGGGGGGGGGGGGGTGTTGTTGTTTCTACATGAGGAAGGAAACACAAGCCCAGATACCACCTGAGCAAGAGGGCAACAGAAATACCTTCATTGCAGCACATGTTAACAATGATTTCCAGGGCTGTCTGCTGAGCTAAGAGTAAAGCTGCCACCTGCTTCACCTCCTGCTTACTGCCCTACAAAGCAAAAAACACAATAAATATTTGATATACCAGGTCATGCTATTTGTCCATTTGTTTTATTTATTTAAAGGCATTTCTAAACAACTTTCTGTAAAAAAATTAATAAATCTCTACATGGTGTACGCTGTGTACAGTATAAAAATGATATCCATTAGCACAAAAATGCCACCTAAAACCAATAAAAATAGCATAAAAACAAATAAAACAGCCTGATTCAGAGGTAACTGAGAAATAAGAGCCTCAAATCGCTGGATGGTTGCTTCCAGTGGCCCTGTGTGTGTGTGTGTGTGTGTGTGTGTGTTTGCGTTTGTATTAAACAACACTCAGGATAGAATAATGCCTAGCACCACTCCATAGTACGACTGCCAAGGGGCGGACACATAATCCCCTCAATGCTAAGCCACACCACACCACACATTTAAAGTGTCATGATACCACTTTAAACAGTCATAGTTTCCCTTCAAAGAATTCTGGGAGCTGTAGTTTAATGGGACCCCTCCCATTTCCATCCCAGAGCTACAATTCCCAGAGTTCCCTGTGAAGAGGGACTGAATGTTAAACAATTCCGTGAATTGCAGCTCTGGAAGGGGAATAGAGGCCACCCAACAACCATCAACACTCGTACCATACTACATCTCCCATAATTCTTTGGAGGAAGCCATGACTATTTAAAGTGGCACTTTAAATGTATGGTGTGCATATGGCCCTAATCTTAGAACCCAGACCTGTAGGAAGGAGCGATACCAGTGCAACACAGTGCCACCAACTCACATGTCTCAAAGACAATGACCCTATCTGGCACTGGGTTGCCTACCTCCAAGGTTAGCCAACATGGGGCCTATCAGATGCAGTTAGACTACAGCTCCCATCAGCCCCAGGCAGTATGGCCAATTTACATATTTTATGTGCTCCTTCATATTTCCTTAAGCAGTTTACAAATTCTACCCCCCAAAAAAGAACCAATATAAGAAACACAATACAAATCCCACATTCAGCAGCAAACTGTACTACCAATCACCATCATCTTAACAATTAGCCTGCATTTTAAGTGATGTGAATAAATAAACCTTTCAACAATGAACACAAAGAACTGCCAGAAAAGCAAACTGTGTACAAATGATACATAGAAATGATATATAATTACAATTTACAAATTTCAGAAATATTACCCAAAAAGCATGTAATATTACCAAAAAAAAAGCACTTAATAGAATCACCAAATTGGCTGAGGTTGATGATGCTTTTAAAAAATTTATTACCATCCTTCACCCTACACTCAGTTCCTTTAGAAAAGTGAAACACCCCCACCCCCAGATCATGTAAACAGTACTGGTTTTGTATGTGTTTTTTTCCGGCAGAAAAAGTCTGGCTTGCAACATCTAGGGCTAAGATCAACCACACTTACCGGAAGTAGATCTGAAATGTCACTTTCTTGTTTGGTGGCTCCCTTAGGAGTTTCCTCCATCTCCTCATCATTATTAAGTATTGAGAGGTCCCCATCGCCCAGATTTCCCTCAGCCTCTGGTTCAGCTGAGCTTTTCAACCTTTCCACTTCCGCTTCCTTCATCTGAATAATCATCTCACCAGCATCAATGGCTAAGCACTCTGCGAAAATCTTCAGGATGGCATTCATGGTGCTTGCCTGGCTACCAGATGGCAGGGTGTTCCTTATATTCCAAGTGACACCTTAAACAAGAAAGAGATTAACATAGATAAAAGCCATAAACCCTGGTTATAGTATCTGCAGAGCAAATAAAGTGCAAGTGCTCCTCCATGAAAAACAACTCCTTGCATGTAGAAAATCACCCAGGAGAAGAGTACTAGGCTAGCTATCTCCCTGACATTCTAATTTTCTTGATGCGGGGAGTTCCCACATTGGAGAATATCCAAAACACTTGCAATTTCCCCACCTGCCAGAAGGCACTCAAGTCCACGAACAGCTGCTATCACATCATTCTGATGAATATGCAGATCAGGAAAGATAAAGATGAGGTACAAATATTGTATCTGCCCTTAGGTGAACTGGAACCCAAATCCTTGAAAGTGCCTCCACCCGTACCTTATGACCTGAAATCTGGGATAAGAGGCCCTGCTTGTGATCGCACTGGTAGGAATGGCTCCAAGACAGGGCCTTCTTTGTGGTGGGACCCCAGCTATGGAACTCCCAGGGAAAATCAGGCAGTCCTCCTCTTTAATGGCATTCAGGAGAAGGGAGAGCAGATGTGACTATCATGAAGGGACCCTGCACTTCTGAATTTCCCATTACGCTACTGCTACAACACAGTACTCATTACCCAGTTGAAACCTACCTGCCACCAGAGTCCGTAAAAGAATGTCCTCCATGCCTTTCTCTGATGATAATAAGATCATTTCCAGAACTTGGTGTGCAGAAGAATCAAAGGATGGCAGCAGGTCTGGATTATCTTCTGTCACAGCCTGTAAACATGATGCTGTGGAGATAGAAGAAAGCATTTAAACTGAGACTGCAATTCCAAGATGTCACTCATTAAAACACATCTGTCAAGATAACCTTACCCATATATGCCCACTCAACCAATTCAATCTGTGGAGCTGTCACTTTTACAAGTGCCATACAGCATTCTTTCTGCAAATAATTCTGTAAAGAAATTGATCCTTCAGTGAGGCAGCAGCTACACTCCCTGCCCAATGACATAAGGCAGCTGCTTTCTCTGTACTGTTTCTGGAGCATCCTAAAATATTTTGTTTGTTTGTTTGTTTGTCTGTTTAGGTAAGACTTACATGTATTTTAATATACCATGTTATTTCATAATGTATATTTTTAAGCTGTTGATTTTATTTATATTGGGGGGAATTAGCTTAACTTGTTTTTGCCTTTCGAGTTCCATCAGTAATTTTAATATTTGCATTTTATATTTCATGTCTACTGCTTAAAGGTGTGTAACAATTAAGCAGTATACAAATGCTGCTAAAGAAGAAATAAAACAGTATGAGTTTCTTCAGCTGCAACAGGTTTCTGCCAACCACAGCTCTACCTGTGGAACTGGAATTCAATACAGTGGTACCTTGGATTAAGAACTTAATTCATTCTGGAGGTCTGTTCTTAACCTGAAACTGTTCTTAACCTGAGGTACCACTTTAGCTAATGGGGACTCCCGCTGCCGCTGTGCCGCCGGTGTGCAATTTCTGTTCTCATCCTGAGGTAAAGTTCTTAACCCGAGGTACTACTTCTGGGTTAGCAGAGTCTGTAATCCGAAGTGTTTGTAACCTGAGGTACCACTGTACCAACTTGCTGAGAGGCTCTGGAGGATGTGTTTGCCCAGAAACCCCAGAACCAGTGGACCTGAGATTTACTCACCCACTGCAATAGCCAAGTCCACGTTTTTGCGAAATCTCTTCAGATAGTGGAGCACAACATCCAAGCAACCTTGTTTGTTGAATATAGAGACCGCTGTACTGTTACATTCGCTAACAAAGACACAAAAGGATCTTTAGCAAACCAGCTTGGCAAGCACATTGAAAACTTAATTTTAAAAAATATATATGTTTCGTTGATCCTGGAACAAAGAAAGCAATGTAAGGCTAAACCACATTTTAGCATTGCAAGGAAATACCAGTGTGTACGCTCTCTCTTCACCTCATGACCTCTTTTAAAGCCATGTAGGTAGGTGGCCATCACTGCTTCCTGAGGGAGTTCCATAGCTCAACCACCATGTGCAGTCTGCCCCCCACCAACCAACCTTCCACCTGCCTTCTTATTTACAAAGAGTGGAGGGGAAGGCCATGCCTGACAGTTTCTCCTTGGTCTTGGCGTTGCGCTTTTGTAGTACTCAGCAGGGGAAAGGATGGATACAAAACTAGAATTAGCTGCCTCTGCCTCTCACTGGTTCTGGCTCTGCCTACTGTGGGTCTCCTTGCTTTCCACTGCACCAATCTCAGTGAGCAGCAGCCGTCACGGCCAGTGGGGCCATCAAAATTGGACCCAGCTCCGACACCAAGTATTTCAAGATGGCGCTCACCAGACATTCCAGAGGAGGTTCACAGCCTCGTTGGCAATATCTTCCATACAGTTCTTGTGTGTATCTTTTATTTCCTTCAGAGAGCCGTTGCTCTCCTCAAGTCCTGCTCGACACTGCATTGCAAGATGGGTTACGAAGAGGAGGGTGTAAAAGCAGAACAAATCAGACCAAACAGCTGGTGGCAAGAAGGCATTTGAGCCATGTTCACACCACACATTTAAAAACACTATAGTACCACATTCCTGAGGTAGTTTAACAGCCAATCCTGGGCACCCTGGAAAGTATAGCTCCGGGAGGGGAATAGGGGCTTCCTAACAACTCTCAGCACCCGTAACAAACTCCAGCTCCCAGAATCCTTTGGGGAAAGCCGTGACTGTTTAAAGTAGTATCACAGCACATGGTGTATATAATTTTAGATATATAATTTTGTGATGTTAAGTTGTTTTAAACCAGGGGTCAGCAACCTAAGGCCCACGGGTCATTTGACCGACCCATGAGCGGCGCCAGAATCGAGTTGCCTGCTCGCGCGCTGTGCTAAACTGGATGCTGGACTAGATGGGCACTCCTTGGTCAGTGCCATATGAAAGCAGCCTAAGGCTGCCTAGTGAGTTAATGGCGGAGGTAGGATTTGAAATGGGAGCTTTCTGGCTCACTGCTCAGTTCTTTCACCACCATGCTGGCTACATACCTCTTTCAACAAAGCTAC
Source organism: Podarcis melisellensis (assembly GCF_964234715.1). Classification (NCBI taxonomy): domain Eukaryota; kingdom Metazoa; phylum Chordata; class Lepidosauria; order Squamata; family Lacertidae; genus Podarcis; species Podarcis melisellensis. The sequence goes on along the minus strand of NC_138540.1, from coordinate 34,897,491 downwards.
AAGAGGAGTCATGATATCTTTAGTGACCATGTCGTCGCAGACGTCGAATCCTCCACAAGCACTGAGATTTCTGTAACACAGCCAAAAACTTTGGGTTCAGATTCTTGTTAAAATAAGTTATAACAGATTAAGGTTTATCATCATCATCATCATCATCATCATCATCTGTAGCAACAACAATAGATAATCAGAGAAATTTCACCTAAAACAAGAACCAAAAGTTTTGAATAACAGATGCATACATTGTCACTTGGGTGGTACAAAACATTTGGAAATAAAATAGTATTCTAATAATTAAACTTCGGCAAACTATGCTGCTGCTGTTAGTCTCTTGGACCTCTGCAAAGTAACAGAAAAGTTGGTTCTCGCTATCAGGCAAGTGGGATCTGCAACAAAATACTGCAGTTTATTCAGGGTACCTGCCCCTCCATTACATCCCTGCCCCCCATATTGTCGGCGTTCTGTCCACAATGCACTCAGTCTCACTGGGTCATTTTGGGAAGTTTTTTTCTGAGGTTCTCTGCCCAAAAAGTTTATTTTGCTCTTCTACAAAAACCTAGGGCTTCCTCCTACATTGCTTGCACCTCCCCTTTATCCACGAATGCTACTCTTTTAGTTACAGTGCTCGTAGTCTGTATATTTGAAACAGAATGATAATAAACAGGGGAGGATAAGGAACAGGGAAGCGAGATGGGGAAAGGATGGGCTTATGAGCTTGTCACTGGGCATGGAGACTATTTGCCTCAAAGCAACAACTGCTGTGATCTGGTAGTCTATCTACCACAGACTACAATGGTTTCTGTCCGGGGGTCATATTGGTATAACTAGGCCAATCAGTGCAAGCAATACTGAGCTAGATGGACCAATGGTCTGACTCAGCAGAAGGCATATTCTATGTTCCTAAGGGGTGTACTCTTTACACTTGGTGGAATTTGCCTATGAAATGTATCGCCACTTAGATGGCTTAAAAAAAAAGGATTATACAGATTCATCAACCGCTAACAGCCATCACTAAATGGAGCCTCATTGTTCAGGGATAGTATATCTCAAAATATCATGTGCTGAGGACAATAGGAGGGAAAGGCTCATTATCTCCATTCCCTGATTTGGCTGCTTTCTGTAGCGTGACTGAAAAAGACATGGTCTTATGCATTTAAGTGTGTGTGGGGGGGAACAGATGCTCATAAATTCTCAGCACCCACCACCCACACGCCCTCCTGAGCATGCTTCAAAACACTGCTTTCTTCCAGCTTGCCACCATTTGTAACTCACCGAAGAGCTCCTGCCGCTGTCTCTCGAACTGCCAAACTCTTATCGAGCAGCATGGGACCCAAACACCGGACAACATCCCTCTGCAGAAAAGCTGGGATTGTTTGTTTCTGCTGCAATAGTTTGGAGATGCTGGCACAAGCAAATTCTCGCATGTCAGCACTGGGGTGTTGAAGCTAGAAAGAGGCACACAGAGGGAGGTTAGAGAGACGCCGACAGATTTATTTATTTATTTTCTATACTGTCCTTCATTCAAGGATCCCAGGGCAGTTTACAATATAAAAGCTCAAAAATACACACCATAGTGACAAACAAAAACAATAACCCCACACACAGAGCGTTTAAAAAGCCATGAATTATTTCATTAGCCAAAGGCCTGGGAGAAGAGGAATATTTTTGCCTGGTGCCTAAGGATATGGAAGGAAGGCAAAAGGCGAGCCTCCCTGGGGAGAGCATTCCACAAATGGGGAGCCACAGCAGAAAAGGCCCGTTCTCATGTTGCTGCCCTCCAGACCCATCATGGAGGAGACACATGAAGAAGGGCCTTAGATGAGGATCGCAGGGTCTGGGTCAGTTCATGAGAAGAGGTGGACATTGACGAATTGCAGCCCTGAGGCGTTTAAGGCTTCATAGGTCAAAATCAGCAATTTGAATTGGGTCTGGAAACTTATTGACAGCCTGTGCAGTCGGGCCAGGATTGGTGTTATATGTTCAAACCATCTTGCTCTGGTGAGCAACCTGGCTGTTGAATTCTACACCAGCAGAAGCATCTTTAGAGGCAGCTCTACCTATAATGCTTTGCAGTAATATAACCTCATGAGAAGAGAAGACTACCTGAAAAAGACCCTGGTGCTGGGAAAGATTGAGGGCACAAGGAGAAGGGGATGAAAGAGGAGAAGATGGTTGGACAGCCTAACATGAATTTGACCAATTTGACTGTGGGAGGCAGTGGAAGACAGGAGTGCCTGGCCTGCTCTGGTCCATGGGGTCACAAAGAGTCAGACACAACTAAACAACAACAATAACATAACCTAGAGGTTAACAGAGCATAGACAACAGAAGAAAGCACTTATTCATTGCAGTAACAACAAGCACCCTAAGAAAAGGTAGGTGGAAGACCGATCTGTCTTGTTCCTCGTGGATCGTAGTTGAACCCTGTATCTGCCTTTATCAAGAGCTTGCTCTCTTATAGAGCACGAGCAAGCGATCACATTTCAGCTTCACGCCCTTTATCAGAAGCTTCACTCGCTGATTTCTCGGGGGGGGGGGGGAGGGAGCAGGCCAGGTCAGTTAGCAACCTCCATTCAGGCTCCCTTGGAGCGCGCGCAGGAGCAGACCAGGTCGAATCTTTCCTGGTAAGTTGGCAACCCGAGTTGAAACCCCTTGGCGGGCGATTATGCATGCAGGCGGTTTGCTTTCGCTTTCGGGCTCGGAGAGGGAAGGAGGCGGAAACCGGTTTCTCCCTCCTCCCTCCCCGCTCTTACTTTTTCCAGCAGCTCCGCGGCCGGGGATCCTGCTCCGGCCTCCCCGTCTTGCACGCTCAGGGTCCCCGCTGGAGAAAACGGCTCGTGGCGGAACCGCTTGGTCTTGCTTTTGCCCATGATCTTTGCAAACCCTGGACGCTTCCACGGCAAGGAAAGCGAGGAGAGGAACCGGGGCGTGTTGGCCTGGCCTTCACCCCCACGTGTGCGGCTTCGGCGCAGGCGCCGCTGCTGCTGCTTCCCCGGGAAACGTCCGCCCCGGATGCGCTTGTACTTGGGGGCCGGGCTGCAGCCAGAAGCAGCTGGGAGACGGAGGGAGAAGCATCTCAGCTAGAATAAGCTGGGAAAAGCCTTTTCCGCCAGCTCATCCAGCTGTGTGCTTAACTCCGCAGCACGCTGGTTGGAGTTGAGGGGGCTTGCTCCCAAGTAAGTACTGTACTGATTGCACGGACTTGCAAATAGATAGCACCAGCCGCTTCTACGTAATCATTTCAGGGGTGTTGGAATATTATGTCACACTTCAAGGTGGCTTTATTATTATTATTATTATTATTATTATTAATTGTTACTACTATTACTTAATTACTTTAATTAATTAATAATTACGTTTGTATACTGTCCTTCGCCTGAAGATCGCAGGGCTGTTCACAACATAAAAACGAGAACACAAAATACATAACAAAAACCAAAGCAATAACCCTGAGCTCAATGCCTGGTTGAAGAGAAGCGTTTTCGCCTGGCGCCTTAATCACAGGATCCTAGAATGGCAAAGTTGGAAGGCACCGCAGGGCCCACCCTACCCCAGAGAGGTGCCTCCTCCCACTGCCCCACAAGGGCCTGGGAAGCGCCCTCTGGCCAGCCCTAGAGGCACCATTCACTTGGGGAGCTGCTGTGCAAGCCTTTGCGAGGCAGAGATGTGAGAGGGCTTCAGAGATGTGAGGGAAGGAAAGAGGGACAGAGGCCAGTGTTGCCAAACAGCACCCTTGACCATCATTCAATGTGCCCCAGCACATTGGTTGAAAACCACTGCCTTCTTATAATAATATAATAATAATTTATTATTTGTACCCCGTCCATCTGGCTGGGTCTCCCCAGCCACTATGGGCGGCTTCCAACAAAGATTAAAAATACATTAAAATGTCACATATTAAAAACTTAAGACTCATACTGACTGTCCTAAGCAATGGAAAGAAAAAAGAGAGGTTTGTGGACAGCAGCCATGGTTTAGCTTTCCGCAGTTTGAAAATGTTTGCAACTTAGGAAAGCCAGACTGCAAAGTTTTTCAGAACGAAGCTGGTGGCAACATGAACCCAAATGCAGAACACTGCTGCATAGGCTTAAAACTGAATAAAAACATTCGCGTTATTAAGGTTTTAGAAGCCCGTGAAACAACACGTGTTCCCCTCAAGCATATCTTACAGCACAGTGCTATGCACATTTCCTCGGAAGCAAGTTCACTGGGACTTGCTCCTAGGAAATCGAGCCCAGGACTGAAGCATTAGTTTCTATTTATGCAGTATGGCAAAGCGAACACTTAAATAATAAATGCAAGCTGCTCCCCACAGAAATTAATTAGAAAATGAAAGGTCTCTTATACCACATATTAGGTGATCCGCCAGTGTCAGTCTTGGAAAAATCGATGGAATTGTCAGGAAATTGCTTTGTTGCACAGAAGGGGGAGAAATGATACCCCAAGTTCTCCAGTATATTTGTCTTGATGAGAATCTTTCCCACATATTCCCTGCTGTGAAGTTTCCTCTTCCATTGTCTTGGTTCAAAATGTAAGACTGCAGCAAAGGCTGGGGATGACTGGCGGTTTCAGTTATCCGGAAGGGGAAGGGGAGTGTTCATTTACATGCTTACGGAAAATTAGACATGCCCAGACTAGCCCCTGGGGTTGGATGGGCCTGATTCTGATGTAGATCATTATATCATAACAGCCGTAAAATTCAAATAAGAATAAACACTTTGTAAAGCTAATATTTTGGTACTAATATATCAAATGTTACATTCCTCCCCTCCCAAGATTTCAGAAGTTTATTTTATTTATGATTTCACAATACTTATGTGGTGTTTGATTGTAATAAAACCTCTATGAGGTTTGTGAAAGATAAAATCAAAACAGTAAAATTACCAACAAAAGACTATTAAAAACAGCTATTTAAAAACGTTCAAAAATCAACAGTAAGCATGGAAAGATTAAATGGATGTTAGCATTCTACATTTCTGGATAGGCTTGCATAAACAAAAATGTTTTAAGCAGGTGCCGAAGAGTACAGCGAAGGCTTCTGTCTGATGTCAACAGGCAGGGAGTTCCAACGAGTAGGTGCTGATATCCTAAATGATTGATAGGGTCTCACCCATCAGCAGTTGTGTTGCAGCATTCTACATTAAGTACCATTTCCAGATCAAGTACAAGGGAAGCCCCAATCAAATATTGAAGTTACCAATATCTGAACTACTGTGGTCAAGCTGAGTAATTAAACCAGGGGGATCCCTTAGACTCATACTGACTGTCCTAAGCAATTGGGGGGGGGGTGGAGGCCATAGTTTGGATTTCTGCAGCTTGAAAGTTTCTGCAACTTAGGAAAGCCAGACTGCAGATTTTTTGGAATCAAGCTGGTGGCAACATGAACCCAAATATATAACATTGCTGTATAGACTTAAAACTAATTAAAAACAGAACCTATCATGATCTAGAAAAACAAAAATTGAGATTTATGCAATGTTCAAAGGTCTTACATCTTCACATGATCTGTAATTTAGATATTAAAAAGATTTTCAGTACTGTAATATTAAGCATCAAGTCCTCCTTTAGTTGCTTCGGTATCAAAGCATCTAATAACTGCCAATTTAGGTGATTGTTTTCTTGTATGAAGGGGTTGCATGCATGGCAAACAAACCAGAAAGTTTTCCCTTAACATTTATAGCTTACCAATTACACCAAACTGGGAAACTGCTTAGTAATGGCTTCAGAACAAGACAAGACATTAAACCAACTTCAAACCACAGTGGCTTGTTCTGAACCCCTTAGCCAGAGTTTCATGTTTCAGAAGCCACGGGAAACTATGGTTAATGGAAGACTTTCTGGTTTGTTCTCTTACTTGTTATGTCAGTGGGTCAGCATTTAGAACCAAATACTTGTTCTAATAAGCCCAAGATATTACTGAATACCATTAATGACAAAACTCATATGACTATATTTAGATAAAGTTCTCATCCAATTAAGTGATCCATCTCTAAGTTGCCCCAGACTGCTAAAGACTGTCATGGCTGTTTTGGATCTTGTCTGAAATTTTGCAGGAATACAACTACAGTACTGTATGAAATTCCACACCTGTCCTGTAGATGCAGAATTGCAGGAGCTGACCTACCCTATATATCTGAAGCAGTTTTTTAAAAAACTGAATTTTCAAAAGTTGGTAACATGAGATGCATTAAATGTGAAATTAATAGATTTCAGCACTCCTAACATTTATATACTTGCAATTTCAAATACAAAAGCCAGCAAACATATCATTATAAATAAAATGTTTATTTTGTACACATTTCCTACAAAAATTTACAGCACTTAAAAACACAGGTGGAGCAAGAAATGCAGAGAAGACTTCGAGAGCACAGGATTTAATTGCAGCATTCAAAGGAGAATTAAACATTGACACAAGTGTAGTTTTGGTTTCCTGTATGTACAAAATCTTCCTTGTGGTGCAGCATTTCCTACACTGCCAGTTGCTTTGTGCTCTTAAAGTTTTATACTCTTCTTAAAATAGCTTGAAACAGGTCTTGTAAAAAGGCACAGGAAGGATTTAAAATTAAATTGCTTTGTGTCAGTATTTCAAAGTCATACTATGTGTAACAGCCACTTTTAAGTTTTAACACTTTTCTGTACTAAAGGTAGATTCAGATGGCTGATTTTGCCCCATCACAAAGCTATTTCAATTGCCATCCCCTATCCACCAAGTTCCACGGGCATTTAAGGATAGAGAATTTGACTCAGTGGCTACTATGCATTTGTCATGCCTGATTAGGATGATCCAACTGGGCAAAGGGAGGGAAATAGATGGTCCTGCATTAAGTGTCATGCTGCCTGCTCATATAATCAGATAGCGTGCCACAGCTTCGCATACTCCTCCTCCGGGCATCTAACCCTCTTGCAATATCAATAATGCAGCTTATGCTCCACTGCATAGTGAATTAATGCATTATGCTAACATTTCTGCCAACCCTAGCTAATGTCAAACCACAGTTTGCAGCAGTGATTCGAAGCAGGCTTGCAAACTGGCTTGGCACCAAATGTGGTTAGCAAAAACGCTGGCACCAAGGAAGCAGTAACTTTCGCTAGCTCAGAAACTGAAAAGAAGTTTCACGTGAGAGGGAAAAGCACACACAGGTCTGCAGGTTGCCTAATGATGCTTAAGGAATCAGGCAGCATTATGCCAGACTGGGCCCAAAGGAAAGTCTGAATCTACCTTGAGCTTTGTTACATTTGTGGCACTTTCTTTTTATCAAGTAATCTGAATTTGAGCAATACTAGTTTCGTGGCAAAACTACCACAGTGTAAATTTCACGTACAATACATCATTACTGTATGTCCCAAACACACAGAGGTTTTAAAATATTAAAAGCCTAAACATAGAATTTGCTGAAAATAGGCTACTGCTAATGCAAGGAACTGAAGAACAGGAGCTTTTGTGACAAAATTCAAAGTAATACGCACCAAGAAGAGTTCTGCCAGAGGAATTTTTATATATAAAATGCAGCGTTGGATGGGGAGGGAGATAGCCATGATTAATGAACAAATGTAATGGTAAAACGCTGTGTGAATGGCAGGTTTAAGTATCTCTTCAAATACTGGTTCCATTTTCTATTTACACTGATTTGCACATCATAAAACCCATCGAGTCCTTTTCTAAATAGAGGCTCCCACCTTGCTGAAGATGAAACCCCAGAGACATACTAATACTGTGTGGTAGGGTTGGAGAACCTGTGTCCCTCCAGATGCTATTGGACTACACCTCCCATTATCCCTTACCCACAGTTCTGTTTGCTGGGGCTGATGGGAGTCAGAGTCCCCCAGCATTTGGAAGGGTACAGCTTACTGCTGCCAGAGAAGGAACTGAAAGCATAAAACAGACAAGAAAACGCAAGGAAATTATGAATAAATAAACCAGATGTTTTCACGCTTTTGCTGTCAACTCAACACCCCACAATCCTATTTGGCATCACTCTCTCAAACAAAGTTCTTTTCTTACATTTCCACAGCAGCGAGTAGAGTTGAAGGGAAATGATGGGTTACTGGACGTGAAGCCGGGGTTTCAATATTAGTTTTCCAGTCTGGGGAAGAAAGAAATCACTTTCACATTACAGAAACTCCTGCTATGTTGGGATTACTTCTCCGTCGTCTTGCTAAGCCTACGCCAACTTGCTGTCCAGATGTTTTGAACTACAACTCCCATCAGCCCCGTCAGCATGGCCATCTGGAGAGAGCCAAGTTAACAAAGGCTGATCTAGCTTAAAGAGTGGAAACTGAGAACAGAGTTTGTTTGCAAGGGTTATGAATCTAATTGATTAGTTATTAGAACAATTCTTTTCTTTTTTTTATATGCAAACTACAATCATAGGTTACCAGTCTCCTGTGCAATGAATCTACAGAATTTATAAAAAAATTTCATGCTACAGACCAAAGATAGCACAATATTCACCCTGATTGATTTTTCATTTCTTAATAATTTAAGGATTTCATGTCAGATAAGGAGGCCACTCAGGTTTGTCTACTAGCAACATTATAAGGAATATTTAGGCCACTTCTTATAGAAGGATATAGGGCAAAAAGATCCTTAATGTCTTAGTCCCAAGCAGAATAGACCACCTCGAGTCCACTGATGGGAGGAAGAAACTAGAAGCACATAGAGTAAACTGGGAACTTAAAGACAATAGAGGCTATAAGACAATGTGTATTGGAAGATTATTAGGGGAGGAGACACATTCAGCCAGGGAAACCAAAGCCACTTACATCATCACAGGACATGTTGTATTCTGCCAGGACTGTTCGACATCGCGCTGCTATGCTGAACAGAAAACATCAAAGAAACATACCAGTCTCTAGAGTCCGGGCAAAGCAAAGCAAAGTGATTGCACTAGAGAGAAGAGGCACTGAAGGTCAGATGGGGAGGTCTCGGGCTGCATTCAGCCCTTGGGTGGTGGTTTCCCACCCAAGTTGTATGCTCTCTGTATTTTATTTATCTGTAAAGTAATAGGTAGCAAAGTTCTGTGGCTATCTTTGCACTCCAGCTATATCCTGGGAACAATTACCATAGAGTCGTTTTGCAGAGTGGCTGTAGGGTCACACACAATGTTGTGGAAAGCGCCACCCTGAGAGATGATCTTATTCATATGTCACCACAAAGAAGGGAGTACAGGAGCTTAGGTCCATACTCCCCGTTCAAGAAAAGTGTTCAAACTCTCTCTGTTCTCAGAGAGAATAGAACAGTAGCTAAAAGTTTCTTCAGTTAAAATTATTGCCAGTGTGATCATGGTTAAATATATGCCAGGTACTGAATAAAGGATACATTGAGGGTGCCACCACTCTTTTATGTATTCCAGCAAAAAACAAACCTATAAGAGTAATACAGCTAACTGTGAAGAATGGATGATTCCATAGAGATGTGAAGAAAGAAACCTAGGAGAAAACCAAACAACACTTTATAAATACACGATTAGCTTGAAATTAATACAATTAATTTTAAAGGAAGCATATTGTACAGTCGAGAATGAGGAGCAAACAAGTTACTAATTTTAACACTAATATAAGGGGGGATTAAATTATTACCTTAATTTAGAAATTAATATATAAAGTAACAGATTTGATTTCCCTCTCATTCGCCACTGTGAAAACAGGATGCTGGACAAGGCAGAAATTTGGTCTGATCCAGCAGGGCTCTTCATAAGCTCTGACTGACATAAAGGCCCCAACTTCCTACCTTTGCAATTATGAAGGCTAGCAGTGTCCCAAAGAATAGGCACATAGATATGATCTTAAGAACATTCTAGCTACTAGATTAAGCTATAACCTAACAAGCCAAAAATCATGATGCAATCCCAGATCGCTGGTTGTAACACAAACATTGTTCTAGTCCACCCTGAAGGATAGAAATACTGAACTGACACTAAATACGATGTCTAGGTTTGGCTATAGGATACCATGGGGAACTTTCCAGCAGTCTATAAAACCTGTTAATACAGTATATGCATAGCATTATGCATGAATTTATGCCACAAATTCAAATAGATTAAATAGGAAAGCAACACAGTAGCAAGACATTTGAGAATGCTACTACCCACCTTCTGCGTTTCAGGATCTATTAACCAGTTCCAGGCACCAGTTGCTGTACAGACTGATACGACTATAAGTATTACTAATGGAAAAGGAAAATGTTAGAAGCAATATATTTGCACAACATATAAGGGATAACTTCTAAAAAAGGTCTGAGTTATTCTCAAAGAACATGACAGTCATACTAAATTGGGCGATTTACGTTCCACTGAAATAAGTGGAACCTGCAGTTCATTGAACAGCACTTCCTGTACCTTTAAAAAATATCTGCACAGGAACAGCCATCAATAGATAATTCTATGCAATTTCCAATAGGCACAAATAGTCGGAAGAACTGCCTTTTATTAGGTTAGCTAGTAATTTAAATGTGTTGCAAATTTACAAGTTCAATAAATACTTCTGAACACATGGGTATTCAGAGCAGAAGTAACCTCTCTTCCATAGGCAACAATTAACTATAGCAGTATTCAGGCATTCCTCACATGAAAAATAGAAGCACAGTAAAGGGGGCTGCAGTGTTGTGCATTTAGCCCCATCCCTAATGTATTGGGGCACAATTTCTATCACTGAGTGCTGCTCCATAGACGGAAGCATGCCTCCATTCAAAGAGCAGACTCCCCGCTACAGAAGTTACGCCCTAAAACAGTTTGCCCCTCTTCACGCAAGTAATGTCTGAAGAGGACTTCTGTTTTCATAGAATTAGCATGACTATTCATTAACTAGCAGCCTTGTACGTGGAATTCCAATAAATCAAAAAATCAATGCTGTTTTGAAAGGTTCAGTCTGCCATCTTGGTTCAAAATAGAATCCAATTGTATTCAAATATAGATGTTTGCTCCTTGATCTCAGGAATCATCATGTAAATTTTGGTGGCAATATCTTAAGAGATGTTCAAACGCATAATGAACATATAGTAGACACATAGGCAGATAGAGATCTTTCATGTGGGAAATCCAGAATAAAACCCTGCTCAGCTGTAAAGGAATCACAAGGGTCTTGAGTAAATATCTCTAAGCCTAACCTACTTTGTAGGATTGTTGGTATGCTAAAAAAAAAAAAAAGTTGCTGTCCTCATCTTAGTTCCAAAAATAATTGCTTTCAGAATTTCAGGACACCACTGTACTATAGTTCTCTTTGGCAGTAAGACAGTATTATTTATCATATTTTCTTTTCTTATGCAGAATTTTGCATCACAAATATATCATAAAAGCTACTGAAATGTTAATACTACACTATGTAGGTACAATTTGATCAAAGCATTTATAGGCAAATTTGTACTGCTCTTAGAGAGCTTGACTTACTTCTCCAGCGTCCAGTAGCTGGTTGTAAACAAGCTATATATTCAGTAAGCCTTCTTTCAAAAGCCTTGAGATCTGAAATAAAGAAAGGCAACCATCTAATTAGACTTATGCTGAAATACTGTACTGTTTTTAACAGTTGATTGGGAGCCGCCCAGAGTGGCTGGGGAAACTCAGCCAGATGGGCGGGGTATAAATAATAAATTCTTCTTCTTATAACAATCATAATACTATACTTACTGGAAGTAAGCATCATTGAACAAAATGGGGCTTACTTTTGAGTAGACAAGTGTTGGATTGTGGTGTTAGACCAGGGGTCTGCAACCTTTAAGAGAAAAAGAGCCACTTGGACCCGTTTCCGAAGGGAAAAAAAACCTGGGAGCCGCAAAACCATTGCGACATTTAAAACAAATATATCTCCGGAGCCGCAATCTGACAGTGGACGGGAAGGTGACGTCGGGACGGTGCGTGACTAACGCACGCACTGCCCCCATGTGACGTCACAGCCAGTACAGTGCCCGCCACAGTGGGGAGTGTCGGGGCGCACAGTGCGCCCCCTCCCCTCGCTAGTATCTGCCCTGGAGCCGCGGCAAAGGTGTAAAAGAGCCACATGCGGCTCCGGAGCCGCGGGTTGCTGACCCCTGTGTTAGACTGTTTTAAATTTACTTTACACTAGTGAAAAATATGAAGTAGGGCAGACTTTATCCCAGATTAGTTAATCAACAACACATTCACTAGGTTCGACCACCAGCATACAGCTCTCCACAGTTTACCCAAAGGGAATGTAGCACACAATTGAAAAAAGGTTTGACTATCCCCATCATGCACATTTTGCAGACATTAAGAGGCGGCTTTCAAAACACTCAGCATAGTTGCCTCTATAACAACAATAAACAGTACTAATAATAGGTCTAAAATAAGGTCATATTGCACCATCTGTGAAATATCCCCTAAACCCTGCCTTCAGTAATTTTGTTCTTTTTGACAAAAGTTCAGTTACTAGTGGCTTCAAAAAAACTCAACAGATTTGCTTGTGTTCCTTTTAACAACCACCTGATTTGCAGAAAGCAATTGAGGAGCAACTTGAAGGCATGGAGATAAAAAAAATACTGTCTTATACTGGTGTCTAAAAAGGAAAGTGTTTTGTAGCATTTATTTATGTTATCTATGTATCATTTTCCATGAAACCTCCGGATGTTATTTAACATTGGAATTGTATTTAAAAACAATTTAAATTCCACTACGGATACAGATTGGGATTTAAAAACAACAGCAAAACCCTCAATTCAAGAGGCTTGTTGGAAAAGGAAGATCATGAATTGGTGCCAAACAGATATTATTTATTTTATTTCACAAAATTTATACCACTTATTTATTTTTTTAAAAAATCAAATTAGTTTAGAATGAGAATAAAACAATAAATAAAATTATCAGTAGAAACAGTTAAAAACAACTATGCAAAATATTCCAAAATAAAATAAGCAAATAAACTAAAAACAGATTAAAACATACATCAACATTCTACATGTCTGGGTAGGGAAAGGCGCCTGCCTTATATCCAGAGGCAGGGAGTTCCAAAGTGTAGGTGCTGCTACACTAAAAAAATCTTATAAATGCAGAACGGGTATTATGTGGCACCTGCAACGGTGCCAGTTCCGCAGACTGGTGAAGTGGGCATATATGGGGGTGAGGCGCTCTCACAGGTAAACTGGCTGCAAGCTTCGATGGGTACAGCACTAACAAAATGTTATTGTGGTGTAAGCTTCCGCAGACCTGAATCCACTTCACAAAAGCTTATGCCACCGCAACAACATCTGTTAATCCTTACCCAGTGCCAACAAGACTGTCATGGTACGACTCGTCTCTCAAGGACCAGTCTGCTGTTTCAAGGCGCAACCACATGGGCCAGTTGGATAGTTGTCAGCCCTGCAGCGGGAGGACAATTTAATCGGGAAGACTAAGTTTTGCAGGTCCAGCCGCTTTCTTTCTCTTCCGCGGCGGCTCACTGCCTCAGAAACTCGTTTGGGGACACTGAGAGGAAGAAAAGGAGGATACAGGACAGGCAAAATGTCCTTTCCCTGGAGGGAGGCTGGTGCCTTTATGACGCCCCCCACCCCGCCTCAGGGGAACCCCGAATTACCTTCCGCCTGTTCCAGCGAGTTCATTGTGAGGGCCAGGGAATAAGGAGAACTCGCAGACTACCACCATTCACAGACGCAAAGTCTATGGTTTCCTTCCTCTTCCTCCACCTCCTCCCTTTCATGTAGCGCCGTAAGCTCTCGAATTTCCTTCAAATCAATGAAAGCGTCGCTTCTTTCTATTGGGCAGTTTCTCCCTCAAGCGCCCGCCGTCCAACAAACCTCATCTTCATTGGACAGGCTACGTATGGGCAAGAGGCTGAAGAAGGGAGGTGAAGGGAAAGGGCAAAGAAGAATACGCATGCGTAACGGTCAGTAGCGTTGTGCCGTCGACCACCCATCGTCTGGTCCCTAGAATTTGTTAAAAGTTGCTGCAAAAGATCCTTTCGTTCCTGCTGTGTCTTTGCAGAGGTTTCACTGACAGTTAATTGACCGATGAACGTTATATATTTGCACTTCCAGGGTGGTTCACAAAATAGTGCAAACAAATTCTAAAAGATCACATTAAACTTCTGTAAGGTATTATTACCACTATCAGACCACTACTATGCTTATTAGCCAGGTCTACTACTGTAAGAGACAGCAGGAACAACAATGCTTGGATTTCTTGGTGCTGCACATTATTTGCTGCCGTTGTTTATCCCACAGTGTTAAAGAAAAACCTAGGCACTATTTAAAAAATAAGAATTTAAGACAGTCCTTGCCAGTCTTCACTAAAAGCACTAAATGCCTTCACTATAAAATAAGTGATCTCTGATTTGACCTTTGTGAGGTTTGCTGTGTCACGCTGAATTATTTGATAGCTTAATTGTTATTTAACTTAATTTTTTTAAAAAAACAACCTAAGGCTAAAGTAAGTTCTAACTCAGGCTAAACCAACACTGAGTTACTTTTAACTCAGAAATAAACCTCACTGGAACTTATACCCCCAGGATGAAGCAAAAACAGGATTGGAGCCATGCAGCCATGTCCTCTAGTTGCTTATAATTTTGGACCAGTGCTTGAAACTCCCATTGTTCTAGGGGCATTTTGCGACAGGGAATTTCATTAGCGGGAGCAGCTTCTGAGTTCTGGGCGCAGTACTGCGCCTAAGATTTCAGATTAAAACTGCAGAGTGGAATGAAAGGGAGACCTTTTTCTGCCTCCCCACTTCCAGCTACTCTGAAGACTGGAGAAGAGACCCTCTTAAGAATATTAGGGGGCTGAGCAGGGGAAGGACTAGAGACCATGTGAAAAACGAACATAATATTTTAGGGGCAGTTCATTCATTTTCAGCTTTCTATTCTTGTTATGAAAAAAACACACCTAGACATTCCGTTGTTGCGCCCACACCCTAGGTTTAAGGTGTCATTTAGCCCCTAACTTTCATATATAAGTTTCTTAACACTGTTTTGGACTAGGACTGGGAAGAAGAGACAGGATCAGATCCTTTGTTGTTATTGTACTGTATTCGCACTCTTGACTGAATGACGTTCCTATCCTTTGTAAGCCCCCACTGGAAGAAAGGCGGCTGAGAAACATTTCGAATCAACAAGCCAGCTAAGCGTACATAGGGATGCATTTTGAGGCCGGGGAGTCGCCGCAGACTGCCGTGCCGTTGCCATGGAAACCAAGCAGGCCGGGGCCTAGCTCAGCCGCGGCGCCGGGGGCGCTGTGCGCGTGCGATGGCCGCCCTTCGCTTTCGGCCCTCGGGCTGGCAGGCAGGCAGGCGCACGAAGGATGCTCCGCCCCGCGGAAGAGGAGGAGCCGGGGATGGGCGGTAGCGTGTTTGTCTTTTGATTCACGCCGCCGCTGCCGCTGCCGCTGTTGTTGCCACCGCTGTTGTTATCGCCCCGGCCGCGCTCCCTCCCAGTTTCCTCCTGACTGTGTTTCATCTGCGGGAAGGGAGAGAAAAGGTTGAGGCCGTTTCGGGGGGCGGCGGCGGCGGAAGAAGATTCGTGAAGCCTTGAACGTGTGAGTTGGGACGGGGGGGGGGGCTCGACTGGGAAGAGGGTAGCAAGACGGCGATTCGAGGTGGGGAAGTGGATTGCATATTTGTTCCGGGTCTCTGGGTTGTTTATAATCACCATTGTGTTTTTCTTCATCCGTTCTTTATGCCAGGAACTCAGGGTGGCATAACATGGTCCTCCTCCTTCTCCCTTCCTCGCTACCATGTTACTCTCACAACAGTCCTACGAGGTAGTTGAATGCGACAGGCTCAAGCTCACCCAAAGAGCTTTTGCTTTTGGGGGGATGGGCTTGAGTAGAGATTTGAAGCTGGGTCTTCTTGTTCCTAGTCTCACATGCTTAACTGAAGTGGTGCATCGGCTCATTATTTGTTTTAGTCTTTATATCCAAGCTTTCCTCTAAGGAGCTCAAAATGGTGTACCTAGGCCTCCTCCTCCTCCCCTTTTTACCCCCATGAAGTAGGTTAGGTAGTTTAGGCTGAAAGGGAGTGACTGGCTGAGGTCACCCAGTGAGGATTGAAATCTTGGTCTCCCAGGTCCAGTGCTTTAACCATGCTGGCTCTCAATAACATTTGGTATTGGGGAGGCGCACAATCCACAGAAAAACTGTTAAGATGCTCTACCATTAAAAATCCAAAACAGAATGAGACTCTTGCAAATCTTTCCCAACTATGAGCCTTTGAAGAAACTCAACGTGAACCATTTCCTATTCCTCTCCTCCACACCCATACTGAATTTTTTTGGCTAAAAAATAAAAAATATTTTGGCAAAAAGACCCTTGTGGCTTTAGAGTGGGAAGCGCTCCACTCCTGCTCTCCCTCCCAACACCCATTGCTGTTTTTATTCTAAGCTGCCTTTTCTAGGTATTAGATTCAGGTAAGTAGCTGTGTTGTTCTGACATTGTTGAAATATATATAAAAAATTGTCCAGTTGCACCTTAGAGACCAGCTAAGTTTGTTCTTGGTATAAGCTTTCGTGTGCATGCACACTTCTTCAGATACAGTACACTGAAACAGAAGTCACCAGACCCTTATATATAGTGGGAGGGTGGGGTGGGATTTTTCTCAGGAGGGTAGTAAGAGATGGGTGATTGACTCAATGGGTATGGTAAACCTGTTGACGACTGTTAACAACTGAACAGGAATCCAAGGATAAATGGACATAAATCTGACATCAGGAATCACAAGACAGAGAAGCCAGTAGGAGACTACGTCACTCTCTCAGGACATTCAATACAGGATCTCGAAGCAGCTGTCTTATTACAAAAGAATTTCAGAAACAGACTTGAAAGAGAAGTTTATGAATGTCAACTTATCACTAAACTGAAAACTATGGGGAGACCTGGTCTCAATATAGATATTGGATTTCTGTCTCATTATATATGCTGATCATCTGCATACTATCCCTTGCTTTTTCCTGTAGGACTAATTGCAGTCGTTAACAGCAAATTCCTGGGCTGGCTTATGCAAACCTACTTGGCTAAGCTAAGGCTATCAAGAGAACAATAGAGGACATTAAAATATAATAGAGTTTCTTGCCCCAGGTGTGAGCCATGGGCTCTTCCCACCCATTGGCAGAGAGAGGGAGGCAGGCATCCAGCTTTTGTAACAATATTTATATATTTGGCAGAATTTGTATTACATGTCCTCTTCCTCTGCTTAATCAAAGAATTTCCAAATCCCTCCCTGCTATCTTAATCTATATTTGCGCTGCTTTGTGTTTTTTTTTTGCACAATGTATGTAATCGTGTTTGAACTGGTAGCCTGTAATTATATGCAGCGTTTTGTGGACTGAAGTTCCCCAGAGAGGGTAAGAGTGTGTTTTTTCTGCGCTCTTGTGATGGAAAAACATAAGGCATCATTCCTTATTGGAGAAGCAATTTTTTTTTTTTGAGTGGAAAAGAACAGAAAGTTCAGTCCACAACCTGTCTCTTCATTTAGGTGGGATCTGCCCACCCCCAAAGAATATCCCATGTAAGCTAGACTATCGTGGTACATAAACACATAAAAATATAGTTTCAAGAAGGTCACATACAATGGGGGAATTTCTAAATTCATAAACCTTTCAGTTAACCTGACTTGGGAAAAGACATTTATAATACTAAATATTAATAGACTTTGAATGTGAACCTGGAGACTCCCTCAAAATAAATGACATTAGAAAGCAAGTCTACTTGACCCAGTATCCTGGTAATATTTTTTGCAGTTCCTTCACTTTTTTGTGAGTGAAAAGGTGAATATAGTTAATGAACAAGTTAATTTGGAGTAAGAAAATGTCTTGAACATTTGGCCTTTGTTTCATTTCAGGAATGAAGTGATAGTCTGAAGGAAACATGTGGTTAACTGTGTCTTTATTGGTGTAATGGTTGTCATGTGAAGAGAAGGTCTGTGAAATATTTTTATTTTGGAAATAATTCACTCTGATGAAAATAATAGTTTCCCCCCCCTCATATAGAAACTGAAATGTCTTCGTGGGTCAAAGTAACTACAGATCAAGCACAAACACCTGTTCCAGAAAAGAGGTAAAATAAAATTGCATTATCTGTTTGTTCTTCTACAGTTAAAAATGATTGGTTGGAATTTAATAATCCCAGAAGCTGTAGTTAAATTGTTTTACTACTACTTCTACTTCAGAGTTAGTAAAATGCTCTTAATTATTTAGTCGACGGGTGGAAAATCTGTGGGACTCCAGATGTTATTGGATGCCAACTTCCATTAGCCCCAGCCTGCATGAGTAATATTCAGAGATGATGAGAGCTGGTCTAACAACATCTGGAGGGGCAGAACTTCCCTGCCCCTGCTTTACTCCCAATTTAATTATCATTTCCTTTTAAAAGTTGACATTTAATAATACAAGAGATAATCCCGTTGATGTCATTCAGAATTCTGCGCATAAATGTAAGTGCAATTATAAAACCTTTAGAAACTACAGGCGAAATTCACTTAAAGGGCTTCCACTTGCGCAACAGGTCTTTCTACCCCTCTCCTGCCTGCACCCGCCCAAAAAGTGGTTCTGGGGGTATCAGGAAAACCCCCAGATCAGGATGTAATGGGGGGAGCGTTCTGTCTGGCAATCTGAAATGATTGCGCAGTCCAAACATTTTTTACAGTCCACGTGGAATTCTACCCCATAAATATATTATGGTCACAGCCTATCACCCCCCTCCACCTCGTTAGTGACAGGTATTTGCCTTAGTTCAAGTCAGACATTTGGTCTCCAGCTCAGTGCTATCTACCGCTGTGCTGACTGACCACAGCTTTCCAGGGTTTCAGACAGAACTCTTTGCCAGGCCTTCCTGGAGATGCTCGAGACAGAAGCTTCTGCATTCAGAGCATGTGCCCCTCTACAATCTTGTTCTCATTTCTCATTTCAAGTCCTGTAGTGACTACCCACGCAGTGAAGAGGATGTTACCATGTGGCAGCATGGAAAATGCAGGGTGATGGGGGGCACTGTAATATTATTTAAGTACATTAAATAATAACAGCCTTTATCTCATGGCATGATCAGTTGCCATGATTACTGGTAACCACGCAGTGAGGTTATAAACAACCACCAAACAATGTTTGGCCTTCTGCAACTACTCTCTCTTCTAAAATTGAGTGAGATGAGGAAAGCAAGTGGAATTTTAAAAAATGAGACTCTTTCCTTAGTAAGAAACATTTGAGGCAGTTGAAATAAATTATTGGTGAGAAGAAAAAGCATTTGCTGTACTGGGTTTACTGAATAATATTACCAATCTCCCTTCTGTTTTAGAAGCTAATAATAGTTTTCTCAGCTCATTGCTAGCAACTGGTGCACTGATGAGATAACCTTGACATTTTAAGATGGAACCTCATAAGTAGTTACCTCAAGTATATTTCTTACGTGAAAAAGCAGCTCCCTGTTGCTGCTTTGCACCAGCAAATGGCTGTTATTATCACATATTCCCTGGCAACACTGCTTGTCCTGGGGGGTTTATCCCACCTTGTTTTCTAGTTGCTTCACTACACCAACTAGCGCATGCCAAATAAATGTCTTGCACAGTGGGACATTTCTGTACCAACAAGGATTACTTGAAGAGTAACTTTACTTGGAGTAAAAGATTGGAGTTGTGTGCTATATTTAGTACCATTACATTGTTGGGCAGTATAATGAACACTGAGTTTCTTGGCCTCTTGGGCTTTATATGTTTGTGTATTTAGATGGAAGCTCTGCTTAAAGGGTTCAGAACGATGCTTCTTATATTCGAAGTTAAGCTAGTTTCTTCATCAGAACTGAATTTGTTTTTATCTGTTCTTTACCTATAGTTAATATAGCAAATGAGGCAAGACCAAGCAGCTGTCATCCTTCTGCTGTCTCTGATACTTGACATAACTTTCCAGACTATACATCTGTTGTCCTTTTTTCTTTTGGATGGGTTTCTCCACCCAACCTGTGCAGACTTCAAATCCAGCAGCTTAAACAAATATGTGTAGCACAGCTGGATTGCTGAGTTCATCTGGAAGGGGGCAGGAAAGGGTGGTTGCACTATTTGTGTCATTCCCCGTGATATGGCTTCTCGACTTAAAATATAATACTACATTGTAGTGGTTCAAGGGAATCATTGACATAATTCATTGACATGAGTAGCATGCTGCAGCTTCCTTAAATCATCATATCTCTTACTTATTATTTTTCTTCTCTTAATGCTTTATGATGTTAAATAGTTTCTTCTTTACACTGTTGAAAGTCTATTATGTTTGAGTTGCTCTATAGCTATCCCTCTCTAGGTTCAGACAACCTCTTTCCCAAGAAATCAGATTGTTGAACATTATCCTTCCTGTTCAGAACCAGAATAAGCATTTCTTAAGATGCCTTGCTTCCGACTGGGTTTCTGATGCATCATGTTTTCACCTTTTTCTTTTAATAGATGATTCCATTGTAAAAAAAAATAAATGCACTTAAGTATTTCTTCATTTAAGAGATCAGAATTTAGTATGTTTTGGGTTGTAACTTTTTGTAAGATACCCTCAGACTTTTCATAGACCAATCTATTACACCTTTATTATCTTGTATATTTCATTCCTCCCATCCTCCAAGAGCATCAAAATATTTCATTGATAATTATTTGAGGGATTTTTTTTTCTTACATTTTACATTTATGATATATACTTCTAGGTGAATTTCTGTGCACTTCTATGTGTATGTGAGTCATGCACCTTATTTTTCTGATTTTAAGTTTTTAAAAATTGTTTTTAATGATTTTTTTAGGGTGAATGGTAGGTAATAATAAAAAAGAATATTAATACGGGCAATACTGGCTTCTGTTCTTCCCCCATTTTAAAAAAAGACATAATTTCATATTTTATCCTTTCAGCTTATCATTCTGTCTTAAAGCATTTGGGATTTATAAGGTCTTCATATTCTAAGACAATTTGCACCTTTTACTTCTACAGTGATGTAATTAATGACAGATGCTTGCAGCATATCTTCTGCATAAGTTAACCTACTTTTTTCCACTTTGGGTCTAGGCATAGACCTGGATGGATTCCACGACTTCTAGAGTAAGTAATCCTCAATGTTTTAATCATTTAAAATACTTTTTTTTAAAAAAAAACCCTTCAAATAGTTTGATGGTTGTCTTTTTACATTTAAATATAAAAAGGAGACATTGCTTGTGCTGTTGTTCTTTTGAATTAGCTTCTTCTCTGATTCCCCCTACTAGCATTTGTTATCCTAGGTCAGTTGTTTAACTTTGTGGTTCTGTTTTGAGGGGAAAGAGTACACAATTTCTCCGGCAGTTACATTTTTGGGTAGAAAAATAAGCATAGGAAGCCAATACCAGTTGTGCAAAGAGTCAGTACAGTGGAGCAGCTCATTATCCTATCACACTTTCTCTTTTCAGAGTGTGGTTGTATTTCCATGAGTATCCATAAGTGGCCAGCAGGCAAAGCTGGCTGAGGAATCAACCACCTAGTGGGATTTCTGGTAAATAACTGCACATAGATGAAGCTGGCAATCTTGTACTATATTGTAAAAGTAGAACTGAGCTTTGCAGAAGAGGTGCAAACAATGGCAATCCAGCATCTTAAATATGTTACAATTTTTGTGCCTTACAGCATAAATCCTTACAAAACCTTTCAGAAGAGCTCTTACTCGTCTCCAGAGGGTTATTCGAAGGACTATGAAGATGCTAACAGGTTAGAGGGGTTTTTCTCAGTACTTATTTGAATAATAACCTGACCCCATCCCCAAAGCTCAAAGAAGATGTGAAACCCAATGTTAAGAAATAAGCTCATGTCCTAAAATTTCTTCTTTTCATCAGATATATTGAGACATTTCAGGAAAACTGGGCTATATACTATTTTGAAATAGATACAGACCAATGGATTCAGCACGTAACAGTGTTTTGAAAGTTCAGTGTATTCAATTAGAACGTAGGATTTCAGTATGGTTTCTTTTTAATTGGCTCTTTATGAATTCACTTTAAGGGTATAACATCATATGAAGTTCATACATACACTTTTATTTTTAGCTTTTAGAAAAGGCTGAATTTCCATAATATATTTATTCCCAACACCTAGAAGTGGCTGATCTCAAGCTCTCTTTGAGCATAACTGCTAAAACCAGCCCATATGGCTCTTACATGGTGGCTTTAGGCAGGCGCTGATTCCATGCGAAGCTGTGGCCTTTGCATAGCATGCCCAGCACCACACTGACCAGACAGTTTCTCATGCCATGAGACTACCCTAAATTTGGGAGGACCACAGCTCCGTGGTAGAGCACATGCTCAGCATGCACAAGGTCACAGGTGCATTTCCTGACATCTCCAGTTAGAAAAGGAAGGATAGCAGTTGGTGTGTAAAACTGCTGTCTTGAGATGTTGGAAAGTGGCTGCCAATCAAAGTAGATGATGCCGACAAATAAGTACCTGAGTCTTGCCTGCTACAAGCGAATTTCCTGTGCTCTAAAATTGCACCTAGATATATGCTATATACTTTCAGTTTAGAAGGTGATTTACAATTCAGTTTGAAGCAAATACCAGCAGTTAATCTCCTAAACAAATTGAATCAAATGGGGGGGGGGACAGCAGCCCAAGAGCCACAGGTACACATAACATGCACACATGTTATATATATATAATGCCATGTGATTTATTTATTCTTCATTTTATACCTTCATATTATTAAACATTGATTCAAATATTCAATCACATGCCTCCCCCAACAATATTACCCGGACACCCCACTATGCCCTTGTTTTCTGGGGTCCCAATTAGCTGTATCACTGGTATAAGCATTGCACTAAGTGACCAGCAGCGTGCTTCATCAAGAAAAATGTTTATACATTAATCACACGCCCCAGTATGAGAAGGTAAAGAGAAAGAGTACTCTTCAAAAACAGGAAGTTTTATTTTAACTCTGTTTGATTCACTTTTGTGTCTTGTATGGTTAGCTTTGAAGAACTCTTTGGGCAGCAATATCATCCATCAACAGGGAATGAAGATAATTATGAGAGATACCAATATTCTCAAAAAGGTAAGAGAGAGTTTCTCTGGCGGCTTGCACCGATGATCAGTGATAGGCATGTCAAATATTGTTGGCTTCTGTTTCTCAGTCCTGTGGGCCAAGATGCCTGTTACGTATTCCTAAATTCTGACTGTTTACTTGGGAGCTATTAAAATGTGTTGACTTGCCTACCCTGAAATTGCAATTGTCTTAGCAAGGAGAGGGTGCAGTCCTTTAAGCAACTCCACTTCAGCCTGTCTGGGTATCTCTTTAGATGATGACTACACAAAGGACGTTCTTCGGGACAAGCTGTACTTGCAGTTTTACCAGCAGTTAAAGAAGGAGTACGACAAAGACAGACCTTCAGACTGTGTCATTGTTTCCATCAGCAAGGATCAAGCGTGAGTTTGTTTTTAAAGATGTACTTAAGGATTCGAGCTGAGCTGTGAGCTAACATCTTAATGTGTAATTTGGTTTTGAGCAAATACAGCTAATCTTTTTAGGATTTCTCTGCTTCCATACCAAAATTTTACCTGAAATGGTACCAGCTGTGACAGTTATGCAAGCCTAAAGTCTGTTTCACATGGGATAGCAGCAGGGGTGTGTCTTTAAAGTTGGACCTGCATTATTTGCATGTAAGGAGAGATATTAAAGGGATATGCCAAAACTTTCCCTCAGGTTCTTTTCTTCTTAGCTGTGTTGGTATTGTAGCTGCCCTGGGAAAAGTACTTAGTGGTATGGGCACTGGGGATAAAAGTAACGGGAGTCAGCTCCTACCACCCACACTCTTTGTGCCCTTTAAACAACCCCTCCCCCCAAAAACTGATTTGTATAGTGTGGCAGACTTTCATTTAAAGATGTGGGCCTGCCATGATCCAGTGCAGTTTGGGGCTTAATTTGTGTGCTTCTTGAAGCTGTTACTTTTGATTACCAGTTTATACTTAGCAGGAAGGTCGCTTTAAACAGTGTTGCACTGTTGTTAATTTGTATCACAGTACATACAGTCTTCATCCATCAACTAGCAGGTTGCATATATCTTGTATCTTTTTGTAAACCGCTTTGAGGCTTTTTTTGCTTTTTTACAGCCAAGCGGTCTATAAATTTTATGACATTAATTTTGAATCCAATTCTCCACGTATATCCCACCCCATACTCCTCTCTGAATCTTAAATGTACAATATGAACCAAGAGAAGTTTCTCTTTTTTTGTATATTAAATACTATAAGTGCTTACATTAAGAGATTATTCTGCAATCTTAAAAGTTTCCATTTATAAACCCACTTTTTCCTTGATTGCCCAAACAGAAATTTGATGTTCCCATAATGTAGTGCTGGTAATTAGACTTTAAAAAAACAGCAACACACTTTCTCAATATTTCAACACTTTTTAAGATTAATGTTTGAATGACAAACTAAGCTGAATGAATCTTGTTCACAAAGCATACTCTAGGTTTACAGGACTGTGGGTTTTCATAAAGTTGGTAGTCTGGCAGCCTGTAAGATTGTTTAATCAATTAGATTGTACTGTTATTGAGTACTGAGTGTTTACGTAAGCCGACTTGGAATGCTAGGAACTTCAATAAGCATATCAGCACCTGATATTTAACATTCTAGGTTGCTTCTTAAAATAGCTTTTACTTCTTTTATATTCTTCTTAAAACAAAATACATATTTATAGTCTTGTACTCGACTACTTGTTAATACCTTTCATTGTTTTTAACATTTTGGTGTGGCCCCTGCCCGGAATATTTTCTAATACAAAGGGTGTCTATCAGTTCAAAACAAATATGATGCTTCTGCTTCTAAGCAATGGAATTTCCATGATATTTCAACCAAGTCTTTCTCACTTTGTCATTCCAACCTGACTCTTCAGTCTGTTATAATATTAACTAGAGCTTCTTAATTTGCTCTGAAACCACCCCACTGAAAACTATTTTCTGATTCTCCACATAATGGTCAAGCATATTTTGAGTCAAAACAGTAACGGCCATCTCTTTTAAAGTGCCACAGTTAGCTGTAGGCTTTCACTGAAAAAGTTACCAGCATAATTTGAACATCTTATTCACTGAAAGTATATTGAATCTGTGTGATGATGTTTAAGCATGCCTTAAACATTCTTAACTTTCTCTTGGATATTATACTAATAAGAAAAATATAGGGTGGTTGTACTGTATTAGATTTTTTGCTTTGCTTTAGTAAGCGATTTCCATGACCTCTTCTAATTTCCCATCCAGTAGCACATGGAAATGTTGAATACATTTCTGCCTTTCATCCATTGGGCCGCTAATATCACTAGCAGATCTTGGGAGTCCATAGAGCGGGATATATTGGAGATATCAATAATTTGGGTCCCTCGTTAGACCTCTTCCTACAATCTTCAGAACACGAGCACCTTCCTTTCTGGTTGAATGACCGCCTCCCTTTTTAAATCCAGAAGAGTCATTGCAAAGTAACACTTACTAAAACGTTTGCCCAAATGTAATAAAATGTTAGTTAGCAACTGTTCATACTTTCTCAGGTAGCTGAGGTTAATGCATGTCTTTAAAGCTCTCTAATATTGTACTTTCTATTAATTTCAACATTGGCAATTCATTTTACACTTCATGGACACAGACTTTTAACATCACAGTGCGTGTTCTGTGCATAGTACCTATATTTTATATTGCTGAAGCAATATCATCCTGGCTGGCACTCAGTGCCATCTAACTGGATAAACTTGAGTGTTTTGCCCGCATGATTTTATCTTTTTATCTTGGTTGTAAAATTAAAGCCTTTGAAATTGATTTCCTGTCCATATTTAGCACAGAATGACCCAGATTGAAAACCTAGTTGCATTGCCATGATTTCATAACACGAAAGGTGTTTTTTGTTTATAAAGTGCTAGTAAAAGTCAAAGAATACATGTACTGCCATAACCAGGTGGTAATTTTCCTAATTACTTTGATATTTAATTCTTGCTGTCCTACCAATTTGGATTCAAAAATACATTTAAAATAACAGAATATAAAGTTGACATGTCTTCACATACGCATTATCAATTATGGTGCAATTAATCACACAGTGATAAACAAATTTCCATACACACCTGTTTCCAAACCCCACAAATTCCTATTTTACAGGTGTTCATGAGTCCACACTTAAGTGTATTTTGTCCAAATGTTCCTTGACGCCAAGCAGTTTTGCAGTAACTGGAAAATTGAACCCATGTATCCCAGTTCAGGACTCTATGCAGCCTTGCTTGAATGGATTCCTCAGGCAGCCAAAGGCTTTGCTATTCAGTTTGGTATGATAAAGAAATCTGTGTTTCCCAAAAGGGAAAACTAAATGAAAATAAGAAGTGTATTGCCTCACCAACAAGTGTGTGTCAGTATAGAGCATATAGTTAAAAAGTATAATTGAAAATCATAATATGTCAGACACTCTTAACATTCAATTATAGCTTCCAACCCTAAGCTCTGTATATACCCTGCAGTTGGGATAGGCCTTGTTCACAATGAAGCTTCCATTTGCATAAACAACTGCTCAGTTATTGTTTAAGTCCACCATCCAAACCAGATCTGCTCACTCTTCCCAGTTCCAGTGGGTTGCCTGAATCCCAAAGGAATACTGTTGACATAACAAGTCTGGTACTCTTGAGTCTTCTCCGTGCACACATAATGGCAGCGACTAGAACACTGGCACTAATATTTGGGGAGGAATTATTTGTAAAATAACCTGCTTCTTCTTTTTTTCCTTCAAGGGAATATTCAACAGCCATAGGCCATCGGTTGCAGGATCATGGCCTTGTTGTGGAAATGATATACCTTACATCTGAATCAGGTCTTACACGTGCCCTACAAGAAGTTAAAAATGATGGTTCCCCATTCTGTGTTCTTGTTGAACCATCTAACGTAACACTTTCCTCTTGCACCGTAATCATGCTTCATCAGTCTATCAAAAGTAAGTTTAGATTCATTCAGAAACGGTCCCCATTCATAATATGCTATCTAGATCTCCTCCTCAACACATATACAATATTAAAACATGTCACAAGTTGGAATAATACTTTTAACTGAAAATTAATACTGCTTCACAAAACTGCTGAATGTGCTGAGGAACATTTTTTACATTTATTAAATATTCATACAGTTGTAAACCCTTTCTACACTGAGCAAAATTTATTTCATCTTACTGGAGGGTGTTTTTGTACACTTCTTGGATTTCGCCTTCTGTCTGAAACAATAAAGTAAACCATTGGATTGGGTATTTTCTCTGGATCTTAAAAAGCAAACAAACGCACCTTCAACACTAATTTCTTAGAACTGTTCCTCTATTTAGAAAAGTTTTTGTAAAATTGTTCCAAGCATGAAATTAACTTACTTTAAATGAACACACAAATGAGATCTCAATAGTTAAATGTACACATTACACTTAATAGAACTGAGCATGTTTGTGTTGAATCATGAACATATAACATTCAGTTAAAAATATAAATTTGCTCGTATTGAAACAGACGTTGACTTTGAACTTCAGAATAATGGTTCAGGAACACAGCAGTTTTGTGTTTGGTTTTGTCTTGATGTAACCTTTTAAAAAGCAAGGTATCTCTCTTCTCTATAGTACACCGTAATATGCCCATGGAGGATGCATTGGCTCTGATAGCTAAGGCGTTTGAGAAAATTTGTGCTGAGCGCGAACAACAGGAACGCACAGAGATTTCACACAAAGCAGCTGATCTGGCGAATGACTACCTAGAGCGGGATCTCTATGACAGTTACCATGTGCCTCTAGGCATTAGACATCTCCTCTTTCTGTTAAGTGAGGGAAAACATTTGTATATGGAAGAATTGAACTCAATAAGTGACTTCCTGAAGACCAGGAGAAATAAGCTTGAAGGTATTCATTGCTTTCCCACCTGTTCCCCAAGAATGTCCCTATAAATCCCACTATTTTAAAACGGGCTCTTGGTTAAAACTTATATTAAAAATAATAATCAAAATATGGAATGTAAAGGTTAATCCTACCCCATCCCCAAGCCATAAAATCTTACTTCTTACTGGAATGTGAACACTTCTTAAAACTACCTTGCTCTTTTTTTGGCTTTGTAGACATAGTTTTATAATGTGGTATTGGTGGGTAACATTTCCAGCAGGTCTTGCCTGGGTGTGTGTTGGTGGTTAAAATGAATCCAGACTCTTACATGTACATCACACGACACGCATGCACACAGCTCTTCTTTACACAGTGACCCTTGTTTCCAGCTAGGCCTTCAAAGCATGTTGTTACTGCTGTGCAAGAAGACAGTTTTTAAAAGTCCCATTCATACACTAGCGGGGGGAAACTGCGTGTTTTTATCGTGTGGCAGGGCTTTTACTGTTGCTTGCTAAGCTCTTAATGATGGAAGGCAGGAATTAAGCTACTTAAGGAGCAGCAACCACATTATGGGGTGACAAGAAGTATTCCATGGAAGAGCCCCAGGCCAGTGTGGAAAAACAGTCTTAAAGAGCAAGCATTTCCATTGTTCGTTGCCACCCTCTGGTAACCATCACATTTCACGTGGCAAAAAGACATTACACTTATAACAAGTTATTAAATTAAAATATGAAACCTTAATATTCGTGAAAACAATGGCAGACCCCGACCCCTTTATTATGTTCTGCAAACTGAAGAGTTCAGAAGCTCAGTCCTTAAAATAAATTCAACTTACGTCTGTAAATCTAACTTGAGGCGTCTTTAAAAGATCTGAGGTATTTCCCTGAGGGGAAAAAGTAGGTAGTTAAAGAGTGTGTTATTCCCATAAATCAGAGGCAAACTACAGTATTTGCTTTTAATAAATCGGGTGTTCACTAATCATTGTGTGTTGCTTGCTAACTCTTGGTTCTCCTAAACCAGGCTTTGTTGCAGAAACAGACCCTTTAGCTGTTGCAGCTGAAGACACGGTGTATCCAGCAAGTGTCCGGCCAAGCACTAGTGCTCTCCCCCAGACTCTAAGCAAACCCCCGCCCCTTCTTCCAACTCCTGGCCGGAATTCTGTGTTAGGCCAGTCATCTGTATCTTCAGCTAAGCCAGCTTTGTTGGGTGAAAGACCATTGACAGGTCTTCTTCCCACACCAGGTTGGTAACCCTGTTAACTGTATTGATGTTTTATTAAAGATTTACAGTGAAGCAGGGAGAGGAAAGTGGAAACAGAAGGGTGGGTGTGGTTGATGGTTAACTCTGGAATAAGACCTGAGGTGATATGAGAAACCCAGGGTAACTAACAGTGAAACTTAATTGGTCCACCAGAAATGTTAAAATATGCATTGTACATACATACATGTTACATATGCAATGTAAAATCACTGTTGGAATCAATTTCTTTAAAAACAAAAAATCCTTTGGATAAGGCCTACTGGAAGATAACTATATGAAAAACTACCTCCTTCAATATGAGAATGCCCAGATATTGTAGGTAATCAGCAGAGGCTGTTCTCTGCATCTGCTAGCACCAGAGGCAAGTTGGGCAGCACACGAGAGAGGGCCTTTTCAGTGGTTGCACCTACACTGTGGAACTTCTTTCCTAGAGAACCTCGGTTGGTGCCTTTTCTGAAGCATTTATTAAGACAGGCCTACTGCTTGTTGAGTTGATTATGTTCTGCTGGTAGGTGATAGTAGGTGCTTTATACTCAGCTGCTGTTTCTATCTTACCCTGCTTCTTAGCTGCTAGTTGTGCAACTTCTTGGTATATTATTACATACTAATCATTGATATATGTTAGCAGCATGGGGTGCATATTTGTGGAAAGGCAGGATAGCAACCATAGTGAAATTAAACAATAATTTCTAGGGTATTGGTTGAATAACCAATTAATAAAGAAATGTTGGCCATTTCCCCCCATTCCATGCTTTCTTCTTCTCTCTTTCCAAATAGGGCTGGCTGGCCCAAAGGGCAACCCTCCACCACTTCTGATAAAGTCTGCTAAAAGACCAGTCCACCTACCTCCATCTCCACATCTGCCTGCAAAGCGGCCACTGCTTAGTGGCAGACCGGGCTTGCTGCCAACACCAGGTGAGAGCTGGGTAAGCTTGGTGCTGAATGCACAGGAATGAAAGGTGGTCATTTTGCACCTCCAATAAACATTTCCCCAATTCATGAAATGGGGTATGGAGTAGTGGGCAGCCTGGTGAACTTCACCAAGGGTTCAAATACCTCCTGGGTGACCCACATCTGGTACTGCAGGAAGGAGCCTTACCCTTGAGCATCCATTCTCTTCATCCACCCTGGCTCTTCGATTCAATTTGCTATTTTTTGTTGCATAAAAACTGGCAAATAACGGTTGTCACTTCCTTTCCAAGAGCTAGGATTGCAAGTCAAACTTGGCATTATGTGTGAACAAGTCATTAAAAATGTTCCATCCATTATACGAGGTGCATAATGTTATACACATGTTATAGCTTGTTATGTTGCTTTCCTTACTTCGGGGGGCGGGGGGAGATTGCTTTCCCTCCTTTGTCAGAGCTGAAGGACAGAAAGAAAGCTTCATTGTCATCCCACTACTCCCCAATGGAAGGGTGAGAAGGAAACGTGGGGTTCCCAAGTGCCTGATGCTGCTGTGTGAAGCTCTGGAAAGATTTTTTTCGTGCTCTTCACACAGCAGTAGTGCATGTTTGGGAACACCATAAGGGTGTTGACTGGTAGGCAGCCACACCCACTTGTCATATTTGGACTGAGGGCAATTCTGATAAAGAGCTGGCCCTTTATCTGAGCAAAAAAAAAAGCTTCCTTGCCCAATAGATTTGGAACAACTTCAGTAAGACTTCAAACGTAGATTTCTCATCTCTAGATGTTGATGAGACTGGCTGGGTTAATGGCAACCTTCTTTGCAGAAGATGTGTGCAAAATTTAAGTGTGCAAAATTCAGCAATTGCAAACATGATGCTCTAGGACAGTCTTCTGGTGCTTTCCAGATGTTTTGGACTATAATTAACATAATCTCTGTCCACTGATTGGGGTTGAAGGGAGTTCAGAGACCAGCAATATCTGGAGAGGCCCATGTTGGGGACGAAGGAGGGTGTTCCACTATTTTTGTGTGCGTTTAAAACCTTAAAGTCAAACTTCTGTACTACTTTCAGGATGGTATTATTAATTAAATTTATTGCTCATTTTTTTGCCAAGACAACTAAAAACCACTTGCAGTTCTTTTAAACATATACGTGCAAACACACATTAAAACTAGCATTGAAAAACAATCTAAAAGACAAGTCAGTTTTTAAAAACTAGATTAATACGACTACAGATAATTAAAAGCCAAAGGCCTGACGAAATATGAATGTTTTTGTCTGGCACTTAAGCTATGTAACAGTTGTGCTTGGGGATGGCATTCCACAATTGGGGAGGGGTACACAAAGAAGGGCCTCGGACGATGATTGCATGGTTCAGGGACTGGGGAGAGGTAGTGCTTGAGAAAGTAGACCTCTCTTTTTCCATTCATGCCTACTTCTTATAATGATTGGAATCTTAAGCTAGGGCTGTAAATCCTTGAATTTACAGGATAGAGAATTATGCTCACTTGGAAGCTGGAAGAAATTTTTATTCTGAAACTCAGTGGAGGGAGGCGCTAAACAAATAGTTTGCAATCCTTCTCACACTTTGGCACTTCTTTCAGAGTTCATGACTTTTGTCTAAGATTAATAAAATAAGGAGCTGCTATGGTATTCCTTTTATCCAGTTATACAGTTCCCTGGCTTGAGGAATATTATTCAGTCTTGTTATGGCTCTTGCTTCTCTAGATATTCTCCTGAGTCCAAAAGCTTTGCAAAGCTCTGAACTCTTAGTAATTGTCAACTGAAGCAGACTTCATTTATGAGCTAAGCTAGGAGCCAGTTCTCTTTGCATGCATATATTCTTTATACTGCACTAACAGCAGTTCATGTTTCATATCAAGTAGCGCATGAGAACACCAAGCTGTACAGTCCTGTGGATGTGGGCCAGGGCTGTGTGCAGTTCATGCCTGCAGCCTTCATGGCTGCCAAGAAACATCACGGCAGTGTCTGTTAAAGTTCAAAAGGTCAAACGGGGGAATTGCTGCTCTTGGAGCATATCTGCACCTCCCTCCCAAACGCTACCTTATTTTCCAAGAGATCCATTCAAAATTCTGTGAAGTGCCCCAAAATGACTTTTGGAGTAAATTGTGCAAATTTAAGTCCACATTGGCAACTTTTGTGAGATCCCAAGCCTTCACAATCCAGGCTGTTCTCAAGTGTGACTGAACCATAACTGTTCATTTGTCCTGGTTTTTCTATCTCTGAGTCCAAGCTAATATAAATGAGAGAAGTACACTGATTTAAATGAAGAAAATACATTGAATTTTCAGCACCCTTAGGATTCTGGGAGAGTTGAAGAGAGGCTTGTAGGAAAAACAAGTGCATGCAGAAAGTGACAGCTGCCGTATTCCGGTTTCAGTTTTCCAGTTTGCACTGATAAGTTCTGAAGTAAAGGAATGGTTGGGTTTTTTGTTTTTTGTATTGTATTGCATTGTATTGTATTTTAGTCCAGACAAGAACCTATTTTCTCCCATGTAGAAGGCCACTTTGAACATTAAACATGTTCTATAAAAATTAAAGGCTAAGAGTGCTTCACCACTTAACTCTTCTTCATTTCACAGTTGCTAAGGCACAGCATCTTTGGGTACCCAAGCCAAAGTTCCTAGCTTGACTGGACACCTGGATTAAATGAAGTACACGGCAGTCCCTGCTTGCATCATCCCTCTTGCAAGACAGCAGCACCTGACAAATGTGTGTTAGTACACCAGACAAGCTTAAATGTGTATTGTTTTCTGTTGTACACTTTCCTGGGTATTTTCTTTCTTTTTTTTACTTAAGTGGCAGAGTGAAAATAGGTGTTTGTGGAACTATCGGTATTGTAGATTCCCAGTACTAACATTTTTTTAAAAAACCGATATCATCCCAGAATAAATGACTTATTTCCACAGTTTGTCATTTGATTTCTTTGTCACTTAAGCTCCACTTAGATAATTTGTCTGGTGATAAACCTGTTCCTCTATATATGTAAGCTCCTAGC
Source organism: Podarcis melisellensis (assembly GCF_964234715.1). Taxonomy (NCBI): domain Eukaryota; kingdom Metazoa; phylum Chordata; class Lepidosauria; order Squamata; family Lacertidae; genus Podarcis; species Podarcis melisellensis. The sequence continues at coordinate 34,864,522 of NC_138540.1, read as the reverse complement.
TTACATGAACACTTTATGAATACTTCGCTAGCCTTTGGGCCACTCATTATGCTTTTCCAGGAGATCCAGATAAATTAGTTTCCACTGTGTCTGATGTGGTATTGTAAGATTCAGAAAAACTATGGAATAACTTGCCTCACAGACATTTAGCCATAGACTCTCAAAACTAAACATTGCCACAACTTGCTTTATATTACAATATATATATATATATATATATATATATATATATATATATATATATATATATATATATATATATATATATGCAGGTTTTGGTGTCCTCGGGTGTCTTCCCGTGTAAAAGTTGGGGTGTCTAGGCGACGTTTCGACGAGGTCTCACTCGTCATCTTCAGGCTGGTGCTTTCGGCTTCTTGTTACTGGAGCAGAGCAGGATCTCAGTGTTTGAGTTCCTATAAATACTGTTGAGGGGGTGTGGTGTATAGCCTCCAATGTTCTGGGCAGAGAGGAAGTTCCCAGGCTAGTGTGCCTTTTCTTCTTTTGTTTCTTAATTACTTGAGGGATATCTTGAGTGATTTCTTGAGTGATATCCTGAGTACCACTTAGGTGGGTCATTAGGTGTGGATTAGTTGCTAAAGTCTTTGTGTCTTGACCTCTTGAACTTTGTGAAGAGTTTTTCTGAGAAGATGGCTGTACTGCACTTAGTTGTGCTCTGGCTTGGCTTCGTGTATAGGGGCGAGCTGTGGTTTTGTGGCCTGTGTCAGCCAGATCTGTGTAGGGATTGCAGGGGGGTGCAGCATCCGGAGGTGCCACCATGGTTTGGCTACTGGATGGTGTCTGTAATTTATCTGTGGAGAGGGTCTGGGTTTGGGTCTGGTGTGGTTGATTGGTGATGGCGTTCTGTGTGCCTCTGGATCTGGTGTCAGTTTTTGTGGGGAGGGCTAATTTCCAGATGTCTGGCAAGCGGGATGTGTCGTCACGCTTGTTCATGTTGTGAGGCTGCACCCCCCTGCAATCCCTACACAGATCTGGCTGACACAGGCCACAAAACCACAGCTCGCCCCTATACACGAAGCCAAGCCAGAGCACAACTAAGTGCAGTACAGCCATCTTCTCAGAAAAACTCTTCACAAAGTTCAAGAGGTCAAGACACAAAGACTTTAGCAACTAATCCACACCTAATGACCCACCTAAGTGGTACTCAGGATATCACTCAAGAAATCACTCAAGATATCCCTCAAGTAATTAAGGAACAAAAGAAGAAAAGGCACACTAGCCTGGGAACTTCCTCTCTGCCCAGAACATTGGAGGCTATACACCACACCCCCTCAACAGTATTTATAGGAACTCAAACACTGAGATCCTGCTCTGTTCCAGTAACAAGAAGCCGAAAGCACCAGCCTGAAGATGACGAGTGAGACCTCGTCGAAACGTCGCCTAGACACCCCAACTTTTACACGGGAAGACACCCGAGGACACCAAAACCTGCATTCCTGTACCCGTGAAAATCTACGAAAGCATATATATATATATATATATATATATATATATATATATATATATATGCATGCATTACTGCTCTCTCAAGCATTGCAGGAAATAATATACTCTAATTCCACTTGCTATTTTGCCTTCTTTAAACACAAATCACATATTTGTGATCGGTAACAGTTGGAACAGTGGTTTTCCCCCCCTTTCTTTCTTAAGGCAGTGTTTGTTACAAACAAATACTTTAGGGCTGCTTTTGCAATATTCAAGGATGCATTCAGTGCTTAAAAACACAAGATAATAAAAAAATAAATTACAAAAACTGCTCCAAACCTCTACTCAACAAATTGAGGGCTGCTGATTCCTGATGCACTACTATTGATGTTAACTACCATTCAAAATGTACATTTTCACAGGACACTTGCAAGTGTCAACACTTTATTAGTTTTCTCTGTTTCATACTTAATTCCCAGCCCTACTGCATGTCATTCATCGTGATGTTTTAATGTCCTATAATGTACTTTCCAACCTGAATATAACCCCTGGATGTTGCACTGGCTTATTGGGGAAGACAGTGGTCTTGTTGAGCTCTCTGTGCATACAGTTGGGCACCAGGCACAGCATTAAGGTTAACACCTGGCTGCTTTTAAACTGGATTGTTGGCTACATACCCTTCCTCACTTGAAAGGACTGCTACATGTCCCCTTGCAATGGTAGCCACATACCTGGAAGTGAAGCAGGAAGTGCTTCCCAAAAGGTGCATCTGTTGCCATGGGGAGCAGGGGAGCTACCACCACTAATGTTCTGCATTGTTGCTACTGTTGTACACACACACACACACACACATCAGATGCATTCAGTCTGACATATGGCTTGCTGGTTTGTGATACATATGGAGGCGACTAGCACAATCGCTGTTGCTGATGCCTAGAAGAGATTAAGAATAAGGGTGCCACACTGCCCCGCCATTTTAATAAATGGCAAATCCCTAAGGGACTGGCAATTACATTTTACATATGATAACAATAGAAGAATCTCTGTCCACCCCCACCCACTTCTCATGAAATTCCCTTCCAACAGAACTTACAGCTCAGCCAATCTCCATTTTAAAGAATCACTGGCATTGTATTTTACAGTTTCCATTGTGCATAGTACAGCTTTGTCAAACTGTGCCAGTTTAGTTTGACAGAAGAGCTGTAGTTCATACAAGTAGTCATCCTGAAGATTAATCACAAACAAGGTATGTTCTCTTCCTCTTGCATTTCTGAGCTTACTGGGTCACTTCGTTTTTCTCCAGAAGGGGGCATCCTTTAACTGGAAGAAATAAAAAACTATTTTCCCCGAATTTGCCAAAGTAGTAGGCATGAGAGGAAAAGGTGACATTTCTGTTCCAGCAACCATCATACAAATAATCTTGCACTTACAAGTAACAACAAAGATACAGGATTTGTATATAAAATCAGGTGTCTTAAACTGACCAATTATGCTTTTTCTGCCTTTATTCATGCTATTTATAAACTGCTTTTCAGCAGAAAACTCTTGAGAGATGGTTCGCAAGAGTCTTAAAATACAAACAATACATATTTCTCACTGCTTCACAAGAACATTAAAAAAACCCCATACAAAATGGAAAAGAAACCCAGCTGAAGTAATAGAAATAAACATGTGGAACTATACAGCACATAGAGTCTCTGCTAATCTCTAAGCAGCTGTCTTAAGTATTTTCAACTATCTATGAAAGGAGTCTATGGAAAAACTGGCTGATGGGCCAGAGGAGAGTCATCAGGTAAAAGGCCTTTCTCTTCCTTTGCCCTAGATTGTAAATTGCTCCTCTCTCACATTGTTCTAGGGCCTAGAATAATATTGTGGGGAGCTATACCTTACACCGAGCTAGCTTACTTGAGATTCTTCCAACTCCTTTTATTAATGTGTCCTCATCTGTATATTGTCCTTTACCTGGGGAAGATAAGGCAGGAACCTGCCCAAAAAGCCAGTTTAGCCCAGGATCCTTCACTCCACCCCAGGGTATTTTCCAACCCCATGCAATGCAGGAATCGCACATGAAGAAATCACAGCAGGTGGCCATCCAACCTCTGCTTTAAAATCTCCAGCGAAGGAGAGTCCACCAACTTCCAAGGGAGTCCATTCCACTGCCAAACGGCTTTTACCATCAGAACATTCTTCCTGATGTTTTGTCAAAAATCACCTTTCTTGCAGTTTGAATCCATTGGTTTGGGTTCTACCCTCTGGAGCAGGAGAAAACATCTTCCATGTGACAGCCCTTCAGATACTTGAAGATGGCTATGTTCAAATCTCTGCTGGTCCTCCTTGGTAACAGGTACTGTGGCATGCTGCCTCTGAAGCTGGAGGTTCTATATAACCATCATTGGCCATAAACTGGTAAAGCACATGCTTTCCGTGCAAAAGTTTCAGGTTCAGTCTCCAGGTAGGACTCTGAAAGATCCCTCACCTAAATGTTGCAGAACTGCTGCTTGTTGTTACAGACAATACTGGGTGAGATGGACCATGAGCTGACTCAGAATCAGAAAGTCAAAAGGTACTGTGTCATTTAGATCAACCCCCAACACTAGAGGCATCCCTGCTAGGTGGCCATCTGGTACCTACTTAAGAACCTCAAACAAATAAGTGTCCACCACCTTCTGACGCAATCAGTTCCAGACCATTCCTGATTTCCCCCCAAAATCTCATTGCTTGTCTTTTTCACTCGTTGGTTGGGACCCTACCCGGTGGAACAATTTTCCTCCATCATCCTTCGGTTACTTGAATATGCTTAGCATCACCTCTCCTATGCCTCATCTCCATGCAAAACATACCCAACTTTTTCAACCTTTCTTCATAGGACTTGGTCTCCCAGTCCTTCACCATATTTGTCATCTGTCAGGGAGCCAGTTAGCAACACAGGGTGAGTGAAGTTAACTCTTTATTAGAAGAAGCATGGCAGGCTCAGGAGTGCCAGGCCTAATGAGTACTGCAACTCTTCTTGGTTGGTCTTGCCTCTATGAGGCAGTTGTGGAGGCTGAAGGTCCACAGCTGACTAAATTTCCTCCCCGGCAAAGTGAAACTACGCTGGGGAGAAACCTGGCTTCTTCACCAGCCTGAACCAACTCTGCCTCTTGAGCTGTCTTCTACTTCTGCCTCTGATTCTGATGCTAGACTTATCTCTGCCACAGACTCTCCCTGCTCACTAAACCCTGTTACCTCTTCAGCTTCCAACACCTCCTCCAATTATAATGATTTATTTATATGCCTCCCATCTGACTGGGTTGCCTCAGCCACTCTGAGTGGCTACCAACAAATTAAACACATTAAGCACAGTAAAACACCTAACATTAAAAACCTCCCTACACAGGGTTGCCTTCAAATGTCTTCTAAAAGTCAGTTGTTTATTTTTTTGACACCTGACAGGATCTTTTCCCTCTTCTCCCTCTGACCACTTATTGTCGTCCCACAATCCCTGGGCTCTGAGCCTTCTTCCCCAGCTGGTTCCTCCCACCATTCCTCTGTGTCCAGCTAGTCCATGACATCATCCTTCCCTGGGCACATTCTAGTCTGTCCACATCCTACTTAAGGGCTCAGTATAAGACAGTTTTCTTCATTCCTAACTATGGCCAAGGTGCTTTTTTAAGAAGCTCACTTCATTCAGATGGTGGTCAATTAAAACTCTCACTTGTTTATAGGCTTCCAGTTGCTTCCTGCCAAATGGGCTTAGATGTTGTAGGAGTTGTGCATTGCAGATGGCCTCAGGCAGAGCCTTTTAGCAGTTTTGCATTGCATCTGCTCCTGGGAACCTGTCATAGATTCACCCTGATCTTACTGCTTTATTTCCCCGGGGTCTCAGATATGTTGCACAAATCCTCACATGAAGGAGGAGGATGCTTTGGGATGACTCAGTGTGCATCATGAGGACATAAGAGAGAATTAAATAGGCTATTCAGATGCAGATTTGTTCCAAAATTTAACCCTGAAACACACAAGCACGCATCTCTTCAATATATTGAGGTTTTTTGTTTTTAAATAGAAGATAGAATAAAAATGGACAACGCAGGTTACACCCTCCCTTCTGTTGTGTACGGATATGCAATCTGAAAAGGTATTTCATAAATAATCCATTTAGACATTAGGAGGAAATAAATCCATTTTGAGTACCAGCCTGAAATTTTGAAAAACAGCACATTGACAGTATTAATACTCTACACATGTTTACTCAGAAGAAAACATTGAGTTCAATGAAAGTTACTCCCAAGTAGATTGCAGGTGTAATATTCTAGAATTTAGACAAATAAAGGGTTTACAGTTCAGTTACAGCTGCAACTTGTGTTCATTTAAACTTGTGTGGGAATGGACCACAGCTCAATGGTCCTTGTTTAATCTCCAGCATCTTCATGTAGGGCTGGGAGAGGCCCCAGGCTGTAACCCTGGAAAGATGCTACCAATTTGTGTGGACAGTACTGAATTTGATCAGGGGCCAGCACCCTAAGGCCCATGGGCCGGAAGCGGCCCACAGAGGTTGTTTGACCGGCCCCCTGACCGAGCTGCCTGCTTGCATGCTGCACTAAACCGGCATGCACAGACACCGAAAATCGCAGGCATGTGCGCTCACACGTGCATGTAATATGGCCCATGGAGGGATCTACACGGGACTGATCCAGCCCAGGCAAGATAAACCTTGCTGACCCCTGAACTAGATGGACCAATGGCCTGACTCAGTATAAGTCAGATTCCTATATTCCTGTGGAAACGTGCGGGTGATGCTGTAAATGCAAATGGAAGACCCAATTTATTTATTTTTAAAAAATGACCACTATTTTAAGGAGCGTTTTGAGTTTCTCTTAAAAGCTGACACAATTAAATGTTAGGACGTCCCTATGAAAACATTTCCTAATGCCTGCAGGACAGCATCACGGTCAATGTATTTGTTAACGGACTGAATATCACTAGCCAAAAGTTATCAGAAGTCCGTAGTTAAGACACAAATGCAGTTGCATTTGCCAACCCTGGGTGGGGCTGCTGATAGGCAAGTGCTGCTGGAGAAAATATATAAAAAGGAGAAAAGAAGCTGTCTCCTGTCTGTTTTCCTCTTTAATGAAAATCCAAGCAGGAGTGGGTGAGAAAAGGGGAATGGAAAATATCACTTTTTGAGTTTTGAGAAGTTGAACCCTTCTTTGGGGGCATCTTGCAGCTGTTGCAGAGAGAGCCTCATTTAGAGTCGGGTTGTCCATGAGCGACATCTTCCTTCGAGACGACCCTGTGGTCATGGAAGAGACGACCATCAGTTCTCTCCTTCAGCACTCACAGCTGTCTGAAACTCCTTCTGTATTCAGTGGGGATCACTTCTCCCAGAATACTCCTTCCCTCCAGAGCAGGAGTTCCTTCATTATAACTTACTCTGTCTCCTCTTAGGCTGCCCTTGGAAACCTCTCTTTCCTAGACCAAAGCCTGCTAAGATCTTACTAGAATCACCTTCTGCTATGCTTCAAAGCATCTGCCTGGCGGAGACGCCATCACTTAGACAATTTGAGGCATCGCTGGGATGCAAGCGATTACGGTGTCTCGGTACAAGAAAAACTCGTACCCATCCCAAGTGTAAGTTCCTCATCCATTTGTAGCTGCAAATTGAGCCACATGAAAACATTACTAAGCTATGGCGGTAAGGAGGAAATTGTGGTTTCCGGAGATCTTTCTAGGATGAGAGGATGTTGTTATTTCATGGAGCGATAACTTGGGGGGGGGGTGAATGGCTGTGGGTGAATTTAATCCAATGGTTGACGATGGCAAAAATGCTGCCAACAGATGAGCAGTCTTACAGGGGGTGAGAGAATTGTGCCACCATGATACTAGTGCAACAGCCCAAGTCTATCCAGCAGAGAGAGCCAGCTGTTGCTGGACATCTGACTCCCATAACAATAGGGATGGAACGATATGTCCATTTTGGTTCTCTCAGTTTATTATTTTTCCAGTCTTAAATTTAGTTATTCACATTTTGCAGCAATTTTCTTTTCTTTTTTCTTTTTAAATAAACTCCTTGTGAAAATTAATTCTTGCTCCTAAACAAACACGTTTTTCAATGCAGTTTTGACTAATGTGCATATTTTTGCAAGCAATTTAATGCATTTTTTTGCACATTGCTTTCAACAATACCTTCATTTTTATGCATACTGCCCCCTGCTATATGCATTTTTTTGTAATCATTGATGGGAGAAGCAATATTCAGATCAAGGCAAATTTCAGGGGCTGTTGTGGTGTGGTGACAACATCCACATGCCACCAACAGAGAGAGGGAGCCAATGAGCTCACAATAATAGGGGCATACCCTCACCCAGGACGGCCTCATGTCTCCTCCCAACAAAACACATCAATGGACACTGCAGCACCTCTACTCAATGAGTTCCCATCCAGACCCCACTGTTAACAAATAGCCAGGCCTTTCTGAAAACAGTGCTTCAAGTGTCCTCATGCCACACACAGCTCACAGGCATGGGTTTTGAGCATAATGCAGAAAGGGATGGTAATTGATGCTGCAGAACTTACAGCTATTTGAAAGATAAGTTGTGATTTAGTTCACATATAGTTTTGGGAAGCACGAATGAAGTAGGTTTGCATTAAAATGCAGATGGAACCAGATTTCTCTCTCGTCCCTAATCAGAAGCAAGAAAGCAATACAGTGGTACATCAGGTTAAGTACTTAAGGTCCGTTCTTAACCTGAAACTGTTCTTAACCTGAAGCACCACTTTAGCTAATGGGCCTCCTGCTGCCCCCGTGCTGCCGGAGCTCGATTTCTGTTCTTATCCTGAAGCAAAGTTCTTAACCTGAAGCACTATTTCTGGGTTAGCAGAGTCTGTAACCTGAAGTGTATGTAACCTGAAGCATATGTAACCTGAGGTACCACTGTATAATTAAACAATCAGTTACATAATAGTTATATACTGTTACGTCTTCCCATTTTCCTGCAAATTCTAGAACCAGCACTCAGCAGGAGTTGGCTTCCTTCATGAGAGACACACCAGTCTTTTACAGTATTTTATTTATTCATAAATATACAAGCAGAGCTTAGCTCAGGGGCGAAGGCACCACTTTAGCTGGAGGGCCACATTTCCTTCTGAGCAACCTTCCAAGAGCCATATACCAGTGGTGGGTGGAGGCAGAAGAAAAACTGGGTAAAACAACACTTGTAAATTTTACTTTTCTACAGTAAGCTAGTTTCTACATATCACTCTCTAGCCTCCATCGAGACAAGCGAGAGGAATGATCAGAGTCCAATGACACACTACCAGTTTATAATTTTTCCACCCTTGAGTTTAGTTCTCCACATTTCTGCAGCAGTTTATGAATTTGGGTTTTTTTTTAAGTCCTTTTGAAATTTTTTCAGCCATTTAGTGCAAAATTCTCCTAATATGCAACATTTTTGCATTCACTTCTGCCCTATATATGATTCTTTGATATGACTTTTAATTAATATAGTTTATTTTATGAATTATTTTTATGTACGTTTTCCTCTAATATACAATTTTTTGTGCATTTTTTAAAGGGGGGAGCTGCATTACAAAATTCAGAGAAGTGCTGATTTTGAAGGATAGCTGTGTTTTTGGTTTGTGTATTGTTTCAGGAAGTGTGAATTAGGTAGGTTCACGTTAAAAACCAAACCAAACAGAATTTCCCCACCATCTCTAGTATTAACTAGTCCAAAGGCGTTGCGGCCTCTTTAAGAACTGCATTCATGCAGTACTGTTATACACTCCTAGGAAATGATCTGAAAATACTTTGTGTTTTAATCCTCCTGGAAATCAAACACATTAAACTCCAAAATTATCTGGCTTTCCACTAGCCAACAGACTGGGAATTTCAAGGTCATCCCCTGAACTCAGGTCTCTGAGCATAACCGTTCAATAAACGGTTATGGCTTAGCTGTGCAAGCTAATTTTGCCTAATTGATTTTCTTGTTCCACTGAGTTTGTGTGTAAAAGTAAACAAAAAGGAGCAAGCAAGCTGGAGAAAGGTTTATTAAAGGCATTTTTTCCCCATTTCTAAAATTTCCTTTCTGTATAGTGCCCAAAACTGCACCACAAAGTAAAGAAACTTTGGGTTGAGTGGGGAGCAGCTGAATTTCATAAATTTATTACATACATAGAATCATAGAATTGTAGAGTTGGAAGGAACCATGAGGGTCATCTAGTCCAACTCCCTGCAAGGCAGGAATCTCTTAATGCTGCTGTGTGTTGTTTTACTTTAGTACACAAACTCCACTGCGATGGGAAAATCTATTACACATATTTCAATGGCAATATTAGAAAGCGCGCACACAGGGCACCAACCATCATTGCCCACTCCCAGACTTACTGTTTTCTACTCCCAGATTTACTGTTTCCACCCATGGTAGTCTAGTCACAAAACAAGATGGTGCCAAAGTGTGGCAAATCACACTTAACAAAAAACCTCCCTCAATCATTCCATTCTTAAAAGGAAAGAAACATACAGATTCTCTGTGGACTGGCACAACTCTATTTTGTACGCCGGCAAGTCAAGCGACAACCAGTGAGCCAGTGTGGTTTAATGGATAGAGTGTTGAACCTGGGGGAGATGGTGGTTCAAATCCCCACTCAGACATGATGCTGTCTGGATCACTTGCCTCTCAGCCTAACCAGCTCCTCAGGTTTGTTGTGAGGATAAAATGAGGAGGGGGCGTAATGTGTACGGGTCCTTGAGCTCATTTGATGAAAAGGTGGTGTATTAAAGAGGTAAATGAGAAAGGAAGGAAGAGGAAGTTTAAGGAGAATAAACAAGGATTTGCAATCTAGGGTTGTAAGTGGACTGAATGTAATACACCTATCTCTACAACATCCATCTAGAAGAAACAACAACAACAAAACCACTGATAATGCATTACTAAAGCCAATAATACCTGACAACTTTGTTTATGATTGTATTTTAGCTCTGGATTGAGTTACGTTCTGAAAATATAAATACCGGTACATGATAAGAGAGGAGGAGAGAGTGGACAATTCAAGCCAAGAGGCAAATGGAAACAAACATGTACACAAGCAATTCTCTCCCCCGCCCCCCACAATTATCCTGGAAGTTTGAACCCCTAAATTCTGAAGAAAGAACAACGCTAGAATAATTGACACCAATTGTTTTCTTGGCAGCTCCTAGCCTGGATCACCTGCTGGGATGCAGTTCAGTGGGTGAGAATGACAATAGTCTGGTCTTAGGTGTTTTTGGTGTGTGTTTTTTAAAGGGAGGTCCCAGCAGAATATATGACAGATAATGGTTTTGCTTTGTACAGCTGTCAAATAATGCTTAACTAATACTGAATTACTGTCAAGGCTCTCAGGGTGTTCACTTAAATTCTCACCTGAATATCCAATGATGGCATGGCAGTGAATTCTTAATAAATGTGTGGTGGGTGGATGTTTAGAACATTGGGGGGGTGTTATAAAGGCCTTTGATTTGTTTAACAGCTTTCTTGTCAAATGAAGCTTACGAGAACTTGGCCGCCTGTGTGAAGTGGAACTGGTTGCTGTCAGTCATCATTATTACTGAACTACTGACGTCCAAGTGGCAGCATTTGCTAGGAAGCTCCCAGACTGGCATAATTAATATACGTAGCTGACAAATATGGCAGATGAACTGTAGGAGGGGAAGGAATATCAAAGGTCATTAGGGTTTGCTATGCCTGTGAGAGAAGAGACTGAGATCCCTTAAGTTCAAATTCCTGCTCAGCTGTGACTCAGAAGTTAGTTTAAAAAAACCAGAATGCAAACATGGTCAGGAACCAGAGCTGGATCCTGATGTGCTATCACCAGCTACAGCAAAGCTAGACCAGTGTTTCCCAACCTTGGGCCTCCAGCTGTTTTTGAACTACAATTCCCATCATCCCTGACCACTGGTCTTGCTAGCTAGGGATGATGGGAGTTGTAGGCCATAAACATCTGAAGGCCCAAGGTTGGGAAACACTGAGCTAGACAACATGGTGCCCTCCAGATATGATGGACTCCAATTCCCATCAGCCTCTTTGAGCATGGCCAAAGGTCAGGGATGATGGGAGTTGTAACTCCTCAGCAGCTGGAGAATTAGAGCTTAACCTGTGGTCCTTCAGATATTTTTGGATTACAGCTCTCATAATCCTCAGCCATTCTGGCTAGGGCATGGAGTCCAGCAACATCTGGAGGGCCACTGATTCCCCACCTTTGGGCTAAATTTAACTAAATCACAATTCCCTGAACTGAGATGTAACAAGCAGCTGTGCCTTGTTTAAAACAGAACCGGGAAGATTCCAATCTCCTCTGGCACATGAAAGATAATGAGAAGGGGGGGGCACATGCTCTTAAGGATCATTGCATTGTTTGCATTGTAGGAGACTGACTCACTGTTATGTGTGAACTGGGCTGGTGTATGCCTTGCCGTTACTGAGACAGAAAGTAACAGGAGGAATCCTGGCCACCTGCCCCAACCTGAACAAATCTAAACACCTCTGTTGCTGTCCGTGTTAGGCCATGGGGGCAACGCTCTATCTTTTGTAGGTTTTTGGCTCTATCTAACATTCTTCCAGTGCAATCGTGTTGATGCTTTTGGACAGGAGCAGAAGTGCAAGAGGGACTCAGATTCTTGGAGGCAGAGGAAGGTGCTTGTGATGATCCTGGTTCCAGTTCTGCACAGTCTCAATCACCAGCCTTAGGTTCAGTATCAGGAGCCTGGTCCATTTCCCCAGTCAGTAGCATGGCAGACTTGAGTCCTATCTCCACTATGCATTTTAAAGCAGTATCTTTTGTAAATCACTATAAAATTTAATACCATGTAGGTAGGGGTACAAAAGAAAGAAGAAAATTAATTAAGGGAAACTTGGCTCTGATAATAGAGGGAAAAGGGCGGAAATCAGATTAACTCAGAAAAAGGAAAAGGGAAAGGGGAAAAAAATAAGATAACAAAATAATTAGAAAAATGGTTTGGAAATTTGAAGAGGGCTATGATTGATGCTGCAATACTAACCTTCCCAGGAGGTTGTCTAAAGAGATTTCGAAAACTCTGCAAGTGCTGTTTTGCCCTCATTGGGGGAGGTCAGTTGGTGGAATGACAAGCTACAGAAATAAGGACTCAGATCCGTCAATTTAATTTTTTCATTTTTCTAGTCTTAATAAGAGTTTGGCACATTTCTGCATCAGTTTGCTTTAATTGGAAAAAAGTCATCATGAAAATTCATCAGTATATTCTGTGCATTTCTCCTGATACGGATTTCCATACACAATTTTTGCCTAATACACACATATTTGTGATAGCAATTTCTGCTAAGATAATGCATTTGTGTAGTATATGCATTTGTGTGCATATTTTCCTCTAATACACACACATTCCTAAACATCTTTTGATTGGAGAACTGCACTGCAAAATCTGAACTTCAAAGGATAGTGCTGTTTCACGTCACATGTTGTGTAATGAATTGTGAATTACAGTTGATGTGCAACTTATGTGCATTTAACTTTTGCGATTTCAACTTTATGCGCTTGGTGACTGGCCAGTTGAAATTGTAGAAATTAAGCTCTTGGTTTTCCCAGCACAAAAAGAGCTTTTAAGCTCTCTGCTTAGCTCACCAGGCTCTGATCTCATGGGAGCCTCCCAGAGCCTGGTAGGCAAGGCAGAGAGCTTAAAAGCTCTGGAAGGTAAGATTGGTCATGTGGGGTCAGTTTTGACTAAACGTGAGTTTGGCTATATGTACCATCCCCAGAACATAAACACCACATAAGTTGCAAATCTACTATAGTTAGTTTCATATTAAAATGTCATGTCCAGCCCTGACCTGGTACCAGACTTAAGAGTCCTCACAGGATGAACCAGATACGCCACAGGTCAAAGGGCACCCTGGATCAAACCCTGAGGATCCCTTTGAGGGGCCTTCTAGATTGTTATCAATGAAGAATTCCTGGAACTGTCATAGGAAGAGGTGGAGCATCTCCATGCCCAGCCCTTCTGAGCACAGGTATCAAAAGCTTCTACATCAAGCCAAAGAGTGATGGCACAGTATGCATTCGTGAACCCAGAGCTGTCAGTCTATTCATGAGTAAGCAATCCCATCACTGTCGTGAGCAAGGTACTCCTTCACGGCCAGCAGCTGTGATTAGGGTGTGGTTTAGGAGGCTTGAGTATATGAAGCCTCTTCTTTGAACCTTCCAGTTGTTGAAAGCAACAATAACTGTGGGTTCTAATGTACAAGTCTAGTCTTCATGTCTTACTATGTTGTATCTTGCCTGAACTCCTTGTGATATTGGCCATGGACCATTGGCACACACAGCTCTGCTCTGCACCTGCCGGCTGAGGAAGCTGCTTCATGCTCCCAAATGGTAGGGCCGGTGTTGCATCTATTGCTTTCAGTTGCACAATAGGACCTTCAGGGTTCACATTCGCCTTTCAGATAGCCATTTTCAAATTCCACAAGTGCATCCCTTTATAATTTCTCCACATTGCCTTCAACTGACCTAGGAGCCAGGGCAGGAAAAGAATGGGGACAGTTTTGTACCCTGTGTGCATGCAAATGCCTGTTTATCTGACACTTGCCATTCTCTCTCTCCTCCCTTTTGAATTGCTAGCAACAGACAGACTTTGTTCAGGCAGTGTCGGCGAAGCCCTGGAAAAAGTCAACTTCCCATCCTTACCTTGTTACAGAACCATCTATACAAGGGCGGAAGAAAAAATCAGAGGACAAAGAAAGAAAGGGCAGGATCAACAAGAGCAGAAGAAAGCCGAGTGCCATGGAGAGGGGTAGGAGAAGATAAAGAGAGTCGTGCGTTTGATGCATTCGTTTCTTCTTATTAGTGGTATCCATGTAGTTAGCGCTCAGGCTGAGATGGCTGACCTGTCCAGAAGTTACAGTGATCCGCACACAATCCACTCCCAATAGTGTAAGAAACTGAGACATTAACAGGATGGGAAAAGAGAAGGTCAAGATGAAGGAAGAAACCATGGGCTGTGAAATATGAACAGGAAGTAACCTATGTTCACCCAAGTGGCAAGAGGTCTACCTCAGATTGTCTTCCTCCTTTCTCTGCATTCTTAACAACCTCAATCCCTCCACCCGTAGATACGTCGCTTATTCCGTTTTCTACTTTTCAACTGATAAATGGGTCAAAGATGAAAGGACCTAGGAACAGAAGGTCAACCCTTATTCAATTTCCTTAAATTGTGTGGGTCTACCTTATCTTCTCATTCTAGAAAGAGATAGCAGGAGAAGATGAGAGAGGTGGAAGAAAGAGGCCAAGAATAAACTTTGCCTGAAGCCAGAGTTGAGTGCCGCTCACTAAGCCTCATAAGATGCATGAATGAATAGTATCATTGTGGCGTTTATCACTAGGTGGCACTGGACTTAGTTTTCTCTGGGTGGTGTCAGAATTTTTCTGCCACTTGTCTGTTCTGAAGAGAGGCAACCAAGTTCTTACTTGGCTTCCTGACTGGTGTTTCTTATCAGTTTTCCATGATAGTATATTTATTCATGTAGCGGGAAGAAAACAGATCTATGTCTAGTCAATTGGCAAGTTGAGAGGGCCAATGAACTCATCTCATCAGATATCCTTAAGCTCTGGAGGTGAAGGTGGACTGTTACCTTGAGTAAACGGTCCTATTTTTATGAAGGAAACATTCAAAACTTAATTTCCTGTTCCCATTCTGCATCAACTGTTTTGGGGTTTTTTTTTTCAAAAAAGGAAAAAACACCATAGAAAGTGTTGGAAACCACACAAGTGAATAATTAATATTGTAATAGCCTCAAGCAGAAAATAGCTTTAAAAATTGAAATCCTATATATTTTCTGCTTGAAATTATTTTAAAAAATAATTCTTTATTAGTGTTTTTTTAAAACATTTTCTTCTTTTTTTCTTATGGGTGGTCCTTCCTTGCCTTTCCCCCCTTTAAACGGGAAAGAGGAAAAACCAACCAATTTCATTTAACAGAACTGTTATGCCACACAGTTAAAATTTAAATGTAATAAGAGTCTTGTAGCACATGAAAGACCAACAGACATGGTCTTTCATGGACTAGGGCTCAGTTCAACAGACATGTGAAGTGTTATCCTTGACAGCTATACAGACATATACAGATGTTAGCATGTTGGCATCCGTCTGTCTCAAGAGACAATGGAAGAGTGCTCCATTGGGGGTAAAGTCAAACGATTGGAGGCAAACCATAGTTAAGGCAGGCAAAACAGCAAACTGTACTTAATAAAAAAGGAAAGGGGGGAGCACTTCCATACACATCTACATGGCTCTATCAGAGTAGAAGAGTAGCACGAGCCAAAGGCTTAGTTAGACTTATTCCCATCATGCTAAGCCATAGTTTATTGCGACATCCAAATAAGATCCTTGTGAATATTATCTTTCAAAGGGTCACCTGTACAGCTTTTTTCCTTAATTAAAAATGGAGTCATGAGTCACCCTTATACTTGAAAAGGTTCGCTTTTGGAGTGTGTAAAACTAAGTGCTATTCACTGTGGTTTTTTTCAGCCAGAGCTCACATCAGCTCAGCTCCAGCACCTCTCAGGTGGGCGCCATGGCCATTCTAAGAACAAGGGAGAAGTTTGTGGTGAGCTCCAGCACCTCTTTTTCTAGAAAAAATAGAACTGGCTATTCACTTGCTGGGGTGCCCATCCCTTGTGTTTCTGTGTAACTGTTTTGGATGTGCATTTTGATTGGTAATATTTGCTTCATTCACAAATTTAGAAGTAGAGCATAAATGGATGCAAAGATTAGGCACACTTAAAACAGGCAGCAGATCCATCAGATGCTCAGAGAGATGCTTCTAGCCTTAAGTACACCTCTCTCTTCTCCAAATTCTCTCTTTTGTTTTCTTCCTCGGCACCCCCCACTTAGTTTAGTATGCTGTATCCAGCTCCCCCCAACTCTGAAGGCTTTCCCATTTCAAATATACCCTGGAGATCCCTGTACAGAGGTACCTCGGGTTACAAACACCTCAGGTTACAAACACTTCGGGTTACAGACTCCGCTAACCCGGAAGTAGTACCTTGGGTTAAGAACTTTGCCCCAGGATGAGAACAGAAATTGCGTGCCAGCAGCGCGGCAGCAGGGGAAGGCCCCATTAGCTAAAGTGGTACCTCGGGTTAAGAACTGTTTCAGGTTAAGAATGGACCTCCGGAACTAATTAAGTTCGTAACCAGAGGTACCACTGTATTAAGAAAGCGTCTTCTAAGAATTAAGCTCTCATAAAAAAAAGACATCAACCATCCATTAAAGAAAATTAACATTATTTTTTCTGCTCTCAGACTCTGAGCAGTCATCCCTTTAAATAAAATTGATATGTGATAATGCTTTTTCACAGTAATCAGAACAGCAAATCTAAAAACCCACTTCTAGCCAACCCAGGCTCCGATAGCATTTACATACATTGAGAAAAAGAAACAACTAGAAGCTCTTAAAAGGAAAATGTCAAAACCACAAGAAATGACACCTAAAGGAATGCTGATGAAACCTGGGCAGAAGATGTTAAAGTTTCTGAGACCTTGATATTTCTCCATTCTAACCTCTGACAAGGCAGATGTGCCAAAGATTTGGCTTGCACATTTTAAGAATCTGAACCAGAAAGGATTTATCCATGCATTGACCTTAAACCTCTCATCAATGGGGCGAGGGCATGGAACTAAAGGTACATTAAGCCTCTGCTGAAGAGGGATATTAAAATGTGAGCAGATCACGCTTTCAACAGGCTTTCAAGGCAGCTGGTGAGATGTCAGGGACTAGATGCAGTTCATCCCATTTATATTATGTGGGCTTGAGTTAGAGAGTTGTTTCAACTTAGGCAATGGCTCTTACTTTGCCCAGTTGCTTGCAGTCAACCACAGCAGCACCCAAACATGATGTCACCCCTTGGGAAGCATTGCTAAGCCTGTTACTCCCCGTAGACTGATTGTGTAAAAAGAAATCACTAAAGCCCATAATTGCCTTTTGCAAAAATATTGCATCAGATAATGTTTGCATCAATAAATCTGGTAGAAAAGCACAAGATTGTATTGGGCTAATGTGCCCTTTCCCCCCCAAAAAAATATGGACCACCAGCAATGGATCATAGAATTGTAGAGAGGGTGCTGTCCACAGATAATTGATCCAGCACACTAAGTAAGTTGGAACAACTACCCATCATCCCTGACCATTGGTCATGCTGGCTGAGGCTGACGGCACTGTAAATCCAACAACATCCAGAAGACCCAATGTTGGCTACCCTGAATTAGGGGTAGATTATGTTGAAAACTGGCTGAATTAAATAGCATCATAGTTTGCTACGCTAATATGTGAAAATCGTGTTCTGAAATCCTAATACGCAACTACAAAAGTCATATAGATACACAGATCTAAACTAAAGGAAGAAGGCTACGCATCAGGTATATGTGGTGGTGTTTTGTTTTGTTTTTATAAAAAAGGAGACCCTTCTGTTTTTCTAAAAGCGTTCACTGTTAAAGCTAAATTTACCTTTCCAGGCAGCTGAAGACTGCTCAGTTATGTTATTTTGGTAAAAGAGAATATGTCCAGGACAAGGGGGTCTGCTCCTCCAAATGAAAAAAGTCACGCATGTACTAGGGCCTTTGATGCCCCAGATACATCAAACTGCATAATGTTCTCTCCTAATAGGAGCACTGGGATTACACTGGAGGAAATTTGCAATATTTGGTCTGTCACACCCCCTCCAGAAGGATTGAATACAGGGAAAGTATCAGAAAATATGTCACGGTGGGCCTTGCCTCCCCGCATCCCCCCGCGTACCGTGGGGAATCCTGCAGCCTGGCTCCGCAGACGGAGCTTCAGGGTGAAATATAGTTTCAGAGTAAGTTTAAATTAGATGGCCTGAAAGCTTCTGCACAAGGGATCCCCAAAGTATTGAGCGCCTTTCCCCAAGGATCTCCGGGCAGCTTTAATATATATTGTGCGATCTGTGCAACGTATCCGCTCGAGAGAGAACGGTTTGTAATGGAGTCGGAAGGGTGCTGTAATCCACTAAAAAGGACAATAGGCAAGGTGTTATGTTGTTATGTTTCGCTGCCTATCATTCTAATGCAGCTCGTAATGTATGAATCATACCCCCATTGTGTGTAATTAGATTTCTCCTCCCAACACCCTTCCGAAGTACAGTGAAGAGGGCTGGCCAATGTTAATATTAAAAACAGCACATCTTTTGCAAAGTTAGAGGTCATGCCTTAATTCCTTGTGTATGAAGAGAGTTAATCAAAAGATGACGGGAGAAGAATGAGCAGGAGGACAAGAATACCCCTGTATTATTTCTGAAGGAATTTAATTAGAAAGGAGGTATTAATAGCATTTATTTCTGCAATTAAAAAAAAAATCTTGTTATTTGAATTGCTTCACCGTAACCCACGTTTTGCAGACACTCATTTAAATCTGTCTTTATTCCCCTCCTTTTTTTTTAAAAAAAGGAAAAGCAAAGCATGCTTCTTACTGAGCAAAATAATGAGGAGGGGGGGGAACTGGCAATAATGGAAGATAATAGCGATAAAACCTAGCAGTGATCCCCGTCGTCTCCGATTTCCTCAGAGTTTCTCGTTTAGGACAATTAATCAATGAGGAGGTACAGTTTGCACTTTCCTGGTTATGAACCTTTGGCTTCTGGTCTCCACAACACCTGGGAATGGGGTGGGTCTCTCGGGCCTGGAAACCCCCTAATCTATGCTAAAGTTATTTTGTTGGTTGTGTTCAATTAAAATGCAAAAAAGTGGCTTTTCTCACAGGGTCGGGCTAAGGCATGTTGCTGACTGAGGCAAAGGACAGGACAAGATTATGACCCCTGCTGCTACCAGACAGCCAACATCTTAGTCAAGTGATCTGTCAGGTCTCCAATGTCTCATCCCTGCTCACTGTCATGAACTGGCAGGACGATGGAGAGGAGGAAAAGAATCTCAGCAAGGGGTGAAGTACTCACAGTGCAATGGAGGAAGATCAGGGGATGGAAGTCAGTGCACAGGAACCAGAGCGGCAGGACCCATCACCAGAGCCAGAGGGGCCTTATCCCCACAAACACAGCAGGCTCTGAGGTGTAGGAAGCAGTGAGAGGGGTGCTCTGGGAGGATGAGGCAGGCAAGGGCCAGGTGTCATCCCTCAGCTGAGGTAGGCTCCGGACAGGTGAGGGTCACATGCTTTGTTAAGCCCAGATGCTGTGATCAGCATGCAAATTACAAAAGGGAAGCAGAGCTGAGGTACTGTAGCTGCTCAACTGCCCATGTTGATGGACCTTGACTTGGATGCTCCTGGGCCTCTAAGGGACTGCGCTTCAGGTGTGAGTCTGAACTCCGTTTCCTGACCTCTGGACTTTGCTCGTGTGGATTGAACGTTGGATTTGGCATACTGAACTTGCTGCCAGGTAGGCCAAGGATTCAAGACACTCACGCACCTCCAGTTGGGACCCCAGGAACACAAATAGGAAATTGATGCTTTTTGTCTGTATGTCAATGGGCATCACTTTACATGTTTAAAAACTGTGGTATGCTAGGAGAAAATGACTAGACCTGACATGTTCAGTTACCTCAGAACAGTGACAAGAAACCATTGCTGCCAGCAGGGCACTGGCTCAAGTGAATGGGAATTAGCTAGGGGATGCAGAGAGAGCAGCTAGGAGCCAGGAGCTATTTGCTCTGAGGTGGATATCTCGCTCTGTCTGTAGAGCCGCCCCTGACCTCTTCAACAGCAGCGCATGCCCAGTCTTGTTCCTGTACAAATGACTTTTCCTCTCACATTGCCTAGCTTAGAAGTCCCACAGCAGATATAAGTAGGGTGATTGTATCAAGAGCAGGCCCCATTAATAAATTTGAAGGATGAAATATAAACCTAGATCATAAATAAATAAATAAATAAATAAATTACACTAGGTTTTCAGGATCTACTTTGGTGGTGGTAGGGTTCTGAAACCCTGAGGTAAATTGACTTAAACTAGGTACCAAATCGTGGCAGAAGATGTGAATCCAGATATAAAATGATGGCTGAGGGGGTGCCCAGCTACCCCTCCACAAGTCATACATAGGGGATGGGCATTGATCCCATAAGCAATACACTGTTCAAGTAACTTCCATAAGCCATATGCTGGGATGAAACAGAAAAATTGAAAGTGCTCTTTTAAGCACAAAGTCCCATTTTATAGCTAGGAAACACTGAGTCTCCACCACTGGAACTCTCTTCTGGGGGAGATCAGGCCACCCCATTTGATGGCCATATTCAGGCAGAATTTGAAGGCATTTCTATTTGTTCATTCATTCTACAGTGGTACCTCAGGTTACGTACTTAATTCGTTCCGGAGGTCTGTTCTTAACCTGAAACTGTTCTTAACCTGAAGCACCACTTTAGCTAATGGGGCCTCCCACTGCTGCTGCGTCACCAGAGCACTATTTCTGTACTCATCCTGAAGTAAAGTTCTTAACCCGAGGTACTACTTCTGGGTTAGTGGAGTCTGTAACCTGAAGCGTATGTAACCTGAAACATATGTAACCCGAGGTACCACTGTATTTGGACGGGAGATAGCTCACTTTTAGACATTGTCATTGTCATTGTAATTGTCCATGGGGTCACGAAGAGTCGGACATGACTAAACAACTAAACAACAACAACAACAATTGTTGTGACTGTCACTTAAATTATTGTATATTGGATATGAATAGATTTTATGTTGCTAGCTGCTCTCAGACCATTTGGCCAGGAAAACTAGATTTGAATAAATTTGCCACTGACACACACAGTATGTGTGCATAGGATTGCAGCCTTTTTGTTTTGTTATCATTGCAATAAGGATGCCTCCAGACTGTAAGTACTTCATAGGATGAATTCAAGCGCACATTCAAAGTGGTATTCGGACTAGTGTAACAATCTACCTTTTTTTGTTTTAAGAATCTTTCCCAGTTTGGAAAGTGATGGGGAAATGCACTGAAAAGTGTGGGATGAAAAAATGGTTAACAGGAAAACTGACTGACAGGTCGACAACCTTTTTGGATCAAAGGGCACATTTCAAATGTGTGTGCTGGGGACACCAGTCACAAAATGGCTGGTGGAGATCATGGCATAACCCAAAATGGCTGCCATGGTGACACAAAATCAGACAGGCATCCACAACAATGTTATGCTTACAATGGGAAGTTAGCTATGTCCTGATGGGGAATTTTGATTTCACACACACACACACACACACACACACACACAGAGAGAGAGAGAGAGAGAGAGAGAGAGAGAGAGAGAGAGAGATTGTTTAAGAGCAACAGGCAACATTCCTCAGTATTATACTGGGGAGAATATACCAGGTGGCCACAACACACTCACTCTCACTTCACAGAACATGCTTAGAAGGTACCTGTGCATTTTGCCCCATAACTTTCTTTTTATGAAGACTAGAAACTTACCGTATTTATTTTTTAAAGAAAGCTCAGGGTCTGAGGCACCTGCTCCAGGCAAAAGTGAAGGCCTTTGAGAATGGATTGGCAGACCCTGATGTGGACATCCCACAAGCAAGCTAGGATGAACATAAGATGAGTGTTTAGTGTCCTAAAACAGCCCCTTAAACAAATCTGCACAAATGTTCAACAAAGACCAGACACAGTCTAACCATCATGTCACGTTTGTGGAGGGCAAATTGGGATAAATGCTGAATAAGCAGGTCATCTCAAGCTGCCCTTAGAATTTAAGATTGTTTAAGGTATTTCATATTCTATCTCTGCTATTTGCGCAACAAGATGCAAAGGCAGTTGAGTGTTGTTATCCGTGTATCACAGATACAACAGATGAAGCATAGTAGCAGGTTTGTTTGTGGCTGTGGTGAGATTTTAATGCAGGGATTTTCCGCCTTACAGCTCGCACAACATTAGCCGCTGCGGTGTTACACCAGCTGTCAACAAGCACAACAAACAACCCTCTTCACGGTTAATGTGGGCGGCCTTGACATCTTGTCTCTGATATCTCCCTACCTACCTTCAAAGTTTGCCTGCTTCCTATCACAGGCCATTTGTAAAATCAAAGGCGACTGACGGCCGGCCTCTTCAGCAAAACATCACCTTGGCACAGGAGAGCCGAATCTGTTCCAGCTCCTACTTTTTCCCCACTTTACTGTTGCGATGCTGAAACAAACCAGACCCACCACCATCATCCAAACAAAATTGAATTCTTGAGCCTAAAAAAAGAAAAGGAAAAGCTCTGGCCTCCATGTTGGTTGGCGGAGATAATGCTGTCTATTGTTCCAGGCACACTCCAAGCACTCTAGGCTGGGCGTTTCCTGAAAGAGGAAAGCCATGGTCCTAATATATTTTTGCATTAACAGCTTTGCCATCCTGAGGTTGGGACAGTTACATCTGGGTAGCTGCCTTTCATTAAGTCTGCCTTCTCTCTCTCTCTCTCTCTCTTTTTTTAAAAAAACACACCTGGGAGGTTCAGTGTATGTGCCCTGGAATGTTACAGCTCCCTCTGGGATTCTTGTGGGGAGCAGTTCTTGCTTAATTTACTGCTCCAGCAGAACGGTGTATGGAAATGGTAATTACAATAGCAAGCACCTGGCTTAACCAGCCATATAATAGTTTCCTTTTTGGAGCCTGTGTTTTACCTGCTTCTAGACAGGGCTGGCCCAACACTTTGGCCCAGGATGCCTCAGGGACTGCCTGAGCCCTTATAACCTTGCCCAATTGGTGGGGTCTCCAGGGGTGTCATTGTTAGTGGTCCCCCAATGACTCAGATACATGGCTCATATCCACTAGGAATTTGGGTTGCCAAGTCAGGAGCATCCCAGATCCTGAGATTTCAGGACCCAAATCTGAGACCTACAGGGTGGGTCCTAGAGACAGAGGTTAATTGGGAGAGGGGAGGAGAGGTGGGCAGGACCTTCCCTTCCTGAGTGCCTTTGCTAGAATTCTTGATTATACATTTTAGAATGCATTTTAACTTTGTGTTTTTATATTGTTGTAACCTGTCCTGAAACATTATGGCAAAGGGTGAGCAAGAAATCAAACAGATGATGGTGATAAATGGCTTACAAGACTCCCTCCAGCTTTATGGCTTTGTCCCTGTGTTTGTTTATTTCTAATCCTCCATTCATCATTACTGATCTCAGAGCAGAATACAGCAGAATTAAATCTTGCCCGAATTAAACAGTCACAATAAGAAATCCACTTAATTACAAGAAGCAGGTAAGGCAAATATAATTACAACCTCAGTATACTAATACAGAAATCATTCTCCAAATGTGGATGTTTAAATGTGGCCAAAATGATACCACCTATGCACAAGAGGGAGGTATAAGCAAGTTTGGGGAAAAAACCCAGTTTGCAGAGGTACACATTTTTATTTTTATTTTAGTAAAATGAGCTGCATTGGCCCTCCTGGCTGGCCATACTAGGAGGGGCTTGTCAGGCACAGCTTTCAGTTTTGACCCATGGGTTTTACCCCGTCTTTGGTGTGGCTGTGGAGGATGATTCATTTGGGCAATTGGTGTAGTGCCCAGCCAACATCATTCTGTCCTCAGCCAGCCCAGTCCCCACCTTCCTGCACTCTTGCTTACAGCCAGGGAGTGGCCCTGGTGGTCTGTTTCCTCCTTCTTGGTGTTGCCCCTTTAAACTCAGCAGAGGTAGATAGGGACAAAACTAGAATTACTTCTGTTCTGCCTCTCCTTTGCTGTGGCTCCACCTACTGTTTGGGGGTGGTGATGGAATGGAGCATATTCTATCCCTCAAGGAATTCTGGGCATTGTAGTTTACCCCTCTTAGAATCCCAGGTCCCAGCAACCCTTAACAAACTACAGTGCCCAGAATTCTCTGTGGGTAAGACTATGCTTTGGATTTGCTTTAAAGGTATAGTATTTACACAGCCTATGTTACTTAACATGCTGGCTGCTTGATGATTCCCTGTCCCATTAAGCTGGTTTGCACAAGATTTCTAGCTATGGGCCTTGCTGAGTTTTCTGTTTTCTGCTTGCTTCAGCTCTGGCGCAGGTTTTCTTTTAAGGCCTTTCTGTTTCTGCGTTGGCACCAATAACCTCAAACCAGGGTGGAGAAATGAAAGACACACAGGCCTGAAGAGAGGCAGAATTCATGTATATAGCCTTACAGGTTGCCTCTCCTAATTCTGCAAAGGCGCCCCAGATAGCAACTTGAAGAGGAATACCTGGCTTTTGTGTTTAATATTATAGCAGAGGGAAGCCGAGTGGCCCTAGAAAAGCTTCAGCGTTGCGGCACTCCGTCCTCTTCTTGGTTCTCAGCCTTCCGCAGACACTTGGGCTCCAATTATTCTTGTATCTTGCTCTCAGACAAATTAAAATTTCATAATCTTTCTACCGGCCTCGGTGGGCAGAGTGCTATGCTAGGTCAAGTAACATCTTCGAGCTACAGTGCTTCTCTCAGAAGTTTCAATGCCCTTGAGGAATTTGTACCTTTAGGAAAGCCACGGAGAACCTCTTTTTATTCTTCTTTTTAACAAACTGAAGACAAGACAAAACACAGAGAAGTTCCTGCGTTTCCTCCAAGCTGTTTTGTTTTGTTGTTTGGGGGCAGGCAAAACAAAAAACAAAATTTGTCTTTGAAATATGGGGTTGCAGGTAAGGCTACAAGGAGCCCTAAATTTCATCCTAAAGTGAAATTAAAGTTGAACTACATCATAATCTTTCTCAGCATAATGACAGTGCTAGAAGAATTTGGTAGAACTCCAAGGAAACTTTCTTTGGAGGGGTTTATCTTGCAAGGGGGAAATACACATATTTGATTGCAGGAAACATGGCTAAGTGACTATTTTAGCAGACTGACCACCATTTTATTTTAGTCGCCACTAGGCTACTTTTCATTAGAAATGTTGTTCATACATCACTATCCAGAATGAAAAGAGATGCTAGAATAAACTGGCATGGCTTCTTTGATTTACTAAACAGGACGCTCCTCACTCCTTTCTTAGGCTAGGTGAAACCAGGAACCACCTTAAGAGGCTGGTGGCTTCTTTTACTTATTTCATTCACTGGTGGACAGCTCAGACTACTGTCAATAAAAAGTTTCGCAATCAGACTGATGAATTATTGCAGCCCAACTTTACACAGGCCAGTGCATTCAGTGCCTCTTCCATGGGAAATTTCTTTTAAGGAATCCAAATAGCATCTTGTAATGCACATCATCCTTGGTGGGAGCTGTAGATGACCAATATCTGGAGGGCCAAAGGTTCCTCATATACCTGCCTTTATTTGCATCTTCGCAAATCAAACAGGCAAACAGACTAAAACTAGCTGCCTCTTTGTTTTGGTACATCGGGGTGGGTGGAGGGAGAAAAGTATCTCTGGATCCTCATGCGGCAATAAATAAATAAATAATAGAAGAGCCTGCTGTTATTAGAGAGCCCTGTCCCATTGATTTCCCCCAGCTCAAGGATCTATAAGAGACCCAGGTAAAGCACTGCAGCGCCAGAGTCTTGCTAAGAACCGGAAGACAGGCTATTAATGATAATTGCACCATGAGTTCTGCCTCCTCTGATCCATTTAGTCACGTCAACTTTTTTTTTTTTTGCTGTTGGAAGAGCAATAATGTCATCTGTAAGGCACACACTCAGGACCTGCCTCCAAAACGGTTATTTGCAGGGCCAAGCAATGTGTTTGAATGATGCTGCTACCTATGTGTTAGAACGCAGGCCATGCTGTATTTATTTATTACTGCATGTGATCCCATCTTTCCCAAGGATCTCATGATAACATTCATGCTTCTTCTCTCCCCCCCTCATCCACCTTTTCCATTTTAAGCTCACAGCAACCCTGCAAAGCAGGTTAGGTTGAGAGACAGGACTGGCCCAAGTCATGCTTCATGTCCAGCTTGTAGGCTTCTTGTTAGGTGTCAGGGTTCTGAAGAGTTGTGGGGAGGGCAGAGGAATGACCCAGGGAAGGGTGATGGCAATTAATGGGGTTTGGTGCTCCCTGCAAGGCAGGAGTCAGGACAGCAGCAAGAGGAGGAAGGGGCAGGGCAGTCTGAGATGGAGGGAGGTGCTCAGGATGTGGTGGAGCAAGAGACTGTTCAGGTAAGGAATGGTCCAGTAGGCTCCCCGCCATCTTCCTCCCCCCTGTCTTCTAGAATTGGGAGGAGCTTGAAGAGGAACAGCAGAGATGACTTCCGTGTAGGACAAGCCTCAGGCTGTGTGTGCGCATCCGTCAGATGAGGGTGCATAAGCCAAAGGGCCACAATAAATGTGATAATGTGTACCTCTGGAAATCCTTGAGTGCACTTCTAATAGGGAAGTTATGGTAACCTGTTGCTTTATGAAACATAAGTTGCTACACAGTGCAAATGGCTACATGTAACACAGGTTCCCAACATGCAGGCTAACACAATGTAACAGCACAAGGTGAGAATCAAAGCTTAGCCAACAGAAATTGGTGAGAATCAAACCTGAACCAGCATAAATTGCCAGTGCTTATCACTGTATTAAACATAAAATGAGGTAATGATGTACACGATTGGTGAAAATTGAAATCCTTTGTTTGGAACTTTATAAATTCTACTGCCAGAACCACTGGGCGTGGTTGCAGTTTTGTGGAATGATTCGACTGTAACCTATTGCTTTGCAACAAACCTTGAACTCCTAAGTCCTCAAGCTTCTGGGTTTTTATTGGCATAAACCCAGGAGATAAGCCACTTTTGGCTTACAGCGGGGGCATGGTCCCCCCGTTGGTGCAACTGCTCCACCTGAGGACAGCTGCCTAGAGATAAGAAGTGTGTGTATGTTGTGTGTATCCGGAGCACCGTGGGATCTGCTGTAAGGGTTTCTTTGTCAATAAGGACTTAACTATTGGGCATGTGCCATACTTGACTGCGGGGGTCAGGGCAGACCAGAACATTAGGCCATCTGGATGGCCACTGTGAGAACAGGATGTTGAATTAGATGGGTCGTTGCAGGGGCGAAACAGGAAGTGCTGCTCTGCTGCTGCTGCCTGTGCCACCTGCCCCACCACCTCCACTTCTGGTGGAGAAGTGGCACCAGCATTGGTGCCGATTCTGAGCGAGATCTCATGCGTTCTGCAAGATTTTGTGGTACTTCTCTGCCACCGGCAGAGGTGGTAAGGTGCCCATGGGGTGCCGTCTCAGGGTCTTTCATTACCTGAGGTGGCAGCCTTACCCCATCTAACGGCTGCACCAGCCCTGATCCAACAGGCTGGCCTCATGTTCTGATGCCCTCCAATACCTTGCAAGCACTCTGTTTCCCCCAGTTACCTGCTGCCAGAGGCATCTGCATCACCCTGCCTAACAGAAGGACCAGCTCTGCTTGTCTGAGAGATGGTTAGAATACAAGGCTCTGTTCAAATGGTGTGTGTGCATGCAGAGGCATATTTAGGGCCCCTTGTGCCATTGGCACCCCCTGGGGGGAAAAATCACCTTTGTGCCATGATGCGAGAAAGACAGGAAGTTTACCCGCGTTAGACCTCATTGCTACAGTGGTGGTGATCCACACACGTATACATAATACACTGATTTTTGTGCTCACCCCTGGTGTCAGCCGGTTTCAGCAGATATGGGAGTTATTTGCTCTTTATTTGCTTGCCATATTTTCCTCCACCCTTTTTCAAAAATTGTAATGCTGGTTTTTGTCTGTGGGGTGTGTGGGTTGTTGTTTTTCCTTAATCCCTTCAATGTGTTGTTTTTCTGTTTGACTGGTGCTGTCTGCCGCTCAGCCTACGGAGGATTAGCCTTGTGCTCCTTCGCTTGGTGGCCTTAAGCAAGGAACTAATGTAGATCACAGATTCCTGTAGATCTCCTGCATTCCTGGAGTACATTATCTATCTCCCTGGTTTAGGGCTTCTGCTCAGCTTGCCTCTCATGTTTTATCCATGTGGCTCAGAGTTCTTACATGCAGAAAGTTTCCTCTAAAACCAGGAAGATCTTTTTAAAAAGAGTGGAGGTAATAGAGATTCAATCCAGGCCTCTCCAAATGGAATTTTAATGATTGTCTTAAAGCAAGAAAGCAGACATTGTAGGGACCTGCCAAAATCCCTTTCCTGGCTTGTAGGGAGGGGGGGCATAAAGGGTCTCTGAACAGCTGCTGAGGGTAAGCAGATGGAAAGGAGGATGGGGTCCCTATGCCTTTCTTGGCTTTCTAGAAAAGAGGATTTCCACAGGTGTAGCTTTTCTTACAAGGCATGAGTGGTGCTATTCCTGCTCCAAATCCATATTCTGTGCAGGCACACAAACCTGACTTACACAGAGTCAGTCTATTGATCCATATTGTCTATAGCACAGGGGTGACTAAACTTTTCTGGACAGCAGGCCAAATCCTTATCTCCCCACCCCTGGAAGGGCAAATTTGACAAGGTGAGTGGTCACCTGTCAGTCACCTGAAGTAACTGTGATGCCAGGTGATGCTGCACATTGATGTCCCTGTTTTTGGGACTTTTAAAGCACAGTGCTGGGGTGTTTAGGGGGCTCCGCAAACACCTCTGCACAACTCCGTATACCGCCAAAAACCAGAGGTTCAAAAAGCAGCGTGAGACTGATTGCAAAAGGACTTTCAAACAGTCCGTACTGCTCTTTGAGTCTTCAGAGATCTTTCTGGAGGAGCACTCTTGTGTTATAGTGCAACAAAAGCAGAACAAATAAACCAGAACATTAGTGTGGTATAAAAATGATTTTTAGAAATCCTTCTTTTTGCTTGCACTTGAGATTTGATGTTATCATGCATTGCTATATATGGCTATACAGTACTGTTTTGATGCATGCATGCTGTATACGTTGTTTTGGAATATTATTTGTTATCATACACGTGTGTTTTTTGTCTTGCTAAAGTATTTCAGCAGGAAGCTATGGGGCATGCACTAATTGCCCCTGCTTTTCTTATGCTATAGCACAAAGAGTGCCTCCCCAGACAGGAAAAATATGAAGCACTGCGGAACAACTAGTAAAGTGGATTGATGTATGGATGGTCCAGTATAAATCCATCATTATTGAGTCAGTCACATGTTATAGAATATACCTGCAAAAGGGGGGGGGGAGAACCCTTCTGGACCTGTGACTCCCCAGGCAGAATTGGTTAGCATGGAGCAAGAAGGTGCCCCCCAGGATGACTTGAGTTTGCTTCTCTTCCCCAGCTGTTGTTCCTTCAGGCTTTTAGCATCTGCAGCTCCTTTGCTTCTTTGTGCTGGTTTCGGTTGCATTTTCCTGTTTTATTCTCTCTGCCTCTCCCTCCCACCTCCGATTCCTAACCTCTTTCCCACTCCTCTTTGCCTCCTTCTCCTGTTGCTCTGCCTTGACCTTCTCTTACCCCCTGCTTCTCTGCACTTCTACCTCCTATCCTGCTGTCCTCCATCTCTTCTTCGCCTCCTTTTTCCTTCTGATCTCCCCTCCCACTGCTTTGGACTTCTTGCCCCCTATCTGTTCCCCCTGGATGCCCTGACTGTTCTGCCTTCTCTATCCCCTCCAGCATTTCTCCCATTCCTGCTGTTGCCTTCCATCTTCGCAAAGGCTCCTGCTGTTTGATCTTCTCCCCTTTGGCTCCTGATGCTGTAAGACGCCTCCTGCCCTCTGCAGCTCTTGGATCTTTGCTGGGTCTGCTGGTCTGGAGTGCCACACTTGTAATAAGAAATACATGGATGGTTAATAGCTGTTCGCATTCTCTCTCTTGCACACACACACACACACACACAGCACCTAGCACCTGTCATTTTTGCACCATCTTCTCCCCCTTCAGATAAAACTCAATGGGTCATATTTGGATTGAGACTTTCAAAGGTTACTCAGATAAATAATACATTTCGCAATGTTTTCCTTAAAAACCTTCAAACAGGCTCCAAAGATAATCAGTTGGCAAGGAATTTAATGGAAAGCCATCATCCTGCCCACTTTGTGGTCTCAAAAGATTTTTCCATCCAGAGCTAACGGAGGAAAACCTCTTATGCCGAGAGTGTGTGCGGAAATACAGAAACGGTTCTGTGCGGAAACTGTGCTACTTCTTTTAGAAGAACAGTTTTAGTATCTTTTTCAGGTCTAGCGCTTGTTCACGCATTGCAGTTAATGGGAGCACTTATCTGGGATGAAAAGCAGACTGGAGGTCTTGAAGCAAGCAGAGCTTCTTAACACACAGGGCTCCAGAGCAGATGAGGAGGCTATCTGCAAATCTGCATGGTGGCAGCTGCTGTGCATATGATTCCTAGTGCACAAATTATAGCTGCTATCAAATACTTACCCGAGGTACAACTTTTCAAAAAAAGTTTGTTTTTCCTGAAACAATGTATGAACCAAAACATAGTCCTCCTTCTAAATTCGCACTTCTCTGAAATTTGCAATGCAGTACTCTAGCCAAGTAATGTGTACAAAAACAGATATACAAGGGCAACCTGTGCCTAGAAATACATTAGGGATGCGGGTGGCATTGTAGTCTAAACCACTGAGCCTTTGGGGCTTGCCGATCAGAAGGTTGGCAGTTCGAATCCCTGTGATGGAGTGAGTTGCCATTGGTCTGTCCCAGCTCCTGCCAACCTAGCAGTTCGAAAGCATGCCAGTGCAAGTAGATAAATAGGTACTGCTGCTGCAGGAAGGTAAATGGAGTTTCTGTGCTCTCTGGCTTTTGTTCTGTTGCACCAGAAGTGGTTTAATCATGCTACCCACATGACCCGGAAAGCTGTCTGTGGACAAACGCCGGCTCCCTTGGCCTGAAAGTGAGATGAGCACCACAACCCCATAGTTGCTTTGACTGGACTTAACCATCCAGGGGTCCTTTACCTTTACTTTTAAGAAATGCATTATATTTGTAGAAAAAACCCATATGAAATGCATTGCATTTGTGAACAGTGCCTGCAAAACTGTGTATATGTTAGGAGAAATCTGCTAATGAATTTTCATGAGAGCTTTAAAATAAATAAATTGCAAATTGATGTGGAAATGTGGAGAACTAAATTTAAGATTAGGGAAAAATAAGAAAAGAAGAGAGAGCAAAACTGACAAATTCCCTCATCTCCACTCATAGGTGTGGGCTTTTTCACAAATTGCACAGCAACGTGTCTGGATTTTCCACCAAGCCTGCCTTTCACCAGTTGACTGGAGATGTCAGACAATGACCCTGAAAAGAGGTGAGTTTCCACATTCAAATGACTTACTCTGAAGTAGTTCCACAGGAGTCTGGGGAACTAACAAAGATGATGCCATAGGGGTTGCTTTCGCCTGTTGGTTCCTTTCTGCTATACAGCAGTGAAAGGTTCAGAGCTTCTGTCCAGAAAAAAACCTGGAAATTTGACCAAATAAGATGTGATTATGGAGATGTGTGTTGGGATTTCTCGTCTTTTTATGTAAAAAGCAAGTGTGTGGGACAGAAGGAGAGAGAGCATGACAACCTGCCTGAGGTGAAGGGCAAGATGGTGCCTCTTACCACCACTGTAGGAACATAGGTCACATCCAAACCAAACACGCACATTTGAAGCATATAGCCTCCACCCCCAATCCTGGGAGCTTGTAGCTTACCTTCTCACGGAGCTAGAGTTCCCAGTTGCAGAATCAGAGGCAGAGGCTGAGCCAGGAGAGTAGAAGGCCAAGACAGTGGTGGAGCTTCACCGGGGGCACCGGGGGGTGGACAGCAGACGGGGCTGGGGCTGGCGTGCATCCTGAGGGCGTGGCGCACCGTCCACAGGGGCGTGGTGCACGTCCCAGGGGCATGGCATGCCGTCTGTGGGGGCATGGCACCCAGTGCGGGCGGGGGGAGCTGCAATGGCCCCCCACCAGGATTGCGCTACCGGGGGTGGTGCACTCCCCCCACACTCCTCTTCCT
This sequence comes from Podarcis melisellensis, assembly GCF_964234715.1. NCBI lineage: Eukaryota > Metazoa > Chordata > Lepidosauria > Squamata > Lacertidae > Podarcis > Podarcis melisellensis. The sequence continues at coordinate 34,832,323 of NC_138540.1, read as the reverse complement.
CCGCTAGTGGGCCAAGAGGCAGAGATGACTCAAGTTGCTGAAGAGTCACAGTTGTCTCCTGTTCCTGCTGCAACAAGCTCCCCTCCATCCTTGTCACCCAGTACTAGAAGAGGCATAAAAAGGGCAGATGAGAGGTTGGCTGCACACAGGCATAGTCTCTGATTGCTTGGGGAAAGCTCTGGAGAGGAGGGGATTTAGTTGGCTGTGAAGAGGTGGGGACTTTTAGTCTTGGTAACTCTTCATGGAGTAAGACTACTGGGAATGAGCTCATTAGGTCTGACACTCAGCCAAGTCTGTGGTTTTGCTGATAAAGAGTTAACTCCAACTTTGAACTGTGTGATTACTGGCTGGCGTACACCTGTGACAATAGTTTAACATGTATCCTCCCCAAGCAGTGCCATAATCTCCTTCCACTGCTTTTTACTCATGGTCCCCCTTCTGGTCCAGGCTCCTCTCCCATAAATACTTGCACCCATTGCTTTTTACAAAATTTAAAGTGGGGGCAGAGAGATGCAATCATGGATCTCCTCCACCATTTGTCCACTTATGGGAATCTGGGACTAGCCAGCCGTCATGAAAATATTCTTCAGCTCCTATTCTAAGAAAACCTATTCTAAAATGAAGGCTGCAGGCCATTTAGACTAATTCCTCCGAATGGGTTCAAATATATCCACCATGCATTAAATGTGTGTGGAGCTTTTCCGCGAGACAAAGAACATAAGAGACCAAATGTTCTCACGCAGATGCCACCCACTCCAAACTACAGGTTTGCTGAACTTACTGCCGTTTAGAAAAGCATGTGTGTAACTGTAAATATCTTAACATTAAGAAAAGGGAAAGAAAGAAAATAGCCGCTTCTAAAATACCGGTTTTACAATTGCCTTGTGCCTCACTGTGCACCTGAGGAGTATATTAATCGGTGGCAGCTCGCAGTATGACTTGTCTTATTGCTTAATTATATAGGGAAAGGAGACATGGAAAAGAGGTGTGAGTGGAAACTGTTAATTTTGCAGAACAGTACTTGATTCATGTTTCTGTTTCCCCGTTCCCCGCTCAGTTGGGAAGCAGGTGGTGGCATAGGCATGATCACCACACACGCGCGCGCGCGCACACACACACACACACACACACACACACAGCTACCTTGTGTCTGCCTTGGCTTGCTGGCCCATTTCCCTCTAAAGCTCAGTGTACTCTCCTTAAACGAAGTCTGTCTCCCTGAAGGGTGGTAAAGGCTGCTCCACACATTGCATTTTTTTTCAAAGTACCTGTTCAGCGCTAGCCCAAGATGTTTTCCTGACTGGGGCACCTCCGCTACCACCCATAGGTAGGGGAGAAAGTCATTTCAATATGCATTTGAAGGCAAGCCTACCTAATTCACACTTTCCAAAGCAACGTGCGAACCGAAACACAGTCACCTTTCAAATTCCACACTTTCCCTAATTTTGCAATGCAAATCTCCAACATGTGCAAAAATGCTTGTTTTGGGGGAGAATATGTGCATTAAAATGTACATCAGTGAACATAATATGCAAAAATGCATTATACGAGGGGAAAATTGGTTTGTAAAAACATGTATATTATACAAAATTGCATAGAAAACTGTATGTTAGGAGAAATTCTCACAAAAATGCAAATTGTGGTGGAGATAGTGCGTGTGGGGGGACAACAGAGAGATATACCAAAGTGGCCAGATTCCCCTAGTCTAATACCACATGCAGAAGCCAACCTGACTGATGGTCAGACCTCACTGATTCTGTATATGGACAGCTTCTATATGTGGAGTGGAGGGTGTCATTTTGGCCTTTGCTTGAGGCAGCAAAATGGTTTGGGCTGGCCCTGGCCATTTGGGGAGAGGGAGAAGGAAGGTGAGTTAATTGTGAAAGCAGTTTGTCTCTTCTAATGTGAAACAGGGCACACTTCTTCCCTATAATGCCCACCCCAACATTTGTTCAAACGGAAAAAGCAGCCAAACGCCAGTACCTACATGATTTCTCTTAGGATTTGTGCATTCTCTTCAGGGCATTTTTGTTTCCTGATACATCCACTTGCTTGCTTCTTACTCACATACTTCTCTGTTTCAATTGAAATGTAGGGTGCTAATGATCTGTTTATGCGAAGTGTCCAGAGGCTTTAAGCATGGATGCTGCAGAGACCAAGAGGGCATCCAGTTGAGTCTTTTGCCTCGGCTTTCTGATGTACTTCTCTTGCCTTTGCGCATTCTGATCTCATGTTTATTTTGACTAAGCCTTTGGGCATCCCATTTGAGATATTTTACTGTCCTTAAAGAGCAATTCTGTTCTGCAGCTCTTGGTGTGATGACATTTGCCTATCAACCCAATGACTGCGGGTGGCACTGTGGTCTAAACCACTGAGCCTCTTGGGCTTGCTGATCAGAAGGTCAGTGGTTCGAATCCTCGAAGTGGGGTGAGCTCCCATTGCTCGGTCCCAGCTCCTGCAAACCTAGCAGTTTGAAAGCACACCAAAAAGTGCAAGTAAATAAATAGGTACTGCTCTGGTGGGAAGGTAAATGACATTTCCCTGCACTGCTCTGGTTTCGGTGTTCCGCTGTGCCATGTCATGCTGGCCACATGACCTGGAAAAACTGTCTGCGGACAAACGCCAGCTCCCTCGGCCTGTAAAGCGAGATGAGCACCACAACTCCAGAGTTGTTTGCGACTGGACTTAACTGTCAGGGGTCCTTTACCTTTAGGGAACATTGTTCCTAATTCTTTGCACACATGAAAACAAAAAAATCCCTGAAAGTAATCCTTTAACAAACAAGTGTTTGGTCATAGAAGACTAGGTGTTAGTTCTTCCAACTCAGTATACAGTCATTCACAACATTTAAATTATTGTGTTAAAACTGGACAAGTGCAAGATCTTTACTATTCATCATCCACCTCATTTTGAATCCTAAGTTGGCATTCAGGTTTTTCCACACTACTATTTATGTCTCCATTTCTGCTTGCAACAGGCACACAATGCTGTTGCAACAATGGTGTCAGATGTCCATGCTTTCGTGGTAGTGCACTGGTTAGCGATAGGCAAATCTGTTGATTTCGGTGTCTCTCAGTTTCTCATCTTTCCAGCTTACATTCACATTTCCACAACAGTCTGCAATATATATTTTTTAACTCTCATGGAAATTAGACATCTTAGTATATACTTCTCCTAATGCTCTTTCAAGCAATTTCCCCTAATGACCCAAGTGAATGAGGGTCAGTGGAGCCACTGGAGGGATGGAGAGCATGCCAAGAGAGTTATTATTAAGCACATTTCTATCACACTCATTCTGAAGGAATGGGTTTCCCAAACCCCAAAACTGACTGTGCAGGCAGTTTTTAAACTGCACCAAAATCCCCATTTCTCCTTAGCTAAAATGCATAAACTTTAGCTGTTGAGCAAATGCAAAACAAGAACACAGCTCTCTCCCTTATCAGTTTGACGGCAAGACTGGCCTTGACTTTACCAGTAGAACGGACACAGACATATCTTATGTCCTGACCACAAATGACAGAGAGACCCAAGTCTGGGACTAATGCCAGAGCATGTTCTCGGAAGTAGTGACCTCTTGCTCCAAGATAGGAGTAGGAACAGGAATATCCTTTTATGGTCAGAAGTACAGGAAGGAAGATCCTTTTATGGTTGAGAGTACCAGAGCAGGAACATATGTGATGTCAACCTGTGTATGCCGACGTGGTTGGGCTCCTAGGGGAGGAGTGAGAGGGTGCCTGGAGGATATATAAACTGCATGAAACCTGTCATTTCTTTGTACTTGCTGTGGACTCACCACGCAGGTGCCTTCTGCTATCCGGAGAGCAGAATAAACTCTTTCTTTGAACCAACCTCGGTGTCATTTTGACTTCCTTCCTCTTGTCCCGGAGCAACGCAGACCCAATCGGTGAACTCCAATAAGGCTACAATTCTACAACGCAGAGAATCTGTAGCTCTCCAGATGAAGCGACTCAAAGCCCATCAACCCCAGCCAGAATGGACAATGGTCAGGAACGATGGGAGTTGGTGTCAGCAATGTCTGGAGAGCATCAGCTTCCCCAGCCCTGGTTCAATGAGCTCATAGTGTAAATCATAGGGTTGCCAGACCCCACCCCACCGGGCTGACCTGAAGTCTCCATGCCCTATCTTAATTTTCAACTAGTGACATATTTGCTCATGTGTTAGACTTTTTATTTGACATGCTCATAGTAACTGCAGTCCACCCCCTGTGACATCACCAGGTCTCACATTGGAGCCTTGAAATCCCCTGGGATGCTCCTGACTTGACACCTCTAGTGAATCAGGCTTACCCTACTTTAATCTCCAGACAACTGCTGCAGAAGTAGCCAGCCTGATGTCTTCCAGGTACCATCTCTCATCATTCCTGACCATTGACCATGCTAGCTGGGAATGATGGGAGTTGTAGTCCAAAACATCTGGAGGGGATGACATTGGCCAGCTCTAGTTCAAGAGGTGTGGGTCAGGTAAATTTTCATATAAGAATCTGCAAAAACCAGATCCCTCAAGCATCCCTCTGTATGGTGCCTGTGCAAACAGAATATCCTTGTGACCACTCTGGGTTCACCTTCACTCTTAGCTGTTTTCTCACAGTGGCTTTCTGGGAGAATTGATTGCTGACCCTGACTGGTGGTGGTTTCCAAAAGAACAGTCATTGGCTGCACTTGCCAGCATCACGGCTGATCTAATTCATGCCAATATTCCACAACGCTGAACTAGAATGTAAAGTCTCCATACTGCCTGACCCCCTCAACCCTTTTCTTGTACAGATAAGCAGAATCGTGGCACTTACAGTCACAGTGAATCTCTCACTAGGAGCCATGCGCTCTGTTAACACGCTCTCTTTAGGACAGAATGTGTAAAGTGATTAATTGGCACAATTAGCTGATTAATGGCTTGATCATGTTTTAAAAATAGTCTCGATTAATTGAAGTTGGTCATCTGGGCTCTTCTGCTATGAGCTGCAGGGACCCAAGCAGCACCTCTGATGCCTGCTTTTGTACATGCACACACACGTGCACTCCTTCCCACCCTCCCACCAACACACTTACACACACACTAGGGATGTGTGAATCTGTTATCATTTATCTCAGTTTTAAGTTCAGTTCTCCACATTTACACATCACTTTTTTTCAAAAAAATAATAAATTTGAAAATTCACCAGCATTTTGGGGGCAAATTTGTCCCGAAGCACACATTTTTGACTAATATAAACATTTTTGCAAATATTTATGTCCCTCCTAATCAAACACATTTCTGCAGGTGCCCCCCCCCCACTGAGCTGTGCATTTCTATGCACATGTTAGCTGAGCATTTGCATTCTTGATCACATTGCTTGGCTGAAGAACTGCACTGCAAAATTTGGTGGAGTGCAAAAATTCAGAGAAAGGCTGTTGTTCAGTTTGTGTACTGCTTTAGAGAGTGAAATGAGGTAGGTTTACTTTTCAATGCCAACTGAATCAAATTTCTCCCCCCTCTCTAATACCCACACTTGTATTGCCTTTCCCCTGCTGGGGGGCCAGCCTTACAACCTACATTAGGGTAAGCACCAATCGGATGCTTTATGGGTGGCGAGAGCGCAGTGCAGGTCACATGACTTGTCCAGGAGCGCATCCCGGAAGATGTGCATCCCGGTTTTTTATCTGAAAAAGTTGGATGGTATGCACTCTATAGCTCAGTGGAAACTAACTGGAACCTTATAATCATAGAATTGTAGAGTTGGATGGGACCCTGAGGGTCATCTAGTCCAACCCCCTGCAATGCAGGAATCTTTTGCTGCATTCAGACAGCACATTGTTCCGTTTTCCCAACATTTCCTTAACTGATAAGTTCCACATTTTATGTGACGCTTCTGGAATTCCAGCAGAATCTAGTGGAAGTTTAGTGCTCATTTATATGTTAATTGCTTCCAGGAAAAAAATATATAAATTTGCCACCCTGTTAGCCCAGAATTTCATGGGAGTTTGGTGCCTGCCACTTTCACTGATCACACTATGGGGCAAATTTTGGGGTGGTATTCCAGCATAAAGTTCTTTCCTGCCATTTTCATGGGCGAATCATGAAGGAACAGAAGTGCGCATGTGCAAAAGTGGTGGCGGTGTGTCAGATGATGTCCACGGTTGTGTCAAACCACACCCACTGGTGTGAATGACAGGGCAGTATGTTGATCCAAAAGCCACAGTTCCACAATGCAACAGGTAACACTGTGTAAAAGAAAAGTTAGAACTTGGCACAGAACCTCTATCATAACCAGAAAAGCCAATGTATTGATCCCCTTGTCTGAATGCACCCTTAGTCTTACCTATGTAGCAAGTCCTGGTGGCTATGCTGAATGGTTGACCTGTTGTTCACAAATAAATACTGCTATTGAACTTTCTCTGGCTGTGATGGAGGCAGCTGCTTCCTGCTATTAGGGCAGACCCACTTCAAGGCTTCCTCACAGTTGAGTCCCCTTCCCAAACCCACAGGATACTACAATCCGATTTATAGACACACTTTCCCCAGAGAGACTCACCAGGTGAAGAGCTATTTTATTTTCGCAGGCTCTTAATTGTTCTTCTTTTTAAAAAGATTGCTGCCAGTTTCTATCTGCTGTTCTTGTTATGATACCTGTTTCATTGTTACTGTGTAAGCTGTCCTGAGGATATTTAAATTGAAGAGTAGTCCATAAATTAATAATAAAAAAATGATGAAAACACTGCAAGAAAGCAATCAAGCATTTCAAGGGGATGTGAAAGTTCCAACAGCACTTAATCTTTGTTGCTCTACTTTCTGCCAAGATAGTATTTTTTTTTTTATTAAAACTCTCATAAATGAAGATATAAGACGCCTGAGAGACAACAAACCGGGTTGAAAACAAAACCCTTTTATTAAACTTGTACATGGACCTGCTCCTGTGCTACGAGATCCTAACCCTTAGATATTGCAGCAAAGCCACAACTCAAAGCTCTGGGTCTACAACTGAATCATTAGACAGAGGTCTAAACATTAACCTCAGAAAACGGGCATGCCTTGTCTCTCTGGCTGATTGTCTTTGAGCATCACTGTGTGGTCTCACTACTTTTTTTTTTAATTATGTCATTGCTTGTCACCTCTCTCTCTCTTTGTGTGTGTGTGTGTATGTGTATGTAAACAATACAACGTATTTTAAAAGGCCATTTTAAACAGTGGAGCAAATAACCACCATATCTCCCTCTAATGGAAAACATAGGTGGTATGTGCCGACAGGTTCGTAGCTGGGATGGAATCATGGAGAAACAAGAGGCAGGGGTGGTATTGTCATGCTCAGGGAACAGCCTTTCCCATCATTGGGTCCCCAGGTGTTGGACTACAACACACACACACACACACACACACACACACACACACACAAAGGATCAGAGTTACATGATTCCAAACAGTGTTGGGAGGGATGCACGAAGTGGGGTTAAAAAGCTCCCTGCCTTCAGCTATAAAGCAAAAGTGCTGAAGTTCAAGACTGGCAGCCGCCCCTGATCCTGTGCCCTTCAGCACAACACAGCACAGCAGGTGAATATTTCAAAAGGATAAGGAATTAAACTGAAGTTCTCCGAGAGCCCTGAAAGGCACTCCAGGTCTCCTGTTCCAAGCTGGCTGGAGACCTCTACGGGAGAACTCCTTTAGGGGCTGCAGATAATATCATCTTGTTGCAAGATCCAACCCCTGCTGTATTTATTTTCAGGGAACTTAAGCATGTTTATCTCTGTGGCCCAGTGCAGACATACTGTAGCTATGGCTAGGAGATTGGGAGTGTCCTGGAAGCATGAGCCCTCCTTTTTTCCCTTTCTTCTACCATTTCCAAGCTAACCATGGTAAGCACTAGGCATACATCAGTGTTTCTGCCAACTGTAGATAGTTCAAATCACAATTTTAAAGCCAGGGTTGCAATCTTTAGTTTGCTACTGACCAACTTTGGTTTCCCTGCCTTCTGCCCTGCTAATTCCACCAGGCACCAGTTGCTGCTGAGCAAAAGATAAACAAAAGTGCCAGTGTGGATGTCTTGCTGGCCATAATTGGGGCTGAAGCTGAAGGGAGGAGGGGATGCAAAGGTGTGGGTTGGGGAGGGAACGCATTGCCTGAAGGGATGTTCCTGAACATCTCTGCATAGAAGAAGCAGGCCGTATTATATCTCCCAAGACCTGCACTGGGCTGAGATTGTGGACTCCCCAATTGGTTATAAAAAATATTTTATCAAGAGGTAAAGTTGTAATTAGACAGGAATGTTTTTGTTGGTGTGCTTGTGAAAATACATTGGAAATGGAGATTGTTGTTGTTTTAGAAAACAACCATGAAGCTCTGATTCTACTTTAAAAACTAATTAAGGGAATCCTAGATATTCAGAGGGACGTGGGTGGCACTGTGGTCTAAACCACTGAGCCTAGGGCTTGCGATCGGAAGGTCAGCGGTTCGAATCCCCGCAACGGGGTGAGCTCCTGTTGCTTGGTCCCAGCTCCTGCCAACCTAGCAGTTCGAAAGCACGTCAATGTGCAAGTAGATAAATAGGTACTGCACCGGTGGGAAGGTAAATGGCGTTTCCGTACGCTGCTCTGGTTTCGCCAGAAGCAGCTTAGTCATGCTGCCCACATGACCCGGAAAAACTGTCTGCGGACAAACGTTGGCTCCCTCGGCCTGTAAAGTGAGGTGAGCGCAGCAACCCCAGAGTTGTTCGTGACTGGACTTAACTGTCAGAGGTCCTTTTTTCTAAAAAAGTTGTAATTAGACAGGAATGTTTTTGTTTGTGTGCTTGTGACAATATTTTGGGAATGAAGATTGTTGTTGTTGTTTTAAAAAACAACAATGAAGCTCTTATTCAACTTTAAAAAATATCCTAGATATTCAGAAAGAATTATGGGTCCTTTAAGGTGTAACAGATTGTTAACAGCACAATCCTGATGTGATATAGATATAGATGTATAGTATGTAAATTACTGAGAGATGTTTTGTAACAGGTAACTAATACATCAAATAAATAATGATAAAATATGCGATGTACAGAGCCAGTGTAGTGATCAGCATGTTTGGCTACAACTGAAGGCACCTTGGTCCAAATCCTCACTCAGGCATGAGGCTTCCTTTGGGCCAGTCACCTCTCAGCCTCACTAACCTCACAGGGTAGTGAAGATAAAAATGAGGCAGGGAGAGAACCATGTACGCCAACTGGAACTCCTTGCAGAAATGGCAGGGTATAAAAGTAATAATGAATTCTAAAAAGTAAGTCCCATTGAGTTCAATGTGGCTTATTCCCAAGTAAGTGGATATAGGATTGCCCACTAAAACAGTGTTTCTAATCTTGTTTTACAAATGATCGAAGAAATATTTACCTGTTTTCTTGTTTCCACCACAAGATCATGTAATTTATCTCTGTGGGACGCAGGTTGTTGTGGTATGTGTGTGTGTGTTTAATGGTTTCAGGTTGTCCAGAATAACTAGCAAGCTAGGGAATGAATTTTCCTCTCAGTGTCTTTTAAGACAGAAAGTATTGATCAGGAAAAGAATGTTAACGTTTTTACTGTACCATAAAGCATTGGCACTAGAAGCCATAGGAAGAAGGTTGTTTTTTTGTTTTTTCTTGGACAGGAGGTTAAAAAAGGAGGAGGAGGAAGTGGTAATGGCCTTTGTTATCAGGGTTGCAAATTAAGAAAATTGTAAAATGCTTGGAGACTCAGATCAAAGCAGCTATGAGGTTAGCTTGGAATCCCCCCCCCCCCGATTTGAATTATCGGTATAGAGAATGCAGGGCTTTTTGTAGAGTGGCACCTCTCTCTCTGCCTGTGGAGAATCATTACCAACGTAAGCCAATGGTGTGAGTCAAGTTAATACGGCAATTTGGGTTATATGCAACTAGTTTTCTGTCTCTAGAACTCTGATAGGAGGTTAAGGTAAATGGGACTGTGCAGTATTTCTGGCATCAATTACTATTGTTCTTTGGTTGGTTTCTTAGACTCTAGTCCCCATATTTTTCAACAAGCAGGGCACAGAAGCAAACAATCATAAGATGAGAAACACACTAGACAAGAGTTTTAAAAAGCATGGGGGGAAATGCAGAGAATACCTCACAAAACAGTGCCCTAAAATACATACATGGACTTGTTTAGATTAATGTCTGCAGGAGACTTTGTGGATATTTAAGTTATAATTAGAAAAATCTTAATAATTATTCATAAAGGAAACAGCTTATAAGAAGTAATCAAGGAGGCAAGATACAGGATAAAGGAAGTATTTTATTTGGCTGTTTGTATTGTATGTTATGCTCATTGTATGGTATGTTCATGTTTAATGAGGGTGGATTTCTGTATTAGGGGGTGGGTTTATGTTAGGTTGTAAATAAAATTTCCAATAAACAAAAGATGAGAAACAAAACAGTATACAGAGAATCAGGATACAGCAACAATCCACAGAAAAAGTTTGTGTGATTGCAGAGGCATGAATTAGCAACTGTGAATGAAGTTCCATGGTTGTATTAACTAAGCTGAAACATAGAATCCAGGTTGTATCAAAGTGAGCAGTTTTGGATTCATTCCTGGCAACTCTGCAGTATTGTGTGAGGCACTCATACAGTGAAAAATCCAAAACACTCTTCAGCCAGCCTGCTATAGAGGGGTCAGACTCCCAACTTCCAATGTCAAGTGACCTCAATCCATGGTGCCACCAGCAAGGAGAAAAAACAAATCTTTGTATCAGAGCCAGATAAGTCTCTAAAGATAATCATGCAAGACCCAGTTCAAGGATTAATTTTTGACCAGTGATGGCCTCCATTTCCTAAACATTCACTCCCAAAAGAGCAGCATGATGGGAAACTCCCATCACATATGCAGGAAGGTTCCATTGGGATCACATCCCCTCTAGCAATTAGAGGAGAATGCCACACTGGGGTCCAGTTCCACCGCAGGAGTTTACAGAATTGGCCTCCTGGATTCTATCTGAGATGCTTTTAGGGGGTGGGTTGACTTCCTATACCACAATAGTGTGCTTCTCTTCCCAAGCTACCCACAAGCCATTTGAGTCCCCCACAGATTTACATTTTATATATCTCTGAAGCTATCCCCCCAGCCGTTGTGTAGAGGGACTAATACATCTGCCAAAGAGCAAAGCCCCTCTCCCTCATTGATCAGCTGAAAAGCAAATAAGCGGATTTGGAAAACCTGGAACCAGTTGAAGTGAACACCTTGGAGAGCTTCAGGCAGAGTCCTTTGGGGAATGGGATGGTCCCAGATCACAATATCACAAATGCCAAAGAGGCTCCCAACCTTCCATTCTTTGAATAAGAAGGTATATATCAGTATGCCAAAACCCAGAGTGACGCAGGATCAGGGTCAGTGGGGACATCCCCAGAGCTAGCTTTTAGCCCTGCCACATCAACATTGTAATTTGCAAGAAAGGTTTGTTGAGCTTGTTAACAGCAGACCAAGTAGGGTGCAGAAAATGTAAGGACTCTAGTGAAGGCACTGAGGGGGGCAGTTCCAGCTCTACCCATGGGAGACTCCTCAATAATGCAGATTTTTTAAAACTGGAAGCACCATAGTGAAGCCCGAAGCTGAGAAGCCCAAGCCCCACTTTAGCTCTAGGTTTAAACAGTGTTATTTGCCACCCGTCTGTATTTCCCAGCAGTAGCAAAGTTGTTATTTGGAAAAGTCATCCTTAGGAACGCCTTCAAGGCATTTGACTGAGTGGAGTGGGATTTCCCTGAAAATACTGTTTAGACAAATTACATCTGGGGACAGGTTTATGCACTTGATCTACCAATTGCATCCACGCTTTCCAACAATGATTTCAGGCAACAGCTTCAACTCCTTGGGCATCAGCCTTGCTAGAGGCATCAAACAAGGGTGCCCTCTATTGCTTCTGCTCTTTGCTTTGATAACAAGGGGTGTTGGTTAAGATTGTCTGATCTCAGTGCACTGTGGAGGGGATAGTGGATGTGAGGAGACTCAAACACAGATCCACCCCGTTTGAGGATGATATGCTATTAATGCTGTTTGATCCCCACATTGCCCTCACAGACCTGAATGGGTCTTTGGAGCAGTTCCATAGTGTGGCAGACTTGGAAATTAATTACACTACAACTATAGTTCTGCCCCTTAAAATGCCACCTGAGGACCACATTTGACTATTCCCTGTTTTTGGCTTCACCCTGTGTTGTGAGAGTTTTAAGTATTTGGGGGCGATCATTCCACATGGTTTTAGCAATTGAAACCTCCTAACTTTAGGAGGGGGACACAGGTGGCGCTGTGGGTTAAAGCCTCAGCGCCTAGGACTTGCCGATCGAAAGGTCGGCGGTTCGAATCCCTGTGGCGGGGTGCGCTCCCGCTGCTCGGTCCCAGCGCCTGCCAACCTAGCAGTTCGAAAGCACCTCCGGGTGCAAGTAGATAAATAGGGACCGCTTACCAGCGGGAAGGTAAACGGCGTTTCCGTGTGCAGCTCTGGCTCGCCAGAGCAGCGATGTCACACTGGCCATGTGACCCGGAAGTGTCTCCGGACAGCGCTGGCCCCTGGCCTCTTAAGTGAGATGGGCGCACAACCCCAGAGTCTGTCAAGACTGGCCCGTACGGGCAGGGGTACCTTTACCTTTACCTAACTTTAGGAGGCCCTATAAACCAACTCTAAATGAGCTGAAAGGTTAGTGGTATCTCAGTCTAAGTTGTCTGGGCAGAATAGCAGACATAAAGATAAAACAAAAAAAATTCCTTCCAGTAGCACCTTAAAGACCTTAAAGGATTTTTTTTTGTTTTGACTATGGCAGACCAACACGGCTACCTATCTGTAACTAGACATAAAGATGCTTGGTTTCTGACTAGGTGAGGGATGCTGGAGCTTTTTAGCTAACATCTGAAACTCTGCTAGGTCTCAGTGGCACAATCTGCTGCTTTTAAAGCAGAAGAACAAGTCAGGGTTTGTCCATTGTATCTCTGCAAGATTCACTGATCTCTCCACATTCTGGTCAGTTTCCTTAAGTGGGATAGAGGGAGTGTCTGATTGGATCTCAGAAGAGGCATCCCATGGCATCTCTGTATGAGTGGCTCACCTCATCTCAGTTGGCTGAATGCAGAACCATGGATGCGCTTCTCTGAAAATGCGTGGTTCTTATAGTGTACGTCCTAAAAGTCTGGGTTTGGGGTTTTTTTGAAGGGAGGGGTTAAGAGTGAAGCATGCCTCAGCTATTGGTTTGGGGAAACAATAAGAGCCCCACTTGATCAGACCAAAGGTTCTTCTCTTCCAATATTCTGTTTCTCACAGGGGCTGACCCAGATGCCCATAAGCAAGTCTTCCCTGCACTGTGGCTCCCACCAGCTGTTTTTCAGAGGTATGCTGCTTTTTAACCTGGAGCTTCCATATACAGTAAACTGATTTATTTAAAGTATTTATACACAGCTTTTCAGTAGGATTGTCGTTAGTAATAGACCAGTGACAGGCGTATTCTCCCCAAATCTGTCTAGGCCCTTTTTAAAGCTGACTACGTTACTGGCCACCATCCCAAACTGTGGCAGAAAATTTAATAACTTTCGTATCCTGTGAAAAAATAAATTTATTTTGCCAGTCTGGAACAATGAATTGAATCCTGTTCTCCTTGTCTTCACTGATCACCCACTTGAACTGCTCTCATGCTGCAGTGTTCACACACCCCATAATCCATCCCTCAGCAAATGCTCATCCTTTCCCTGGATTCAGTAAAGGCAATTCCATACTCCCATACTTAAAGGCCTATTTAGCTCAGCTTCCAAAGCTGCGAATCAGATGTCTACCTGATACTTTTGAAGCTGCAATCCTGTGCACGCATGTGGGAACTCAATGAGTCTTACTTTTGAGTAAAGCACTTGGGCTTTCCTGCAGCACAGCTTAAGAACATACCATTTTACCATATAGGTGGTAAAATATATTGGCTTCTTATGTACCTACGTTTGCTCAGAAGTAAGCCAATGGGCCTCACTCCCAGGAAAAGTGTGCATACGACCCGCAGCTTTATTTGAGATTAAACCCCACGCTGAATTTTGCTGGACTTACATTTGAGTAAATCTGTCCGGGCTGCGCTGCGCTCTTACGCATCTAGGTGCATGCTCCATTGAACCCAAACGCGCCTTCTTTCTGAGTAAACCTGCACAGCGTCGGCTTGGAATTGCAAATGATGACCTTGCTGCCGCCCGGTCTTTCAAATCAAAGCAATGTTAGAGGGGTTCAGCTTCACATTAGCGAACGATAAACAAAAAACCGCGTAAGATTTCCTTTCTCTCTCTTTCTCTCTGAAAGTTTGGGTTAGAGAAAAGAACGGGCGGAAAAATAAAAAGGGCCGTGCGTGCAGACTCGATCCATCCAAATAATAATAATCCGGAGTACAAAGGGAGTCTAAAATCTAAGCAAAATGGGAAGTTAAAGACGGGGGAAGGACTTGCGATGGAGGAATGAAAGAAAATAGTGTGGAGGGTGATCAAAGTAGGTCAGAAAAAAGAGGAAAAGAAGAGAAAATTGTAAGGATTTTTTTGGGGGGGGGTAAAGAAAGGCTCCCCCATGCAGCAGCCCAGATGCTGCAGCTACAGAGGCGGCCAAGGCGCGTGTAAGCGAGGGAGGCCGCGAGGAAGCGCCAGCAGCCTGGGCGACCCCTGCGTCCGTCTGCTTGCGCGCCTCCTCGCCGCCGCCGCCGCCGCCTCTTCCTCCTCCTCCTCCGTCTCCCTCCCCCCGCTCTCCTTCGCCTCGGAGGCGGCTTCGGCTGGCCGACTCCAATCCGTCGCTTGGCTCGATTCCTCCCCTTCCTCCGCCCTCGTCGCCGGTCCGTGTTTTGCGTGCGACCCGAGCTGTATTTCCAGGGCTGTCCATGGCTCGGTGCTGTTGGCTCTCTCTCCGTCTGATCAGCGCAGGCTGTGCGGGGCTCCCTACGGGATCAGAGCGCTCCCCCGCCGGGACTCCACTCCTCACATCCTCCTGCTGGGACTCAGCTACATTTCCAGCCAAGCCTGGCTTTATTATGTGTGTCTGCACTGCAGCCCCAGCAGCAAGATCAGGAGGAGGAAAAAGAGCCAGGACAAAGAAAAGAGAGGCTGGCTGGCGAGAGCCGCTCAAGAAAATTAAGAGCCAAGGAAGCGGCGGCGGCGGCGGCTGCGGCTGCGGCGGCGGGAGCAGCGATGAAGGCAGGCGGATCAGGGCCACCACCTCGGCGCGATTAACACATGGAGGCAGCTAGCGAGCCCTGCATCCATGCCAAGAAACATTTGCCTTGTTTTCAGAAGTGCGTTTGTGCGGGAGGAGGAGGAGGTGGTGGTGGTGGAGGCGGAGGCGGCGAAGGAGGACACCAGCCAGGACCGGCGGCCAGGCGCAGGGAAGGACGCGGCTCCCGAGCCACGCTGAGCTTGTGAAAAGACCCACAAAAGAGAGAGAGAGAGAAGGGAAAGAGGAAGGGGGGGGGGGAAGAGAGAGAGGAATCCAACCTCACACTCCTTGATATATATTTTTTAATTGACAGAAAGCATCCTTCCCCAAATATTGTGCATTGTTGGCCGCCCCTCTTTCGGGGAAAGCGAGCAAAACCTTTTATTGCGAAGGAGGTCAGGGGGGATTAAAAGCAGAGGGAGGGGGGGGAAGCAGCCCAGAAAAGGAGGAGGAGGGAGAGAGCGGGGTACATTAGACCCAAGGGGCAGGAAGATACAGGGAGTTTTTTTTTTTAATGCAACCAGGTTGCTGGAAGGGGGAGAGAGAGAGAATTAAATAAACCCAAAGCTGCCACCTTCTCCCCCACCTCGTATTTCGTTGTTGCCGCTGACCCCTTTCCCGCCCCCCTCGAGCGCAAGATCGCGCTTGTTTTGCAAATGGGTTGCGTCGCTTTAGAAAGTCTGAACGGCGCTTAAAGAAAAAGAGTTGTTGTTGGTGGTGGGGAAGCCGGAGAAACTTTAAATGAGGACACGCGAAGAGGAGGAGCAGTAAAGAGAGGGGTGAAAAAAACAGGGGAGGGGGGAAATCCCCCGAAACGTTTAAATCGGTGTTTTTAAAATTGTATTTATTGATTTGCACCACGTCGCGTGCGCGCGTTTTTATTTTACTCAATTGCATTTGAGAAAACAGCGGGTTGTTGTTGAAAGGGGGGGGGGGCAAAGAGGGTCTCTGGCCCGGGAAAGATAGAGGTCTTTGGGTGCCCGAAGTGGTGTTTCTTTAAAAAAAAAGAAAAGAGAGAGAGAAAAAAAGAAGAGACTCAGAAGTTGCCGCATTGCAACAGGCAAAGAAGTGAGAAATCAAATAATCGACCCGGGCGCTGCTGCCGCCGCCGCCGCCACCGCTTCGCCTCTTACAGGAGCCGCCAGCAAAGTTTCAAGTGGGAGAAGGAGGAAGAGGAGGGGGGTGGGAAGGAGAGGGAAAGGAAAAGAGGGAGGGGGGAAGGAAGACGAGAAGGAGAGGAGGAGGAGGAGGAGGAAGGAAGAAAAAAAAAGAGGAGAAAATCTCGGAGCTGGAAATGTCCAGAAGGAAGCAAGCCAAGCCGCGCTCGGTGAAAGGTAAGCGCCTGGGCTGGACGCATCCTGCTCGGGTTTGTGTGTGTGGAGAGATCTGCCTCTGTCTGAAGCGGATCCTGCCCGGCGCTGGAGTCTCTCGCCGGGCTCCGGGAAGCGGTGTGAGCGCCAGCCAGGCAGCCTGCCTGCTTCTGCCGCGTGACCAATCAGGGCTGGGGCCAGGCTTGGCGGGGATTGCGATTTTGCGAAGCCTTCCTCGCTGCTCCAGCGCCCCCCCCCACTCGCTGCCCTTTCCCCCCAAGCTCAGTCCGTGGAGCAGCGGCTCATGCTGTCTCCATCGTCGCCTCATTGAGAGTTTTTGTTTCAAGGCTGCAGGACCAGCGAAGAAAGGACGGGGAGGGAGGAGATTCCCTTGATCTGTGCTGAGTTGCAATTCCAAGTTCTATCGCGGAGAGAGAGAGAAAGAGAGTTGGCTCTTAGAACTCCAAAAAAAGAGAGGGGCATGTGAGGGGGAGAGAGGAATGCCTCTCTTTTTCTGAAAATAGTTTTAGTTCAGCAGTGGAGCCAATGCCTTGCATGTAGAAGGTCCCAGGTGCAACCCCCACCCTGCCCCACATCTCCAGGTAGGGCTGGGGAAGATTTGCTACCTGAAATCCTGGAGAGTTGCTGCCTGTCCATGTAGATGCAAGTCTGGGCTAGGTGGGTTGACTCTGTAGAAGGCAACTTCCACTTGAGAGTTACTGTGTCCCATCAGCAGATAGACCACAAGTGAAAGTCACAAGCCATTAAACAAATTAAAAAGAGCTACCTCTACAATTAGCAGATGCATTTAGGTAGGCCTTCCATGCAACCCTCTTCCTGGAGATTTGTGTGGGCTGCAAGATGCTTACACCACTTAGTATTGTGGAAAGGTTGCTACCCTAAAGAGCTTACCCTTGCTAAAATTTGAGATAAGGAATGCTAGTGTATGGGTGAGGGAGATGGATACCATTCATTCAGTTGAATGACTCAGACTTGTTTGGACACAGTAGGCAATTTTTACCTCCTGGCCAACTGGGCTGCAAGCTGTAGACTTTTTACTCCAGGTTAGTTGCCTAATGCTTCAGGACTGCCTTGTATGGCAGTGCACAATGACATTATATATAGGCTTCTACAGGTTGGGTAGCGCATCACTTTGGGACAAGACTCATAGACATCGGTGGGGTGGACAGCTCAGCCATGAGCCACCGTTGACTTTCCTTCCTCCAGAACAGTCCTGTAGACCTCCACAAGGCTTGAAAAGGAACACCAGGCCTGGCTTGTGGTAAATTGCCTTGTAGATGTGGATCCGCAAAGCCCTTACTCCAGAGTTCCCATTGGGCTTTCTTCAGAGTAAGTTGTTTGTAGCTGTAGATGGGCCACTTAATCCAGAAAGGGTTTCATGGGTACCTCCAGAGTAGATCTTAGCGTTGCAGCTTCGAACCAGTGAATAGTTTAATAAGTTTTGGTGGGTCTTTCAGAAAGGTAGACGAGCTTTCTAGCACAAAGTATTTAGGCGTATAGCCCAATGTAGACCACTTAGGTTCTAGCAAGTTTCAGATGACTGTTGGCAGGAGAACTCCAGTTGTAAGTATTACAGTTTTGAGGCTAAGGGTTTCACTTACTGTTCACTTCAGAGCCAGTTTTCAGAGACTGTGGAAATATTTCCCTAACATAGCCTTAGCCTGCAAGTTGTAAACAGGTTTACTCTAGAGTTGGAAGGCTAGGAGCTCACCGAGACTTTTGGTGAAATTGTTCCAAGGCAACATAGTTCTATGGATTACCATTCTCCTAGCTCTTTTTGAACTGCTGAGCTCCACCATGCCCCATGTATCCCCTAAGAAGAAACCCTCCTTTATCCTTGGTAGACTTGGGGGTTTGCAAAACAAATATTTTGAAAAGGGCAACCAGAATGATCAAGGGACTGAAGGAACTCTCTAGTGAGGAAAGGTTGCAACATTTGAGGCTTTCTAGTTAAGGAATTAGGTGAGTGTGGGGTGGTGGTGTCATGATCCAGGTGTGTAAAATTATGTGTGGTGTGGAGAAAGGGGATAGAGTGAGGTTTTCCTCCCTCTCACTTCTAAAACATGAAGGCGTCCAATGCAGGTGGATAGTGGGTGAATCAGGACAGACAAAAGGAAGTACTTCTTAACACTGTGCATAATTAAACTGTGGAACTCACTGCCTCATGATATATGGTCACCAACTCGGACAGCTTTAAAAGGCATTCAGGCAAATTCCTGGAGGATAAGGCTATCCAAGGCTAGTAGTCATGATGGCCATATATTGCCTCCAATATCTGAGGTAGTTCCACGTGCTGATGGTCACAAATGGGCTGCCATGCTTGTGCCCAGCCTGTGAGCCTCCAACACTCCTCTGCTGGACCAGGGTAAGAACAGGAAGCAGGGCTAGATAGGCCTTTGGTTGGATCCAGCAGGGCTTTTCATATGATGCTCAGTGGCCTGTCTCAAATACTTTCTCCCCACAGTTCTCTAGCTTTTGCTGATCTTGAAAAGTTGAACCCATGTCCGCCTTCCAAAGCCCACACCTCTAAATTGCCTCTTCTCTGTGGAATTTGCAAGCCATTCTGCCCCCCCTCCCCAACACCACCAAACAAAAGTCACATCCTCTTTCAACAAAAGCAGCCTTATAATAATCCACAGACCAAGGCAGAACAGGCCTGGTTCATTGCCCCCAAGGGCAGTCTTGTGACATTCTGTTGGCAGCTAATGCTGAAATGATTTTTATGTGGGCAGGAGAGTAAAATAACTGCTCTTTCTCCCTTCTTGCTGCCGCCACCGTAAGATTTTATTCCTTGCCATGGGCAGGTTAATGGGGTTTTGTAACAGGGACATGATTTGATCCCCCTCTGGTCTTGGTTTCTATAAAGCCTCCCCCCACTCTCTTAGCCTCCTTCCTTTTCCTTGAATAAAATCAGGAGGAATGGCTCTAAAACTTGTGTTAATGAACAGTTTTCAATTGGTTAGACAAAACGAGGTTCGATTATGAGGGAGAGGGAAAGGGTATCCCCACAATCTGGCTCTGTATGTGTGTTTGTGGGGTGAGGGAGTTCAGCCACTTACTCCATGTGGTGTGAAGGTGCTTGCACTCTCCCCAACCCCTCCAATCATCCATTTTAAAGACTTGTGTGCCCTTGGAAGAGTGGGAGCGGAGTGTGTGTCTGCCTGTCTTTGACCACTTGGTACAATGAACAGCACCTTACAAAAAAGATCTGTTTTCGTTTCCCCCTTCTCAATGGGTGCAAGCAAACCTTAGCAAACAGCCTTAGCTGATGCATTAGCAGAGGTGTCCCAGCTTCTCCTCCTTCTATTCCTTTCCCCCCTCCCTGCCTCACGCTCAGGAGTATAAGGATTTGTGGCTCTATTTCTGTAATGGCTGCTAGACTGTGCCACTTTCTTGCTGCTCTTATTGCTCAATGCAGACAGTGAGGGCTGGAGGAAAGAGGGAGCAGACTCGTTTGCAGTTTGTGTGACAAAAGTGGATGGTTAAGGAGAAGCAGATTCTCTCTCTCTCCCTCTGTGTGTGTGTGTGTGTGTGTGTGTGTAAAATTGGGATATGTTGTATGCATATGCAATTTGTGATAGTGGCACACTGCTCCTTTTTGTGCCTGTGTGATCTTGAATCGATCGGCACCTTGTAGATATTTTGATTGTTGATGTGGGAAAGTTGATCCCAGTCTCAGCAAAACTGGAGTGTTAATCTTGAATTGTTCTGCTGTTACCTTGAAAATAATCTAACAGGGATAGTAGCCATTACAGAAGTAAGGAGTGTTTGGTGTCCAGATCCCAATTTAATGTATGAACTGAGTTTAGAGGAGGGGGGAGGAAGAATACTGTATTGTGAACAGGGATTGGATATTGGGTTGTGGCACAGCACGTTACTTACAGTACAATCCAATACATATTTGCTTGTAGGTAAGTCTCACTGTGTTCAGTGGGGCTTACTCCCTAGTAAGTGTGTTTAGGATTGAAGGCTTAACGTAATCAAGTAACGTACATTGCAAATAAAAAAGATGCAAGGAGCTTGATTGTAGACGTATTTTATAACAAATTCTGGCAGGGGAATATTAGAAATGAATGCTGTCACAAGGATGCGGTGTCTGTCTGTCAATCAGTCAGTCAGTGAATCATTCAGTCATTTGCTTCAAGCCAATGGTTTGGCACAAGGAGAAATAGAGCCCTGAATGACTAAAACTATCATAGTTGGTTTGTGATAGGTATTATGGAAGGAACTCAAAAGGTGTGGCCAGGCAGAACACACACACACACACACACACACACACACACACACACACACAGAGAGAGAGAGAGAGAGAGAGAGAGAGAGAGAGAGAGAGAGAGAGTCAGAGTGTGCATACCTGATGCCTCCATGTGGTTTACAGAGTTGTGCAAATTCTTGTGGTGATTGGTACCATTTCAGGTGGTGGACTGGTGATCATTATTGCACTGATCTAGAAGACAGAACATGGTACAACAGCTCACTTACTGAATAGTTGGTGCTTCCCTTGCTTGAGATATTTCACACTACCTTCCCCCAGTTTCAGTTTAACACTGCAACTCTACATCAAAAAAGCTGCTCTGTGAGTGCAGCCTAAAAGCATGAAATTGGAAAATTTGGCATGGCTTAACAAGGTGCCAGTTGATGCTCAGGATTCCAAACTGTGAAAATTTAATGGTCTGTGTTTGCTGAGAATATCTGTCCATTTTAGAGAGGCAGTGATATTTATATTTGCACCTTGTGGCTTGTTACTTCCAAGGTACCTCCCTGTGATTTTCAGATGAAGGGCGGTATAGAAATTTAATAAACAATAACAATATTTTTAAAGTGATATGTACTGTTTGAAGACTTTGAAAAGGCACAGCAAACCCGTTGGCTGAGAAATCTTAAAACCTATGCATATATTACAGGGTGATCCTATTCATGTATACTCAGAAGTAAGCCCTACTGGGTTCAGTGGGACTTACTCCCAAGTAAATGTGTGCAGGACCATTTGGTTCAAATCCTAAGCACACATATAAAGTCCTGTTGAACTCAGCGGGGCTCAATAGATATGTATAGGAGGGCATTCTTTATGATTTGGTGGGTGTGTTGGGTTGAAATCCTAAACACTTACTGGGGAGTAAGCTCCATTGTTGAGTAAACCTGCATATATTTTATGATGCATGGATAGCTGCCAAATGACATTTTCTTTCAAACGAAAAAGGAAGGTTATAGGGTTTTTTTTTATAAAAATGAATAATGCATTTTTAAAAATTCAAAAATATATGTTCTACTCTGGATTTGTAACTGGTTTTTGCAATAAAGTTTATTGTAATTTTTTTAAGTAACCTGTTTTATATTCATAGCATTTGCACACTGTATTGAACCCATAATAATATAAAAACTTTACATAAAAGACCCTTTCACCATCTACAAAATCATTTTCCAGATCAAAATATATATTGTCCATTTGCTTTCCCCCCACTTTCCAGATTAAATACATTTGTCTATGAGCTTTTTCCTCATTTTGCCCTCTTGAACATATTGTCAGCGTAGAAGGATACCATTGAAACCATGTTCCTTTGACATAATTTGAAAACTGGTGGGACAATGAAGAAAAGGCTCCTCATAAAAACTTTCCAGCAACTTCTGATAGTCCTGATCCTAATATTTTTTTCTGTTTAAAATGAGGTATTCTTGGGTAAGAAAGGCAGTCTCTTGCATTTTCTTCTCCCCACTCCCAGCTAACTGACAACAAACCTCATACTAAATTTAAATGATTATTAATTGTAGACACTGCCCGTTTTAGTGTCGAGGAGAAATGCCTAATTTTTTAAAGGATTTATGGCAGGGAAAATGTTCTTTGTATTTCTTCCTGCAGGCCGAGGACTCTTGCTATAAAATCTGTGTTTAAGGTATCATAAAAGCGAGACCTTCACATGAAACAGAAGTTTGAAGGTGTCTCTTACAGATTGATAGTATATTTTAACCTCTCAGCTGTATGTCAGCTTAACAGTATGGTATTATGGACCTCTGCAATCCAGGACAAACTCTTGCAAAAGAAGCCCCAGTAGTAATTGATACAAGAAATATAACAACCTCAAGGAGTGAGAGGATGGGGAGGGGGAGGGAAGCGTGAACTACAACAGTGTCAGGTGGATTGGGAGGGGGAATATTTGAAAGCCAAAGTTGTTCTTTGAGGGGGAGAAAGTACAAGGCTTGGGAGGTCTTGACTCTTGCTAGGTTGAGGGTATTTCATTAGAAGTATGGGTTCAGATATACATCCTGTGATGGTGGCAAAGCAATCCCATTTCCCAGGAAGCCGTCCCAGGGTGGCAGAGATGCATGCTGTCTTCTAAAACTTGTGATACACATGTTTTATGAGCTCCTTTTAAATTTAGTTGGGTGTCCTCACTTAAGCTGTTCTCTGTTATTTTGGTCTGTTTTCATCCTTGTAGTATGCATAATTTGGACAATTATTCTGTAACTGAAGCAAGTGACAGTGTTTGCAATCCAAAATGGTAATTGAAATTCCAGGTTTTGTCTATTTTAAAACTTGGAATTCTCATCTTTTAAAAACATTTAGTCTTGGATGGTCAGAAGGCAAATCTGAGATCCACACATGTTGACTGGATAATTCGTGACTTCATAGTGGAAATACTGATTCAACCAACCTTCTTCTGTCTTTACATTTTTGTACATAAAAGGATATATTATTTTTTGAGGGCTTGTCATTCAGGTTATACAATCAAGTAGCTAGAACTCCTCCCCCCCCCCCGTTAAAAAAATACCCACCAAGTGCATTTTAAGATCTTGGGAGCTAGCAATCTAATAGGTTGCCACAATCCATGTTTCCATGGAAATAATTGAGATGGAGAGGTAATAAATAAAGAGTTCTAAGGTCACAGGTCCTTCAACCTAAGACAGGCAGAAAATAGGTTTAAATTACAGAGATCTCTTCAAATAAATGCACACAGGCTTGTTTCCCTAGTTGAAATATTTTTGGGGGGCTGTCAGTTTTTCAGTAGCATATAATCACTGTCATGATGACAGAGTTGGATATTAGGACTCCCCTTTTTTTGTAATCCCTTAACACACCTCCTTTAGCAGTTTTTCTTTAGACAGTGTGAACCCATTTCTATGTCAAAAGTTTAAGGATTAAATGATGACATCTGTGGTAAAAAGGATGCACCATTCTGTGGGTGAAAATGCAGATCGTGTGGTAATAAAAAGCCATGGATCTGTGTGAATAGCAAGTTTTAAATATGCTGATGGCTCCTCTTTAGTTTTTTTAAGTGGGGTGGAATTACTTAATCAGCCAAATGGGTGTTATGCTTTAAGTAAAAATTCATGAATAGGAACCCATTTTCTTCCTGTATGTTCAGTCTACTAAAAACAAAACTTGTAGTAATTACTGTATCAGTATCCGTTCATTTAGACTGGTAGTGGTAGAACTATTTCTTTGATAAAGGGTTTAAACCTTATAATTAAATACGTTGATTATGTTAACCATCCATTGATAGTATAAATATAATGCAAGCAAGCATTGTGCTTGGCTGATAGAGTTATTTTCATTCAATCTAGTTTTGTTTAGGGGCGTATAAGGATAGTTTTGTAATCTCACTTCAAGCTTTGACTAAAGCCTGCCTAATTATCGTGTGAAAAGTTCACACAAATTTAGAGACCAGTTGAGATTTGCATTATGGTGAAGATCCAAAACTGTGACACACACACACACACATTTAATTGTAGCCAGCTTTTTTTTTTTTTAAGAATCCAGATGGTAAGCAAAGGTATGATATTAGCAATTTGCCTATTCAATGAACAGGATATAGCTGACATCATTTGAAACTGATTCTGGGTGCTTACCATAGGATGCATGGTGATCTCAAAATGTATCAGACTATTTAAGGTGGAAAGCACTCTGCATAGAAAAAGCATATTTGCTTAATTTGTGTTTTTTTTTCAATTTTATGATGAGAAACTTTGATCTGACTACCCAATGGCTTTTACCAAATTTATGTCCCAGATTATTTTAGGTTATTATAGAACAGATAAATTAGAGAATCCATTCTGTTTCGTGTTACATGTAATTTCAAAAATGTTCATGTGTACGGTTGGGGAGAGTCATACATCGCTGCGTTAAGCAACCAGATTTCAAACCTGACATGCACATTGGTGGGTAACTTTGACAGCTCTGCAAATTGATGTCAGGTTGTGATGATATTTTTTGGATAAATGTGTTAGTCGGTGATCAAACTGTTTTGCAGTTAAAAAAAGAGGATGCACTAATTAAGCTTATATTTGTTACCTTGCTTGAAGTTGGAGAATTGCTGTCACCTTTTAAAATTTTTTTTGCTTTTGCTTGGCAAAATATGCTGATAGAAACTTCTGATTCGTAACTTACCTACCTCATTTGTGTCAGTCAAAAACAAAAGAGCACGCACACATGCACACCCCCCCCTGCCACCAAGCCAAGCAACCTAGGAGGCTCCCTACTTCATTATATGCAAAGTAAATAATAAAAAATCTTCATCCTTTTGCTTGGCTCCAATTAGTTGATTACTATGAATGCTCTCCTTTAAAGGAATGTTGTTTTACCTATCTGCTCATACAGAGGTTTGATTTTTAATGTCTTGTGAAAAGGATTTCTTTTTGTCTTGATTGATGTCAAGAATGAAAGCGTGATGGTAATATCCCTTTGAAAGCTATTGTATTGTCAGCTCTGGCTGACAGCGGGAGGCCCTCCTAGTGGTATAGATTAGCGCTGTAGAAACACTGACATTTTCTTTGTTATATTGCTGTTGTTCTGCTTGCAAAGTCAATTATACAATGTCGGAGCTCAGTTACAGAGTTGACTGTGGAAGTAACAATGTCTTTCATACTTGTTTTAAAGATATAATTTTCCCTTCTTCATTCTCTCCCCCCTCTTCCAACACTCCCTGTTCCCTATCTGCTTCCCTTCCCAGCTGATAGCCAGGGATTTTTTGAAGGCAGTGGAATAGTATGATATGAAAATTACATTTTTGCATTGTATAGTCATCGCTGAGGCTTCCGTGATCCTTCTTGGAAAAATAAAAATAAAACACGTACATTTCGGTTCCTCCTTGTTGTGAATTCAGCAAATGAAATGGTGGGACTCTTTTCTCTCTCCACCTCCCAGGCATCTGTTAAATTAAATTACCGATTATTTTCTAATCAGTATGGCACTGTTTTGGATGTGACATCAGTGGAGATGTGGAGCGGTTGTCTGAACCAGCATATTGTGATGGAAAGTGCATAGGCTGGGTAAGGATATGTAGCTTGCATTGTCTTTTATTTCCCTTACAGAGAGTCCAGTGAAGTTTCCCTGAGGAGCACCAGAACGGAGCGGGGGGGGGGGGAGCATTTGCATAGCTTACTATCTTATTGGCTGAAATTCTTCACTTGTGTATCAATTGCTTTTAATTTTCGTTTTACCTCAGATGGTTCCTGTTGGACCCAAATTGATAAATAGTGTGGGTGGAGGGGAGAAGCAGGAGTGGTTATTAAAGGACAAGTTTTTGGAGTTGGTGTGAATTAATAAGCCAAATGATAAATATAAACCAAGGTGCCTAATTTTCTTTCTTGCTTCTTTTGGTGGCAAAACAAAAAAGGAAAGGAGTAGATGGTTAGCTAAGATGCAGTGGATTCATCATCCCTCCCCTGCCCTCCCCTGCCCCTCCCTCTAAAACATTTGTATATAATCAGGGAAGCAGATAGAACATCATTCATTACCAAATTGCCTTAAATAACAAGTATCCAGCGGAACAATCCCTCATTGGGAATGTTAATTGTGGGATTTCTAAATTACTGTTCTAAACTAATAGACAAAAGATTCCACAGTTACCAGTAATTTGTCAGGATTTATTTTGTTTCTCTTCAATAATTGAAAATTAATGTCTTGAAGTGAAAACAGATGTTCGAGCCATCTTCTCAATTGGGTATAAAAAGGGAGGCTTTGTGGATGTACCGTGTTCGCAAGCTCAGTTGATACTGGGCTAATGAAGGGTTTGGTCTTGCCTGTTTGATGGATGGAATATAAGTTTAATTATCCTGTAAGTGAAATGAAAACTCCCGGGCGAATGAAAACTGCATCATTCAATTGTGCACTAATTCTTAGAGTTAATATACATACACGTTTGAAAATGGTTTGTTTTTCCAGCCTTGCCAATGCACACAAAGGCAAAACTCAACAAAAATATTCTACCCATCCATCTACCCAGTTTTGTCCCTGTTCATCAAAAGGAAGGTTGAACACAGAGTCTGGAAGGAATTGTTTGCACTTGGGCTACAGGTTTGCAAAGACCCGATTGCCTGGTTGGCTCTATAGTGAACAAGAATCCTTTCCAGGCAGCCAGCTGAAGCAGCTCTTGCAATATGGTTCTTTGCTTTTGGGTTATCTGTGCATCATAAATTATTGGAGCACCTTCCCAATAAGGAAAACGATCAACTTTTTAGTTTAGGGGGCAAAAGGACTAAGGCTGGTTTTAATAGAGGTTTACATTATTTTGCATGGTGTGGGGAAAAATGGATAGAGATAAGTTTCTTTCCTATATCATCTTTCTAGAATTTGGGTCATCCGATGAAATTGAGTGGCAGGGGATACAAGGCAATGCTTTGTCACACAACTCACAAGTAGCTTGTACAGTGGTCCCTCGGTTTAAGAACAGTCCTGTTTATGAACGATTTGGTTTATGAACTCTCAAAACCAGAAGTAGTATCCCAGTTTGAGAATTTTACCTTGGTCTAAGAACGGACTCTGAACGGTGGAAGGGCACCGGTGGCGGGAGACCTCAATAGGGAAAGTGTGCCTCGGTTTAAGAACAGTTTCAGTTTAAGAATGGACTTCCGGAATGGATTAAGTTCGTAAACTGAGGTACCACTGTATTGTAAACGCTTCAGGTTGCCTCATGGGAAGCGATTTATAAATGAAATTAATGAATAATAATAATTGATGGAATTCCCTGCCACATGAATGTAAAAATGGGCGCTAGCATAGACAGAAGAGGTCTTTCAGTGGTAACTTGTCACAATGGCTATATGGAGCATCCAGGTTTTGAGGCTGTACAGTGGTACCTCTACTTACGTTCACCACCGGTTACATATCCTTCGGCATATGTACATGGCAAACCTGGAAGTATTTTTCCGGGTTTCGTCGTGCACACATGCGCAGAAGCAGTCCCTCTGGTTGTGGAAACCTCAGGATCTGACTGGAGCTCCAGAATGGATTCCGTCTGCAACTGGAGGTACCACTGTATATATTGAAATCTCACTTTCTGGAGAGCAGAAGCAAGGGAGAGAGTCTTCATACCCTGGTTGTGGGCTTCCCAGAGACATCTGTTTTGTGACTGGGGATTCTGGATTATATGGACCTTTTGATTCAGTGGGGCTCGTCCTATGTCCTTATGATTAACTTAGGAGTGTAGGCTAAAAATGATCCCAGCAGCAATTCTTGCGGACTTCTTTGCAACACTGAAATACACAACTGCTGCAATGTGAGAGCATAACCTGTTTACGAAGCACGCCTCTAAAAGCTCAAGAGAAGCACATTGGGCTTGAAGCTTTTTCTTTTCTTTAGGTGGGGTGAGGGGTGCAGCGGTTACATCTAATTGGCATCTCCAGCTTGGTCTATAAAATGAAGATAATTTCAGTTTGTAGAGAGAATGGTTGGTGGCACTATTACCTTTGAAAATAAATCTCAGCTTGGTTAAACTTTCAAAACCCTTTACAAGCATTCAAAACCCGGGTGCTGAAAATGTGTGTGGCACTTCAGCATACTTTAAAACATGGGGAATAAAGGTGTGTGTGGATGTTGTCACCTTTGTCTCCTGACTTGTGTGCTTTTATCACAGCATCTGTAGAAGGCTCCTACTTCTCCATCTGCATGCATAGGAGTCCTTAACAGCCGTTATAGCAGGGATAGGGAACCATATGTTGTTGGACCACACCTCCCATCATTCCTGACTATGCTGCCTTGAGCTGATAGGATTTGGAGTCCAGTAACATCAGGAAGGCTACAAGCTCCCATTTCCTATATTATCCCGAATGTACCTAAGTCTGGGTGGGCAGAACTTCCCTCTCTTCTCTCCTACACAATTTGTTAACAGCATTTTCGGACACCTTGAAAGGGCTCTTCTGAACAAGAACCCTTAAAATTCCTGCTTCACAGATCTGTGTCCAACCCATCATACTCTCTGCATCATAATGCTTACTAAGCATGGATTTCCTAATGGATTAAAAATAGCTAGGTAAAAGATTGCTCTTCCGAACTCTTTGTTGACAAGCAGGTACTACTTCCTTCTGCTTCGCAGAGATATGTCTTTAATACATGCTTGAACTGGCACAATTAAGCTTTGTAAATAATTCCTCTTAGGGGGTGAATACATACCTCTGGCACCTCTGGCATTTCCTGCTTCAACTGAGGAAAGGGAATCTGAGCAGTGTGAGTAGTTGGCTCAGTGATATCCTGTGCTGGCTGCAATCTTGGTTCCTTTTCTGACTTTTAGCCCCCAAGGGCTCTTATCCCTTTGAGGATGGAAGAGGGTGAACTTCCTGCACACCCACCGTAGTGCTGTGCAGTCACCATAGCACTGCATAGCTTTCCCCTTGGATGTTTGCTGGTGAGAATAGTTGATAGTAGGCTAGAGACATTTATTTCCACTGTACAAGGCAGTGACCTGCACAACAGAACTTCCATTTTGCCTACTTCCAGCTAGATAAGGAATGGGAGGGAACTTTTGTTCTGCAAAACTCAAAGAAGACTCATCCCTTAAATCATTTGAAGAACAGGAATGAATGGGGGATAAGGGAGGGAATTACATCACTCTGCCATCCATGTGTGTAATTCATTTTTAGTTTTTTTCCGTGTGATGCAGGTATGCATTGCGTGTAGCCCAGACATACATCAGCCCTGTCGAGCCAATCTTCCCAAAGGCATTTTTATATATGATCTCTTAAGACAACACTCCTTGAACTTGAACATACAAAGCTGGACGGTCGGGTTTGTCTATCCCAGTATTACTGTTCTTTGATAGCAGTGGTCCAAGGCTTCCTGCAAAAATCTTTCCCAGCCTTCCTACCTGGTTCCTTTTAAATATTTATTTCTTTATTGTATTATATAGTGCCATCAGTGTGTGTGGTGATTTACAGCAGCGGTAGCAAAGTAGCACCTGTGCTGGCCAGGGATTATGAACGTTGTAGTCCATCAACATCCAGAGGCAGTGGCGTAGCGTGGGTTGTCAGCACCCGGGGCAAGGCAAGTAATTTGCACACCCTAACCCTAACCCCTAACCCTAACCCCCAGCAGGTCCCCCTGCACCCCCACGCTATGCCACTGTCCAGAGGGGAACCACATTGGCCACCCCTCAGTTTACAGCACACAAGAGGACATGTCTATTTCACTTCCTCCCATTGTTAATGGGGTGCTGGGTAGCAGGAGGGCTCAGGCAGCCCACCTGTCCTCCTCTTAGGTTTTCCTGGCAACACAGAGGTAGGCTTTCCTTTTTCAAGCCCACTACTGCCTTATCTAAAGATAAATGGAGCATATCTTCCCAGTTGTCTGATCAGTTATTTTCAGTGCATGGCTCAAGATTGGCCAGGGGTTGTGGTTTGAAATGTCCTCAGATTTCTCATTTGCTTTGGTGGTGGGTTGTCCTCAGCTGCTGAGAGACTTTTTGATTCTGGAGTGACTATACAGGTCCTTAATCTGTGACACTAGATACTTGCATGGCACTGTGGCTTTGGAAAAACTGCAGCTGCCCTACATCTGTACATGACTTAGCAGGTTGTGCTTACATATGATGGGCCAGGCCCAATTTTAATTGTCCACAATACCTCAGATTGATATTATGTAGACTATATTATGCTGCTCACTGATGCTGCCAGGTAAATCCAGGGGTGCTTGTGGCGGCCTACCAGAAGGTACCTTGCTAAGGGCCTCCACAACCTGTCATGAATGGAAACCTGTATCTCATGTGCTTGGTCAACAGAGTACTGTGGTTCTGTGGAGGAAACAGAAACTCCTCCGTTGTATCCTGGGTTAGACACTGCTCATGGATCGCACAGGGAGCCATTGTAAACTGAGCCCACCTTTTTGCTAGAGAGTGATCAGTCTGAGGCTGGTTTTCCTCATTTTATTTGTCATATTTGTGTAGAAAACACAATTTTGGTGTTCATATGAAAAGCAAAAGAGTAGAACAACATTTGAGGCTTCTGAAAATGCCCCCAATTAATCATCTGTCGTGTCCATTTGTCTGTCTGTCTGTCTGTCTATCTAAATAATAAAGTATTCCCCCTCCCCTCCCCTTGGATGTGTTAAGTCAACTTTTAGAGCCCTTTAAAAATATGTAATTGAAATTTGCCCTTTTGGTACCTGGGAATGAATTATTTTTGAAATGTTGTCATTACTCACCCTGCTGTGAGGTTTATCTCTTCTGTTGATCCTAATTAAATAAAACATACTGTTGTTCGCCAGTTTCATGTTGAACTGAATTACCTGCCTCTAGGCTTCTGAATGGTGGTTGGGCTGGCTGGATTCTGTGGCAGGCAGGCATTGACTAACCCGCTTGCTCTTAGATTTTCCATTTCAAAGGGATCAGTTGGTGTTAGTGACAGGCGAAATAGCAAATGCTTTACAGTTGCTTTCAAGAGCTGTACAAACAATAAAAAGGCCTAATGCTACTGGAATAGAACAGTAAGCAGAACTGCAACTTGGAGAAAGCAAAGAGGGGGGAAAAGACAAAAAAAGTATACTTGCTGGTGTGACTAGCATTGGAGGGCTGCAGTGGTGTCAAGAATTGCCTGGGAAGAGGGCATGCACCTATTTTGATTGTGTATCAAAATTATAACTTTGTGTATAGAAGGTAGATGAGCACCAAAGCTGGTGGGTGTGCTACTCTTACATAACATCATTTGATACATCCAACAGCTACATTTAAAATACAGAAATGCTACATTAATGACAAAGCACACTATGGCCTGTGTTGGACACAGCGCATCCTCATCACCATTTTATTTGTATGCACCCTTTCCATTGTTAAAACCATGCTCAAGGCAGCTTACAACTTGAAAAGATATACATGATTACATACGTCACAAAAGTAGTCGTAAACAATAAATAAGAACACATCAAAAAGTACACAAAAAACTGAACCACTTCCACATAAATTGTAACAAGATCTAAAAATATAGATACAGGGAAAAGTAATATCAATATCAGCAATGGCAACACCCAACACATCCCCCTAAACAATGCCCCAGCCCCAGCTGTCTCATCTTGGTAAGCATGAGTCAAGATACGCACAAACCTTTTGCTTATGTACTCTCTCCTTGCTCTGCCCCTTATGCTCTCCCTTCTCTTTCATACCTCTGTCAAAGACTTTCTGAGTTTAATCATAGTTCTATGTTGCATTTGAACCATGGTTACCAGAGTTGGAACCAAACCAGGGTCTGAAACCAGTTTACGGTCCTGGTTTGATCCAAACCTGGTAACAATCAATACTTGGCCACTGAAAATGACGGAGACCTCCTGGATTAATTAACCAATTGTGTTGGAAAGGGAAGAAAGAAGGGCATTTATGGGTGGACACAAGGCTCATGCATATCTTGGCTTGACAGGCTGAAATATATTATGTTTCAAATTGGCATTGTACTCCGCTTCAGGGTTATTTTACAGTGGAGAAGCAGGTAACACATATTACAAATAAATAAAATTGCCTTGTGCTACTAGCACCCTAACCACTACCCCATGAGACATTATCTATCCTTTGGTACCAGCTAAAAACTATTCCTTTTCCATCCGGATCCCAAGAGTGCTGAGTATTGTTGGAGACGCTGGCTGGTCTGTAGGAGGGACAATTGAACTGTAGGTGTTTTTTTTTAATGAAGTCTTTATTTTGTTTCATTTCTGTTTTTCATTAAGTGTTGCCTGAATTACAGTGCTGTAACATAGCCTGGGCTTTATGACAAGGGGCAGGATATAAATAAACTGATGATGGTGATACCTATTAAGCACTTCTCACCATTTTTGTGAGTCAGAATCAGTTCAGGGCAGCAAGTTGCTTGGTCAGTTACTTTCTTGCAACCCAAAAGCCTTAGATCGGCTAAGGGAGGAGTACCAAAGAGTTGACACCAGTTTTAGGATTTGTAAGACAGGCATGTGGCAGATTACCAAGAGAGCTTCTAATTTTTAGGCCAGTTACATGCACAGCCCTACCTACTTTAGGGTGGCTGAGGATGTGTGGGGATAATGGATGAATTACTTCCATTACCATTTGATTCCAATACACCATAGTGACGTTCACCTGAGTCCAAGCATAGGAATGAAAAGGGAAGAGACTTTTAAGGCTGCAGAAGGCCTTTTAATATTTGTTGGGGTGTTAGAAAATCCAGAATGACTCTGATTCAGGGAAACGGTTGTAACATTTGAAACACATGAGGCAATAAGTGGTCTTATGTGCACCTTTTGAGACCTTCCTTTCATTCCATTCCTGCATTTTATGCTTGCTTTCCCCCTTTGAAGAATAAGAATAGCGGTCGGGTTATTTTTCATTCTTCTTCTTCTTCTTCTTCTTTTTCCTCTTCTTTTTCCTCTTCTTCTTCTTCTTCTTCTTCTTCTTCTTCTTCTTCTTCTTCTTCTTCTTCTTCTTCCTATTATTATTTTATTATTATTTCTTATGTTCCTGCTGTGTAAACCACTGTGTCATGTCAGAGGTGCCTGAGATTTTTGATCTCCATAGCATTTTATCTTATTGATTTGTTTTAAATATATATTTTTTTGCCATCCTAAATAAAAAAAATTATTTGAGCTCAAACAATTAAGATTTGACCAGAAGGTTTTCACCAGTAAGAAATAGATTGAATGACACTGGACTAGTTGTTTTCACATGATAATGAACATACGAAGCTACCTTCAATCAGCATTACCCATTTCTTCTTCCAGTTGCATTCTGACATGTGGAGGACGACCTCAAGCAAGGTGCCCCTTGTACTCATTGAGGTTATCCATGTATTCTAGAAACCGGATTCTAAAATGTTTGGGGAGCCTTTTTGTGTTGGAAGGTGACCGGAATGCCATTGGGGGCGGAGTTATCATGATGGGGTGGAGCTAGCACGCTCCACCCCCACCCCAAGTCTTCCTTGTGTGTTTACTTATCTTGTTGAAGGCTTACGTTGTCGCCTATTGTAAATTTGTGATACGTCAGTTTCGTGAGTGTAATTTTGCCTGCTAGGATCATGTTGGAGATAATTACGAGCAGAATTATGACAGTCCTGCGTGATCTTCATGCTATAAGTCTTAATTCGTAGACTGATGGCTGTGCATTAGAAGGAAATTAGGCTGATAGTTAAATATGAGAGTCAAATTACAATGACATACTTCAGATGTAACTTGCTTTGATTTATTTGTGGCTAATTTCATTTGAAAGGCTATAGTGTCTTCAGTCTGGGGCTACTATGAACATTTCTTCACGTAGTAAAAAGCCGGAGAGAAGTCTTGATGAAAAATACAAAATAAAATTGGAGGTTCTCTGCAAGCATCCTGGATGAAATTTATCTGTTTAATGGGTTTTCAAATAATAGCATTTGAAAGGGAGGATGGATTGAATGTGAAAAATTGGTTGTTCCTGTGGGAATATTCAATATATTAACATACTCTTTCTATAAAAGGGTTGCAGATCATCATAAGCCATGGTTCTTAATGGAGACTTGAGAAGAGAGGGAGGGAGTTATTGGCATTTGTACAGGGGTGTCCCCTTTCTCTTTGGATTCTTCCGCACACTTCCCCATTTAGGACATCCCCCCTCTCTTTGCAGCCACTGTTTTTTGTCTAGAGGGAAGTCTTTGTTACATTTTTTGTTGGTTTCCAGCTCCCACCAGCTCCAGCCACTATGGCCAGTGGTCAGGGATGATGCTGGACTCTCCCAAGGCTAGCATCACATTATGGCTGGAAGTTATTTATTATTTATTTTATTTAAATATTTATGAGCCATGCTTTTCATAATTTACTAAAAACACAACAACATTATTCTATAGATCTCCATAAAACAAAATTGAAGCATCAATTAAACATCAGTAGATATTGGTTGGTTAAAAATAATAATTCCTATAGTGAAGGCCTGTCAAAACAGTAGCGTTTTTAGAAGATGCCTGGAAGAAGGCAGAGACCATTCCTGCTGAGACTGTACTGGCAGGAAGTTCTACAAGGCAGGGCCTGCCACACTCAAGATCTGGTCCTTCGTGAAGACCAACTGAACCTCAAGGGCATGGGGAGCATCCAGACGTGCCCCATAAGAGGATCTCGGTGACTGAGGTGAAGTATAAGGGATCAGACTCTCCTTACAATTAACTCTAAATTATAAGTTTAGAAATAATTAGGAACAAGCCCCTTGGAAATAATTTGGACTTCCCAATATATGTGCAAAGATTATGAAGTTAGATGCAGTTATATAGACATAAAGTTCGCCCCTTGGGACTAGTACAGATGTAGCTTCCCCAGTTGCTTAACTACGGTCAAACAATTGAGAATGGACCATGGAATAAAATGAAGGGCTTCATCTCTTCTCCCTCTGCTCTCTGCAGAGCATGAACTCTCCTCCTTAAGCCAAACTTCAGCTAACCAAACTTTTGGTTTTAACATAAGCCTTAGTGAGGTCTTACCTAGAATTCACACCTAGCCCCTGCTCTGAGTAATGGTTTGATACTGACTTAAGAATGGACACTGAGAGAGCCAACTGCAGGTAATGTTCTCCTCCCAGAATTGTCATGTCTCTCTGACCATTTTGCCCAACTTTGTCAGATGGGTAGGTAAGATGGATGGCAAGGTCCCCACCAGCCGCCATCTTCCCTTCTGGAACTGCCTCCAGCAACATCCATGCTCTCTAGCTTATTTCCCTCTTTTCCACTCCTGGTCTTTTTCTATTACATTCCATGATCCCCTAAGCCACTAGTTTTGAATGATGGGTGACCAATAGTGTGTTGGTGCAAAGGTGGCATAGAAATATGTCAAGTGAAATAAATGCCAATGAAATGGAGAGCCGTGATTTGAAGTTCATGGATTTCCAAAGTTTCTGCCTTGTGTGAGCTCCTTATTTTATTTTTTATTTTTTGCATGTGAGCTGGTTTGATGTTCTTGCTTCGTGCTGCAGCAAAGAGGTTTTAATGGATACCAATTTTCCTGTCTGTCTCATCGCATGCAAAGTGACATTAGCAATAACTTTGATTGACAAATACAAAGAAGTTCTGTTAAATTTTTTTTTGAAAAAAATATTCAGTTGACTAAGTATTGACTCCATGTGGCAATTTGCAATTGCCCTGCATCAATTCCAGTTGTACAATCTAGCTTTTGTTTTATTTGGGGTGGGGGGGTGGCGTAAGGCTGATGGGTGGGGATGAGCGTTGCAATATGTTTTTGCTTACCAGGCTTGTGCATAGTTTGTTTCAGTAGCAATGCTGTTGGTTTTGACATCTACCTGGGTGGTGGGCACAATTCACATGCTCCATTGTGTGTGATATCTACAAGGGTGCTTTTCAGGAATATCCAACATTTTGTCTTATTTTTGTTTTAAATAACATGGATTTGGGTTGTTGGGTTTTTTTTTTAAAAAAAACTTTTTAAAAAATAAAATACAGTTTTGCATTGTGATCCACAACAATTTATTGCACTAGCCATTGTCCACAAAAATAGTTTCCATATAAATTTAATGTTATACAAATTGCAATTGAGTAAAATAGTACAGGTGAAAATACCCCCCCCCCCAGCACAATAGAGTCTCAAAAGGATATGCTATCTTTTAAGAAACCCCTATGCTACTTGTCGTGATTCATTTCCTTATTTCTTTCTGTTCCTTTTCACCGTTAGTCCAACTAAGATTGCTTCTTGGGAACTTTGATGATATAGTCCCCAGCAACAAAGAAGAGTTAGTTCCAGCAATTAATAGTTGGGGCTTAACTAAGGCTTCCCCAACCTGGTGCCCTTCAGATGTTTTGGATTACAGCTCCAGCCGGTGTGGTTAATCTTACAGGGCAGCAGGCTGGGGAAAGGCTGCTGTCAATGGAAAAAGTTGCAAGAACCACAGATAATTGACCTGCTGAATAGAGTCTTGGAGCACTCTGTACCTAGTTGTAATCAACTTATTTATACATCGCATTTTCCACAACTAAATCTGTGCTCAAAGCAGATTGCGTTGTTGTTTTTTTAAAAAAAGTTTAAACACAGCAGTACAATAATGTTACGTGATGAAAATTACAATATCACTGCAATGTAACGCTAATAAACACCCAACAATTAACAATCTGTTTAACAGACATCAACGTTTTTAGCAGAGAATAAAGCTGACGAATGGAGATAGGTCAGGTAAAAATATCCAGAAGAATCGCATCCAAAAAATATTCACCAAACTGGCATTAGTATCACACAATCAATTCGTAGGGTGAAGGGTGGAGCGTAGAGCAAGGCAGGGGGAAACAGCCGTTCTCCAATGGTAGACACAGAGGGCAGAGCCATTTAAAGCACATCCCTTCCCTCAAAGAATCCTGGGAACTGTTTAAGAGCGCTAAGAGTGCAAGGGGGAAACTACAGTTCCCAGGATTCTTTGGGGGAAGGGGTGTGACTTTTAAATGTGCATCAAATAACCTTTTAGTGTTCCCTATGGCTCTGCCCAGAATATCTATCCTCCTGAAAACATGCACATTTAGTCAGATTTCGATAAAATAGTTGATTTTTGAAAGTAAGAATGAATAAATATACAAATCCTTCCGTAAAATAGCGCTATGCTTTTTTAAAAGCAATGTGGGGTAGGGGGCTTTGGTTTCAGCAAGGCAAAGGTAGCCAATGTGGTAGCCTTTGAACATTTCAGACTACAACTTCCTGATGATTGTAGGTAGGGAACTGTAGTCCAAAGGTTCTGTAGGACGCCATGTTGGCTGCCCCTACAATAAGGCATGGCTGACCTGCTTGACCCCATTTCAGCAACAGGGCCCTACCAACCATCTCCAGCTGACCTCCCCTCATCCATCCTGTTGCTGATGTTCTTTCACCTCTGTGTTTCAGCAGCCTACCACCAGCTACCATGTTATCTTATGCTGCTATGTATTTTATTACAAATATGCAGTGTTGTTGGAAAACATGGCGGCCAAGATTGGGCTGCTGGCAGCCACTGCAAGCAGTCGTCCCTCAAGGCACCACAGGCTGTTGCGTGGGCTGGCTGGCTAGCCCCAGGTCTTGCCATTGCCTGAGGTGACACTTGCCTGATCTTTTAGCTTCTTTTGTTCTATGATTTTAAAGTGACCTCCCTCATACTTAGGAAGGATAAAGCTGCCTAATAATAATAATAATAATAATAATAATAATAATAATAATAATGTGTCTTGTGTATTGGACTCTGAAGTTTCCGCTGCCTTTGGACGCCCTTTTTGCTTTATGCAGCACGAGACTGTTGTATTAAGTGGTATATTTTTCTTCCCACAGAACAGCTTTTATTTGCTTAATTTACTTATTTGGATGTTTTATTTGATTAGCTGCTTTTCAGGGGCTTCTATTTAAATGGTCCACTGCTCCTTTCTAGAGAAACAGAAAACATGCATTCACCAATGGGGTTTTTCTTCTTCAAAAAACTGCCTACATATTAACATTTTGAGGGCTAAAATCTGTATATTTTAATTTTTTTTAAGGAACAAAATAATAGTTTGTTCCTCATGAAGCTGTATTTGAATTGCTTATGTTCAAAGGGGCCTTTTAAACCATGTTGGCTTCAAGGCAAAATGTTATATGTGTGTGTATGTGTGTGTTAATTTTCCCACTTACGTTTGTGTTGATATGTGAGGTAGGGGAATCTAATTTTGAAGGCTGTTGTACTGACTTTGTAGAGAGAATGCAATTCAGTATATGAATTAGTTTGAGCATTAGGAATCCTTATGTTTCCCATTTTAAGCTGTTTGTGCCGTGCTTTGAAAATGTAAAGCATATATAAGTGCTTATTATTACTATGTTATTATTCTCTTGCTGAAAAAAGCTCTCTGGGGAGATTTCTGATTTGCATTTTGGTATTTGGATACAAAGTGTTACACACATTCCTTTTCTTTACACATGTTGCTTTCCACTGTCCCCCACCCCACCCCCCATTTGCTTCTGTTAACAACTGTACATTTAAACTTAGCTAGCTTCTTTTTCAGTTTAGTTCATTTTGGAGATTTGTGTTCCTGTTTGCTCTTTTTCTCTCTCTTACTCAAAAGCCTGTAAAATACAGGATCAGGTTAATGGCCCATCAAGTCCATCATTTCAAAACACACATTGACTCCACTATGCTGTATTTTGTTCAAGATGTCTCTTCCCACCCTTCTTTCTCTGCCTTTTAGAGGCAATGTTCTGGTACTATGCTGAGTTTTTTTAGGAGAAATGCCTGAAGTTTTCAGTCCTGTTTGCACTCCAGTAAAGTTATTGGAGAGGGAGAATGGCATAGAGGGGTGTGTGTGTGTGTGTGTGTGTGTGTGTGTGTCATGATAAGCTACAGGGGAGGTCTATGTAGCCATCAAGAAGTGTCAAATCAAGAATTTCTACCCTGGAAGCATTTATTGAAGTCAGGTAGGAACACCTGACTTCCTCTGACCTATCACTGTTGGGAGGCCTCCTTGCTGAACTTCCTGTGCCTCTTCTTTCCTTTTTGGTCAGAGCTGTTGAATGACACACCTTATTGATTGACTGATCAGTAGGATGTGTATAGCAGTTGGGTCGCATCATTTTAAAGGTGAAAGCCTTCAAGGGACCATCAACATGATACCCTCCAGATGTTGCCAGACTCCAACACTCATCATCTCTGACCTTTGGCTATGCTGGCTGGGGTTGATTGGAGTTGGAGTCCAACAACATCTTAGAGGACACCACATTTGCTACAAAAACACCCCCTTCTCCTATATCAGGGTGGGGAACCTCCGACCCATGGTAGGACTGGGCAATATATTGATGTATCGTCCAAAACCGGTTTGAAGTTTGCATCGTGAAAATTGTTTCAAAATATTTGAGCTGGCAATACATCACAAATCACAATGTGTGTAAGGGCTAAGCAATACCTGGTTTTCAAGATCGCAATAACTCACCAGCTACACATCACGATAACTCACCAGTCAAACATTGTTATAACAGCTAAACATTGCAATGTTACCGGCAGCTAAACCTCACAATGTCACCAGCTAACACTGCAGTGTTAACCACCAGTTAAACACTGCAATCTACCACAATGTCTGAAATAGGGATGGAACTATACAGAGGCCTGCGAGGACTCACAGCAGTGATAGGAGGTGGCGGCAGTAGCGACAGTGGCCTGTGAGGCCTCATGGCAGCAGTGGCAATGACTTGCAAGGCCTCATGGCAGCAACAGAGTAATGGTAGTGGTAGTGGACTGCAAGGCCTCGCAGTAGCGATGGGAGATGGTGGCAGTAGTGGTGGCAGCCTGCAAGGCCTTGTGGCAGTAACAGGGAGTGATGGCAGTGACAGCACCCTGCAATGCTTTGTGGCGGTGACAGCAGGTGGCAGCAGTAGCGCCAGCCTGCAAGGCCTTGTGGCAGCAACAAAACGTGGTAGCAGTAATGGCAGCAGCCTGCGAGGCCTCGCAGCAGTGACAAGAAGCAGCAGCAGAAGCAACGGTGGCCTGTGAGTCCTCACAGCAGTGACAGGTGGTGATGGCAGTAGTGGCATCCTGCAAGGCCTCACAGTGGCAACAGGAGATGGCAATAGTAGTGGCAGCCTGCGAGGCCTTCTGGTGACACAAGCAGTGGGGCTTGTGAGGCCTCGCCATGTTGACAAGAAGTACTGGTGGCCTACAAGTCCTCCTGGCTGTAGTGGGAAGCAGTGGTGGAAGCTGTGGCAGCATGCCTAGGTGAGACCTTGCAGGCCAGCACTACTGCCGCCATGACGACAAGGCCTTGCAGGCTGCCACCGTTTCTGCTGCTGCCACCCACTACCATCGTTAGGCTTCTCAGGCTGCTGATTATTGTGCGACTGTTGCCAGGCTGCCACTGCTTCTGCCCCGCTTCCCCGTTGTGGTTTATTCTGCCCCCACTATGCTGCTGCCACTTCTGCCACTTAGCAGGTTTGCTGGAAGTCTGGTAATCCCAGGTGATTTGTATTCACTATGACTCATCACCATCCTTTGGATTGTCCTGAATACCACCATTTGGTAACCAAGCCCAAACCCAAAAGTCTCATTTGGATGCATTTTGACTTGCCTGCTGCTGAAAGTGACCATGAGGTGTTTGATAATATCATCATGTATCCATTTTAGACCTTTAAGTAGTAGCAGTTGCCACAACATTGTCCTGTTTGCCTCTGCGTAGTTCCTTCCTTATTTCAGGTATTGTCATATATTGCTATGTAGCGATGTTTAGCTGGTGATATATCATGATATAGAAGAAGAAGAAGAAGAAGAAGAAGAAGAAGAAGAAGTAGAAGAGGAGGAGGAGGAGTTTGGATGTGATATCCCGCTTTATCACTACCCTAAGGAGTCTCAAAGCGGCTAACAGTCTCCTTTCCCTTCCTCCCCCACAACAAACACTCTGTGAGGTGAGTGAGGTTGAGAGACTTCAGAGAAGTTTGACTAGCCCAAGGTCACCCAGCAGCTGCATGCAGAGTAGCAGGGAAGCGAACCTGGTTCATCAGATTACAAGTCCACTGCTCTTAACCACTACACCACACTGGA
Organism: Podarcis melisellensis; assembly: GCF_964234715.1. NCBI lineage: Eukaryota > Metazoa > Chordata > Lepidosauria > Squamata > Lacertidae > Podarcis > Podarcis melisellensis. Next base: position 34,791,141 of record NC_138540.1, on the reverse strand, counting down.
TCTCTTGAAAACCGGTTATCACCCAGCCCTACCCATGAGCAATATTTGGCCCACCAGGTCTCTTCATTTGACGTGCCAAGCCTTTTTGGTCAAGCAATGCCCACTGTATTTAACCTTCTTGGCCAAGAAGTTTGACCCTCCAAGAACCTTGAGGCCTACATGCTTCTGCTCCTCTCCATTTTATCCTCATTGCAATCCTGTGAGGTAGGCTAAGCTTCATGGCTGAGTTGGGAGTTGAAACCCCTGTTTCTGAGTAGATCCCGATCTACCTTCTGCTAATCCCAGGCTACTGGAGACATAGTCTGAATCTTTGCCTTAATCCTGCCAGGTCCCCAGTTCAAGACCCACTTTGGGCTCTTACAGAAGTGGCCTGGTGCTAACTTCCATAAAGGTAAAGGTAAAGGGACCCCTGACCATTAGGGCCAGTTGTGACAGACTCTGGGGTTGCTGTGCTCATATTGCTTTATTGGCCGAGGGAGCCGGCATACAGCTTCCGGGTCATGTGGCCAGCATGACTAAGCTGCTTCTGGTGAACCAGAGCAGCGCATTGAAACGCCGTTTACCTTCCCGCCGGAGCGGTACCTATTTATCTACTTGTACTTTGACGTGCTTTCGAACTGCTAGGTTGGCAGGAGCAGGGACCGAGCAACGGGAGCTCACCCCGTCGTGGGGATTCAAACCGCTGACCTTCTGATCAGCAAGTCCTAGGCTCTGTGGTTTAACCCACAGCACCACCCGCGTCCCCTACGCTAACTTCCATTGGTCTGTCTTTATCTAATTCATGAGCTGAATTCAATACATATGTTGAGATGTTCTGATGAAGAACCAAATTAATACGGTGATTAGATTCCCAACCAATTTTTCAGGATTTCCTCTTCTCATTCTTTCCCTCTCCCTCTCTTCTGGAAATGATTTCTTCCAATACAAAGCAGAGTATGGCATAGTGGTTAGAGTGCTGGTCTAGGAACTAGCAGACCAGGGTCCAAATCCCCATTCAACTGTTGTGTGTGTGCGTGTGTGTTGACCCTAGGACCAGTCACTATCCACCATCTAACCTACCTCACAGGGTTGTTGTGACAAGGGAAGAAAGAAGGATGGATGCCCCTTGAGCTCCTTGGAGGAACTGCAATAAGGAAAACCAAACAAAAAAACCACAGCTCACACGTGATTAGATATGAAGTAGTCCCAAAAAAACAGCCATCTTTTTTTGGAAGAACAGAATGGAGTAAAAGCTGAAATGGGGCTTGGGCCAGTAAGTCTATTAAACCTTCCCTCCTTCAGCCATTGGCTTTGGTGGACTGGGCACAGATTGTACCCTTTAAATAGTGGCCCTTTCCTTCTCTCTCTCTCTCTCTCTCCCTCTCCCCCCCAACCCCCTGGCCCAGTCCTTACCTCTCTGTCTCCCAGGGATTTACCCCTGCCATGCCTACAATAACAAACAGCCTGAGGAATGGGGGCAGATGGCTTCTTTCCAAACAGTGAGGGTCTGTCTCCTCTGGGCTTGTTCCCTGCTGAGCCGGCAACAACAGCAGCCCAGGGAATCAGGCAGATGGTCTACTGGCCGCTACTGGAGTAATTGTCTCGGCTGGTTACCTCTGCAGCTAGCAAAACCCTCTGTTTTGTAGGCCCCCATCAAAGTGATCATATTTTCTTTTTTTCTCTTCCCACCCACTCTCTGACCTGTTTTTCTACTTCGTACTTTCTCTTTCTCTCTCTCTCTCTCTTTAATGCCCCACCATCTGGAGACGCAATACCTAGGAATCTTGAAGCATGAAACCAGCACCCTCGTGCTGTTTCAAAACGCACACCTGAGCAAGGTTTTCTGTAGGTGGCAGAAACGGTGCTTTTTAAAACCCATCTCCTCTCAAGCACTCATTTTCCTGCTTGGAAGTATTTAAAAGGTGTGATTTTTGAAAGCACTTCTCTTCTGCATCAGCAGCAGTGTCAGTGAGGATTTAAACAAATAATGTGAGTTTTTGTTAAAAAAAACTTTTTGCTTTTTTTCTTCTTCTTTTTCTTTATCCCCATATTGAGAAGATTAATAGTGACTATGTGACATTCTTATGCTGATTCCCGATTGTTGCCTGGGAACAGGATACTTCATCTGACTCCCACCACCCAGGAGGATGGGATACCTCCACAGTGGCAGGTCCTGGGCTTTGGATTCCCAGGGCGGTGGGCTGCAGTTGGGATGCTCTGGGCCCTGTGCCCATGGTTAGCATGGTTTGGAATTTTCTGGGGTAGGAGGCAGTGAGAATATACAGCTTCTCTGCCACCTCTGGGTGAAACTGCCACCCTTTTGATGCATTCTCTCATTACCAGTGCAGAAGTTTTAAGTGCCAATCCAGTTTGGTCTTGCACATGGAATGGTGGAGGAACATCATTTATGAAGAAGGGCCTTTGCATTGTGGTGGGCCACCTGCTGCAGAAGGCCACCGGTTCAATCCCCGGCATCTCCAGGTAGAGCTGGGAGAGAACCCAGTCTGAAATCAGCCAGCCAGTGTAGATAATACTGAACTAGATGAACCAGTGGGTTCCTGTGTCATCATGGCAGCGGTGCCAGCTGTTTTTGGACTACATCTTCCATCATCCCGAGCTAGCAGGACCAGTGGTCAGGGATGATGGGAGTTGTAGTCTAAAAACAGCTGGAGAAACTGGACTAGAGATTCCAAGGGTTAGAACTGGGTACGTTTTCAATGCAAAGCATTCACTCTACTGGTAAGCTGTGGACGCTTCCCTAAAGCTAAAGGCTCCCCTTCCCTTCCCAAGCAGGCGTGTGGACTTTTCCAACTATTCCAAGGATGATCCCTGCTATTGAGGAAAAGGCTCCTGGGGCAAAGGACCCTTAGGAGTCCCCTAGTTTAGTTAGCCTTCTGCCCCCAAGGGAAGGGCTGTGGCTTAGTGGTAGGGCACTTTCTTTGCATGTAGAGGGTCCCCGGTTCAATCCCCGGTGGCATCTTAAGTTAGGGATGGGAATGTCCCCTTTCTGAATCTCTGGAGAGCCTCTGCCAGTTAGTGTAGACTAAACTACAGTCCATGGACCAGCAGAGGCCCTTCATTCAGGTGGTCCATGGTGAGAAGAACACCAAAATTTGAATTCTGTAGAATTCACATTGTGATACAGTAAAATACAGCACAAGAAATAAAAGAAACAGTAAGAACGCCATTAAAAAAGCATGCAGCATCTGGCATAGTACATTACAACCGGCAGGGAAAAAAACCTTTAAGCCTAAGACCCATAGCAATTTCCAAGTGGCCTGTTGGGGAAAAGGTTTGGGGGCCACTGATGTAGACAGCACTAAGGTAGATGGACTAGTTTTCTGACCCACAATAAGGCAGCTTCCTGTGCCCCTGATTTTTAACATACCACATTATTTCTCAAGTTATTTTCCACCACTATTTCATTTTTTTGCCCCCTCCTGATATAGCAAATGACTTGAGAACCTCCATGTTCAGAGGCAGTTGTGCCACTGAATGCCGGTTGCTGGGGAGCAACAGCAGGCGAGGAGGACCGATGCTTTTTAGCCCTGCTTGTGGTCTTTCCCCAGAGGCATCCAGCTGCTCAAGGCACAAAGTGGGATGTTGGGCTGAGATGGACCTTTTGGTCTGTCCCAGCAGGGCTTTCCTTCGGCTGCAAGCAGTGGGATGGCGCTGAGGCTGGTCTCTGCAGCAGCTGGCAATCTGCACATGCTCCTGTCATCCCTCATGGAGCTCTGGCTTTTCTCCCCCCCCCTTGCACAGCATCGTATTTATTTGTCCCTGGTGAATTTATATTTCCCCCCCATTTCTGCTGCCTGCTGGAAAGTATATTCTCAGCGGGTTAGCAAAGACTACTGGTCCCCAGCCAAAGGTCTCCTCCCCCCCTCCTCCTCACTCCCTCCCCTCCTCCCAAGGCACCTGATTCTCTTTCTCTCTCTGTCCCCAAAGAGAGCTTTGGTGCTCTGGAGCATCTGTGTTCCATGCCCAGCAGGGAAGAGACGGAAAATCATGCTGTGGGACCCGCTGACTTTGTTCTGCCTTTGTTCTTCAGGGTGTTGCCTGCAACATTTCTGTGGCGGCCAACTTGTCACTGACCACTGGGCTCCCTTAATCCTGAGCCGGAGGATTAGTCCAGCCAAGCCCCGCTCTCCTTTTATTCCCTCCCTCGGTTATATTTTGCGCCCCAGCTGACATGTAGTTTGCCCCCCTGCCTATCTTTGTGATTGGCTCCTCCAGTTTTCGAGAAAGCTTTTTCTCCTGACAGGAGGGAGAGTTTGCTCGATTGATTTCCCCCTCACCCTCTCTTCCCAACCCCACCCCCTGCCCCAAATCTCCCCCTCCTGTCCTTTTAATCAGGGGGCTTGGAATTTTGTGCTCAAGCAACAGTTCTGCAACTCAGGAGGGAAAACAATCCTACAATCTGCAGCTAGAATATATTGTGCAAATTTGGCAGGCTGCAAGGGGGCTGCTTTGTTGGGATCCCCCTTTGCTGGAGATGTGCTAAACCTGCTCTGTGTGTGCATGGCTGAGAGAGGGGAAGCAAATAGAGCCACAAACCAGGGAAGGGATGTTTGACGGTTTATACATTGGCAGGAGTAATATTGCTTTCTGTCTTGCATAGGTTTACACATTTTTATTTGCTTATTTCTTAAAAAAGAAAATACTTTAAAGCAAAAACTGGATACATACTTCTTTTTGGGTGTAGGGGTGGAGTTCTTGCTTGGTTTGCATGTCATGCTAAGCACAACAGAGCACGAGTGCTTCAAGCGAAAATCATGACTGCTTTGCTCCTTCCTGGGTCCTGCTGCTGCTGCAGTACTTGGAGTTTAGCTATGGTTTGGCCTAGCATTACTTGCGAACCCAGAGTTGCGACTTCTCTTGCTCTCAACAACTGCGATCCAAGGTAGTCAAGGTTTGTTCTTGGCCTTACCATTCATGGTTTGTTTGGCTCAGCTGCTGGAGAAGTGAAGCAGCTGCAAAGTACCCTCATGCTTGCTCATTCACATTTGGCCATGGTTTGGTTTAGTGTTATGTGTGATCTCAATTCGAATCTGCGCGACGGTGCGCTCCCATTGCTCTGTCCCTACTTCTGCCAACCTAGCAGTTCTAAAGCACGCCAGTGCAAGTAGATAAAAAGGTACCGCTATGGTGGGAAGGTAAACAGTTTTTCTGTGCGCTCTGTGCGCCAGAAGTGGTTTAGCCATGCTTGCCACATGACCTGGAAAGTTGTCTGTGGACAAACGCCGGCTCTCTTGGCCTGAAGCGAGATGAGTGCTGTACCCCATAGTCACCTTTGACTGGATTTAACCACCCAGGGTTCCTTCACCTTTACCTTTATGTGTGAGCTGGAGCAGAGTCTGGCTTGTGGACAGTGGTGACCCATGGAGAGAATCAACTTGCTGGTTGAGTTTATGGTTCATGGAAAGGCTAATAGATGCAACTTTAGGTAAGGTAGCTCATCAACAAATTGCTCAGACTGGAGAGCCAGGCCTGGGAGAGAGAGCTAATATACAGCCCACAGAGCCCCTATTGGCTCTCCAGGTCACCTGAGTTTGGGCTGATTGGCTGCAGTTTCCCTTCCTGCCGCTGTCAGGTGTGTGTGCTGTGGATCACCAAATCTCAGGCCAGCAAGTCCATCCTGTAGGCATGTATTGGAGCCTACTGTCATAAGCTGTTCTTTCTGTACAGCCCTGGCTTGACTCTACATAAACAAGTTCTCAACATTTTATTCTTTTAAGTGTGTTCAAGCAACCTAAAGTATTCATCTCTTTGCTCCATGCTGTATTTAAATTTGAGTGTAAACATATTTGCTTGTGGTATTCAGTTTGTTTGCTCCAAAAAGTAAATAAGAATCATAAAAAACAACATAGAACCTCAACCGTTGCTAATAATATTGCTTTGTTTTCTGTGTTTGTAGCAAGTAGTATTAAGGGCTCATTCTGTATCTATTTATGGGATTTCCCCATGGACACAAACTCTTCAGAGGGTTCTGTTCATGACGTAGCTAGATCTCAGCAAGAGATTTTGCTGGTGGCCTTGCATCCTGTTCTATTGTCTGTGAAGGAAGAGGCATATTTCTGTGATGGTGTCAATATTTCCTATAGGATAAGTTCATCTTTTGAGGATCAAGAATTAAGTGGCCAATTCAAGGGTGCTGTTGTAATGTGCTTTACTGGCATTAGTGCATCACTTTAATACTCATGAGTAATACCACATCTGGAATACTGTGTCCAGTTCTGGGTGCTACAATTTAAGTAGGATGCTGCCAACCTGGAATGTGTGCAGAGGCAGAAACCCAGATGATCAAGGTTCTGGAAACCAAGCCTTATGAGGAATGGATAAAGGAGCTGGGTATGTTTAGCCTGGAAAAGAGGAAAGTGAGAGGAGGGTAGAACTTGAACTAATGGCTTCAAGTTACAAGAAAGGAGATTCCAACTAAACATCAGGAAGAACTTTCTGGCAGTAAGAGACAGTAGAACTGTTTCCCAGGAAGTTGTGGACTCTCCTTCATTAGAGGTTTTTAATCAGAGGTTGGATGGCCATCTGTCATGGATGCTTTAGTTGAGATTCCTGTATTGCAGGGATCCCTTCCAACTCTACAATTCTATGATTCTAGGGTGTTTCCATTTGTGAATGCTATTTTGCTGCCCTCCACTAGCCACTGCGTTCAAGGTTGTGAGACACAACCTGTGGTCCTTCAGCTCTTGTTGGATTCGAACTCACTTAGAGTTGTATCTGATAGAGCATTAAGTAACTTGCTCTGTCAAGCTCCCACCCCATCGATGTCAGGGGTGGACTTTGGTTTTTCAAATTTCAGCAGTGCCCTGTGCAAGGCCCAAATTCAGCATCTCCCTGCCCCTCTCCTTCTGTTCTGCTTCTGTTCTGTTCTCCTTCTGTTCTCAGTTCACTACATCATAGTTGTGGTGCCCTGAGGCAACCCCCTAGACTCAGAACCAGTTCTGCTGCCTTAAGTCCACCTCTGCATCTGTTATGGTGTGAAGGACGAAGATGAGGATTCCCTTCTCTAGCTGCTTTGCCTCTTCTCCTGCCCTTCTCACTTACCTGCAAGATGAGTTCTTTCCTACCAGGCTAGCCAAGACTCTCCTTCCTCTCTAAATTCCATGTATGCCTGTAATGATTTTTTTAAAAAGTGAAACTTTCCATGAATCTTGCTTTTTGGACAGTTTCCTACTCTGCCTTTATATATTTTAGGTAGAATTTTATGTTTGGATATGGTATAAGGAAGCATTTCCCTCCAAAGTTCTAACCAATGTTGGTTTTGACTTGAGCAGAGCAGGCCCCTCCCTCATTTTTGTGGGGCTAGGGGCTGGGAGTAAGTGTCCTTGCAAGTCTTCAAAGAAGAAAGTGAACCAGGAAATGCACATCTATCAAGATACTTTTCAGCAAGCCAAGGACAATATTATGTTAGCCCAACAAATGGGTTATTCAAGCAAAGTTCTACCAAGACAAACAGGAGAAAGTCAAGGATAAGTGAGTTTTCAAGCAATAAGGGATGTGAGCCTCTTAAGTCATGCTATCAAAGCCCTACAGCCTTGCAGATGGCAATGTATGATTTAAAGCCCACCTTCAAAATGGACTCCAGCACATATATGAAAAATAATTACTAACAGCAATTTTTTTGTCCGCGCACACACAGAGTGAATCAGTTGATTTGCCTGCTAAAGGCAAATTACCTGTAAACTCATTACAGGAGATCAACAGGAAAATAGCAGTAAAGGATCTCCAGTAAGTTGTTTCAAAATCTTGGGGGCCAAACCAAAAAAGGCTCTGTTCCTTGTAGGAGAAATTGTAATCTTTCTGTAAGATGTGGGAGACCTTTTTTAAGATAGTTAAGTAAGAAGTGGCATCAAAGACTCAAAGCAGGGATGGGGAACCTGTGGCACTCCAAGTGTTGTTGGACTACAAATCCCATCATCCTTGACCATTGGCCATGCTGGCTGGCAGGGGCTGATGGGAGCTATAAGACAACAATAGCACGAGGGGCACAGCCCCCCACCCCCAAGCAAGGGTACGGAAATGGTGGCCCTCCATAAGTTGTTTGACTCTAAACTTCCATCTGCCCTAGCCAGCCTGGCCAATGGCCAAGGATGACCTTTGTAATTCTGCAGCATCTAGAGGACCACAGCTTCCTCATCCCTTGTCTTAGTTTTGTTTGCCAACCTTGTGCCCTCCAGATGTTTTGGACTGCAGAGGACCAAGTTGGCACAGTTGGCTCTGCAGACTAGATCCAGTATCCTACATTGAGTCTGAAAACTTGCTGGCAGTCAATGCCATTTTTAGGGCACTCTTTCCAGAGGCACTCTTTCCAGAGTCATAGGGACATGGGTGGTGCTGTGGGTTAAACCACAGAGCCTAGGACTTGCTGATCAGAAGGTCAGCGGTTCAAATCCCTGCGACGGGGTGAGCTCCCATTGTTTGGTCTCTGCTCTTGCCAACCTAGCAGTTCGAAAGCACCTCAAAGTGCAAGTAGATAAATAGGTACCGCTCCAGCGGGAAGATAAACGGCGTTTCTGTGCGCTGCTCTGGTTCGCCAGAAGCGGCTTAGTTATACTGGCCACATGACCCAGAAGCTATACGCTGGCTCCCTCGGCCAATAAAATGAGATGAGCACCGCAACCCCAGAGTCGGTCACGACTGGACCTAATGGTCAGGGGTTCCTTTACCTTTACCTTTACCTCCAGAGTCATAACCCAAGTGGAAACTGATAGTTTTTGTGCCTTTTTGTTAACTAACCAGTGCAGTCAGGATGGCTTAGCTGGCTACTATTGTTTTAAGCTACAGCACAGTCTGGCTCAAGAGGAAAATGTCCACGGAAGCATACAGGAAGTCAGTCAGGAAATGGAGCAGATGCTTTATCAAAGCCCCCCCCCCCTTTAAATGCATTGTCTTGTTAAGGGGCCAGCACAGTTTCTGCAATAAAACCCAGAGGAAGAAAAGACATTTCCTTGAGTAGGAATTGTAACTGTGTAGTATAGGACCCAATCCTAGTGCTCTGCAACGTCAGCCTTTGGGGCTTCTATCCAAGTACTGCCTGTGAGCATTCACACTGAATTTGGAAAATGTAGCCAAGAAGGAAAAGGTGAGTGGAATTAGGGGTTGTCTGCTTTGACACATTTGCGTGGAATTCCTACAACACCAGGGACTGCACAAGTCACTTGCACTGACTGTCTGGCTGCAATCAAGAAAACTCTTCACCTACTTCTACATTCTCAGCTGAGCTTTTGTTCTTGTACATCAGGGGTTGGGAACTGGGTCTAGCTGGCAGGCTGAAACTGGCCCCATGGACCAGGTTAGACATCAAGTTGACCCATTTTTGTTCACATGGTTGGAAATCAAACTGGGTAGGCAAAGCCATAGCCCACAAAGTGCCCCCCATCAACACTGTACACAGGCAGGATGGGAGGGCTTGGTGGGCTCGAATAGTTCCTTGGACTGGCGGTTCTTATTGCTGGTGTACATTTGTCAGTGGCAGTTCCTGTGTTTTTCCATGCTTCTAAAGCTTCACCGCTTTTGAAGTTTGGGGATTTCTAACGCCATTTGTGAAACTGATGGGAGAGTTGGTTGCTGCAAGAAAAAATAAAGTTCCACTGAGCATGTGCTAACTTATTAGTCCTGTTTTAAGTTGTTTCACAGATTGTGGTCTGAGAAAAAAGCCTCTTGACATCCTTCTTCCCTCTTTCTTTCTCCCTCTTTTCTGCTTTCTACATGCCTACAGTCATGGATTCTACAACGTGGTGAACCCAACAGAATGTACTAGGCTGGAGATCATTGGGCCTAGGGGATTAATGCATGCTGCCCCCTCTCCAGCCTCTCTTGTCTGGTCCTCGGCACTCTCCCTGGCCACACCCCTCTCCCCAGGATACCACTCCCACTTCTTGGCCCTGCTTTTCATTCTCTTTAAGTGGTTTTGCCAGGTTGGAATGTGTACCTGATAATGTCTTATGCTTGTCTGAAGGGAAGATAGAAGGAAGGATGTGCTGAGTGTATGTAGGAACTAGCCTCCTGTACAAATGCAAAAATTACGTTTGTCAGAAGGTTGTCTGGAAGGGAGTGTGACCATCTCACTGAAAATCTTTGCCACTTGGTTGTTTAAGGCACCAAAAAAGAGGTAGAGTTTCCATCCTCTTCTTTAGCAAAGGCCAGGTATTTGTCCCCTTCCATAACCCATCTGCAGTTCAGGTTTCGGAGTCTGGGCAACCACCGACTCAGTAACATTACACCATGTGACTTGTGTCTCATCAGGTTGTGCCTCTCTCCACTACCCTTTTCCAAAATATAATGGCAGACGTGAAAAGCCAAAGGAAACAGCCTGCATCCTGAACGACATCCTGTGTGCCATGGCAACACTCGCTTTTTGTTTGAGATTCCCAGCCAAGGGAATGGGATCCAGTCCACATGAAAATGTAGTTTGCCTCGTGAAAATTACGTGCAAGTGATTTTTGCAAACCTAGGAGCTACGACCAAAAGCAAGCAGTCAGTTTAATTGAATTTGAATTATCTGGAGAATATGCCAATAGTGGTGATTTGAATTCATTTCAGTAATTTCAGGCTCACAGACCAACATTCTTCATTAATGATTACTTACTCCTTTAAAAACAACAACCATGTACTGATGATTTGTAATGATTCCCCTCCTCCCTGCTTTTAAGAAATACATAAGTTTCGTAGTTGAGATGAAGTATAAACAGCAAATTGAGCTTGAATCTGGATGATGTGTTTGGTTTTTGAATCCCCACTCCTCTGGTGGTGGATTCAGTTGAAGGCCTCGTTTAAGACATGTTCTCTCTCGGCCTCAGTTTTTCTTTACAATGGTTGTGTTAATTTATTTATTAGAATAATCCATGCTCCATCTTTCCACTTAACAGAGTGCAACTCAAGGAGGCAAACAACATTTAAATTCAAAGAGCATTTAAAGAGCAAATAGAATAATAATAATAATAATAATAATAATAATAATAATAATAATAATAACAACAACAACAACAACAATACAACAAAATAAGACATCCTTCAGCATTTGAACAATTTTAAATCCTGCATTGGAGAGGGCTGGCATAGATGACCCTTGGGGTTCCTTCCAACTCTGCAATTCTACGAAAGCAATTGAAAACAACAAAAGCAGATAAGGGTGGCAGATAAGTTTTTATTGTCAGCCTGCTTAGAAGCGTTGAGGCTAATAAAAAAAATTCCGCCACCAACCCCCTGGAACAGAACTGTCTTCACCTGGTGGTAAAGGTACCCCTGACCATTAGGTCCAGCCCTGACCGACTCTGGGGTTGCGGCACTCATCTCGCTTTATTGGCCGAGGGAGCCTGCGTACAGCTTCCGGGTCATGTGGCCAGCATGACAGAGCCACTTCTGGAGAACCAGAGCAGCACACGGAAATGCCGTTTACCTTTCTGCCAGAGCGGTACCTATTTATCTACTTGCACTTTGACGTGCTTTTGAACTGCTAGGTTGGCAGGAGCAGGGACCGAGCAATGGGAGCTCACCTCATTGCGGGGATTCGAACCGCCGACCTTCTGATCGGCAAGTCCTAGCTTCTGTGATTTAACCCACAGCGCCACCCACATCCCAGCACCTGGTGGTAGGAAGGTAGAAAAAGTGTGGCCGAGCGAGCTTCCCATAGGATAGTCCCATATTTAGAGAACACACAAAAAAGGTGCTCTGACCTCCACATAAGCATTAGGTGCAGTCAGGATAGTGATGGTGGAAGATGACATAAGAATAGCTCTGCTGCTCAAAAGCCCATCTAGACCAGCATTCTGTTCCCACAGTGGCCAACTGGATGTCTGTGGGAATCATGAAAGCAGGATCTGAACACACCAGCATCTCTCTCCACCTGTGATTCCCAGCAACGGGATTTGAGATGCATGTACTTGAACACTTTGGGGCATATCCATTTTCCCTTCAGCTCCTCATGCTGCATGAAATGTTGCTCATGGGGGTCCTTTAGATCAGTGTTCTTTAACCTCGCTTCCCCCAGATGCGGGTAGACTACAAGTCCCATCATCCACAGCCAGTTTAGCCCAGTGGTCAAGGATGATGGGATTTGTAGTCTACCTGCATCTGGGGACCCTAGGTTAAATAAGCTCAGGGAAAGGGGGAGGTTGAAGCTACAGAGCCCAAGTGGAAAGTTCCCAGTGACTCTTTGGATTTTGCCCTACAGATTCCTAGAATTTGAAGGACGCTCAGTGGTACCTCTCGTGACAGCTGAGAGCAACATTTTATTGTTTTTAAATTGAAGGTATTATATTCTTCTCACCTGGCTTGCCTTGTCGCCTTTATGTAAGAACACTGGAAATGTGGGTACTGTATCTTCCTACCTGTACAGCACTCCTGGATAAGTCTTTTGTAATAAAGGAAAAAGAATTATGTGAAATTAATTTAACCTTGCCCATAACAGTGGGGGGTGATTTACTCCTGTCTCTTATTATTTTCTAGTCATACTTAATGAAGATGGATAAGAGAGGTTGGCTTCTCTACTGAGTTAATTTGCCAGTCTTTCAAACTGAAGGTATTAAATAAGATGTATGTGAAACATCATTTGGATTTTTTGACAGTGCTTGTGTTCCTGTTTTGTGCTGCGCATTAAATCTCGGTGTGCTCCCCTCCCTTTCTGCTGCTAGAGCACATAAGGGTTGAAGGAAAGGGGGAAAGGCCTAGAATAAGATGGGGAAAACTTTGGCCTGTCAAATGTTGCTGGACTCCAGATATTCCACCATTCTTGGTCACTGGTCATGCATACTCTCACCCCTGGCCTAGGAAATCTAACCCCTCATTTATTCTTCTAAAATAAGCCAAAGGTGGAAACTAACATAGGTGTGATCCATCCCGTCTAACAAAGGCAGATCTGGCTTGTTCTACACACTGAGTAGAACTGAGGGGCTTTCTTTTCTCTCAGAACACATTATATAGAGTGTGTGTGTGTGTGTGGGGGGGAAATAGGGAACCCTTTCTCCTTATGCTTGCCTCTGGTGGTGGCATTTACCCTGCTCCAAGTTTTGATGAAGAGACAACAGCTCTTCTCCTCTGCTTCTTAGCACCAGGCTTGTGGAACTGACTGCTACAAGTTGCAGCCTGCCTGTGGCTGTTTGTGTTCTTCTTAACAGTGTTACTGGTTCATTCAGTCCTTTGCACATGGGGTTTTAAAAACTGAAATGGTTATTTAAAAAACAAACACAGCAATACTGTATCTTTTAACCTTATCCACCTCACAATTCCTTTGGACATCTAAGCTTTGAGAGCTGTGGTTGCCTTAAATTATGGTTCCAGAAGAAGTTGGAATCTGAATCCTTGGTTTGATCCTGGTTTAAGCAAACTATATTTCTTGTGTCGGAATGTCTTGGAACTGCGGTTTGTTTAAAATGGGAAGCAAAGGCTTCAAATTCATCCTGCAAGAAACTACAGGAGCTCGTGCCTGTTCATGTTGTCACTATGTTGTAGTGGTAAAGCATGGTTTCCTGTTGCATCTGAATTAGTCCAGAGTTTTCTGACCCCCCCTCCAAGATTTTCTTATATTTTTTAAATAGTCTAGTATAGATGCTCTGTATTTCCCTCTTTTTAAAATTATTATATGTTAGCTTTTTCCAGACTGATAAATTTCTTTTTAAAAAGAGTTTGTTAACATTATAAACCTGTGGATCATACTCCTTTTTAAAAAAATATTTTTGTAGGAAAAGCTCCTGCCGTGGTGTTAGAAATAATCCGACATCTTACTCAAATTGGACTCCAAGGTTTAAGAAAATATAGAGTGCAGGAGGCTTTGCTATAAATTCTCTGAGACCAATTTAAACGAAATATTCATTTAGGCATATAGAAAAATAGATTTTTTAAAATTGTGCTGTGCGCTATGAATAATAAAAGGCCTCTGATTAATCACTGATAGTAGCAATCCTTTCTGGTTTTTCATTAATTGTAACATTTTCTTCAGTCCCTTGAGAGTTTCTAGTCCCTCTAAATTGCAATGCAAACTAACTCAAATTATGAAGAGTACTAGCATAATGTCCATCAATACAATAGTTCCCAGGTATGTGGGGTGTGTGTGTGTGTGTGTGTGTGTGTGTGTGTGTGTGTGCATGGATGGATACAGCTTTGTGCAAGATTTCTCTATGAGGCTCTTGCTTTGGCCTCATTTACCAGAGTTGTATCAGATTCTTTAGACGGCAGATTGAGCTGTTAGAAGAGACCGTACGATTTCAGACCGCGGATGAGGCTATTCTTAAACCAGTTAGTGGAACCATAGCAAAGCTCCCCCATCATGAGGAAAACTAGTGAATGAGGAACAAATATTCTCACCCATCCTTGTGGTGTTAGTTTTCTACTTATTGGGAGAATTTTACATATGGATGCAGTTAAAGAAATGGACCTAGATCTGATGTAGAGTAGGGTGTACCTGTCATTTGTGTGTGTGTTCCTCTTTTCTGAAAAAAATATAATAAGGACATTAATTACATTCATCTCTGAGAAACCTTTTCTCTACCAGATTATTTACTTCATAGCACCAAATAGGTATGGTTTTAACTCTGCATTTTGTATAGCACATCTACACAAAATTAGGAATGCACATAGGCACTTTTGTGTGATTTTATAAGGAAAGCTTTTTTCTATTTTGGTAGCCCTCTGAGCTTGGAGGTGTGGGGGTGGGGAATGCTGTTTTGCAAAGGGGCCATGATTTAGTTGTGCTTTGGTTAATTGCAAAAGGCTTTAATGCTACTACTAATAATGGTCTGAATATTCACCAGTAAGGCAAAAAAAAAAGATAAGGACGCGTCCCTTCAGCGTTTTGCAAAACAAAGTAATGCAGATATCAGTAGCTGAGACACGACATGAAGCGTAAAGATAGTAAGTTTGAAACAGTTCTGGGAGTTAAGAATTTACATGTCTTTATTAATTATTAGATGTTATTAGTGTGTGACTAAGGAGCTGGGAAGCTCTAAGCGTTCTTTTGAAGTAGTGTACCCAAATTAGACTGCAAAATAAATAAATAAAATAAATCCAGTAATGTCTGCTCTAATGAATTTTTCTAAATACACAAATCACACTTTATTAAGGCAGTGGATCTTTTAACTGTAAAAATATTATGACTGCTACACTGGGGAAATCCATTTTGAATTATAAAACATTTTGGGCACTTTGGTTTTGTTTTGTTTTTTTAATTTCAGTGCCGGGGTTAGAAGTCTATTGTGACTTATTTATTTATTTATTAAAACAAAAAACAAAAAACGGGCTATAAAAATGTATCTCAAACCTCACCACCCCTTGCCAGGTTTTTGCATGCATGCCAGTTTCTGGAATGAAAATATCCCTATTTAAAACAAACTTGAATGTATAACAAGTTATTGAAATCTATTTATGGCAAAGTTAGCATGAGGCACATGTCGTTAAGGAGTCATAAAAAAGAATTTAGTTTCCACTTTATGTAGGGTCTCATTTTCCCCTCCCTGCCTTATAAACTTGTTGTAGAAATACACATGTTGTAATATATCTCACAATCCTAAACACTTCATTTCTTTTTCATTTTAATTTATAATGTTAATGAAAAAGCAAATGCCATTTCCCCAAAATGCAATAAAGCAAACTTTCTGGAATTTTGAGTGACCTCCTCAGTGATATTTTATGGGAGGTATATATATATATATATATACAAGACTCCTTGCACATGGTGCTTTTTTATATGATCTAGTGGGACTGTTCATATACCAGAAGTTCATGATTACACATGTCTGCCTTGATTCCTCACAAGTGTTGAAGTTCCGGCAAGTCAGGCGCATTTTGCGACTTGCGACCAAGTTGAGATGTCCTGTTACCAGACTTGGCGACTGACATCTGCTGCGGTGTGAGTCAGTGCTGATACATTTGAATACAGTGCTACCTCGGGTTACATACGCTTCAAGTTACATAAGCTTCAGGTTACAGACTCCGCTAACCCAGAAATAGTGCTTCAGGTTAAGAACTTTGCTTCAGGATGAGAACAGAAATCGGGCTCCAGCGGCGCGGCAGCAGCGGGAGGCCCCATTAGCTAAAGTGGTGCTTCAGGTTAAGGACAGTTTCAGGTTAAGTACGGACCTCCGGAACAAATTAAGTACTTAACCCAAGGTACCACTGTATTGTCAGATGGCATGCATTTTCACTGTATCATAAGGCTAAAAACCTTCCCCAGTTTTACCATCACATTAATCAACTAAAGCTTTGGTTCTTTAACTGATAGAGGACAATTTTAAATCAGTAAACTACTTATGTTCAATTCCTAAGGGCATTTTGATTTTGGCATTTAACCATATTGGAACAGGAAATGTTGACTTTCCTTTAAGAACTTTGCTTCAGGATGAGAACAGAAATCGGGCTCCAGCGGCGCGGCAGCAGCGGGAGGCCCCATTAGCTAAAGTGGTGCTTCAGGTTAAGGACAGTTTCAGGTTAAGTATGGACCTCCAGAACAAATTAAGTTCTTAACCCAAGGTACTACTGTACTATGCTTGGGGTGGGGAGGCGTCTAGGCAAATGCAACCTAGGTTTAAAGGGCTATTTGGTGAATAGCTTATATATTTGAGTATCTAACACAGCATGTGGTACTCTCCTGCCTCTAAGGTCTTCCCCTTGCACCAGAAGCAGCTAACTTTTTGTTGTTATTGACCCAAAAGCTTCATTCGCCCTTGGCCAGTTCTCTGAGTGCCACATGACAGCAGGGGGTAACAGCACTCCAGCTTCACTCTCACACAAAGACACAGAGCCACACAGCTTTCTCACACAGCTGAGGTGGGTGGGGTTTTAATGCCTCTTCTGTGCTTCTGATCCATCTGATAGCAGAGGAGAGGGCAATTTCTGTCCCCAGCAATGTGCTGGGTTCCTCCTTGTCCCAGTGTTGTGTTTACTTTATTCTCTTTCACCACTGCCGTAAAAATTGGTGGAGCGGAGGATGTTTGGAGAGGGGCAGATCAGGCCACTTCTGGGCCTGCTTGATGTGAACGGGACAGCTCTGTGTGTGTGTTTGTCATTTTCTATGTCAAAGTAAGGATGTTGGAGGATTCCAGTGACAACAGGAACAGAAATGGCCGATTTTTCTCTTGTTCAGTACAGAAATCAGTCCCACGATGCAGTTGTTATTTGCTGGTGTTCATAGAATAATAGAACTGTAGAGTTGGAGGGAGCCCAAGGGTCATGTAGTCCAACCCCCAGCACTTTTGTCATTCAGTTTACTCTGTTCCAGTTCAAATGAATACTCTGATCCAGCTTGAATTAAACTAATAGTGGATGGAAAGGCTGAATGAAGGAGGATTTACTGGCTGTTGCAAAATAATTGTGTAAAATTTCACCATTGCAGACAGTGAGACAAACAATGTAGCTTTTGTCTAAAGCTGAACTGCAGTAGAATGGAAGCAGTGCTGCATGTGACAGAGCAGGGTGGAACAGAAATCCTTCTTGCATCACAGTGCTGAAATAAATGGAAGTAGTAGTAGCAGCAGCAGCAGCATGCTGAGTGTGGTGGAGCTGGTACACTATTTTTTTTTGCATGGGCGCTGTTGCTTATTGGGAGGTAGGGGCAAGGTGGTGGGGAGGTCAGTTGTGGTGCACCCATTTTGGTAGAGCCACTCCAACACTCCTGCTGTTGCATTTGCACTGACCTCCCTGCCACCTCACCCCTCGCCTGTCTGGTAAGAAACAATGGCCCACCTCCCAGAAAGTTAGCCTAGCGGCTCCGCCCTAACTCATTCAGCCACTTCTGAATGGAAGTAAGAGGTGAATTGAATGGTAGGTAACACTGGGGTACAGAATGGGCCTCTGGATCAGGGGTTTAGGTTGTCTTCTCAAATAACAGGAAAACTCTCCCCCTACCCCGATTCACTTGGACATGTCACAGAGCTTCTCTCAGCCTAACCTACCTCACAGGGTGGTTGTGAGGCTAAAATGGAACATGGATAGCCACCTTCCTGGGAGGAAAGGTGAAATAGAAAACGTTACACGGAGACAAAATTTACTTTGTTTCCAAATGTCAAAGGTTCTTGGAACAGCTCCACAGTACCCATATTGTACAGAATCCTCTCTGTGTTTTTATTGTTCCTGTGTGCCATTTCAAGATGTGGGAGTGATGTTGAGGAGCTCTCCCATGTTACAACCGCATTTCCCAAATGACTCGCCTCAGAGCAGCCCTGCAGACCTCCACTGAGGCTATTCTGGATTAGGCTGCATTCCAGATGCCACTTTACTTATGCTTCCCCTATCCCGTTCCCTCCACCCTCACCTCATTCCCCATCCCTGGCTTTCCTTTAATGTAGTTAAGTTTTGCGTTTTAAATTTTTATTGCTTAAGAGTATATTGGCACATGCACAAGCAATGCAGACTCCCATTCCGCCCCCCCTCCCGGCTCTTTCTTTAAAAGCCTGTACTAAAGTCTAAGTTGATTTTGTTATTTGCTAGGCTTCAGTCCTGCACATACCTATGTGGGAGTAAGTCCCATTGAACTAAGCAGGGCTTACTTCAGAGTAGACATGCATAGGGTTGCAATACATGGGACCTGAAGAGATTATAAATGCAAATTTATACTCATTTGCACTCATTTTTGCTTTCCTCCACTTTCCTTAAGAAGAATATGTGTGTGTATATATATATTTATCCTGGGAGATAGCATAATTAAAATGATGGCGCTGGGGAATATTAGCACTCTTTCATGCATGCAGACCCGCTCACATCAATACTATACTGTTTGTCAATCCTAAACTTGCAGCCTAATACAAATGTATGCTTACATGGAGGAAAGCTTTCTAGCAATTGGTGGTAATTTCTTCCATGCAAGGGAATTTAGGATTATTGATGTCACAGAATGATATAATGCAGGGGTCAGCAAACTTTTTCAACAGGGGGCAGGTCCACCGTCCCTCAGACCTTGTGGGGGGCCAGACTATAAGCTATCCCCCCTGACTCTCCCCTCCCTTCTCCACAGCACCGGACAAGCCCCGGTGGCTGCTTACCTGTGTCTTGCGAGTGACAGGGGCTGGCGGCGGTGGCGGAGGGACGATGAGCGGTGTGCGAAAGGGCTCTGGAGAGGGGCTGCTTAAAATGGCGGCCGCTCGAGTGCTGCTGCTGCTGGCACCAACAAAGCCCAGACCCTTTCCTCCTCTAGGCAGGGCAGGGAGAAGCCGGGAGGGAGGAGACACTGCCGCCATGTGAGGAAGAGGGAGGGAGAGAGAAAGAACTGGCATGCTGGCGATCCACGCAGTGATTCCTAGACCATCCGTGGGCCAGATCCAGAAGGCTGCTTACCGCTCCCCTCAGCGGAGAAGGCTCGCGGCCCTTACTCCCAAGTAGGCCCCACTCCCCTCAGCGGCGAAGGCTCGCGGCGCTTACTCCCAAGTAGGCCCCGCTCCCCTCAGCGGGTGGCACCTTCCTGTTTTGCTTCAGGCAGTGGAATGGAATGGGCTGCCCCTGCTCTCACCTTCCTTATTTACTTGGGCTGTGTTTGGGATGCAACCTCATTTTCCCTCTGAGCCCATGCCAGCCTGATCAGGCCCGCGGACCTTAGTTTGCCTACCCATGATGTAATGCATAAATATCTTTTTTTATAAAAAATATTTATAGGCTGCTATCGCATAGCATCCGCTTTCCATGCAGAAGGTCCCAGGTTTAATCTCTAACATCTCCGGGTAGGGCTGGGAATTTCCCCTTGCCTGAAAAGCTGGAAAGCCGCTGCCAGTCCAGGTAGACCATACTGAGATAGATGGACTGATGGTTTGATTCAATATAAAGGCTGGCCCATTCATGAGGTAGACCAAAGGCACCTGACTTGGGCAGTGGAATCCACAGGGTGGCAACCAGTGGGCACCTTGCCTATCCCCACTGGAGAATGGAGAAGTGGTGACAACAGGTTCTGTGTTCTGGCAAGATCTTGTGGAGCTCTTGTGGGAAGCCTGTTTTTGTTTCTCCAGCTGCTGCACCCACCCACTATGGGAGAAGCGAGAAGAAGTGGCTGCCACTTCCACTGAGATCTTATTAAGAATGTGTGCAGATCTTGCAGAGCTCTTGTGAGATCTTGCCGGAAGCTGCTGTGGCTACATGAATCTGGAAAGCAGGGTTTCCGTGGGGGACAGGGAGTGGTGGTGGCACCTTCCTGTTTTGCTTCAGGCAGTGGAATGGAATGGGCTGCCCCTGCTCTCACCTTCCTTATTTACTTGGGCTGTGTTTGGGATGCAACCTCATTTTCCCTCTGAGCCCATGCCAGTCACCTTGGATATCTAGGCCCAGTGCTATTTTTCTAGAAAAAGAGGTCCCAGAAATCACCATGAATACCTCACTTGTTCTCTAAAAATGGCAAAGGTGCCCACCTGAGAGGCGCCAGAACAGAGTTCTGGTGAGTTCAGGCTGAAGAAAAACCCTGGTCCTTGTAAAGGAGGTCCCACCCTCAAGAGAATCAGGCCTTTCTTTTCAGAGGCCCTGACCCACTGACTGTCATGTTTAGGGTGCCCTTGGCCTGTCAATGCCTAGGGTTGGCGCAATGTCATCTGGTTTGGTGTTGCTGTGCCCCTTCGGCTGATATTGCTAGTCCATTTTGGCCTAGTAGTGATTGGGCTCTGGACCAGGATGGATCATGTCCAGCTTTGCTTGTGTTGGAGGTGCTGAATCAGCAGGCCTGCCACTTTCAAAAAGCCCCTTCAATTCGCTGGAGGAAACAGCTGTCTGGAAAACGCCTGGTGAAAAAGCTAGTCAGGAAAAAAGTGGTCTCTCTCTCTCCCCTCCCCCTTTCCTGTGCTATTTATTTATGGATTAATAGTTGGGTAATAGAAAAGAAAAATTTTACCTTCTAGAGATTAGCAGTAAAGTACGAGGTGTATGTGTGCATGGTTTTCTTTCTTTCTTTTTTATAAAAAAGGCTGAGGTGTGGAAATCTGGGTGAAGATTGATTTATAATTCCAGGAATGATTTAATGGGGCTTTACTGTTGTAACACTTTATATCATTATATTTTTAATAAGAGGCAAACAGAATGGAATTGGAAGTTTGGTGTGGGCTGAACTTGTTTGTATTCTCCCCCACCCCTCATAAGTAAGTTTACCGAATGTTTATCTGTGGGGGCAATTCATTAATAAACTGGGAAAGCAAAGTCTGGTGGCTCACACCAGTTTTGCCCTTCAATAATAAGAGTGCTAGAATGTGCACAATATTTGTATTGCTACTGGGGCATATTTTGGACTGGATTGTGTCCAGTGGCTTGTGGCTTCCTACCAGACATCACCAGTATACAGGGTTTGTTTATATTATTAATTATCGTTACAGTGCTTTCTGTGTTCTCAGCCTTGTAAAAACTTGTGTTAAGTTGTGGGTGACCAAGACCACCCATTGAGATTTATGGCTTGGGATCTCCAACATCAAAACCAAACCCTCTCCCCTTCTCCACTGTACCATGCTGTTTCTTAAAAGCCCTTTTATAAAAGGCTAGGAACTTCCTTCAGATTGTTGTGGGAGAGCAAGAATACTGTATTGTGAAGCTGGCATGAAACCAGCAGCTTAAGCGTACAGATGAAGAGTGCTTGTTTTGTTTAACAGTTGGGTGAGGGAGTAGGCCTGGAGAACTTGTGTCCCTCTAGGTGTTGTCAGATTCCTGTCAGTCTCAGCACGGTCAGTGGTCAAGGGTGCAGTAGTGGAGAGCAGGTGGGGGCGAGGCTGGTGCACGTCCTGGGGTGTGTCACGCGTCCCGGGGGCATGGCGCCCAGTGCGGATGGGGGGGGAGCTGCGATGGCACCTCACTGGGATCACGCTGCTGGGGGCGGTGTGCTCCCCCTGCACTCCTCTTCCTCCGCCAGTGCAAGGGTGATAGGAGATGTAGTCTGGCATGCGGTTGGGAAGCCCTAGGTTTTCTACCTCCAATCTAGAGAACTATTCTCCCTGATAGGCTATACTTCTAAATATAATTTTTCTTTTCAAATTTGAGGGATTGGTTCAAAAATGCACCACCATCCCTGTTTGCATGGTACACTTCAGGAGGGACTTCACCTCGTGAGCTGGGAATGTTTGGCTTGGCTCTTACTTACATATCAGATTCATTTTTATAAAGAAAAAGGTATGGAAACTGTGGCATAGGCCAAAGTTTCTTGTTTGTCGCTCCCAGCAGGCCAGAGCAAAATGGGAGCGAGTCAGCAATGTGAGCTACTACGGTCTCTATAGTAAAAGGCGAAAGATTTATACGATCTGAGGTGAAACCAGAGTATGCCTTAAACTTGTGAGCTACTATAGTCTCATTCGTGGTCAGGCATAAATTACGATATGAGCTTCAGCCCTTTGTCAATTCAGACACACACCAAACCATAGTTACATGTTCTTAAACCATGGTTTAGCATAATGTCTGAATTTGAGTCAAAATCGCAGTGATTCTGATTTCTTCCCTTCTATGTCTGGAAAGCAGGAAAGAGACAGATTTCTGTGGAATAATAATGCCCAGGAGGATTTAATAGCGCATAATTTGACCTTCTCGGCTAAACATGCTAGTGCTGTTTTTGTTTGTTTCTTTGCTGCTATCATAGCTGTTGTTTCTTCCTCAGATTTCTTTCTTTCTGCCCCCTCCCTCTCCATTTAGTCTAAATTAACTGTAAGGACCAGTCCTATCATTGGACAATGTGAGGGGGTGCCTTAGGCAGCAGATTCTGAGGGGTTTGGAGCAGGCAGGTGTGTGTGTGTGTGTGTGTGTGTGTGTGTGTGCCTCCTAAGCTAGCTGCCTCAAGTATGTTGGAAGATCCTTCCCATTCCCTGTATTGAAGTAACATTCAGTGGCAGTGTGGTTTTCTGAACATGTGTTGGCATGGGGAGGCATCACCTTGTCCTTCTAACCAGGCAGCCAAATGCCCTGGAACCACCCCTGCTAACTCATTGTGTGTGTGTGTGTGTGTGTGTGTGTGTGTGTGTGTTTCACTCCCACCTCCTTGACCCCTACCTCCTTGACCAGGCTTCAGCTGCCTGGATTTCATATCCTCTTCCTTGTCCATTCAGAAAGCTGGTTTCTGCCAACAGAACAAAGCATTCACCAAATCCAAGCATCTGCCCATCCCCATTATGACTTTGCTGGAGAACCTGTGTGAGCTTAGGCTGTGAACTAGCTAAATAAGCTGTGTAAAAAGCTCCCCCCTTGTCTTTTTTATGGGTTTGCTCAGCCATGAAAGGGGTGATGCATAATGGTCCCATTAAGGAGTGGCAGGGAAAAACTGGCAGAGGGCCACGGCTCACACTGCGTCTTGCAATGAGGTTTAGGAAAATGCCCGATAGCCTGTTCTTCAGCTCTCCTCCAAAAGCTAAAGAGCAGTTGAGCTTCGAAGGAGAGCTTACTGACCAGAGATTCTTGAACCTGAAAGTGTCCTTAAATCAAGTGATGTATTGTCTTTGCTTGCAGATGCTGTGGCATTTCTGTCAGGCTGTTAGCTATATGCTGGCCTGCTTCCCCCTCCCACTTCGGCTCATAGGGAAGCTTGAGACTGCAATGGTATGGGGTGGACTGAACTGGCAGAGGTGCTCTGCTCAGCCCTAGGGGAGAGCAATAGCTCAGTGGCAGAGCCCATGCTTTTGATGCAGAAGGTGATACGTTCAATGCATGGTAAAAATCAGGTAGCAGATGATGGGGGAAAAGAGCATCTCTTAAGACTCTGGAGAGATGCTGCCAGTCAGACTCAGTATAAGGTAACTTCATGCATTTTATATGTCAGGGTGTTGGTTGGCTATATTCATTCATTTAATGTTGTTTATTTAAAAGCATTTCTTCTTCTTTTTTAATTTATATATTTTTAATTTTTTATTGTTAAAATAATTCAACATTAATACACATACAAACATACATTTCATACAGCATACCTACATACATACAACATACCTACAACATACCTACACTCAATCCCACAGATAATTCCCATCACCATCCACCACCCTCACCCTTTGTGTTAGACTTCCAATCTACTCAATTGCAATTTCTTTCCACTTCTATTACTTTCTTTCACACACCTTTAACCTAATTTCATACTTCTTTTTCTATTACACATTGTTATCCATCTTATTTAGTATTCCAATATTTGAAACGAAACTTGTTTATTCTAATAGTTCTGATTTTTCGATATAATTTTGCAAGTATCTTTTAAAATATTTATTTAAAAGCATTTCTAAATCACTGAATAGTGAAAATCTCTTAAGCACAGAACACAGAAACATTGCATCATAAAAACAACGCAAGGATACAATATAAAAGGTAAAGGTAAAGGGACCCCTGGCCATTAGGTCCAGTCGTGGCCGACTCTGGGGTTGCGGCACTCATCTCGCTTTAGTGACTGAGGGAGCCGGCGTACAGCTTCCGGGTCATGTGGCCAGCATGACTAAGCCACTTCTGGCGAACCAGAGCAGCACATGGAAAAGAGCCATTTACCTTCCCGCCAGAGTGGTACCTATTTATCTACTTGCACTTTGACGTGCTTTCGAACTGCTAGGTTGGCAGGAGCAGGGACCGAGCAACAGGGGCTCACCCTGTCGCGGGGATTTGAACTGCCAACCTTCCGATCAGCAAATCCTAGGCTCTGTGGTTTAACCCACAGTGCCACCCACGTCCCAAGGATACAATATAAAAACCAGTAAAAGAGTATTAATTAAAGAAAGAAGCAAAACTCATTCAAAATATGAATTCTGTAACGATAGTCACGGAGGCAAAAAGAAATATCTTTGTAAGATGCCTGAAGTAACTGATGGATAATTCCTCATGTGTGTTTTTGCAGAGTTGGTTATGAGCTGTCACCTGGGCAATTTCAGGTATGTTCACCTGAAAGTACCATAGTTATCCAGGTCTACCTAACGTAGTTCTGCAATCTGTGTGCCAGCAGCACTGGGGAAGTGTTGGTGGGTATTCCTTTTGTTAGTTGTATTCAACATATTCTTAAGCCACCCTCCGCAATAAGTGGGCAAAAGCTACTAGCCTTCAAAAAGTTTACTGGCCTCTTGGGGGTTAGCAGAGGAAGGTTGGAGAGCTCTCTTTGTCTTGCAGCAGCCTGCTGGATTTCTCTGCTGGGGGAGGGGGAGTTCTCTCCCTTGTTTCTTTGCTGTGCACAGAGGAAGGATTGGGTCATTTGTCCTTCTCCTGTGCCAGCTCAGCCACATGGCTGCATGGAATTCAATGTGTTTCCTTGCATGCAATTCCTTCTGCTGCTGCTTAAGTACAAGGCTTCTTTAAACACAATGCTTGACCAATAACTGAATCTATGGTAAGGATTGAGAGGGGTGGGAATAATTTGTCTGCTTCACGTTTTAATGCAGACCTATCAAATTCACACTTTCTGAACCAATGTGTAAAGTGGGACACTTTGAAATTTGCACCTTTGCAGATTTTATGTTGTGGTTCTCCAACCAGATTCAGAATCCTAACACCCCAAACGTGTACATTAGTTGAAATAAATATGAAAAGATATTCAAGAGTGTATGCATTAGGCAAAATCATGCAGAAAGAATACATATATTAGGAGACATGTGCATGAAAAACATGTGAGTTTTTCATGTGGAATTTTTAACACAAAATGACCGGAAGAGTGTGGAAATGGAGCGAACTGAAATTAGAGGTTGAAAAAATGAGGAACAGAAATTGAGAGATCCATCCATTCGTAACCTATGGAAGACAATATGTGCAATATAGATCTTTATCCATAGAGGGAATCCAAATTAAGGGTCTTCTACAAAAAGCAGAAAGCTGAAATTTTGTGCCCACATAGCCTAAGGGCTCTGATTACCAGTAAAGTTAACACAGCCACACATATAAAAGAGTAGTGTAAACTAGGTAATATGTGGTGACAGTGGCAGCAAATCTTGTGATGCATTTCTACACATTGGGAGTTTCATGAGGTGTCTGGTGTAGCATATAAGACTCCGAGCAGAGACATTCCTGGGAATCTCTCTCCTCATGAAAGAACCCGACCTAGTTTTGCAATCTGTCAACAGCTCTGGGGAAGTGGTGTTGAGCAAGGTGGTGTGGACACGTTTTTTTAGCTGTGTTGGTTCTGAATGGAAGGAATCTTTCAAATGGGTCAGAAGCCTTTTTAGAAGACTGGAGTGGGGAGTGGTTGTTGTCCCTTTGAAATGAAAGACTCTTTCCTAAAAGCAGATGTTTTGGTCCTGACAGGGGAAGGGCTTTAATATGGCTCCCATTTAGCTGAAAAAACTAGAGTGAGGCAGTCATGCTTGGGCGATCCTGGAACAGCAAGGGATAGTTGGACAAATCTCAACACTGGCTATGCCTTCCAAACTGACCATCTGGCTGAGATTTCTGGATCTAAAAAGCCCTTTTATTTTATCAGTTGTACAGAAGACCCTCACTGCCATAGAAGGAGCACAAAAGCTGCTGTTAATTATGCTCATCCCATTGATGCAAATGCCTGTGAGAGATCAGTGGTAGAGCACATGCTTCATGTGCAGAAGGTGTGCCAGGTTCAGTCCTTGGCATCTCCAGGGAGGGCTGAGGATGACCTCCTGAGACCACAGAGATCAACAGTCCAATGTCGACAGTCCAAAGCTAGATGCAATAGTTGCCAGACTTTCATAACTAGGCAGTTTCCTATTTTCCTGTGACTTGCAACTATCAGCAAAACACAAACAGCTGAAAATAAAAGTGAAACGTGCAAGAATAAAAACTGAACTAGCTAATAAACACATTGACTAACATTAATTTGAAAGCATCTTAAATATCTTTAAAAGCTGGAGAGGATAGACTTTGCTGGTCATGTAGAAGGTATCAGAGATGGTGGACTTGCACAGTGTTTGGGGTCTACCACAGAGGAGGCCCCTCTCTTTCTGTAGCCACCCGCCTGGTCTCAGAAGGCATGTGGAGATCTGATCTAAAGGCATGTGATCTAAAGGGGCACACCTAGCAACTCAGTTCTGTACCTTTTAATAGGTTCCATGGTCTCTTTTTCCTTCAATAAATGCCTGTGTCCATTGCTGTGCTGCGAGCAGAGTGGCCACCACGTTTGTGCGTGCCCAAGAGTCCCGTGCTTTTCTTTCGTTCATGGATGTTTCATTCTGCAAGTTGTCCGCAGCCAGTGCCTGTGTTAAGTCATGTGAGCCATGACTTCACCCACACCTCCCAGTTGGCCCCCATCAGTTATTGTTGGGGGTACCAATTGAACACCAATATGGGAAAACACTTCAGCTGTGTTCAGCAATGTCTCTTAGGCCATAGTCACACCACACATTTAAAAAACTACACTTTCACTTTAAACAGTCATGTCTTCCCCCAAAGAAGTTTCAGAAGTTTCAGAACGGTAGTTTGTTAAGGGTGTGGAGAGTTGTTAAGAGACACTTATTTCCCTTCCAGACCAACAATTCCCAGAGTGGTTAAACAATCAAAACCTCTTCCTAGGGAATTCTGGGAATTGTGGCTTTGTGAGGTGAGCAGGGGTCTCATAACCGTTTTCTGTATTTTTAACGAACTTTAGCTCCCAGAATTCTTTGGGGGAAGCCATAACTGTTTAATGTGTTATCATAATGTTGAAAATGTATGGTGTTAGTGAGAAGGGCAAAATATTATCGCTTTCCTCCAAAGGCGAAAAGTAAATGGAAAAGAGAACAAAATACATCAGAGTCTCTCTCTCTCTTTCTCTCTGTGTGTGACCTGACTTTATATGTGTGTCAGAATCATAATTTCCCCATTTGGATGACTTGCTAGTAGCTGAAGATTAACGTCTGATTTTATACATTTTCTGAGCAGCGGAAGATCTGAGTCCCCATGGCTGCTTCCCACACGACTCCAGTAATGTTTGTAGGATAGACCGGGAGATCAGCATAGAGAAGCAATCTCACCAATGTTGTCCCTAACCCCAGAGCCCAACGGTGTTGCCACTGGAAGCAAACAATTAGTTTCTTAACCTACCTGCAATTCCATCCTACAAATGTTAACCAGAGTATATGAGATCAGCCATGGGGGAAATGGTTCCTGTACTACTCCAGGAACCTAAATTGGCCTTTAGTTTCAGACAGATAGTCTGCTCAAAAAGAACATTAATTGGAGTTGTTTAGAACTGTGATAGTAAAGTTGTTTTCTGTCTTTCTCGCACACTGGGTTATTTTCTGTGTTAGGGTTGTGAAAGAAAGCTCTTTCACATATATGCTCAGGAGGAAAGCCAAGCACACCAATGTCGTAGCAGTCTGTTGAAAAGTGTTTAACTTTGCTTCAGAGGTGCTTCTGAAGCACTGTGTCTTTCTTGAAGTATTAAAGCTGAATGACCCACTGCTTAAGGACTACAGTGGTACCTCGGGTTACATACGCTTCAGGTTACATAAGCTTCAGGTTACAGACTCCGCTAACCCAGAAATAATGCTTCAGGTTAAGAACTTTGCTTCAGGATAAGAACAGAAATCATGCTCCGGCAGCACGGCGGCAGCAAGAGGCCCCATTAGCTAAAGTGGTGCTTCAGGTTAAGAACAGTTTCAGGTTAAGAATGGACCTCCGGAATGAATTAAGTACTTAACCCGAGGTACCACTATATAGCAGTTGAGGTGTCTGCCCAAAGTTATGCTGCTGATGTGAAGTTCTGCAAATTATCATGCATGGTTAGCTGTGTTTACTGTTAGCACTTAGATAGCATTTCCTCTAATAGTGAACTGTGGTGGTTGAGTACCTATTATTTTGGGAGTGAAATGGGGCCACCCAAAATAAGGTAGCAGCTTCCACATACTTGGGGGATACCTTTGCAATGCAGAAAGTACAGAAACTTGTGAACCAGAAAAAAAATTTCCCCATTGTTTTTGTTCATTATGGTTGTGAACAGCAGTTATTCAGGCACTCGCCCTCCCAATACAGTTTTGTTGCTATACAGCAGGATCCCCAACGTAAGAGGCTAAATATTGGTTTCATTAAAGAGCTGAAATTGTTCAGTAGTTCTGCCATAAAAATACTCTTCCATCAAAAGTCCATAAATTGCAATAGTTGAGTATTGATTAGAGTACATTGGACATTTATCATTCATATTAAAAAGTCTGTTACTTTTGTTCCAATTTCTTTTTAACCCCCTCTGCATCAATTTGATAGGCTAGCAACAAGGTTGTTTTGGGCCCATGGGGGAAAGTGGGGCAATAGGCTTCTAGGAAATAAAACAAAATTAATCTAAAGGCCATAACTGCTTTAAGGTCTGATTTCTCTCTCTCTCTCTATATAAAGTGTCCATTATACCCAGTTGAAATTGTGTGTGTGAATAAGCTTAAAAGTGTTGCCGTGGCCCATATGGTAGAATCACAATTTGAGGTTCAGTTAAGAGCCAGAGTGTCTTGTGATCCAATAGCTTGTCTGTATATTTCCTTTGCAAACAGATTGGACTTTGTATTTGAATTTAGTAAAGCTTCCACCAAACTAAAGCAGCCAAACTGGAATTTTAGCTACTGGTTGCACTGGCTTTGCTGAAGGGATACCAGTTCATTTGAGATGCAGATTTATAATTTGATGGGGACACAAAAAGTTACCTTGCATAGAGTCAGATCATTGGTCCATCTAAGCTTTTGTCCCTGCTGATTGGCAGTAACCCTGGAAGGTTTCAGACAGGGGTTTTCCCCACCTCTGCCTCAGGACGAGAAGGACTGAACCTGGGGCCTTCTGCATGCAAAGCATATCCTCAGCCACTAAGCTGTTACACTACTAAAGCACAAAACAGTAAGGCTTGAACATTTGCACAATACACCCAAAGGCTTGCTGGGCCCACTGGGCTGAAATATTGATGGATCAGGGATCTGATCTGATCCCTGCTTCATTTATCCTCAGTTCTCTCTGAGTGATCTGAGAGTGTGGGTGGCCTATCATGCAGGGTGGTTGTGAGGATGAATAATTCTAAAGTAGCTTCAGTGCTCCCCCCAATGTTTAGGGGTACTCTCATTTTGAAATACTGCCCCTCAATGAGGCCAAACTTAGATTCACAAAATGTTTAGGGGTATGTGTACCCCTGCATCCCCTCAGAAAAAAGCGCTGTGTAGCTTGCATACTTGAAAGCACTGTAGGCAGGTTTTAATAATGACTTGGGTGGGTCGCCGGTCAGTTATATTTTTTGTTTCCATGTGAGCACATTACCAAATGTAACTGCAGAAATTCTCAGTTTACCCCCCTGGGTTTCCTGTGGTGTAAGGCAAGGGTATCAAATGTGGTGCCCTCCAGATATTGCAATAACTTTTCCATGGAACAGGCTTTCCCAACCTTTTTCCATCTCAGTGTTGTTGGACACTCCTGACCATTGGCCATGCAGGAGCCCTTGGGAGTTGGAGTCCCACCACATTGAGAGGGCACCATGTTGCCCACTCAACAGGTCAGCTGTTTTGAATAATGTGTTAGGTCCGTTTCTCTTTTATCCTGCTCCCTGAAACTTACTGTACTTTTCTTCTTCTTCTCTTCTCAGTTGAAGAAGGCGAGTCATCGGATTTCACTTTGAACTGGGACTCGTCCGTGACCCAATCAGGTAAAGGTGGTGGTTGTTTCATACAGGAAACTGCTTTTTGTGTGTGTTGCATTCCTGCCTTTACTCCCAAACCTATTGGTTGCAACTCAGCTTCTTAGATTGGTTCCATATGTCCAATAAAACCCATTACATACAAAGACTAATATACTCTTATCCTCTCAGGAGCCATTCTTCCTTCTGGTGGGCACATTGAATCGGGTTATGACTTTCTCAGGTATGGCTGCTTTGAAGTCTCCTGCCATGGCCACCGTTGGACCTTCATTCCAATATAATTATAAAAAAGTGACCTTTGATGGGATTTCTCCTCCCCCCCCCTTTCAATCTCAGCGATGTAACATTTGTGTGCTTTCTGTTTTTTGGGAGAAATTGCAAAGCGGCGGAATGTGTCGCTGTTGATGAATTGATGATTGGTTCATTGGTAAAGGGCCAGGGCTCGCTTTTCTGATGATGTGCAAAGGCTTTGAAATGAAGATAAAGTGTAACGACATTTGAGGTTCTGTGTGCTGGCAAGGTCCAGGACTCCTTCAGTAAAGAATGTAATGGAACGGGGTTCTTTTGGGGGAAATCGTTTGGCTCTAACGGTAATTAAATCTTTCTGCAGGTGCAGGGAAGGTGAATATGAATGTACAGTAGAATCCAAACTTGCTATCTGTTTTTTTAAAAAACAAAAACAACCCCCCCAATCTCTGAATGGCTGTAGATCAGGAATAGGTAACATGGTTGCCTTGCAGATGTTGTTGGACACTTTTATGGAGTGACTTCTGTTACAAGGAAAGGTTGCAGTGTTTGGTACTCTTTAACTATACAGAAAAAGCAAGTAAGGGACATGACAGAAGTCTATAAAATTATGCATGGCATAGAGAAAGTAGATGGAGAAAATATTTTCTCCCTATTGCAAATAACACTAGAATTTGCAGTCATCCGGTGAAAGTGAATGTTGGAAGATTTGGAATAGATTAAAAAAAAGGTACTTCACGCAGTGCATAGCTGTAACTACGGAACTGAGACAGGAATAGCCACCAACTTGGATGACTTTAAAAGAGGAATGGAAGAAATTAATGAAGGATAAGGCCATGTTTTGCCTCCACTGTCAGAGGCAGTGTGTTTCTGGATGCATGTCTCTGGATACCATACAGGAAGGGAGAGTGCACTTGACTTTGCAGGCTTCTCACAGACATCTGGGTGGCCACTGTGAGAACAGGATGCTGGACTAGAGTGGACATTGGGCTCTTATTATGTTCTTATGACTACAACACCCATAATCCCTGGCCATTTGCTGTGCTGGCTGGGGCTGATGGGAGTTGTGGTCCAAAATATCTCACGTGTTAGCTGCTCCTGCTGTAAATGGCACCAAGAAGTGGCAATGGAGGCAGTGGAAATGGCCACCTCCGTCATTATTAACACTTAGGAGGAACCTAAAAACATTCCTGCATATAAAGGATTAAAGGCAACCTTGAAATGATTAGCTGTGAGGGTACTGCGAACTGTTTAAAACTGTTTTCAGTATTTTAATTCATTGTATTTTATATTTTAATTGTTAGCACCTTTTTTGTTTGCTGCCCTGGGTGGTTTTGGGAGGAAGGGTATTAAAATGAAATGGATAAGATGGCCATTGGCCATGATGGTGGATATATTTAACCTCCATGTTCAGGGGTAGTTATGGCTCTGAATATCAGTTGCTGGAGAGCATCCTCTGGAGAGTTTTAGGGGCTTCCTAAGGGGATTTTCTCAGGCAATATGAAAACTCAGATCTCATCCACAATATTTATTTACTTATTTATTAATAAAATTTGCACAGTGCTTTCAAGTGTTTGAAGCATTTCACCTGAAATCTGATGCACAGCACCCTGTAAGGTAAGTTGATATCATTCCCCATACTGCAGATGAGGGGGCATGGTGGCTGAAAGAGAGTAGCTTGCCTGTGGCCACCTAATGAGTTGATGGCAGTGGCAAGATTCGAAATGGAGACTTCCTGGTTCACAGCTCTGTTTCTTAGCTACTGTATTAAACCAGCACTCCAAGCTACTTCTCATATGCCACCTTTGAGGGCATATTCATCTCTACATTCTTGTTTAGTATCGTTGCACGATTTGTAACCCAGAATATGGTTGCCCCTTTAAGGTGCAACCCAGTGAGCCCCTTTTTATTTGCATGGATAGGTTTGCCTGCCAGCATGCAAAGTGGCTCTTTCTCTTTTTCTGAAAGGAGCACTTGCCATGAATCAGCGCAAAATTGGTTTTTTTTTAAAAAAAATGGGTGGATCCAGAAAGAAAGAATGCAAATGAATGCCTTTTTTGTGATTTTTCTTTTCTTTTCTGGAATTGTCATGGTGAAGAGCACATATTAGTTTTGGTTTGCTAGAAAATATTTTCCTATGTACACATTCTCCTCTAAGGATCTTATTTTTCAGTTTATGCAAAGCATATGCTGCAGCATATATTTTCCTGGGCCACAACTTCCCTGCACCCGGTATGGCTGTGTTTGAACAACTTTTTTTTACCGTTCTTTTGATGGCGAGTATTTCTGCTCTGAAAACCAACTGCTGGCTGTGAGACAGAAGGCCCCTTTGTGCCTGGAGCTAACAGTGCATTAACAAACAAAATCCAAAATTTAAAAAACTTCTGGGTCTCTTACTGGATCTTAATCTCAAGCAGTAGAAGACCAGATTCTCCAGCTACCTTGAATTATATTGAGCGGCAGGCAAACCAACGACAGGATATGGGAAACCCCCTTACCCCAATTCAGAACACTCCAATTTGGGTTTTGGGGAACATTCTTGAAATCTGTGCTTTTTTATTTTCTTTTTGGATCAAGGTGGCAATCCCATGCACACCTAATTTGGGAGTAAGTTCCATTGAGCTCTCCGGGACTTGGTTCTGAGGAGAGAAACATGCACTATAAGATTTACCAAATGTAATGCCCACTCTGTTCACTTCCACACCATACATTTATAGCACATTTAACACATAATTTAAAGAATCTTGGGAAATGTAGTTTGCTAAGGGTACTGGGAATTGTAGCTCTGTTGGGGGGGGGATGTAGACTGCAGAATTCTCCCAGAATTCTTTGGGGGAGGCCATGTGCTTCAAATGTGGCCAATTTTAGAATACAGTGGTACCTCTGGTTACATACTTACCGTAATTCGTTCCAGAGGTCCGTTCTTAACCTGAAACTGTTCTTAACCTGAAGCACCACTTTAGCTAATGGGGCCTCCCGCTGCTGCCGCGCCGCCAGAGCACAATTTCTGTTCTCATCCTGAAGCAAAGTTCTTAACCCAAGGTACTATTTCTGGGTTAGCGGAGTCTGTAACCTGAAGCGTATGTAACCTGAGGTACCACTGTAATAGAATCATAAGGGACCACAAGGATCATCTAGTCCAACCCCCTGCAATGCAGGAATCTTTTGCTCTACCAACTGAGTCATCCCAGGAGAGCAATAGAGTTGCCAGTGATTTTTCCTTAGATTTCTTTCATTGTGTGGGAACTGTTGTAGCATGACTTCTTCTCACATCACCAGAGTACCAGGCCGCTGGAAACTGGGGCCAACGGTGCAGGGTGATGTTGTAGCCTGGGGTTCACCCATGAGCCTGATAACTTACTGCATCACCCAATGTGGCATTCAAAGGACATGTGATGCAGAAGAACTGGTGAATGTGAGGAGAAGGTTCACCCTCATTTGTTGGCCCTCTTTGTTCAGGACAGATGAAAGAAAGTTCTTCTTCCTGGAGCACATAGTTCTTAAACTATGGAAGTCGCTCACACAGGAGGCAGTGATGGCTGCCAACTTGGATGGCTTTAAAAGAGGAATAGGCAAATTCATGGAAGAGAAGGCTTTCAGTGGCTACGAACCATGTTGGCTATGCTCCGTCTCCACAGCTGGAGGAAGTAAGCCTTCGGAATACCAGTTTCTGGAAACCACAGGAAGGAAGAGGACTCTTGTGCTCAAATTATGCTTGCTGGTGTTGCGCAGGCACCTGGTTGGCTGCTGTGAGAACAGGATGCTGGATTAGATGGGCCATTGGCCTGATCCAGCAGCCTCTTCTGATGTCCTTATCTACTGCTGTTGTTAGGATTATTATTTATTCATTTTGTAAGTTCTTTATAAAACTTAATAAGTAAGGGTGGCTTTATGGAACTTGCAGGTTCAGGAGCAGACATTCTCTGTTTGTTGGTTTCTTGGGGGTGGGTGATCTGCCTTCATTCCCTGCTTATCTGTTTCTTGGAAGCATCTGATTGGCCACTGTGGAAAACAGGATGCTGGACTCAAGGGATCTTTTGTCTGATCCAGCAAGGCTGCTCTTGCGTTCTGTGACCTGCATTAGCTACACAATTCATAGCAGTGATTGGCGAAGTTCTGTGCAGGCTGCAGAAACCAAGCCCCTGCCCCTGCCCTTCACCCACCCTGGCTTCTGTGGTCACGCTTGGCATTTCTCCTGCATTTCCAAGCTTACGTTGCAGAGGCTTAAGGACTGCAATTTAAAAAAATAAAACAAAACAAAATTCTGCAATGTTAGTTTTGTCCGTGGCTGCAGAACTGCAGAGTCCCCATAGCTCTGTGGCAATTCTTGGTGTCACCTCAATGATACCAGTTTGTCTGTGTCTGTGCAGGAGGACAGCGTGGTGCCCAGCTGCCCACACTCAAGGAGCGATGCATCCGAGTCTCTGAACGTGTGTGCAGTTCAGTCTTCACGCTTTCTGATGTGCAAACAGAGAAAGGGAGTGAAAGGGAGATCCTGTTAATTTAAAACATCTGGCAAAATGATTTGGTTTCGTGGACTTTTTCTTCTTTTTTTGAAGTGGCAGAGGCAATGGCAGGGGAGAGGAGAGAGAGAGCAGAGGGTGCGGGGAGATGTTGTTGATTTGGGCCAGGGCACAAAAATGAAAAGTGAGGCATGTTTATTCCCCCGTTATTGAAGTTCTACATCACTTTGCTGGTGCTAATGCAAACAGGAAGATCATAAAGGAACATAATGAAAGTCTTGCACACTGGGACCATGGGGCTGGTTTCGGTTACTGAATATAGCTTTGGAGACACCCCACGCAATGGAAAGCAACTCCACAGTATTACTCCACTATATATTATGGCTTTTTAATGGTTTCTCCACATCCACCTCTACTCTTGTATAGCTTTTCCATCTTATTCCACTCAGAAGCTTCATGTAATCTTTTTCTTTTTTTATATGCTGCTCAGTACAGCCGAACAATATAATTGTGCTTGACTTTTTTTTTAAAAAAAGTACAATTCTATCACTCAAATCTTATTAAAAAATTAAGGGGTGTCCATATCATTTTTTTGGTGTCTCATTATAACCCAGTGACAGCATCCAGAATAATAGATTGGGAGGGGCACAGAAGGGTCAAGTTTTTGGTGGGGTAGGGTAGAGGTTTGCCCTGCATGTTAGATTGCTGTAAGAGCAATAAATTAGATTTTATGTTAACATTTCCTTGCTAAACGTATTTTACTTTGGAGTATCTCTCATAGATTTCAATGGTATAACTTTCAAGTAAGCATGTTCAGGACTGCAAACATTATTTTCCAGTGCTATTTTTCTAGAAAAAGAGGTGCTGGAACTCACCGTGAGCACCCACCTTGTTCTCTTGTAATGGCAATGACGACCACCTAAGAGGTGCCAGAACTGAGTTCTGGCTGACAAAAAGCCATTATTTCCTGTTTATGATGCTGTTATAATTACTAATTGGGGGAGAAGATAGTGTTTTTCTTTTGGGTAAATGCAGGGGTCCAGCAGTGGGGAGTCAGCTGTGTTGATGGGGTGTGTGTGTGTACCACTTATATTATCACTTTTTACTCTTAGCTATTTCTTACTGTACATTTCCATCTACAGTCGTAACTTGGAAGTTGAATGGAATATGTTCTGGAAGTCCATTCAACTTTCAAAACATTCGGAAACCAAAGCGCTGCTTCTGATTGGCTGCAGGAAGCTCCTTCAGCCAATTGGAAGCTGCAGAAGCTCCATTGGATGTTCAGCTTCCGAAAATTGTTCAAAAACTGGAACATTCACTTCTGGGTTTTGATCGTTTGGGAGCTGATTTGTTTGAGAGCCAAGGCGTTTGAGATCCAAGGTATGACTGTATTTCAACTGGAATTATAGGCTCAGGGTGGTATTCAGCTAGGTTTTACTCAGAGTAGACCCATTAGAATGGACCTAATTTAGTCATGCTAATTTCAGTGGGTCTACAAAGAGTAAAATCTAGTTGAATACTTAACATTTTGTTTAACCAATGATCAATTAACAAACTTTTATTATTACTACTGTATTTTAATAATTTCGTTTGTTAGATGCCTACTACAAAAATGTTTCAATGCAACTTGCAGTACAAAAATTACATTGCAATACAAAATAAGGTTTAAGAATGACAATAAGCACAGAAATTTACCATTGACCAGTTCTGAAAGCATCAGACAGAAACCCCACTTCCCTCCAGCCACATGATCATAAATAAATTTGCCAGCTGCAGCACCCACAGAGATATTCCCATGCATTGTCCAGTCATTGCAGTGGAGGAGAGGGAATTGTAAAAAGAGCCAAATTCCAAGATCATGACACAGCCGTGCTTGAGAAATGTAGGGAATGGGTGCACAGATGCCTTGCCTAGCCTAGGGCTGAGTTGACCTGAGTCTTGCTCAGTTGGCTTAAAAAGAAAATAGAATTGCAAACATCAAGCAACATGTTCTAAATTTACAGGCAGGATTGCATACTCAGGATCACTTAACATGGACTATGTCTAAGCTGCATAGAGGTGGTTACAGATAGGTAGCAGTGTTGGTCTGCCATAGTCAAAACAAAAAAAATTCCTTCCAGTAGCACCTTAAAGACCAACTAAGTTAGTTCTTGGTATGAGCTTTCGTGTGCATGCACACTTCTTCAGATACCAAGTATATTCTTCAGATACCAAGTATACCAGGTATCTGAAGAAGTGTGCATGCACACGAAAGCTCATACCAAGAACTAACTTAGTTGGTCTTTAAGGTGCTACTGGAAGGAATTTTTTTTGTTCTGCATAGAGGTGGTGAGTATGTGTTGCTGTTTTTACCGAAGCTCCCTGTCTATGGAATGCTCTCCCCAGGGAGGCCCACCTGGTGCCAACTTAGCCATTATTTTGCCCCTAGGCAAAGGTGGTGTTGTTTCCCTGGGCATTTGGGCAGCTACAATGATTGGATGTTTTAATATGTTTATGTATTTTTATTATTGCATTTTACTCACTTCGTGCATTGCTTAGGGACTTCTTGTTGTGAGAAGCAATACATCAATCCAGTAAACCTAATGCAGAGCAGGGGGGGACTTAGGTCATTTTTTGTAATATAGCGCCATGAGCGAGGCCAAAGTTTGGCTCCCCCAAATAGATCTTCTCAGTTTTGGACCCCCTCGGCTCTGCATCCTAAGCCCTAAATCCAATGCTGCAACAAGGAATATGAATAAGTGCTTTTCTGGATCTGATCAAGGTCCGGCCCCTCTGGTTTCTTTTAAAAAATGCTAGCAACCAGGAGATGCTGCCTCCTCCACTAGAAATTGGTCAGTGCTTCATCTGTGGATGGCAGTGAACAAACCGGAAA
Organism: Podarcis melisellensis; assembly: GCF_964234715.1. Classification (NCBI taxonomy): domain Eukaryota; kingdom Metazoa; phylum Chordata; class Lepidosauria; order Squamata; family Lacertidae; genus Podarcis; species Podarcis melisellensis. Next base: position 34,753,139 of record NC_138540.1, on the reverse strand, counting down.
ACTTTCAGTAATTCAGGGAAAGGAGTGGTGAGACAACATTTAGGAAGAAGGACAATGCAAGACTTGTATTCACCAGGCCAATCATGGGAAGGCTTAACAGGGTGGGGATTTCAAGTGAAGATTCCCCAAATAGCTACAGATCACAAGATCCTACACACGTTGTTGAAACAGCTTTATGCTGAATCAGACCTCTGATACATCTTGCTAGGTGTTAAAAATTCTGAGGGCCGATTCTCTCCGGATCAACCTTCATAGTCTCCTGGCTCTGTTAACTGAGATTTGTTGTCACTAGAGATTCTAGATCTCTAGTGGGGCTTCCCTCATACAAAGCTTGTGCCCCACTGTTGAGCTGTAGGCCTTCCCTGTGTTGTGATGGTGATGGTGCCATTTTATTGCGTTGGCATCTGTAACAGAGTTTGCTGTGGCTCTGCTTCTATGGGGTACTTGTATGATGACAGTGTATTTTCAGTCCCCAATGTTAGGAATGTAACCTTGACTGAGCAAATGTCTTGTGCCAATGTTTTCTATATGTTTCCTTGGAGCCTGTTCTTTCCAGCACTGTGCAGTGCAATGCAGCCATGGTGGTCTTTCAATTCACATGCAGAGCTTATAAAATGTGGCCTTCTGGAGTTTACAGTCTCAGCAGGACCAGAGAGGCAGCCTCAGATAGCTTGCTGTGAGTGGAGGTTTAAGAAAGTTAACTGTATGGTTGGAAAATGTCGTAATGGCCACCAACTTGGATGGCTTTGAAAGAGAATAGGGGAGATCCATGGAAGATAAAGCCATCAGTGGCTACTAGCCTTGATGGCGATGTTCTGCCTCCACTGTTGGAGACAGTATGCTTCTTAACAATTGCAAGTGTGAGGAGCACTATTGCACTGCAGTCCTGCTTGCAAGTTTGCCATGGGGATCTGCTTGGCTACTGTGAGACCAGAATGCTGCGCTAGATGGGGGTTTGGCTTGATCTAGCAGGGCTTTCTCTTAACCTTGTTTTCCATCTGAACTTTGGCAATGTGATTACTGATTTCTGACTCTTTGTTTCAAACAATAATGAGCTAGATGGACCCATGGCCTGGCTCTTAATGAGGATCTCAGGGTCTGGATGGCTTATGAATGTGTGTGTTGTTGTTTTTCTAATAACCACATTGTGGTTTTAGTTTCAGTGGACAGAATGGTATTCTCTTTGTGCTTACTGCGACTTAAGAGATCTGGCTTTCTATTAAATAGTGGTTCAGAAACATTTTATTGTTTAAATACACCAACATCTTACCCAGGCAGGAGGTTGTTTTCCCAGAGGGTGTGTGCGATAGAGCTTGAGTTCACCTACTCTTTTCACGACACAACAATTGTACAATGTACTGCTTGCATGCACATTTGATGCGAGTCACCAACAAAGGGGTAGGCTAAGGAAGGAGGTGTCAGGGGAGACTCCTGAAAAGATGATGGCCAGGGAAGCATTTGCTGGTCAGAGTTTGTAAAAAAAAAGAAAGAAAAAGAGGTTTTTAAAAGTCCTCCCCCCCCCCCAAGATTTAATAGTTGTCTGGCCAGCTTATTGCATTGCACTGCTACATGGTTGTTGTAATATATCACGGGTGCATTATCTTGAGGAGCAACAAGGGACATGTTAAAGAAGCAAAGAAGTCTTACTAAATATATAGAGAATTTAAGGCATTTTTAAAGACTTACGGGAAGTTTAAAGATATATACAGCTTGCTGGGGAGTTTCTCATTAGCCTTCGTCGGCAGCCTTTGGAGAGTGGGGTGGGGGAGAAAAGGTTCAAAACAGTTATTTAGTCTTTTAATATTGATGAACATTTGAGTGCCTTTCTTGTTCATATTCATAAGAATGATATCACAGACTCAAAGCCATAAATGTAGAAGTGGTTGTTGTTGTTTGCACCTCCTTCTCCACTATGGAATAGGCACTATGTTAACACACATTATTATATTGTTGGGGAAAAGGGAGAAAGTGGCAAGGTCTTTTGCCTTGTCCTTTTTTGTAACCTATTTTTTGCAATAATACGAATAATAATATGAAGGTGATTTTCTGCTGGATCAAAGCATTATTATAGCTGGGACATTTATATGTGTTTTGTAATTTTGATGTGCCTGTTTGTATGGAAAATGGTTATGCATGCTGATAAACAGTTCATTTTTATGTATGCATTTCTGCTTGGGAATGCTAATGATTTAAGTGGTATATAAATGCCAAAAGTAAATAAACAATCATTTTTGGTGAAGTTTCAATGGATAGCCAGTGACCACAACTTTCTTTGGGCTTCAGAACCATCAGGACCTCACAATTCTGGCCTGCCGCATTTATTTTATCTCTCCCCACCCTTTAAATTTATATCCCACCTTTTTCTGTTATGGGACCCAGTTGTTGTTGTTCTGTGTTCGACTTCTTAGTCATGTAATAGAAAATTTAAAAGTCTCTAAGCGACTTACAACAAAAAAGGCGCTGGGCAGACCCCAACCTGCTTAGCTTCAACAAGGCTGTGGCTTCATTTGCCTTCAGACGATATCAGGCTATTCTGCATCATCTTCTCTGAGGGTCAGCATCTACAACATTCTATCTCCTTACACTGGGTCTACCACTTTTGGCTCTGCTGTTTCCACATCTTCCTTCCACTACAACAGGGGTGGGGAACTTGACACCCTCCAGATGTTGTTGTATTCCAGGCACTATTAGCCTTTGGCAGGATGGTCAATGGTCAGGGCTGATGGGAATTGCAGCCCAAAGACACCTGGAGGGCTACAGGTGTCTCTATCCTTGCTCTGTAGCAACCCTCACATCCACTGTGCTACTTCACAATAAAGAACTGTCTTTCTTTCAGTGTGTTCTTATGAAAATGATTTCTCAGTCTCCAAGCAGGACCCATGTTCTCCCACCCACCCACCCACCCAGCATGCAGATAGGTGAGTGGTTTCCCTTAGTTGCCTATAGAAATGAAATTGATCATCACCTCAAATCTGAAGGAAGCGGGGATATATGGGGTGCCTCTGCTTGTTCAGAGGGTCCATTTGGTTGTGTAAACAAATCTGAGACTGAAAGAAACAAATGTGGCTTTCTGTTTCTGGATAACTGGTCGTGTAAACAAGCTACTGCCTTGCTGCCGTTGATTCCATACGCCCAAGTAATCTGCTGCCTTCCTGCTGTGGTCCTGCCAGTAAGGTGGTTTACCTGAGTTCAAACACTGCTTTTGTCAGTGAGCCGGTCTTTTAATCAGGAGGAACAGAAAATCCTGCCCACAAGGTATAGTTTAATTGCTTCATGCAACTCAATACAGCTGAGATTGCTAGTTACAGCCACATATTTCTCTTGTTGGATTTCACTGCTGGGCAAGGGCAAATTGTTTTGACCTGTGCGTGTGTTTATAAAGTTAGTATAGTTAGTGAGGAAAGTTTTGGACCAGGAAGGCATGAGCTCAGACAGACATGAATTTTGGTAGGTATACTTGAGCAAGCCCCTTACACTTAGTCTGAATTATCTCCCGTGGGGTTTTTTGCGAGGATAAGATGGGATAATTGCAGTTATAGCTAATAAGCATCCATCCCTAAAGTCATGTAGGAAAAAATCATGACCACATCTCAAAGTATTCTACGGCAATAGCAAGAGTATATACACTGTTTTAATTACAGGCATGATGTTGGAGCAAGCCTATTTTTGACACAAAGGTGAAACAGGTGTAGTCAACTGTCATTAGCTGAAACTATGGTTTATTAACAAGCCAGGATAATATCACCTTTATTTGCATCTTTTTCCGCCTCAACTTCTGTGGATCATGTGATGCATCCTGGCTGTTACTCAAAAATGTCATTTGGTGTTTTGCCAGCACTTGTTAGTGTTAAACACCAGGCAACTTTTTAATTGCCTGTGCTCTTTTTTTAAAGGTAAAATTAGCAGCTTTCATTTTCAAAGACCAACTACAGAACAACAAACCGTGGTTAGTTTGTGTTTTCTGCTCTTCTTCCCACCTTGTATATCTCTATCTCTGTTGGCTGCAGCAAAGGAATATTCATTTCACTGTGATTTACATGGCACGGTTTCCCTTTTTGTTTGTTAAGGCGTTGGAACCTGACTGAGAAATAGCACTTCTGTGTTTATTTATTTTTTTTAAAACCCTTTAAAAAATCCTCGTTTCTTTCATCTTCATTTTGCACATCACTAATTCTTATTTAATTCCCATTTCCTTAATTGCCTTGTTAACAAATCCACAAAATATGACACTTTTATATTCATCAGGCGACAGTTTTCCTTCCCTGTTACAAAATGTAGGTGATCATCCAAGCCAGTACTGTATTAGACTCTTGTATCCTTCAAGCAGCCTTTGTGATTGCACCTTCTTGGGGTCTTAGCCAGCCAGTGAGTTTTTAAGGTTTGGAATGCACCATTTAAGCAACAACAACAAATGTATGCATAGTTTATTACATTAAAAAAAAATCTCCATAAAATTGCAAAAATCTCCATAAAATTGCAAAGAGCAAACGTGAACTGTTAAAAAAATGGCAAACACTGGGGAAAAGCGTTTCAATTCATAATGCCATTAAGAAAATCAAAGCCAAAAATAAATAAGCAAATAAGCAAGTGGGGAGAGAAGGGGCCGTAAAGGAAAGGGGAGGGAGGGGATATGCCCCTGAGAGCCCACAATATGTACAGATCACGCAAACAGCTCTATGCAGGAACCCCAGGTATCAGAGTATGTAGTTTCTTTATGCTACCAAACAAAGGTAGCACTTTCATGATTATGGCATCTCCCCTTTCATACGCTGCAAAGGAAAGAAGGTTCTCTGGCTGATGAACAATTGGGGGACCCATTCAATCCTTCCAGTGTTGTAAGGTCAATCTCTTGGTCACCAATAAAACACACAGGATCCAACTGCAGTGTCCCTCTGTCAAAAATGCAGCCAGATTTATACTGGGAGGATGGACAAACTGTTCAATCAACTTTAATGCTGCTGTATTACACAATGGTTGCATTAGCATGTCATGCTGAAGTATTATTTACTGCAGCCTTCCTCAACCTTGTGCTCACCACATCCCCATCGGTCCTGGTCAGCGTGGCTATTTATTAGGGATGATGGGAGTTGTAGTTGAACATCTGCTGAGCACTAGGTTGGGGATGCTTGGTGTAGCAAGATGCACTTGTCTAGGAAGGAGCTACTGTGAGCCACAGCCAGGATTGTGGTTTATTCCTAATTATGGCTTTTTCAGAAGGGGACCAGATTTTGTAATATTGTGGTGAGACAAACAGGGAAGGTGAAAATAAACACAGCAGAAGGCATTATTCCAGCTGTGCAGGTGTGGGAAGCATACAAGCCCAACCCTTGCAGTGGCTCTTTTCTGCTTGACCATGTTTGGCTAAACCATGGTTTAGCACATGGGTCGGCAAACTAAGGCCCGCGGGCCAGATCAGGCCCAATTGCCTTCTAGATCCGGCACGTGGACAGTCCAGGAATTCAGGCAGCCGGCATAATGTGTGATGGTTTTTGTGACTCAGCCAGGCTTGGGGGTCAAAAGTGAGGTGGGTGGCTGCTCAAGACAAGCCCCTTCTCCGTCCATTGCGTGCACATCAATCTTTTCTTCCAGGGTGGGGGGTGGGAAAGAGGGAAAAGGAGCCACAGTTTGGATTTCCACCATGGAGCTGCTAGCGACTGACTTCAGGAAGGGCAGCTGCGGCGGCAGGGGCTCGGAGGCGCCTCAGGAGCGATGCCTGTCAGTGTCTGTGGCGGCGGTGCTTCTCACCAGAGGAAGCGGGGAGTGCCTGGGCGGCTGCCCTCTGAAGCAGTTCTGCGCTCTGCTGGGGAGGCTGCTCGTTAGCTACGTGGTGCAAGCCATGGAAAGGTAAATAGCTGCCTTGTCTTCCCTCACGCAGGGAGGAGAACATTTTTGCTTGAGCGGCGCCTGCCTGACTTAGTGTGGCCAATGGGTTTTCCCTTCACCCACACATGCGCACACACACTCCAGGGCTGGCAGGAATGGTGCACTTACCTCAGCCCCCCAATCCCCTTACGAGAGAAATAATAACTGTCAATGCATAAACCACAAAGGAAGCAGCATGGGTGTATGAGGGAACACCCCCCCCCAAAAAATCACATTTGGGCAACGTTGGGGTTGGTCCCAATAAGGGTTTTTGCCAAAAATGTGGGTCATAATCATGGCAACATATAGTCTGGCCCCCCACAAGGTTTGAAGAACAGTCGACCGGCCCCCTGCTGAAAAAGTTTGCTGACCCCTGGTTTAGCGTGACCTGCAAACCACAAATAGAGAAAATGTGCATCTGTGTTTAAATGAAAGTTTAATCATAATTTTTTAAAAAACAAAACAAGACAACCCATTCTGATAGTAACTGAATTGAAACAGTGTAGAGATTCCACACTTTGGTGCTCCAACATGTATCTGGTGCTCTATGTGTGCAAGCTGCCCTGTTTTTCTCTCAAATGTGGAACACACTACAGATGCTGTGGGAAGTTAGAGACAACGGAGATTCTAAGAATGACACACCATGCAATGTGGGATAGGTTGGACTTTGTATGGAAAAATGGAAGTCTATCTGGCTTCTTCAGAACTTGCTACTATTTCCAAGCATACTGTTTCAGCTACAGTCAAAACAAGCTCTTAAGCTGTTAGTATATACTTTCCACAAGATATAAAGAATGGACTGTAAGATGAAGACTTCAACCTGGTGTATTAAAAGTAGCTCAGGAGGCTTGTAGTAGTTTTGCAGATCAAGCTGATTTCCATGCCAGCAAGCACCAATTGTAACAAATAAAGTTCTTATTTATGGAAGTCCACTTGATGGCTACTCCCTCTAAATAGTGTTTAGGGTTGGATGTCATGTAGGAAGATATTAACTGTCTGAATGGATCTAGGATTTTCCAAATATCTGTACAAGACCTCAACTGAAGTTTCTGTTGAGCTTCTGCCAAGAAGCCCAGGTGCATTTCATGATATTAAATCCACCCTTGTAACCAGGGCATCTGCATATTGAGAGATATTTCAGTGCTGTGTACTTGAAAGTAGGTCTGATGAATACTGATTTTTACCTAGGAATATATTGGCAGTTGTTACAGGTCCTTGCCCAGAGCTTATAATTATCAGTTGATTGTCTGTGATGCTTGAGTTGGGTGGCTAACCATAGTGGGCTGCTGATCAATGCAACATTGATCAGTAGAATCATACTTTATTGCAGGGGTCAGCAAACGTTTTCAGCAGGGGGCCGGTCCACTATCCCTCAGACCTTGTGGGGGTGGCGGACTATATTTTGAAGGGAAAAAAAGGGATTGAGATGTCGGTGGGGAGGATGGGAAATGTCCATTCTGCAGTTTCTGAGAGTCTTAGCTTATTTAAGAAGATTCATAGACCACTTTTTTTTTTAATTAAAAAAACCCCAGTCATTGGTTCTCAACCCGTGGGTCCCCAGATGTTGTTGGACTACAACTCCCATCATCCCTAGCTAGCAAAGCCAGAGCTCAGGGATGATGGGAGTTGTAGTCCAACAACATCTGGGGACCCACAGGTTGAGAACCGCTAGGAGGTCTATGCAATATAGTATAAAATAGTAATAAGAAAAGATCATCAGACTTTAAAAAACAAGTAGACATTATAAAATTATCAGTCAACTACATTTCCAAACAAATATGCTAACAAAAACATTTTTAGCACTTGTGGAAAATATTACAACAACACTAAGAGATCATTTCTACACAGGTGCAGAACAAACACCACATATTTTTAGATGGAACTAATTAGGTTAATATCTGGTACAAAAAGCTGCTTACAGCATGTTGGGATGATGATGATATTATGGTAATTGTAGTCCAACCACTTCTGGGGACCGACTCATGGTTGAAGAACATTGCTCTAGACAACCAAACTGGCTAAGAGGCAAACTATGAGCTCCTTGGAGAAAAAAAGTGGGCTATAAATTCAATCAACCCATCTCTCTTTTTTTGTAGGAGCAGGGGGAAAATAGATTTTGTGTTTTGCCTTTTTAATGCAGTGACTGCATTAAAGTTTTCCTTTGCTTTTGCCTTTAAGTTTGACATTCTAGAATTATATTTTAGGGAGCAAGGCCAATTGTGAGATAATATTGCAAGAGGTATCCATTTAGTTATTTACTTTTTTGGGGGTGGGGGAAAGCAAATCTTCATCCTAAAAGACAGATTTAAAACCTGCTTTCATCACATGCTTCAAGGGAGTGAAAGAGAGAGAGAGAGAGTGTGCTTGCCTTTTTTGCCTGTAAGATAAGATTACTTCCTGTGACTGAATTTTAGTTCATATCTGGACAAGCCCAGCAGAAAAAGGAATGTTTTTCCTTTGAACAACTAAGCTGTTAGCTGGAGTGACAGAAGATCCCCTGGGTTCCGTGTTCTGTTAGAGACTGACATCCTGTGGCCGCATCACCTTAAGGACATGGAGGACTATGAAAAATTTAATTCTTTCTGAAGTGGCTCTTTCAGACCCCACAGCTGTGCCGAGGTTCTTCAGTACGCTCCCATCTGTCATGGAAACAGACGTCCCATAAATCGATTCTTAACGTCCCTTGTGGTGTGGTTCTAGAGGTGTTCACAGCTTGCTGAGGGAGCAAAACTTTTCCTTGAACAGTCGTCTGGCATGTTCTGTTGATGCAGTAGTGCATTTGTGGCCTGGATTTGAAAGATGCTTTAGGAAATGGACCTTTTGCTGGGAGAATCAACCGCTGGGCAATTTTCTGCAACAGGAGGAACAATGCCAGGAGAGTTGGACAAAGATGCCAGTAGTTCAGAGACCTGCTATTTGCCTGTAGATGCCAAGGATTCATTTAGCATAAAAATGTGAGCTGCCTCAAGGGCAAGCGTTAGACCTCTGTCCCACCCGAGCTGGGAAGCTGAGGTCAAGGAACTGTTGGAATTGCAGCAGCAAAGATCATTCTATGTGCAATTTAAGGGTTAATTCTGTTAATGCTAAGGTCAGCTAGCCAAGCACAGGGACTGCTGGAGGTGCTGCTTTGCAACCATCCAAGAGGGGTGTGATCTTTGCTGAGGTGGCACATGCTCTGATTGGCTATATGTTTGGTTGGTTGACTTCCTGTTGCATACAAGGCCTGACCTAAGAAAGACAAAAGCATGTCTCTTCCTTTCTCCTCCAATTATACTGTTTTTGTTCAGTTTTGCTTGGTAAAGCGTTATCAGAACTTTTCTCTCTGGGCTCCATCTGTGTTATTTAAGGGACTTTGCAGGCCAGAAATCAGCGCTGATTAACCAACTAGGCATCAGAGTAGATAAACAGCAGAAACCAGAACAAAAGACACGCAGGATGTTGGAGCACAGGGAAAAGCAGGAATGACAGGTAGGGAACAAGTCAGAAGATGGAGCTGAGGGTGATGATGAAAAGCAGGAAGACTTCCCTGTTTAGGAAAGTCCAGACAGGAAGCCCTCTTTATGCCCAGGATATAGGATTCCCTTCAAGGAGTGCCAGGTCTTTTTTCTGGTTAGTGCTCTTCTAGCAAGGACCATGACAAAGCTGGCAAGGACCAAACTCCTACTGACCATTTGAGGCTAGATTTGCTACATGTCCAGAGCCTGTGTTTATGTGCTTTATGGTATATTCACTCTGTGCTCTCCAGTACACAAATAGTTTGACCTCACTGCTTGCTTCTGGTTGACATGATGCTTTAAGGATCTGTCCTGCTAGAGGTGTCCTTTTACGAGTAGACTCCTCTGAAAGTCGGCTCCTCTGAAAGACCACTTGCCCATTTTTTCCCCCTTCGGCAAGCAAGTTGATATGGAAAGAGCTTCTTTGAAGTCGAAAGGAAGAAGATGGGAAGATGGGAAACACAAGGCTCATTCTATCAGCTTTGCCAAAAGACCAGCTCCATCAGGCACTTCCTATCCCTGAATGGTGCCAGCTGGTCATTTATATGAACAACTGCTTAAGAACTGATGCCTGAGTTTGATTTTTTCCTCTTCCCTCCCTTTCCCCTTTCCCTTGTGCGCCGTGTTTCTTTTCAGATTGTAAGCCTGCAGGCAGGGACTGTCTTGTTTTAATGGACTGCATGTAAGCCACCCTGGGGGGCTTTTTGGCTGAAGAGCAGGGTGCACATGGTCTAAATAAATAAATATACTGATGATTCCATCCTCATTCTTCCTGTTCTTTTGGAGCGAGAGGCCTTTTCAAATCTTGGGAGTCTTTTGTCCTACAAATTTTCCTCTTTAATTCTGGTTGCATTCAAAGAACCTGCATCCCACTTCTCCTTGCAGAATGGCTGCTCCCTGTGAGGTTGGTTATTGCCACAGCTTGCAAGCGTAACAGGAGGAAGGCTCATCTCCCTTTCTCGGTTTCCTTTTCCTGACAGCAGCTGCTTTTCTGCAAGTTTTGGTTCCTTCTTTATTGTCCCCCCCCCGCCCCCCATACAGTGGCCAAGAAAAGGGATGAGCTCAGATGAAAACCGTAGGTGTTTTTTTTGGATACAAATTAGATTTGTTGTTCTAGGAAGGCCCGAGGGAGCATAACTAGCAATAATGGGATGAACTTGAATCAGAAGAAACCTTCAGCTGAGTATTAGGAAATCATTCCCGGTAGTAAGATTGAATGAACTGGGATAATCTCCCATTGCTGAGGTCATTTTCCAGCAGGACCAGGCAGAAACCAGCAACAAAACACTTGAAAACAGAGCTTCAGAAAATATCTTTAAACTGGCAGGGTGTCTGAATGAAGCTTGGTGTATCTCTTGATGGTTGAATACAGGGAGCTGCCCACCGACCCTGCGCACCCAGATAATGCAGTGTCTTTCGGCAGTCAAGAAGAGCCAGATTTGGGAAAGGGATGTATCTCAGAGATAGGGCACATGTTGTTCACGCAGAAGACCCCAGGTTGAATCCTTGGTATCTCTGGGTACTTGCAAAGCGGTTGCCAGTCTGTTTATACCAGCAGTGGACATCCTGGTGCCCTCCAGATGTTGTTTGACTCAAAACTCCCATGAGCTCCAGCCAACATGGCTTTGGACAATGCAACTCTAGTCAATAGGAACAAACCAACATCAGTTTTAATACTGTTTTTAAATTTTGCTTCCTATCTCCTTGCATATGTGAAAGAGAAGGAAGAGAAGAGAGGTGGAAGTATGCAAGGTCAAAGTTCATTCATGCTTGTTGATGTTGTGGGAAACCATGGTTGCTCATTACAACTGAACCAGGCCATAGTGTGGTTTTCTAGACAGACCCTTATTGATTTTACATGGAACAATTACATATTGTAAATTACCCTCATTGTGGGCCCAGGTGCAGTGAGCCTTAGGTTCCTGGGGCAGGGGCGTAGGAAGCAATAACAACAACATGATGGCAACTTGGGATTGAAATGGCCACAACTTTATTGATTACAGCTGTCAGTAGGCTTTGGCATAGGCACTGGGCCATTTCGACAGAATTTTTCTCTGCAGAAATGGTAAGTGCTCTTTATGGCATAGAAAGGTTCTAAGTAAGTAGTGGTACCTCAGCTTACAAACGCTTTGGATTACAAACGCTTCAGGTTACAGACTCCGCTAACCCGGAAGTAGTACTTCAGGTTAAGAACTTTGCTTCAGGATGAGTACAGAAATTATGCTCCGGTGGTGCAGCAGCAGCGGGAGGCCCCATTAGCTAAAGTGGTGCTTCAGGTTAAGAACAGTTTCAGGTTAAGAACTGACCTCCGGAACAAATTAAGTTCTTAACCTGAGGTACCACTGTACTAACACACCATCAACTACATGCTATCCTAAATAATCCAACAGTAAAAGGAGCGGCCACTAGGCCCTTGACCACCTTTGAAAGCCTTCTTTTGTCCGCAGATGGACATGGTAGGTCATGGTCCGCAATATACAAAATACTGCTCTTCTTGATCCTTTTAAAAAAAATCCTTGTGTTTGTTCTTTCCTTGTCACTTAACAGCCAAATTACATTAGCGAGGCATAAGTATCAATAAACTGAAGGCTCTCACCCTCATCAGTCATAAATTGCTGGCGATACTTAAGCAAATGAAGGCAACAATTCATTTTAAGAGCACATCGTTCAGGAACATTCAGATTTAATGCCACTCTGACTCAGTGTTTTGTTGCATTGCTGATGCATTTTATTTCTGAAAGAACTGCACTTAAAAACTGGAGATTTATGCAGACCTTCCCCTACCCACAAGTTCTAATTCCATCACAACAGACATATCACCAAAACAAAGGGATTTCCCTCCCCCTCCAAAACCTTCGCTTTTATTTGGCTCATGTGCCCTTGGAGGCATCATAGGAAAGATCAGCTTTTAATTAACATTTTTGAACTTTAGTCCAGTACACATCCCTTTTAATCCCAAGCAGAGGAATTTTCTAGTTCAATTCTGTCACGTAATGGTAAGACCCACCAAGGTTAACAATTTGGACTAAGGGCCCAAACACAGCTAGATTTTATTTTTTATAATAAAAAAACTGATGGATGTATGGTTTATTGAAAAGTGAAGTATTTTTATCATGTATCAAAACCGTATGAAATTTATAATAATACATCCAAAAATAAAAACGATGGTTATAATACAGTACAGTGGTATCTCAGGTTACATACGCTTCAGGTTACATACGCTTCAGGTTACAGACTCTGCTAACCCAGAAATAGTGCTTCAGGTTAAGAACTTTGCTTCAGGATGAGAACAGAAATTGTGCTCCAGCAGCGCGGCGGCAGCAGGAGGCCCCATTAGCTAAAATGGTGCTTCAAGTTAAGAACAGTTTCAGGTTAAGTACGGACCTCCGGAACAAATTAAGTACTTAACCCGAGGTACCACTGTATTGTCAGATGGCATGCATTTTCACTGTATCATAAGGCTAAAAACCTTCCCCAGTTTTACCATCACATTAATCAACTAAAGCTTTGGTTCTTTAACTGATAGAGGACAATTTTAAATCAGTAAACTACTTATGTTCAATTCCTAAGGGCATTTTGATTTTGGCATTTAACCATATTGGAACAGGAAATGTTGACTTTCCTTCTACCAAACATTGAACATTGTCCTGCTATCCCTGCCCCCACTCTCTTAAGGAGATTGTGACATGCAAATTTGTTTACGCTTGATTGACTAATCTGTTAGAATGGAGGCAATAGATCAATCAACTAAGAAAACAATCACAACATCATTAGGGCTGAGAACTAGCAATTCCTTCTATTACCAGTGGTTCAAGAGTGGCCGAATGCCATTGCTCATGTAGCAAATATGGTAACCTGCATGCATCAGGCTCAAGGAAACAGGGGGGACCCAGAAGACCTCAATGCATATGGCCCCAAAATGATGATTCAGGTGAAAAAGAAAACTAGATGGAATGGCATGAAGCGAACTGGAAGCATGCATTGCTGGCTCGCTGGCTAGTTGGAACAGTGAACAGGAGCATTCTACACTGCAAAATTTTGTTGCTGATCCCACTTGTTCATATAGTTTATTAATCTGTGAATGCAGAATACAAAACTGTGCATGCTGGGCTTGGTTTTCTTTTACAAACTTTGTTTTCTTAAAAAAATAAAACCTATTTTCATAGGTTTCCCTAACATTCCTTTTGACTAAATTATCTACTACTGTACATCTTAATCTCATTTCCCCCTATTTTTAAATCTCACCAAATTACTTCTGCAGTAACCATTGCAGAAAGCCAGCAGCAGCCAAGGTTAAGGTTGGACATTTAATACAAATAGTTTTAGTGATCAAAAAGACTCACTCTGACATGACATGCATGTTGGAGATTCACCAATCTACTCCAATGTTGAGATCTACAAGTTCTATATGCTCTCCAGGGATCACAAATTCACTTTACAGTGGTACCTTCGGTTAAGTACTTAATTCGTTCTGGAGGTCCGTTCTTAACCTGAAACTGGTCTCAACCTGAAGCACCACTTTAGCTAATGGGGCCTCCCGCTGCCGCTGTGCCGCTGAAGCACGATTTCTGTTCTTATCCTGAAGCAAAGTTCTTAACCCAAGGTACTATTTCTGGGTTAGCAGAGTCTGTAACCTGAAGCATATGTAACCCAAGGTACCACTATAGCTACTTTTTGTTTCCAGGCATGGATAGTGTGAATCTATTCAGTGTTGAGGGGAGTTTTATCAGTGTGGGAATTCCCCAACCCCCTTCTGAGTCGGGGAGGTGCAAATATTTGGGGCTTATTCTTGACTTTTTTTTTTGTATGAGAAAATGAATGACTGTAATTTTTTCTGCCATTTACGGAGATGAATTGGCGGAATCCAGATTGGAAGGGTTTGGAATAAGTAGGTTGATTTTGGGAGAACGATCATTTTGATCATGGCTAATCTATCTGAGAGAGTAAAGCTAGTTTTATTCCATCTTCTTGGGTCTGTGTTGATTTGTCACCAGAGAGGCTTGTAATTTTGGAGGTATAATTTGTTAAGGTTTCTGGTTATTTGTATCCCTATGTATCTAAACCTGGTATGGCAGAGATTTATCTTTGTGATGTTGGTGAATTCTTTTTGGATATGAGAGGGAGGGTTGAAGCACATTTTAGCAAAGTTCACCTCAAGGCCTGACACCATTACAAAAAGTGCTGAGATCTTCAGTCAGAGTGGTTGCTGTTTTAATTGGGTCTGGTGCCATGATCATCAGGTCATCCGCAAAGAGTCCTAGTTTATATGTTTTGCCTTTTAATTCCACACCCTTGATATTATGGGCTGCCTGGAGTTGAATTGCTAAGGATTCCAGGGCCAGGATGAAAGGGAGACAGCAGCTTCCAAACAAGTACAAAATAACCCCTCTGCAGCGCCACAAATCCAACTCAATGGTGTAACGTTGGAAAATGTAGATCACCTCTCCTACCTAGGCAGTTATCTTTCCACAAGGGCCAACATTGATGCTGAAATCCAGCAGTGCCTGACCTCTGCGAGTGCGGCTTTCTCCCGATTGAAGTACAGAGTGTTTGAGGATTGGGACATCTGCAGGGAAACCAAAATGCTTGTTTACAAAGCTATTGTACTACCAACCTTACTGTATGCTTGTGAAACATGGATTACTTATAAACTCCATCTCCAACTCCTTGAAGGATTCCATCAACGGTGTCTCCAAAAAATTTTACACATCACTTGGGAAGACAGGCGAACTAATATAAGTGTACTGGAAGAAGCAAAGATCACCAGTGTTGAAGCAATGATTCTTCAGCATCAACTTCGTTGCACTGGTCATATTGGGCAGGTGCCTGATGATCGTCTTCCAAAGCAACTACTCTATTCTGAACTTAAAAATGGAAAGCATAATGCTGGTGGTCAACAAAAGAGGTTTAAAGACTGTCTCAAGGCAGATCTAAAAAAATGTAGTATAAACACTGACAACTGGGAAACACTGGCCTGTGAGCGCTCCAGTTGGAGAACAGTCTTTAGCAAAGGTGCCATGGGCTTTGAAAATACTCAAACTCAGGACGCAAGGGAGAAATATGCTAAGAGGAAGGCACGCTTGGCAAATCCACACCGTGATCAGCTCCTGCCTGGAAACCAATGTCCCCAGTGTGGAAGGATGTGGATCCAGAACTGGCCTCCACAGTTGCTTACGGACTCATTGTTAAAACCGTGTTTATGGAAGACAATCTTACTTGGCTACAAGTGATTGTCGAAGAAGAAGAAGAAGAAGTTGTTGACTGTGCATTTAGCTGAGGCTTGGGAATAAATTTGTCTGAGGGTTTATAGTACAGAGGGACCGAAATTCATGCTAGTTAATACTGCTAGGAGGTATTTCCACTCTAAGCAATCAAAGACTTTGAGTATATCTAGGGACATAATTGTCAGTGGATTTTTAGTTATTTTGCTATGATTGATCAGATTCAGTAACCTCTTGATGAAATCTGTTATGTTGCAACCAGAGATGACGCCAGCTTGGTCTGGGCCTGTTAGTTTGTGTACGAATACTTTTAGGCGGTTTGTCAGGATTTATGTGAATATTTTGTAGTGCTGATTTATCAGTGAGATTTGGCAATATGATTCTACTTTGAGGCTATCTTTGAATGGTTTTGGGATAGAGACTACTTTGGAGGAAGCCCAGGTTTTTGGAATGGGGACCCCTTTTAGGATGTCATTAAATGAGTGAGTCATGTAGGGCACCATATAGAAAATACTTGGTACGTGGTACCTTGGTTTTCAAATGTCTTGACATAGATTATGAAATAAACTCTACCCAATGGACTACAATGTGGTCCAAACCTCCCTTTAAATCCATCTCAGCCAAAAGAAGGGAATTCACTTTGAAACTTATCTATCGATGGCATCTGACATAAAGGAAAATGGTGTTAATACATCCAGGAACCTTACCAAAATGCTGGAGAGGTTGTACTTCTATAGGCGCATATCTCCACATGTGGTGGGAGTGTCCCCAAATCCAACCCTTTTGGACAGCTGCTTTCATAGAGAGTTATGTTCATAAAATAGAAGAACCATCGGAGCTGGGGATGTTGTGCAGGGCCCCATAAATTGTACTTCTTGTCCAAAGATGAGTGAGGTGGAAGCTATAACATCTGATGTTCAGGAGTCTGAAGAAAGAGAAGCATTTTAGGGAATGGTCACAATAAATGAGTGATGGAGAAGAGGAGCAATTTTCAGAACAGTTAATAAAAGTATCAGCTCTTGTAGAAATGAGGAAAGAAATATATAAATGAGATGTTGCCTAGGATGAATGCTCTTTTATGGATGAATGGAATTTGCCCAGTATTAGAAACTCAGCTATATAAGCTAGGCTCTTAAACCAGTGTTACAGTCGCCAAAATGGAATGCCTAGTTGCCATTTTTGGGCCAGACAACTCAAAAGTCATATTTTTCAATACGACTTTTTGGTTCCTGAAATTCATTCTGATTGTGCAGATAAAATATCATGGATACAATTCTACGAGATGTGTTGCTAGTATGTGAAAACAGTCAAGATCCAAGGATTCCCAGACATGTATCTGCAGATGGTGGAGATGTCAGGCACCATCCTGGCTGATAGCCAAGTGCAAAATACCCCTGCCCCCTGGTGAATTTATAACACTGAATCTGCCTATTATCAGCAATCACAGTGCCTTGGGAAGAAGAATCTCTTTAGAGCCACCTTAGAGCCTCCAGCTCAGTGTTCTTCAACCTTGAGTCCAGCCCCCAGATGTTGTTGGACTACATCTCCCATCATCCTCAGCCACCTTAGATAGTTATCAAGGATGATGGGAGTTGTAGTCCAGCAACATCTGGGGACCCAAGGTTGATGAACACCACTGTAGGCTGATGGTAGTTGTGGTCTGAAACATCTGCTGGAGGGCACTTGATTGGTGAAGACTGCTTTAGAACAGATACATTCTAGTTTAATAATAATAATCCCCAACCTGTGATCCACTGAAAACTGTTATTAATAAAAAAGTTTTTTTTTAAATAATAAGACTAAATGTTGGAGAAAATTTCTCCCTCCTTAAGACGCAGAAGGAAAAGCAGTGTAACTTTCAGTGTGATAATTCCTGCCTAACAGACCAAGGTTACAGAGGGACAAAACAGCAGAACATTGTGAGATGTAAGAAATGTAGTATTCCTCCCCCCCCACTTTTTTTTTTGAATTAGCCTTGTTGTGTTCGACATGGGATCTCTTGGTCTCCGCTGCCCTCCTAGTGCAGTTCTCTGAAGATATGGTCCATAGGGAAGCAGTTCTTCCTGGCATTGCATCCCTGTAAAAAAAAAAGAGTGTGTGTGGGGGAGGGAGGAGAGAACATTGGCAGGAAAATGTCTGCAAGAAGGTTAAAGAAAAGAATTTTCTGTGTGTAATCTCCTCTCTCCCAAGGCATTGCTATATATTGTGCTTCTGCGGTGAGTCAAACTCTCAAGTGTGGTTTTTCTTAATTGTCAGCATTGAAAAAATGCTAGAATGCAAATTTAACAATTTAAGGCCTAACTCTGAGCCTTAAAAGTCCATTGTAAAGAAGCCCACTTTTTATTTTAAAAATGGCTTATCTATTATTATTATTATTATTATTATTATTATTATTATTATTATTATTATTTCCATTTACCTTGCTGGAAGTATGTGGGGAATGAGAATACAAAAAGAGTGTACAGGAACTAAATTAGGGTTAATTAGGAGGCCTCCCAAATAGCTAGTGCTTCATCAGCAGCAGAACAGCATGTAAATAAATTTAATTCTCTTCCCCCACCAATTGAACTCTTCTCGAGCTTAATTACAGCAGCAACCTCCCCCCCCTTTTCATTAGTGGGAGACAGTCATTATTAGCTCTGTCTGGAAAATGGTATTATGAGCAGTCCTGGTCCCCCACCTTTCCTGGGTGCCCTTTGAGGATGAGAGGACTCGAGGAACTTTCCATCAGATACTAGAGCCCAATTAAGGATCCTTGGAAGAAATATGAGAAGCAGGGAGCACCCAGGCAAATAAAAATGTTACTAATGAAAACTCTGGTGAGACTTTATTTAATTACTTAAGCTGCTTCCCTTTTTGGTGTTTAGCCTCTCTCCGTTCCGTTACCATTAAAGAAAAGGCTGTGACTCTTGGACACGGTAATCTAGCTCAGTTCAAACAATAATCTAATCCTCCAGGAACAGGGAACTTGTGGCCCTGTAGATGCTGAACTCCAACACACACCATCCATGACTACTGGACATGCTGTTTGGGGCTGATTGGAGTTGGAGTCCAATAACATTTGGAGTGCCCACTGCTTCCCACATCTGGTCAGAATGATTGCCATGGCAGGTTTCAGATTCGTTCGCTGTCTTTCCCTCCTCCCCTCTGTCATATGTAAGAGGGGGAAATTTCTGCTTTCATTTTACAGCCAACCATAGTTTGGGATGGTTTATGGATGCGTGGAGCTGTGGTTTGTTTTAAGAGCATTTAGCTAAAATAAGCCAGGATCAAACAGTTGTCACTTAACTCATCCAAGGATCATTCTGGTGTAGTTCCTCTTGTTTTCTTTCTGACCACAAACCTAAGCGACTAAGCAGAGTGCCATGAGTATAAATGTTGGTTTAAACGAAGCAACAGCAGAAGGAGAAATTGTGGCACCAATCATCTCCACCACCAGGCCCCTGAGCAGAACTGAGCACCACAAATATGAACTCCACCCCACCCCCTCTCAGCAGAGGAGGGCTAGATATATGTAGAACCCTTGGCCCTCCAGAAGTTGCTTAAACTCCCATCAGCCTCAGTAAAAATGACTGATGGTCAGGAATGATGGGAGTTGTAGTTCAGTAACATCTGGAGGGCCAAAAGCTTCCCATACCTAGGCTAGATGACGAAGAGGGAATAATACAACTGTCCATGCCCATTTTTGGGGTGGGAGTAGCCAAGCTGGTGGCCTCCAGATGTTGTTGGACTACACCTCACATCTCCCTTGACTATTAACCATGTTGGCTGGGACTGAAGATTGACAACATCTGGAGGGCCACAGGTTCGCCATGTCTGATGTAGAGTAAAGTGGTTTAAAAGTTGTGCATGTCACGTAGCATGCCCAATCACGGCATGAACTCCCCTTGCCCTGAATGATAATTTTAGGTCGTTTAACCACAGGACCCAAATTTTTGGGAAGCCAACACTAACTGAAACCAATGAAGATGCAGAATTTAATAAATTACTTGTGGAAGGTGTTCTTTTTCTTTTTTGTTTTTTAAGAGATATTGGTTTACTCCGTGCAGGTTCACTGAGTTTGCGCGTTAACATCTCTTAAATGACTTTTAGGCAGATTCAGGTTTGACGTCAAGGTAATGATTTAAGCATAAATTGACCCTTGATGAGGGAACTGGAGTCTAAGGTTTAATGCATCCTTGCAATTTTCTGTTGCCTTTGGTGCCTTCCTCTGCCACACATAATTCTTTTGTAACAAGTGCCTTTTCAGAAGATGTATGCTGCTGACAGTTAATATAGAATTATTGCCCCTGAATGCATTTTTTTGTAATTACTTCCCAGAGATCTGTCTTTTTGTTTAGAAGACATTTCACACTTTAGTAGCATAAGTGTTTAGGGAGAGCATGAAGAGTAATTGCAAGCGGGCTCCTTTTGTGTGGATTTGCCTTTCTGTGGAAAATGACCCTAAGAAAATGTTAAAAGCTAATGAAAAGGTTGGTTTAGGAGCCATTGAGGAATGTGCATGGCATGTTATACATGTTTGTATGATTTTAAGTTTTTAATAACGAACCTAAAAAAAGAAGGAAGTAAAGGCACAAAGAAAAACTACTTCCTAATTCTTAAGCAAAGGGAAAGAAAAGCTGATTAAAGATGACATGTTTCTGGTGATGAAAATAAAGAAACTTAATATGAGCACTCCTGTAGGAGATTCTGGCTATAATGGAAAATGAAATGACACGCAGTTTGATCAGCGTGAAAAAATTAGCAGCATTCAATGACGGATTCTACTTACTTGTTAACTACGTAGTACAAGTGGGACCAGCAACAAAATCACATAGTGTGGAGATCTGCTGCTCAGAGTTCCTGCCAGTCACACTTGCCCCTTTCTAGGAGATTCCATTCCCTGCTCATTTTTCTGCCCCTGTCCCGCTTCCCACAGCCAGACAGTGTGCCTAGGCCACTGAGCATTCTTAATCCACATTGGACTGTTCTGGGGACATTTTCATATTTGTTTTAATATGTTTTTATTTATTTTCAAATTAGTTACAAAATCTACTGAACATTCCACCCCCCCCCCCGATGGAACAGAACCTGAAGTTGTGATTCCAGAAGATGCCAAACACCAGAACTTGTAATAGAAAATTCTGTAAAATATTTCAAGAAAATAATCTAAATTGCATCTGCCTGCTGGAGCTCTTACTTGATTGGTCAATTTTTTGGTCAGCGCTGTTGTCCATATTTTTTTTTTTGTTTCTACGCAGCAATATGTAAATTTTCCAGACTTTTCCAGTTTGGCACTATAAGCTGATGTGCTGCCATGAAAAGGAAGGCGATTAGTTACTTGTCATGGAGATTTGCTTGTTCCTCCTCAAAAAGTGTCACAGTGTACATCTTATCTTGCAACGTGGCTTAATTCTTCAAATATCCTTTCCCAAAATTGGACACTAGGTTTTTAGCCTAAGGAGCTTTCATATTTCTGTTACCTTCCAGGTAGAATAATAGAATTGTAGAGTTGGAAGGGACCCACGTACTCCAACCCACAGCAATATGCAGCTGTCCCATATGGCGACTGAACCTGCAACCTTGGTGTTATTAGCACCACGCTGTAACCAACTGAATTATGTCCAGGGTACTCTTGAGTTAGGGGCTGTTATAGTTATGTAAGGATCAGTGCTCAGAGAGCTGAATTTGCAATTAGCATACAGGACCATAGCTTGATTGCAAGACTGGAAAGGTAAGGAAACGTTTTGTGTCTTCCCCCTCCCACAGGTGAAAATTGAAGCCACCCAGTCCCAGGTTCCACAGCATCTCCAGGTGGGGCTGGATATGACCCATGTCTGAAACGCTGTAGAGCTTCTGCCAGTCAATGTGTATTGCCTACACGGGCTGGCAATGACTCTCCAGGGTTTAAGGCAGGAGATATTTCCACCCCTACCTGGAGATTAGGGATTGAACCTGGAACCTTCTGCGTGCAAGGCAGTTTCTCTACCACTGAGCTGGTCTGATTTGTTTGCCACAGAACCATTTTCCTGCATGTATATGTAGCAGAAGGCCACCTAAAAGGGCTCTGCATAGTAACTGTGTTTGTATTTTCCATCCTTCACTGATATGTATATGCTACATGTATAGCACTGGGTGCTCCCTGTGCCATTGGCTCGTGTTATTATTGCCAAGCAGACCTACCCGATAAAGGTTTGTTCACCCCTGCCCTCCTTTCCTTCGCTGTGTTTGCTCTCCTCTTCCATCTGCCATCAAAATCGGACAAATGACAGCTTGGAGAAGTTAGAATGGTCGCAGCGCTAGGAGGTCAGGAGGAGGTAACAATATACAATTTTCCGTGGTTCAAGGGTAGCCATATCCTACTGTTCTTCATTACAGTGCTGCAGTGAGATCAATTTTATTAAGTTGTAAGTCTTAGGAAGCCAACACCATTAACTACGTGCTGGACCAAATAATTTTCCCCCCCATGTTTGCGTATTGCAGTTGTGTTCCTTCCCTCTCCCTTTATTGAGGGAGAGAGAGGGGAAAGAAGGATTTTATGCATAGAAGTCTTAAGAGCCATTTTGTGCAAGATGGGTATAATTCCTGCATGGGAACGCTGCATGCACATCCCATGTGTGAGAGAGATGTCCCTGCTGCAGATTGGACTGCAGAGGTGTCATGGTGAATTGTTATTTGGATATATAGTTTGTGCTGGGCTCTATTTTAGTAATTTGGGGGAAAGGCCATAGTCCAGTGGCAGAACATCCTCCTTTCAAGAAGAAGGTCCTGAGTTGAATCCCCAGTTGCATCTCTAGGTTAGGGCTGGGAGAGACCCATCTGGAATCCCGGAGACCTGCTGCCAGTCAGTGTAAACTTTACTAAGGTAGACAGGCCCATTGGTCTGATTTAGTATAAGGCAGCTTCGTATGTTCCTAATAGGTTTATATCCGAACATTAGTGATACTCAAAAGTCGACCCAGTTAAAGTAATGGACGTAGCCAACTTACTTTCATTATTTTAATTGAACATACCTCACTCTACTTACAGGCTCTATTGTAAGTGGCCACTAGAGAAGAGACACTTTTGGTGGTGGCACCCCAGTTATGGAACAGCCTTCCCAGTGTCTGCAGTCTTTTTATTCACTCAGCTTTAAAAACTCCATTTTAAAATAACCGTGGCCCCTTGTGACTTAGTATGCTTTTAATCCACATGGTAAACTGGCTATGTAGTCTCTGTTATAAGGAAAGAGCAGAGTTTTATTTTGACTGTTTTTTTTAATTGTTTTTAGTGATTGTACAACATAAATTTAATATTGTCTCATTTGTAAGCTATTAAGGGAATCTTTACTGATGGACAGCCATGTAAATCTAATGAATAAGCAAAACATACAAACCCTCAAGGCAGGTAACATAACAAAATAAAAGCACACATCCTAATATAATATCATAATTTTAAACAGATATGCTGTAATTACTTTTTTTAAAAGAGAAAAGCAACAGAAAATCTGAAAAAATGACATAATTTCTATACACAGTGAAACCAAAAGAACAATTGATAACGTAAACCAAAGACCTGCCAAAATCAAATCTTCAGAGAATGGACAAATATTGGTAAATGGGGGCATGTTACATTTCCTGGGGAAGGGAGCTACATATTCTGGGTGCCACAACCAAGAAGGCGCTTTTCCTTACACACATGAACTGTACTTCTGCTGGCGGCAGGATGTACAAAAGGGGCATTTCTTCCTAACCCCAGTGGACAGACTGGTTTGTATAGAGCAGTGGGAGGCCAATGTGGGGGCCCTTCAGATGTTGTGGTCTACAATTCCCATCAGCCTCAGCCTCAGTCAATGAGCCAATGGCTAGGGATGATGGGAATTGTAGCCCTCCAGTGTCTTTGAGATCACCATGATTGCTACCCCTAGTTTAGAGAGGAATGCCCCTTTTAGGTAGCCAGGGATGATGGGAATTGTAGCCCTCCAGTGTCTTGAGATCACCATGATTGCTACCCTAGTTTAGAGAGGAATGCCCCTTTTAGGTAGCCTGGCACTAAATCTAAACCAGTTGCCTGGCTCTGCCCTGACTGTGTTGAAAGTCTTCCTGTTAATACCTTTTTGATCTCCAGGCCTATTGGGAAGGGGTCTTTGACATCTCACAGTCCCGGTTTGGAGCGTCTGCCACCACACAAGCATTTCTAGTGATCTCCCTGTGGTGGTTGTGGGCGATTTTGAGCAGGCTTGCAGCCTAACTTTAAAATGAAAAAATATCAACGAGCTATCTCAGAGGGGTGCTTAAATACGAATTGCAAAATACTCTGAGTGCTTTAGAAATGAATAACAAAAATAGGTCCCTTGGATGAATTTTCACCCAAACTTTTTCCCTGGTCTTCGGCAACGTTCGGCTGCTCGTACGTTTTCCATTAGTGGCTGGGGCAGATTTGGATGGCAGTTCTTTAAATTAAATTTATATACTTGGACTCTTTTTATAGGTTTCAGCCTTATAAAACCAGTGAGTTGGCATCCTGATTTATTAACTATCAGCTCTACAGGACACGCAGGTTTTAAAGAGATTGAATTGGCGTTAATGTTCGTGATTTGCATTTGGAATGCAAAGACGTTCAAAAGGTGCACCCAGTAAATATGACAAAATGGAAAGTGATAATTGGAATGCAGTCTTGGAGGAAAATGCGGACTTAACTGTGGCTTATTATTGTTATTATAATACAAATAGTACTACAGAGCCGTCTAAGTCTATGGCTTTCTTTCTCCCACTACTGTCTTACTTTTTTTACAAAAGTGAAAAAGGAGATCGTAAAAAACAAGCATAAGACTGTGAAAATGGCACTTTGCTTGAATCAACACGAGTTCAGATGTAGGTGGTTACTTGAAAAATGGAATTTCTTTCCAAATCCTGTGACCAGCACAAAGCTCAACAGCTAGATATTTTAATGGAAGGTTTCTGTGGCTAATGTGCTGGTATAGTGTAACAACTGCTGAATCTGAAAATGTGGTGTTGATTTAAACATTGAGAGATCTTATGATACACTGAAAGCTCATGCATTGATTTTTAATATTTCCATTTCTTTCCAAAGGGTGTCACCCACTGTGATTACTCCCTGGAAAACTATACAGTGTATTTTTTTTTGTCCCCTATTAGTAGATTGATGCTAGCTTGCTCAGTGCGGTGAATTTGTGAAATTTTGGTTTTCAGTGGCTTGAGTTAAAAGGAACCCCACCAATAGTTGCAACACTGGGTTAGCAGTTTTGTGTGTGAAATAAATTGTATTTCTTGGCCGAGTTCCAGTTTATCAGTGTTGGTCAATGTTAACTGTCTTTCCAGCCTCAGAGATGGGAGCCATTGATCCATGAGTTGTTTTCTTAAAGGGATTATACAAATGGCAAACAATGCGCTAAAATCCTAATTTATAACTTGGAAATAATTCTCTCGACCATTAGCACCAGTTTAAGGGTTTCCCATGTTGACTTTCTAGAGAGCTGAGGATTTGTTTTGTGGGGTCTACTATGTGTACATGAACAGCCAGCTTCTAGGCTTTTGAGGCATTTGGGGCCCCTTGATCTAGAAACAAATCATTCTTCCAAGCTGTCTCCCAAATGTCTGGTGAGAATAATGGCATTATTAGGGTGACAGGCTTTTGTTGGTCCCAAGTCCTCTACTGCTTTTCAAAGCCTTCCCAATCTGCAGATTTTTTTTTTAAGGTTAAGAAAAATACGAGCAGTTTGACTGTTGAACATTCTTGTTTTGAAATCATCAATGTTTTCTAAAAACCAGGGATGAGATACCAATCAAATAAGATCCTGCATGTTTTGTTGCCACCAACCTGGATGACTTTAAAAGAGAATTAGACAAATTCAAGGAGGATAGGACTATCGGTGGCCACCAGACATGATGACTATGCTCTGCATCTACAGTTGGAGGCAGCAATGCTTCGAAATACCAGTTGATGGAAACAAAGGGAGGTTTCTTGTGCTCAGGTCCTGCTCACCGGTTTCCCACAGGCATCTGGTTGGCCATTTTTAGAACAGGATGCTGAACTAGATATGCAATTCGCCTGATCCAGCAGGCAATTCTTATGTTACTTATGGTAGACAGGTCTGGGGCCAGAACTGTGGGGTGGGTTGAGCCAATGGTAAATGGGGATACCCCTTTTCTTACTGTTTCTGCCACTCCTGTTTTTTCTCTGCCTGTGCTGCCCCCATGAATTAGGCCAAGTGCAACATGAAATTTTACCCAAGGCTACCTGTTCCTGGTTTAAAAGCTGGGCAATACAGAAGCCAGGTTGAATTTACAGATTGATGATTCTAGCTGCATGGATAGATGGCTGTGCTCTGGGCCTGTGCTCAGCATTGCCTTTCTGCAGTTCATTGGCTTATCCATTTGGTTCTTCTGCATGGAGGAACCAAATGGACAATCCATTTGGTTTGGGGAAGGACCATAGCTCAATGGTGGAATAACCAATTTGCATACAGAAGGTATCACGAGATTCAGTCCTTGGCATCACCAGGTAGGGCTGGGAAGGACCCTTACCTTAAACCCTGGAGAGCTGCTATAAGTCAGTATAGGCAGTGCTGAGCTCAACGGACTAGTGGTCTGATTCAGTTTAATGCAGCTTCCTATGTTCCTACAGACAGGGTTTTAGCGATAGTGATGGAGATTTCAGATTCACAGCTGCGCCATAAGGCTGCAGCACCATGGGGAGAGCTTTTAGGTGGACATTTCTCCTTTTCATCTTAATCAGCCTGCAGGTATTCGGCAGTGTGGCTTTTCTTTGTCCTGTTTAGCAAGGTAGCTCTGGCTGTTTCAGAAAAGTGCCTTCGAATATACTTTGATTTCTCTCTTCATTTTACTGTTTAGTATTGGAGTGGTCATTATTTTCTGGCTGGCGGAGGGGAATTAAAGAGTTGAAAAATGGCATGTTAGCCTTATTATTAGGCGGTAATTAAACCTCGTCAATTTTCAGTGTAGTGTAGAAATAATAATGGTTGAAATAATATCACTGACAATCAGCATTATTTTCTGTTAAGGGATGAAATAAGAAAGTAAAGCATGTGTTCTATTAGAACAAAAGTGAGGAAGGAATAAAAATTAAAATAAATAGCCACTAAAGACATCATTGTGGTGTGCTACTTAGAGGCCATTTAGATACACCCCCCCATCCATGTAATCCACCTCCACTATAGACCGTCTCAGGTGCTGAGATTGGCAGAAGGGGCCCTCTTTGTAGTTCCTCCACCCTCATAGGCTTGAAGTGGGGTGGCCTGGGAGATGGCATTCCCTGTGGCAGCTCCCACATTGTGGAACTCCCTCCCACAGAGGTATATTTAGCACATTCACAATACAGCTCCCAGTGAATGCTGAAGGCACACTTCTTTGCCCCAGCTTTTGACACTTGAAGTGCATATTTTTAGGACCCACCTTATTTTTTTGATTGTAAACTGTTCAACCCCCCCCCCTTTTTTAACATTGTGTTTTAATATTTCAACCTGCCCTGGGACCTAAGGGTGAAGGGGTGCGTAGTAGCAGTAGTAGTAGTAGTAATAATGATGATGATGTAATTACTGTATTTTCAATAAATTGAAAGTGTGAGAGGAATCATAATGAAAGTGCGGTTATATGACTTGGTAACATAATCGAGTTGTTCCGTTTTTTGAAACTTCCATGCAATCCCAACTTACCGCAGCGTCTGTTCTTGCTGGCAGGAGGCCTTGGAGGGGAACTGGAGAATGATACGAGGGACAGCCGGGCCTTGGAAGAGAGGAACAGCATTACAAGCCAGGAAGAGAGAAATGAGGAAGATGAAGACATGGAGGACGAGTCAATTTACACCTGCGATAACTGTCAGCAGGACTTCGATTCGCTGGCAGACCTGACCGAACACAGGGCACACAACTGTCCTGGAGGTAATGTTAAACTAGCTTTACAATTCTGACAGGTGGTTAGCTGGGTAATTGGACATAGCAACAGCTTGAGGCCTCAAGTGAGATTAAAGAATTAATAATGTAATTTTACAGTTAATGTAATTTTATTGTGGTGCCTTGGGTAGTCTTTGTTCACTTCTTCTTAATAAAATTAAAATAAAAAAGCAACTTTGCTTTTCCAGTTGCAATTCTGACAGTAATTATATTAGATTATTAAAGGGGAAAAAACCCTTAGTGTTGTTTTATCTTTTTTTATATAAGCAATAAAACTTCTAGACAGTTTGCCTGTGAAACTCCCTCACCTCCTCACTCCCTTCCCACAATTCTGCGTTAATTCAGTGGAATTATTTTAAGTGTTCAAAACGCTGGGGATGGATCCAGAGTGTTTTGAGCCACTCAAGTGAGTGCAATTATTTCTGAAGCAAGGCATTGTTGGGAATAGGTGGTCAGGCCTTGATAAAAGAATGGAAAAGCATGCTGGGCATTTAGTTTCCAGGAGCCTGGAAACTTTGGGGCTGCCATCTAGGAATTTAAAATAAGATTCACAGAAGTTGTGGAGAGGTTGTCAGCAAACTTCTGCTTGCGAGACCTTGAATGCCAGGATGCTTGGGACTCATTGTAGTTCAGATATCAGCCCTTTCGAATCTGTTGCTACCTGGGAAGGGTTGTAGCTTAGTGGTAGAGCATCTCAGAAGGTCCAAGACTCAACCCCCAGCATCTCCAGGTGGATCCCCCATCTGAAATCCGGGAGAGCTGCCGCCAGTGTTGAGCTAGGTGGACCAATGGTTTGACTTGGTATGAGGTAGCTTCCTACTTTCCTCTCAGAAGGGGAGACAATTGACTTGGAAATGTTGACATGGCTCCATAGTCTTACCATTGCCACCAGCAGTCCTGAATCACCTGAGTGCAGAGTTTCTGGACTGCACTCTGGTGCCTTGTGTGTAACAGTGTCAGGGCACAGTGATTTGCTGGCTGAGGGCTAGTAAACTGAATTCTGGATGTCCTGTGGAAGAGTGGTTGAGGATATAGATCAGTGACTTGCTCTGAAGTTGGTTGTGCTCTCTTGGAAATGCTCCTTGTCCTTGGGGCCCCAGGTGGCCTTGGTGGCTTTCTACATACATTGTTAGCCTCGGGACTGAATTATTGCAATGCACTCTATGTAGGCCTGCCCTTATACTTGTTCCAGAAGTATATGGCTTGTGGCTGATGCTGAGGGAACTGCATTGTCTGCTGAGATGCAACTTAGCCAGGATTAAGGTTTTGTGGTTAGTAAGTATCCAATGACTTATACAACTTACCAACCAGGACATTGCATTATTTTTTATATCCCTGCCTGATCACTAGGGTTATCTGTGTGGTACTGCATGCAATGGAGGGTCACTCTGCAACTGTTTAAAGTAGAGCCTTTAGTGCAGAGACACCTGCAGACCAGCGCCAACAATCTCTACTTTATGGTGCATACGGAAAGCATTTTTATTTCAGCAGGCCTTCCAAGAAGGGAGAGCATATTCACTGATAGGAATTGGTTCAGAGTACTTTATGAAAAAGATTTTCAGCTGTGAGAAGATTAGAAGCCTCTCTTTTTGTTTAACTACAGTTTAGTGTGGCATCCAAACCCTAAATGGTGGTTACGGTAATCTTCACTAAGGTTAGTTGGAACAAGCCACCACCAGGGGGTGGTGCTAAAAGAATAAGCTTGAAAATCCATCAAAAGGATTGTCATTTCAGGGTAAGTATTTGTAAAAGGAGGTGCCAAATAGACATTTTTGAAGCGAATATGCTATGTAAAGCCTGATAGTATTCCTCCCCTCCACCTACAGAATCTGCCCGGCCTTTCTCTCTCTGTATGTATGCTGTGCCTGTGTGTCTGTTTATTCCAACATGGCCCTCTCTGTTTTGTAAATGTGTTTGACAATAGGCAGTTTCTTTCGGGAGCTGTAAAGTAGTCCTTGTTCATGACGGGAGGCGTGTAGCTGCTGGCTCACTCACCCTTGATTAGGTGATGGTTGGGTTCATAGTGCTGGGAAGCATCTTGCCTTCTGGAGATGCAAGCAGAG
Organism: Podarcis melisellensis; assembly: GCF_964234715.1. Classification (NCBI taxonomy): domain Eukaryota; kingdom Metazoa; phylum Chordata; class Lepidosauria; order Squamata; family Lacertidae; genus Podarcis; species Podarcis melisellensis. The sequence continues at coordinate 34,723,609 of NC_138540.1, read as the reverse complement.
GTGCACCAGCTGCTGCAGGAATACTTTGTACACATTAAGGAAAAGAACACATAAATGTTTTAGCACTCTGCCTCACTTGCCTTTGCATGTGTTATGTCTGGGTAGAGCAAGCTCTACATAAAAAAAACGGCAACTCTCAAACCCAGGTACAGTCTTAACTTCTTGTACATGGATTGGAAAATGGGTTGACAAGTTGTGTGTCTTAATTAGTGGTAATTTTAAGATGGGAAGATGGACCCACCCACCTTTACAAACACACACACACACACACACACACACACACACACACATTTTACAGCTTTGTTACATAATCAAAGGCAACAAAACCCAAGAACTACAACTCCCCACTCTTGAAATAATATCAGTTCCTCCACAATAATGGCAGAGATTTCTATAAACAGAAAAATATGTATTTAAACAAAATCCATTAAAACAGCATTAAAAATAAGGGAGGAGAAAATCAGCAGCAGAGTATCTGAAATCGAAAAACAGTGCACAGATACAAAATCTTCTCTCTAACCAACAGTAGCACTTGATCTTGGCTGCCTCACACAAAATGAACCTGCCTGTTCTTTGGGATCATTTGGGAAGCCCTTCTCTGAGCTCCTCCTCCTCCTGAGGTTAGAAGAGAGCGCCCAGAGAAGGGGGAAAGTTCTATGGCTCAGATGTGGCTCATCTGTTTTGCACACTGAAGGTCTAAGGTTCAATCTCTGCATCACCATTTGTAAGGTTCAGATAGCAAGTGATTGGAAAAACCCCTTTCAGAAACCCTAGAGAGCTGCTGCCAGTCAGAGTGGACAGTACTGGGCTAGAATGACAGTCTTACTTTTATAAGGCAGTTCCCTATCTTCCTATGTAACAGATCTTGTCCATGATGGTGCTCTGCCTTTCAAGTGCCCTCCATAGGTAACATTTTACCAGCTACAACCATTGTTAGGCTCTTGATCAATCCAATTTTATTTGCTTAGGCATTTGAATTTTATTCGCCCAGGCATACCCTTACGAAGTTAGAGTATTTGACACTGTGTTGATCTGTTTCATTTGCGGCTATGTTTTTGTTTTTAGTTTCCAGTCCTCTCATCACTGGTGTATGTCTTGTGGTTGATATCTATTACTCTACATTTTTGTGGCTTGTAAGCTGATTTGAAGAATCAAGATTGTGATAAAGCAAGATACTGAAATATAAATAGACCCCAGAGGCAACAAGATAACATGTGACAAAAGTGGTGACACGTTATACAAGTGGCTCCATGTGTTGGGCCACAGGGGCTCATACCCCCCCCCCCAAAGAGGAGATGCTCAATTGCGTAACTTTGGCGTGAATGGTTATGGCCCCCTGTGCGCTCATGTTTCATGCTCCTTATGTGGAGAAGGGCACATGCCCATACTTTCCCCACCACATCATGAGGATTTCAAGCCAACATGTGAACCAGTTCCAAGTGTTCAAAGCAAAAAGGGAGCAAGAGCTTTGGTAATGGAAGATCAAGAAACTTGAATAAAAGTCATATATCTGAATTTTGGACACTATCTGTCTTATTTGCAGGTTCTTGTCTGACAGAGTTGAGTTTATAATGTGTAGTATTTGAGTTAGCTTTCCATATTTCTATTTGATGCTGTTAAGCGTCTTGCATGGCTTCAGATCAATACTGGTATTTATTTGGGCTGATAATGTTGCATTTGCAGCTGATATAATATAACTAATGACTTCCTCAGGGATGCGGAAGTTTAGAAGACCCTGCAGCTTGGGAGCTGTGCAGGAACATAGGCAATAGCTCCCAAAGAATAGGATACACCATCTATTTTAGTGGAATCCCTTAGAAATTCATTATAGTGCAAGAACGTTAAAATATGTGTTGAAATCAGTTGCTTTGCCCTGGCATGAAGTTCGCAGCCATTTTAGCCTAACCCTTTTGAGCTCCTTGTAACTCTCCTTCATTCAGGGCTAAACCTCTGTTGGAAACTTTGACATCTCTCTTCATCTTAAATTGGTTCTGTTCAGAAATGGGGCCCACACAACCAATCTAGTTTTTTCAGGTCTTACTGCAAAACTCTTAGCCTTATGATGCATAATGTTAATATGTATTGTGGTACATAGAGGTTGTGCTGGAGGTAGCACCCAAGCAATTAAGTTTATAAAAGTGATTAGCCCATAAGAAGTTTTACTAGCCCACATGGCCGTACATATTTATGTTGTTCATTTGCTGCACATTCATAGCTTAAATAGGGGATCAGGAAGGGAGAATTAATTGTTTAGCTCAAATGCAATCGCTTCCTCTGCACTTCCTCCAGGTTACAGGTAAAGGTAAAGGGACCCCTGACCATTAGGTCCAGTCGTGACCGACTCTGGGGTTGCGGTGCTTATCTCGCTTTATTGGCCGAGGGAGCCGGCGTACAGCTTCCGGGTCATGTGGCCAGCATGACTAAGCTGCTTCTGGTGAACCAGAGCAGTGCACAGAAACGCCGTTTACCTTCCCGCCGAAGCGGTACCTATTTATCTACTTGCACTTTGATGTGCTTTCGAACTGCTAGGTTGGCAGGAGCAGGGACCAAACAATGGGAGCTCACCCCGTTGTGGGGATTTGAACCGCTGACCTTCTGATCGGCAAGCCATAGGCTCTATGGTTTAACTCAGAGCGCCACCCGCGTCCCTCCTCCAGGTTACCATTATAGTATTGTGTAATGCTTGTATTGTGTGTCCTGGGCACACTCAGCCAAGGAAGGCACATGTGTGATGGTTTATTATTTATTGACAAAAGCACACACTTACAACAATGCCCAAGGTGCTCTGGATACACACACACACACACACACACACACACACACACACACGCTTCTAGGCAGTTGTCCCCAGGTCTGTGCCTTGCTGAGCAGTTACAGCAACAGTAGGACCTCGCCTTTCTCCGACTTATGTACCCTCATCTGATGGGGTGTGTGTGCACAACCTGAGGCTTCTCCTAAATGGAAGTCAGCACTGCTCTTTCCTCTCCAAGCCCCTCCTGGTTCTAGGAGACAGCAGGGCAGGAGATAGTGGGGATTTGACTGACCTGTCCCTCACTTGAACAGTCTCTCCTTCCGACACGTCCCATGCACCCATCTCCATTTCTGATGGCTCTGACCATTCTTCTTCTTCCCCTGGCGCTGCCAAACCCCATAAATCACTGCCCCCCTCTTCTGGGTCAACTCCCTGGATCTATAAAATAAAATTTATGTTTTTTAAAGCTTAATGTTTCAAAAATCTCCTAAGTGGCATCTAGTCTTACAAGGGAAAAAAACGAGAACAAAAGCTCAGCCTAAAACAAAAGAGCAAAGTTAAAACCCCATAGAAAAAAACTGAAAAGCGGAAGATTCAAACACATAAAATAGGGTTGAATCTTATGGGTCAGGGGAAGCTGGGCAAAATTAAACATATGCCATAGGCTTAGGTTATATACCACCACTGTGAGAGTAGCTGTAGCAATTTCTACCCCAAACGAAAATACCTAGCCCAAACAAAAAAGCCTGGGCATTTACAGTGGTACCACGGGTCACAAATGCTTTGGGTTACAAACACTTCTGGTTACAAACTCCACTAACCTGGAAGTAGTACCTCGGGTTGAGAACTTTGCCCCAGGATGAGAATGGAAATCACACAGTGGCGGCACGGCGGCAGCGGGAGGCCCCATTAGTGAAAGCGCACCTCAGGTTAAGAACAGTTTCGGGTTAAGAACGGACCTCCGGAACGAATTAAGTTAGTAACCCGAGGTACCACTGTAGTATCAAAATCTCCAATTTTTCCAAAACTACCCCACTCCTTTTACTAGATACTTTGTCTCCCTTTCTACATATCTCAGCTTGTAATTGTATCTATACAAAAGATAGTTGGAAGGCAACTGCGTTGCTTTAGATAGTTTATTTAAATATCCAAGTTAATTGTGTATACTTGTTCTTTGTGCTGCTTAGTCCAGGAAAACTACTGCCCCCTATTTCATACTCTTGATCATTAAAAGGGGGTTGAAGTCCCCATATAGGAAACCCCCCCTTATTATGAAAGGGTAGGCAGAGTTTACTCATTGACCACCTTTCTTGTGAGATCAAATAGTGACTTAATTTGGACTGGTGGCGCTGTGGGTGAAACCACAGAGCCTACGACTTGCCGATTGGAAGGTTGGTGGTTTGAATCCCCGTGATGGGGTGAGCTCCTGTTGCTCGGTCCCTGCTCCTGCCAACCTAGCCGTTCGAAAGCACTACCTTCCGGCGGGAAGGTAAACTGTGTTTCCGTGCGCTGCTCTCGTTCATCAGAAGCAGCTTAGTCATACTGGCCACATGATCTGGAAGCTGTTTGCCGGCTCCCTTGGCCAGTAAAGCGAGATGAGCGCCGCAACCCCAGAGTCAGTCACGACTGGACCTAATGGTCAGGGGCCCCTTTACCTTTACCTAACATCTTCTCAAGCTGAGATATACACCAGCATCATGTAAACCCTTCGCCCCTCTCTTTGTGTATGAATAGGGAATTGAGCCAGGAAGGTGCGGTTAACCCTAGCTTCCAGTTGTGCCTGGACCAGGATTGTATAGTTAATGACTTCTATGTGGCTTCATATTCTGGCTTGTTTGTAAGCTATTAACCATAGTTTCTAGGTTTGGGAGGTAAAGGGAAGCTATGGTAAACCAAGGTACAGGGTTTGTGTGTGGATGCAGGAAGCCCGTGTCTGTTTTGTCATCTGACCATGACTGGACCATGGCCAATGCCCAAATTGCAGTTTAAAATTTATTTATTTATTTACTTAATGTTTTTATTTCCACCTTTTCCTCAAGTTGGGATTCATGGTAGTTTCCAACATTTAAAAACATTATAAAATGCAAAGTAATGAAAATAATCTAGTTAAAAACAACAATTAAAATACATGAAAACAACATGTTTAGAACCAGTAATTAAGATACAGTTTCCCCCTGTACAGCAACCCAGTGATCAGCATCATCTGCTCCTTAGTATTCAAAGCCCTCTTTGAACAGGAAGATCTTAGCCTGTTGGCAGAAGGATAACAAAGAGGGAGCCAATCTGATCTCTCTTGGGAGTGAATTCCGCAGTATATTGAAGCTGCCACAGAAAAGGCTCTCTCTTGCATCAGCTCCAATTGTGGCACCAAGAGAAAGGTTCTTACCTGAGGACCAGGGCAGGTTCGCAAAGGGAGATAAAATCTTTCAGGTAGTTCTGATTACTGACTATAATGCAGGTTGCTGTATCAGACAGAATGGGCAACTGTACTTCAAGCTAATCAGAACTGGTGCATTAGCACCAATTTGAAGCTCCACCCTCTTTAAAATAAACAAGTTTGGGCAGTAGTTCAGACAGACTATAAAATTTAAGTTTGTTATATTTCACATTCAAAAACAACGCAATTTCTTTGCACTTGCTGTTGTTGCCATTGCTGTATGTCACTAGTTTTATATGCCCTGTTTGATGCTGACTTGTATTTTGTTGTCTATAACAAACGTTTGGCTTAGCAAAATGTGTGCAAGGTGCTTTCCCCCACCTCCCAGAGTGGAAGAATGGGACAGGCTTTTAGCCTGTTTTATTTATTAAATGATAGGAAGAAGATAGTGTTCCCTCAATTCCAGATCAGATTTCTTTTGCTTCTTCTATCCACACCTATTTTCCCACCCACTGGGGAAGGGTGGCGGCTTGTAAATTTCTGCCTCTCTGGTTTCTCAGCTTGAGGATGGAGCACATTAGCACATCAATGAACTGGAGTATATGAGGTTACAACTGGGGTCCCTGAGCATTTCATGAGGTCCTCTTCTGTTGTTGAGAACTTTACAGGTTGTCTGTTTCAAGCAGCAGCTGAGCTCATTGTGGAAATCGCCAGTGTGGAGGCGGCTGGTGCTTCTAAACTGCTGCATGGTAGATTTGATTATAACTAAAAGATTATTTCCGTAGTTAATCATAAATGCATCATTGCCTGATCACCAGGGTTTGTTTTCAGCATGGAATATATGTGCACATATATGTTAAATTTTAAAGGTTCCTGTATGCGCAGATTAAAAGAGTGGCAGTTGTCTTGCTACAGTACATACATAATGTTAATACAGCTGCTGATCTATATAAAGTAACGGTAAAGGGACACCTGACCATTAGGGCCAGTCGTGACCGACTCTGGGGTTGTGGCGCTCATCTCACTTTATTAGCCGAGGGAGCCGGCGTTTGTCCGCAGACAGCTTCCGGGTCATGTGGCCAGCATGACTAAGCTGCTTCTGGCAAACCAGAGCAGCGCACGGAAATGCTGTTTACCTTCCTGCTGGAGTGGTACCTATTTATCTACTTGCACTTTGATGTGCTTTTGAACTGCTAGGTTGGCAGGAGCAGGGACCGAGCAATGGGAGCTCACCCCCTCACAAGGATTCAAACCACCAACCTTCTGATCTGCAAGTCCTAGGCTCCGTGGTTTAACCCACAGCGCCACCCGCGTCCCTGTTGATCTATATAGAGGCCTATAAATATATTAAGTGGTGCAATTTAGCAGCATTCAACAATCAGAAAGTAGGGAGGCCACTACTAGCAGCTTTTGAATGTTTTGTTCAGAGGGAATGGCCATTGGCTCACTGATACAGCATCTGCTTTGTGTACAGAAAGTTTCAGGTTGAACCCCTAGCATCTCCAGGTAGGGCTGGGAGAGACACCTGCCTGGAACCCTGGGGATCTGCTGCCAATCAGTGCAGACATTACTGAGCTAGCAGTGTTTGAAATTAGCCAGGCGCCAGGTGTATTTTGCACCTGGCTATTGACCACTTGTGACCAAGTAAAGATGTCTGGGTGCCAGGATCTCCACCATCTGGAAGTGCATGCGTGGGGATCTTTGGATATTGACTGTTTTCATTCACTAATGCCCCTTCCTGTAGAATTCTATCAGTTATATTTTATCTGCATAATTGGAATGAATTACAGAAAGCAAAATGCTTTTCCATGCTGCCTGAACAGGAGCAGTCACCATTAAGAAAAAGAGTTCAGAATAGGCCGATATATATGTGGATTGTCCCTGGATCAAGTGACTTTTCTTCTTTAGGTTCTTAAAACTCTTAACCTAGTTCAAGGTTGTCATCTGAACTATCCAAATGTGCAGCTATCAATCACAGTCAGTCCATGATTGCAAAATATGACTTTAGAGCTGTCTTGCCCCAAAATGGCAACTAGACATTCTGTTTTGGAGCCATTTGGAACCTGGGTTATATATCTGGGTTTCTAACACTTTGAGCTAGATAGACCAATGTATTGACTTGGTACAAAGCTGTTTCCTGTGTCTATACTTACCGTAATTGCATGCTTATTTTGCCCTTCTTCTGATGAGTTTGGGGTTGGGCTGTATGTAATCTACTGCCCACCTCCCCTCCTTTTTTGGTTCATCACAGCAACCTATGGGGTAGGTCAGGCACAGAAATTGTCATCCAGTGAGCTTCCTGGCTGAGAGTGCAGTCCTAACCATGCCTACTCAGAAGTAAGTCCTGTTGTATTCAGTTGGACTTACTCCCAGTTAGGTAGGGCTAGGATTGCAACCCGAGAGAAGATTTGAACCCAGAGTCTTCCCAGTCTGGTTCCACACGCTGCCATCGATAGCCCTAGCATCTATGGCATTTCTATTCAGTTTAGAGCTAGCTAAAGTCAGTGGTCATCACTGCACCTTTTGTTCCTGAATCCCAGAAGTTGGTTATATGTTGTGCGGAGCAATACTTCCTTTGTTTGTCCTGTACCACTGGGATCTTGCCTTGCGCAAGGCGCACTGAAGCAGATCTGTGTTCCTGCGCGACTCTCAGGATGAAGTTCCCGGTGGATTGCAGCCTTAGTTTATACAGCTGTAGCTGTAATGACCTGCTGGTTCTGCTTTATTTTTCTTTGGCTGGGAGAGAGTGCTGTTTTATTTGACAGAATCAAGTCCCTCCCCCTTAACCTGGCTAAGGTTTTTGCTCTTTTCTTTTTTTAAAAAAAGAATCCCCCCCTTTTGCAGCAATGCAATCATTTCCCTCTTTTACAGTGATCTTTGCAGAGTGCATTAAATTTTACAGCTTAGTAACCTAGTAACACTACCCCAAAGTTTGAGGAGAATCCTGCCTTACATTAAGCCAATACTGAAGGAGAGTTCAGGTGATCTCCCTGCCCCCCACACACATTGAAAAAATGTGTGAAAGGGCAACATGGGATAAAACTCTCCCTGCATGTTGTTGTTGTTGTTGTTGTTACTTGTCCTTTACCCTAAGGTCCCAGGATGAGGTTAGAACATTAAAACACAATATTAAAAACCATTTAAAACAACTTACAAAAATAAACTGTGTCCTAAAAATAGAATTGTAGAGCTGGAAGGGACCACAAGGATCATCTAGTCCAACCCCTTGTAGTGCAGGAATCTTTTGCCAAATGTGGAGCTTGCACCCACAACCCCAGAGTCTCATGCTCTACCAACTGAGCTACCCAGCTGAAAGGCGCCCTGTGGAAGGCCCTCCCACCAGATGTCAAAGAGAACAACAACTACCAGACTTTTAGAAGACATTTGAAGGCAGCCCTGTTTAGGGAAGCCTTTAATGCTTGACGGACTGATACTACAGACTCATCTGGTGGACTTGCCTCTGGGGCTGTCCCTGCATGCAGTTCTGCTTCTGACTCCTCAATCCCATCCCCTGGAGAAGGGGAATCTGATCCCAGAGATATGACAGCCAGGTGCCAGGCACTGGGGTGTGCGGGTGTGTGCTTCACATGCTCAGTGAATGTACTGAGGGAGGAGTAAGAGACTGAGCAATGCATGTAGGTCTCTTTTACACTATTGCCAAACACTAGACATGTTGAGGAATAGGCCAGCAGGAGTGATCCTGCTCTCTCCACGTGTACACATTGTGGGGTGGGATAGTGTGCATATCCCTCAAGCGTGCCATAATCAAGTGTCAGCATGTGCAGGTTCAAACCAGACCAGTGGTGTGGGCCTTCAGAAGATGTTTGTTTGTTTTTGATCTGCATGGAGAGCTTGCTAGGCCAAGACCTTTCTCTGGTTTAAAATCTCCTGATGAATAGCTGAAGAGAAATAATGGGATTCAATAGTAGAGAGTTAACGGAATTCCAGGAACAGTGCCGTTATGCTTGATGATTAAGCACTTTGGTCTTGGCGCTCTCAGTCGATCTGAAAACGAAATACGTTCTGATTATTTTGTTTCCCCTCCATTATTGAGAGGACAGAAGTTCCGTCGCCTAATGGACTCCTGAAAAGCCGGTGTTTTGTGTGTGTGTGTGTGTGTGTATCAAGGGCATTCGTGCATCTTTGTCGCTAAGTGCCCAAGAAGTTTTCCGGAGTCGGCAAGTACCAGAGAGATACTGAACATCCGCTTCATGTATGCTTGGCAGCTGTATCTTTATTCTAGGATGTAAGTCAATGTCATATTAGAATCACAGAATTGTAGAGTTGGAAGGGACTCAAAGGGTCATCTAGTCCAACCCCCTAGTATCAACATATGGCATCCTTGGATATCTGCTAAGGGCCTAGCACCCCAGAGTTGTCTCTTGAGTGGGGCCAGCCTGTTGACCTAGGACGTTTAGCCTGAAATTACTAAGTGGCAATTGTAGGAAGTTAGGAAGTTAATATTTTGTAGCTTTCACCATTGCCCATAATGATGCTACATTGGGGCATTGTGGAAATGTCAAAATGGTGGATGACTTGCAGTCACTTACCACAGTGACAGTGTGGGAGTCCCAAGCCTTTGGTCCTTTCTGACCTTGCACCTGCTTTATTCTGAACTTGTGAAGGATTTTAACTGAAAGCCACTTTGGGTCATAGAATAACTGTAGGGTTGGAAGGTCCACCAAGGGCCATCTAGTCCAAAACCCTGCAATGCAGGAACCACAGCTAAAGAATCCCCTTGTTTTAAAACCTCAAATGAAGGAGAGTTTGCCCCCTTCAGTGGTAGTCCATTCCAATTTTGAACAGCTTTGGCCACCAGAAAGTTCTTCCTAATGTTTAGTCAGAATCATCTTTCTTGCAATTTGAATCCATTGGTTTGGATCCTGCCCTCTGGAGCAGCAGAAAACAATCTTGCTCCATTTCCTTTTTTATTTTTGAGGGGTTTTTCTTCAGTTTTACAGTCACCTCTTCTTTATATACAATAAATCTATTCGACTTCCCACCCAGTGTTTCATGACAGTTTTTATACATCTTGTTTAGCTGCATATACATTCGATCCTTCACCCCATTTTCCACACTCTCTTATCTTTCATATTGTCAACTGTTGGTCACAGAGTACCCCCTACCTGGAATTTATATTTAAGGTCTTGTTTTTGTAAATATTCCCCTAAGTACTCCCACTCATTCCTCGTCAATTTGTCATCTCGGTTTCTTATTTTGGGTGTCATACTGGCAAGCTCTGCGCATTCAGTTAGTTTGTATACCCATTGTTCTTTCAAGCTTGCTCCATTTCCCATGTGACAGCCCTTTAGATATTTGAAGATAGCTATCCTGTCACCCCTCAGTCTCCTCTAAGCTGAACATACCCAGCTTCCTCAGTCATTCCTCATAAGGCTTGGTTTCCAGATCCTTTATCACCTTGGTTGCCCTCCTCTGCACATGCTCTAGCTTGTCAGTGTCCTTGTTAAACTGTGGTCAGAACTGGGCACAGTACTCCAGGTGGGGTCTGACCAAGGCAGAATAGAGTAGTACTATTGCATCCCTTGATCTGGCATCTGAATGTTGTTGATTTTGACTGAGAAGCAGGATAATGAGTATAATAAAAAAGATTGACACAGACTTCCATGTTCACAAAGGCAGCAGACCTCTGAATGTCAGGTGCTTGCAAGGCCATTGACTTCATGCTTTGCTGGTGAACTTTCCAAAGGTATCGAGTTGGCTGCTTTTGGTGAGTGAATGGTGGCCTAGATGAAATGCTTTGGTCTGATCCAGTAGGCTTTTTTTAAAAAAGTAGCTGCCGCTTGGCTACTGATCATGTAAACTCAGCGACTCTCCTGCAATTACGCAAAAGTGGTTGAGTTTCCTGTACACAGACACAAGTATCATTCTCCTATTATGTGCAGCCTTAAAACAAAACAAAACAAAATGTATACTGGTATATTAAAAATGTGTCAGGAAGCGTTCATGCCTTCCTCTGAATTTCTGGCTAGGAAAAGCAGGAAAACATGGAAATTTTTGTAGTATACATTTGAATGCTCTTGTTGGAGCCTCATTAAACTTGGCTTGTTTGCAAACACAGCTGGCATGTGTCTCTCACTGAGCTTCAGGCTTGGGGAAGCCAGAATGCAGCCTCCCTCTGGTGCCAGCTGGCTTGGGGGAAGTGTGCCAGCACAGCTTGGTCTTCTCCACATAGCCAGTTCCGGGGCGGCTACCAATCGCGTTTCTTCAGATGTCCCCTAAGTCTGAATAACCCGGGGCATGTCCAGATGGCAAGATTTTTTCCAGAATGGGGAATGCTGTCTCGGTGTTAAGACTGTATGGCCCAGATGTGCAGGGGGGTGGGAGGTTTTTAGCACACGCTGGTCTTTGCCAGTCCCCACATCTGACTGAGACAGGAGAGGGACCAATGCAGGCTTTCTATCTTCTGCATAGCTGACTGCAGCCTGCTACTGTATAGGAAAGGGGCAGATCATGCAGCAGAGCTCATCCTGGAATGCACCATTTGAGACTGGAGGTGGAAACTTTCATGCTTGAATATTCCTCTGCCAACCTCCCCTTCAATATATAGATCCTACATATTTGAGAGAAGGCTAGCCTGAAACTTTTCTCCTAGTTGCCTTTGCACAGAAATTTCCCTTCATTTCTGGTGAGTCTTCAGGAGTCTGTGGAGTGTCTTTTCTTGAGGAACCTAAGCAAGAGGCAGCAGTTCTTTAAGCCACCAGGGCTCCTATTGACTCCCCTGATTCAGCTAGCCTGTCTGGACTGGCAAGTTGCAGAACATCATCCAGCCATTATCTGGTTGGCGCCGGAAGGGTCAGGCCAGAAGGTCCCAGGGTTCAGTTGCTCTGATGATTAAAAGAATGAAGCCGTTTTATTGGCAACATCACTGAGGCTCAGACAGTGCTGTCCACAGCTGGCCTACTTCAAGTTTGGGAACCATGCCCCCACCCCCAAGTTAAACCCCAGAGAGGATTGTGTTTTCAGAATGGTAGCAGTGACATCTGTCTTCACAAGTATTTCATTTGTCTTCATCCACTGCTTAACTGGTTGCTCCATTAATTGAAAGCAGTCTTATTTTAACCTCTCATAATTACCACTCCACAACCTCTCCTTTAACTCTATAATGTGAGCATGTTGTAATATTTCTTTAAAAAGCACTGCTTCCACAAATCTTGTTCTCACTCCAATTACAAATCCCATAATTCCCGTCTCCCTTGGTCCCCCCCTTCTTATTTCCAAACTCCTTGACCGTGATGACTAAAACAGCTGTCTAGATTTCTTTTCCAGTTCTGGCTTAAACCTTTTTCCCATCCAGGTTTCATTTCATAAATTCCACACAAGCAGATCTTGGCAATTTTTCTGTGCACTTCTTCTGGGCCTACGCTCACTAAATGGCCTTTATCTTCATTGAGTTTTATTGACTATGTTGTTTTTTTTAATTTTTGCAATATTATAATGGCACATAAATCATACAATAGCCCCTGACTGCCCTCATTTGGCAATTTGACTGCCCTCTTCCCGCTCCAGATGTGTGACAGGACATGTAGGACCTACAACAAAATGTTGCAATCTGGAGATTTCCTCCTCAGATGATATGCCCTCCTCCACATTACTTCATTTTATTCTTTTACCCAGTTTTCTGTTCACCTTCTAGCAGCAAAGCATTGAGCAGTCCTTATTGGGTTGTTGAAGTTCCCCCCTGTGATGGCACTGGGCTGTAGTCTACACCATGGGGGCACAGGGAGGTAAGCAAACCTGCCAAATCAACTCCTCCTTTTGTTAACCGCACAGTTGCCACCAACTGGTTATCTTTTCGTTTTCTCTGGCTAGCTCTGCTAATCAGCACTTCAACCTCCTCCCTATACTGGGTAGAGTGGTATGGCATCTTAAGTGTGGGGTGAATAACAAGGCTCCAGGCCATTCTCCCCTCCCCCCAAATAAACTGTACGTTTTAATAAGCATTCAGTAAGGCAATCTTAAGCATTCAGTAAGACAGCATCTTAAAAAGTAGAGACATCACCTTGCCAACAAAGGTCTGTATAGTAAAAGTTATGGTTTTCCCAGTAGTGATGAATGGAAGTGAGAGCTGGACCATATAGAAGGCTGATCGCCGAAGCATTGATGCTTTTGAATTATGGTGTTGGAGGAGACTCTTGAGAGTCCCATGGACTGCAAGAAGATCAAACCTATCCATTCTGAAGGAAATCAGCCCTGAGTGCTCACTGGAAGGACAGATCGTGAAGCTGAGGCTCCAATACTTTGGCCACCTCATGAGAAGAGAAGACTCCCTGGAAAAGACCCTGATGTTGGGAAAGAGGGAGGGCACAAGGAGAAGGGGATGACAGAGGACGAGATGGTTGGACAGTGTTCTCAAAGCTACCAGCATGAGTTTGACTAAACTGCGAGAGACAGTGGAAGACAGGAGTGCCTGGCATGCTCTGGTCCATGGGGTCATGAAGAGTCGGACACGACTAAACAACAACAACAAAGGCAATAAGTTTAACTGCTTTTGTGAAAGTTATTTTTAGGGGAAAAAAAGCTAATTTTACAGTTACATTTATCACAATTTTTTATTTGTTCTTATGGGTAACTACTCAAACACATCAAGCTATACCTATGCTAGACTGTTTGCATGACCAAGCCTGTTACCAATATCTTTGTAGCCCTCAGTTTAGCTTCTGTGTTCCTTTGTGGTTTTCTCCATGGCACTTTCTGCTGCAGTGTTCATCCATGCTTCCTAACACTTTTCAGTCGTCCAGCTTTCTTAAAGCATTTCTGCCCTTTTCCCTCTCTAGCAGCTTTTTGCTTCTTAAAATTTCTGTTTCTACAACTTTTTCATTTCAATTCGTGCAACTAATTGCTTTTTTCCAACTCTGCTTCTGTGCAATTTGAGGAAGGATGCAGCTCAGTGGTGGAGCATCAACTTTGTATGTGGAACATTCTGATTTAGTCCCCAGCATCTCCAGCTGGGGCTGGAAGTCACCCCTGTCTGAAATTTTGGAGAGTTGTTGCCAGTTATTGTAGACAATTCTGAGTTAGATGGACCAATAGTCTGATTTGGTGTAAGGTAGCTTTGCAATCTTTTAACCAGTAAGAAAGTGGGTAGACTCCTGGTTAAGTTTGTGTTTCTTCTTAATTTCCAGCTTCCTAGGCTGAACCTTTTACATCCCCTGCTCAAAACATCCCCTATACTTTTGACTCTCCTGAATAGCCTCCCTGTGAACTTTTGACCCTAAAGTAAAACCAACTAATTTTACAACTTATTTTTTACAACCAAAAGCAAAACAGAAAATGACTGAAAGTTACTCCACACACCTCTCAGGATTTTTGCCCCCACCCCTGAAAAAGATTACTTGTACTTTTGCAAACCTTGGGGTTCCCTGAGGTCTGCTGATACCAGCATGAGTGGTGCAGATTTGGCTCCATCTGCAATGGCATACAGAGCCTAAACCTTGGAAGTGGAACGATGAAGGACAAAGTGTATGTTAGGCTGGAGATCTATGATTGGGTTCCCCGATATTGTTTTTACTTTTTGTGTATCCACAGGGAATCTGAATTTAATTGGTGAAGCGGAACTGGTGTGTCTGGGTGTGTGTTTAACCTTCTCCCCACTACCATTTTCCTGACTGAAGGGCTCCCCTGTGGTGCTGTTATACACGTAGGATACAAAAAAAGGCTTCAGTATTCTTTGTTGGGACTGAAAATGGTTTGGGGCGGGGGGAAGTTTCAGATCAGGAAAATGATGTGTTGAGGGAGGAAAAATGTTAAACACCCCTCTCTTTGTGCCTCTGGTTTTGAATTCTCATTAAAGTGCACACATACCTGTTGAGAGAGCCAATCCCAGATCTCCATGTCATGTGTAACTTGGCTCTGAAGCACCCTTTTTGCCTGAGCTAAAATTCTTAGGCGTAACCTTTTTACACCCAGAAGGTTTTATGAAAGGACCCGGTGCTCAGTGGTAAAAGCTTCCTTTGCATGCAAAAGATCACAGGTTCAATCCCTGGCATCGCCAAGAGGGACTGGAAAAGGGACCACCACCTGAAGTTCTGGAGAGCCCCTGCCAATCAGTGCAGTCAAGTAATGAGCTAGATGCACTATGGGTCTGACTAGACACAAGGCAACTACCTACACTTATCTTTAGACAATAAGGTGGAATGACATGCCCACAGTGGAGGCCACATTGCTGTATCTCTGCACGAGTCCTTGATCAGGGCATTTCTGCTGAATGGAAGGAGGCAAAGCCCCAAAGTGTGACTTACCCAGTGAAATCCATTGGGAGGACCTAACAAGTCCATCTGATGGAGCAGGTGGCTTCCTATCTCTGAAATATGCCTCCCTCCCTCCACTGCAGGCCGAGTCTGCTTCTCACATAGAGACATGGTGGCAGCCCCTGCTGCCAGTGGATGCTTTTAGGGTTCTGGTCTCACACAGCACACTGTTTGGGATTTACCAGCCTATTCATTAATTTACTCTCAGAGCAGCTTTAGGATGCATGTCCCAAACCAAAGGCCCACTGGAAAGGGATCTTCTTCTCTCTTTATAGAGATTATTGCGGCTACCTTTCCTGCTCCTAAGTGCCAGGACATTCTTTCCAGTCAAGGGGGAAAATGTATTGGTACAGCTGGGATGTGGGAGGAGCTGCTGGCTCTCGCCTCCTTCCCTGGGGACCCTTGCTATTTACCCCAGTGAGCCGCTAATTGCACCTCTGTCATAACTATCACAATGCAGAGAACAAGACGCCACATTTTCCATTCTCAAATGGCTCAGCAGCACTGAAACTTAGGTCCTTTCAACAAGACCCATTGTAAATGCAAAAGGAGGCAAAGCAGGCTTTTTGTATCTTGCTGTATGCGGAGAACTTTTCCTAGAAGTTTCTAACCAAGGCTTACAACTCCACAAACACCATCCCTTTATTACTAGGGCACATAAAATACCTCCCTGCCCCTGTTTCATTTTGCAGACTTGATGGGTTGAAGTTGAGCAAGTTGGTGTGGGAGAAGAGGAAAAGTCTTTGGGTCTGAATGTACAGTATTTGATGAAATTGTCCTTCACATCTTTCAGTTCTTTTGACAACTGTTGCCGTGATGATTTCAGGGGGTGTGTGTGTGTGCCTATCCATGTCATTAACTGACAGATGATTGGCTGAGCTCTTGGAATGAGTGACCACCAGTGGCGTAGCGTGGGGGGCGCAGGGGGGGCCGGCCGCACTGGGCGCAACATCTGGGGGTTAGGGTTAGGGGGCGCAAATCCACGGGTTAGGGGGCGCAAATCCATGGGTTGGGGGCACAAATTACTTGCCTTGCCCCGGGTGCTGACAACCCACGCTACGCCACTGGTGACCACACATGGGAAAGATACAGAAGAGAATATTCATGAACTTGTTACAGGGACAAGTAATAAAATCCTGTTAATTAAAAGCCAACTGGAATAGGTGGGTCTTTTTTCTGACTTCACAATTTGAGCCAGTTGTACATCAATTGGAAGGGAGTTCCATAAGCAAGACTAATGCATGCACTGAGAAGCAGTTGCCATGTAACATTGGTGGAAAGGGTTCAAGTAATGTTTGTTGTGTAACATGTGGAGCTGTTTTATACACTTGGAGATTTGTTGTTTTTGAGTGCTGGGCAATTTTGTACAGTGCATTTTGTCAATCCATTTCACTGCACACTTCAAGTCACTTTTATAGCATGTTTAGTGGTGTTGACTCTCTAGTAAATTTGTTTAGGATTATTGCAAAAAGCTGGAATGTTTGTTAATTCTAGTAGATCAATTTCTACTACTATTTCTCTTATTTGTTTTGCTGTTGCGTCTCATTGTGGGATGGTTTGCGGAATTTGCAAGCCATCTCTTGCACTACAGTAAAGTTACTGCATTTGTAAGGTGTGTGGATCATTGCCTTGACAGCATTTTGCTGCTGAAACTCTGTGTGTGTTCTGCCCAATAGTTGTTTGCATAAATGTTGAACATGAGAAGTTTTATCCTCCCGTTTGACGCTGTTTGCTGCTTTTGACGACTGGAGGACTTGGCTTCTGAAGTCTGCTGCATTCTAAATTCGTCCCTTGAAATAACGTTTTGTTTGCTGCCTGGCTAAGGAGAATGGCACGCATGAGTTAAAAAGGAAAGCAGGGAGGTCAAGGAGCTCTGTGATTAGCCTCTTTGCCCATTTACGTTTATTTATGCTACATGTGGCTTCCCGTCTGTTGTCTATGCGGCTTCCAGAACCCATTGATGGGTAGATGAATTGAAGCACTTGTATGTAAAAGAGAAGAAAAATGCTAATCCTTTACATTTTTAAGATTGCTGTGGTTTCTTGAACCTTTCCTATCCAAACCTAGCACAGGAAAACAAATTTGGGACTGGTACAGATGAAATGCTCCCAATCCCTTAACAATGGCTGAAGAGTTGAGAGCAAGCAGCGGAACTAAGCACTGCTTCATAGGGAACATGGGAAGCCGCCTTATACCAGGGCAGACGGTCTCTATATGGCCTGATACTGATACTCTGACTGGCAGCACCTTCCCAGAGTTTCAGGAACAGGAAGGTCTTTTCTGTCATCTTAAAAAATATCGTTTTAAAAGCACTGAAACATTTTGTCTGGTCTTGCTGCATAGTGGCCCTTTTTTGGACAAAGTCCTTCCTTACCCATATTAGCCTGGTTCTAGAAACGTTTGCATTAACATTTTCAGATGCCAGTGCTATACTGCATTGTTTTCCATTGACTTCAGTGCTGGATGACCCAATAAGCAGACTAAGCACATGCTTAGGACACCAACAAAGTGGAGGCACCAAAAATAAAAATGAGAGAGAGAGAGAGAGAGAGAGAGAGAGAGAGAGAGAGAGAGATTTTTTGAAAGAATTTGACCCCCCCCCCCGTCTCTCTCTCTCCCTCCCCCAAAGCATCAAAGTAGCCATCATGGGAAAAATCAGACTTTGTTACACTACACTACATGCTTGTCCTCACTTTTTTCTGTTCTTTTTTTATTACTTAGCCACCTATACCAGGGGGCTGCATCCTACTAATGTAGATCTAAATAACACAAGAAAATCAGATCTGGTCATGCATTGCACATGATGTATATGCATGCACATTTCAGCATACAGATAGATTAGATAGATGATAGATAGATAGATAGATAGATAGATAGATAGATAGATAGATAGATGATAGATAGCTATAAATATGGTTTAGTATTGTTTTTGAATTACATATGGGGTACATCATAATATTTTCAGGGCTCAGGGCCTCAAAAGGTCTTAATCTAGCCCTGAGTGCCCTGGAATTAGTGCACTGGAGCTGGACCCTGCATGCCTTCTTGGTGGCCAAGTGACTGATCTTGCAGCACTGGATAGATAGAATAGCTCCTCCATTTGCTTGTTCATCCAGGGATCTTTCTTTAATTGCAGCATAATGATATGCACACATAGACACACATACCACTCTGAGATCTGGAACGGCTATCTAGAACCGTTGGCATTGTCTGTCCCCCATATGGGCTCTGCTAGAGTCTTTTCTCTCCTTTCCCTTCCTTTTTCGACCCATTCTCCTTCTATTTTCTTTACTCCTTTTAAAACTTAGCTTCTATGATATATTGGCTGATCTTCTTAATGGTATGAAGAATCAACATGCTGCTTTTAAAAAAAAACAGTTCATGCTTGTTATATGCATTGCTACAAGCATTCTCAAAAACCAATAAACCATGTCTCCTTTTAACTGGATAACGTTTTAATATAAAAAACCTGCAGTCTTTTATCCTGCTATGTTTGCATGTTATTAATGGTATTTTAAGTGTTTTGTTCACATTCTATTGTTTTGTTCTCATTTTAATTTGTATTGTTATAAATACATTTTTTTAGCTGCCTTGGAATCCAGGGTAATAAAATGAAATGAATAAATTATTGCTGGCATATGCCTGTGAAGGGAGCATGGGTTCTGGGAAAGCTAGTAAAGAACTCTGCCTGAGACTCTACAGAGTCATAGCCAGCCTTAGTGGAGGGCACTGGAATAGGTGGGGTGGTGACCTGGCTCTGTTAAAAAAAACCCACCACCACCAGCAGCTTGGATAGATAACTAAGCCTCCCTTCATTCATTTAGTACATTCTCTCCCACCGCCAGTGTTAGAAACTGAGATATGAAAGCTAGGAGCTAAATGGCACCTTAAATTTAGGTTATGGGAGCAACAACAAAATGTCTAGGCACGCTTTTTTAATAACAAGAATACAAAGCTAAATGAACTGCAGCTAAAATATTATGTTTCCCCCCCCCCCACACACATGGTCTAGTCCTTCCCCTGCCCACCCCCCTAATATTCTTAAATGGATCTCTTATCTGGTCTTCAGAGAGTAACTGCAAGTGGGGAGGCAGAAAAAGGTCCTCCTTTCCTTCCACTCTGCAGTTTGGATCTGAAATCTTAGGTGCAGAACTGCGCCCAGAACCTGCTTGTGCAAATGAAATTCCCTGTCGCAAAATGCGCCTAGAACAATGGGAGTTTTGAACACTGCCCACCATTCCAGGTAGGGGACATTATCTCCTAGGCATTTCAAACTTTAACTCCATGTTAAGTCATGATGGCTAAAACAGAATTGCAACCAATATTTGAATATACTTTTGCTCTCCATTCTTCATATGTTCTTCATATTTTGCTACTTTTCTTATTGTTATTCATCTTCTCCTTTTGAGGAATAGCTTTGTAGATCTCTCTCCCCTCCCCCTTCCCCCGGCCTCCATATGGCTCTGAAAAACTAAAACATCTGTCGGCATGGTCATTCCAGCTTGAGAGGCTCTTGGAGAATATCTAAGGAGTTTCATAACTCTTGGACCCATGCTTACACCAACACTGGTTGCAGTGCTGGAGATTTTATTCCCAAAGTGCTGTTTCCAGTTTTGTTTATATTATCTAGAGTTACCCCACTGCTGAAATCATTGGAGTCGAGAGAGATTGTTGGTCACGGCTATATTGAAACATCTGCTGCAAATTCGGCTGCAGTGGTGTCACAATAAGAATTAAGAACAAGAACATGAGAGGAGTCCTGCTGGATTGGGCCAAAGGCCTGTGTAGTTCAGCATCCTCTTCTTGTGGTGGCCGGGGTCAGTCAGATACCTGCAGGAAGCCCACAAGCAAGAGCCCACTTGTGATCCCAGCAACTGGTATTCCAAGGCATACTGCTTCCATTACTGGGTAAACAAACCACTATGTCCAGTAGCCATCAATGGCTTTGTTTTCCATGAACTTATCCAAGCTCCTATCCAGGCCCAGTATACCTGAAGGAGCGTCTCCACCCCCCCCCCGTACACTGAGGTCCAGCGCCGAGGGCCTTCTGGCGGTTCCCTCATTGCAAGAAGCAAAGCTACAGGGAACCAGGCGGAGGGCCTTCTCAGTAGTGGCGCCCGCCCTGTGGAACGCCCTCCCATCAGATGTCAAAGCGATCAACAATTAACTGACATTCAGAAGACATCTTAAGGCAGCCCTGTTCAGGGAAGTTTTTAATGTGTGATTTGAGTGTATTTTTTCTTTCTGTGGAAGCTGCCCAGAGTGGCTGGGGAAACCCAGCCAGATGGGCGGGGTACAAATAATAAATTATTATATTATTATTATTAAAGCATCCAAGTTAATCACTACATCTTGTAGTAGAGAATTCTGTAGTTTAACTATGTACAGTGTGACAAAGTGCTTTCTTCCATCAGTCCCGAATCTTCCAATATTCAGCTTGATTGGGTAGTCCCAGGTCCCAGTATTATGAGGGTTGGAGGAAGACTTCTCCCTGTCCAGACCTCTCCACAACATGTCTATTTTTATATGCCTCTGTCATGACTTCTGCTACCTTTTTTCTAGACTAAAAAGTTCCAGATGTTTTCTTCATAGAGGAGTTGTTCCTGCCCCATGTTAATTTTGGTTTCTCTTTTCTGAACATTTCCAACTCTGCGAAGGTCACTTTTTTTCTAGGTGTGGCAATCAGAGCTGAATATAGTAATTGCATCATAGATGTGCACAGTGGCATTATATCATCCTCATATCCCTCCCTCCCTCCCTCTCTTCCCTAATGATCCCTAACATGGAATTCACCACACACTGGGCCGTCATTTTCACCCAGCTATCCACCACGACCCCAAGTTCTCATTCCTGATCAGTCACTTCTAGTTCAGACCTCATTAGCATATAAATGAAATTAGGATTTTTTTCCCTTACCCCAGTATACATCCCTTCACACTTTTCCATATTGAATCACTATTGCCATTTTTTATGCCCTTTCAACTAACTTGGATAGCTCTTCACAGATCTTTTGTTTTGTTTTTCTACCTTGACAATTTGATATTGCCAGCAAACTTGGCCAATGCACTGGTCATTTATAAGTAAGCTAAAAAGCACAGGTTCTAATAATGACCCTTGGGGACCCCTTCTTCTTCCATCGTCCATTGTGAGGACTCTCCATTTCTTCCTCCTTTCTTCTTCATGTTCTTTAATCAGTTACTGATGCATAAGAGGACCCGCCTCCCACAATTGGTGTGACTCTCCAAATAAAAGTGCTGCTATACATGGAATGTATCGGCACCAGATAAAATAACAGTTTGCTCAACTTGCACAACATGTTTCTGTTGCATTCATTTTATTTTATTTAAAATATTTGTACAGTATACTACCCTTCAGCAAAACATTAGAAAGGATGCAAAAACTCCTATTCATTTGTGGGGGTTTTTTGGGGGTATTTTTTTTGCCCTCCAACAAATATTTCACCCTTGTTCTTTTCTTGTGTTCCAGCTGACCTTGAGATTTGTGTTTACGTGTTCTTAGAACTTACGGGTGGGGGTGGGTGGGGAGTAGTACTTCAATTCACTTATCCAGTCATACCCCTCCAGAATACCCCACTCCATTCTCCCTTCCGCCCAGTTTTTTGCTCCCATCCCCCAACCATCAATATGCATTCTGCGGTCACTTAGCATGCTCAGACTTCATGGAGCTGTTATTTTTTCCTTAACATTTTGTGTAGTTCCCCAAAGCCTGCTGATGCCTCACCTTCAGGCACAGATGGTCCTGTTTTAGGTACACACCAACCCACACTGACCCCTTTGGAAACAGAGCAAATGATTCAAATATGCAGTGGCCTATGAGGTGGGGGAAAGGGAAGGTTATGTATGGATGTGTGTTTTGATGCCACCTAATGGCTAATGTGAAACTGGCATTGTGATCTTTACAATGCCTGAGATGTTGGCGAGCTGCTGCTGATCAGTGTAGACAGTACTGAGCTGGATCAACAGTTTCCTGTGCTCATGCTGGGCTGGCTTCTGATATTTTGGGTGGGGTTGTAGCTCATTGTTTTGCTGACCTGGTCATTGGCATCTCCAGAAAGGAATTGGAAAGATCTTTGTCTGAAGACCCTATGCTAGAGGAAGACCGTATGCTCCCAGGTGATGTAGACAATACTCAGCTAGGTCTGACTCAATATATGGCAGCTTGCAAAGTGTTCTCTCCTATTGCTGTGGTTTGCTCCTTGATTGGGAAGAAGAACCATCCAGTCAATATTGCATCTCATTTCTACGAGTTAGCTGATGATGTGTCCTTTAGAGTGTTCTGATTGGGATGCTCTGGGAGAGATGTGTGGGGCAGGGTTGGTGAACATTTGCTTTCTGGATGTTGCTCAGCTACATCATCCCTGACCATTGGCTATAATGACTGGAGCTGATGGGAGTTACAATCCAAAAACATCTAGAGGACCACAGGCTCCCCATCCCGTAGCAAGGGGACTGTGATAGTGGTTTCTAACATCAAATGTGAATACTGTGGCAAGAGGAAAAAATACTCCTTTCTTGTTGCTAGAACTTTAGGGCAACCCACCGAAATTGTTAGCTAGTGGGTTCAGAACTGACAGAGGGAAGAAGCACAGTTTCACACAAGGGATGATAAACCTGTGGCTAGGGATGGGCAATTGTGGCTCTCCAGATGTTGGACTAAACTGCTATCAACCCTGATTATTTGGCTGGCTTGGGATGCTAGGAGTTGTAGCCCAATCAGAAGGGCCACAGGTTCCCCATCTCTGGCTTAGGAGCTTCTTGACTACAAGATGCTCACTTGTGTGGACAGTTTTAAAAAGAAGAAAAAGGATAAATCTGGAGAGGGAAGGTTCTGTCCATGGCTACTGTGACAGCACACTGAATCCTTCATCTGCAGAGGCAGAAAACTTCTGAATACCAGATTATGAGGGTGAACAAGAGGAGAAAACCATCACTGCTGCGCCCTGTTTGGTCATTTCCCAGAACCATCACACTGTCGGCTGATGAAGGTTGAATAGAAGGCTGGCATCATACCCTGTATGTGTTGCTCATTTGTGTGTTTGTTTGTGCATGTGTGCATACACCCCCCAAAAATCTGCCTGATTGGGATATCTGTTTAATTGATTTGTGTTTATTGCGAGAGGAAGTGTGGCAAGTCCATAAATGTGGCTGTAGAGTCAAGGCTGTATGAAATGCATTGGCTGGTGAGGCTTAACAGGTTAGCTTTTCTCCTGATAATGCTCCTATCAGACAGCCTTATAAGCATTTCTCTGGGAATTATTGGAAAGTTGGCTGTATGTTTTCTCTCTCTCAGAACAGGAAGAGTGGACCAAATGTTGTCGGTCCGTGGGGTGTTACCCGGGAGCAACTT